>NC_135887.1:0-600000 GCF_964194155.1 Cetorhinus maximus
CGCCATGTTGTTGATGTCTTTTCCCCGTCAGCGGCCGCCGCGCTCCCCGAGCCGGGACCGAGCCGCCTCCAGCCCGCGGCCCAAACACCGCAGCGACCGGCAGCTTCACAACCGCCCGACCTGATTCTTCCAATGTTAAACAATAATTAAAATGCCGTTTAATTCAAACCCGCTCCCAGCGCCATTCCTTCCTCACACTTCATTTTACACAATTTCCTCGCAGGCAGAACATTTTTTTAACCTCCGCTGAACGCGGTGACGTATTCCGCCTGCGCGCCTAGCCCCGCCCCTTCTACCTCATGACGTACGAGCGCGCACATAACGTCATTCTATTTTCAAAAAAAAGCCGAGGGGGAAACCCGCAGTGGGTGTTTCCCCGCTGCCCAACCCGCCTCAATCCTCAGGTTCGCGAACAAAGACTCCATATTACACGAGCGGGCGGGCGGCAATTGAAACCTATGGAATATTGCAATAATCGGAGGCCTTGGGTACAATCTCTGCTCTCGCTGATGGTGATTTTGGAGGCGGAGAGGGTCTTTAATTCGGCGGGATTGTGGTGTACCGGAACCCCGCCTCTGACCATGGGGGGCCCTCCCGCTCTTCGGCTCTTCGCCAATTGGGGTCCTTAGGTGACCAATTAATGACCACTTAAGGGCTTCATTCCGCCGCCGCTGATATTGACCCAGCTGCAGGCAGGCCTGGCACCATGCAACACGCCTGACACCATGCAACACGCCTGGCACCATGCAACACGCCTGGCACCATGCAACACGCCTGACAGCATGCAACACGCCTGACAGCATGCAACACGCCTGACACCATGCAACACGCCTGACAGCATGCAACACGCCTGGCGCCATGCAACACGCCTGGCGCCATGCAACACGCCTGGTGCCATGCAACACGCCTGACGCCATGCAACACGCCTGACGCCATGCAACACGCCTGGCGCCATGCAACACGCCTGACGCCATGCAACACGCCTGGCACCATTCAACACGCCTGGCACCATGCAACACGCCTGACACCATGCAACACGCCTGGCACCATGCAACACGCCTGACACCATGCAACACGCCTGACACCATGCAAAACGCCTGACACCATGCAACACGCCTGACACCATGCAACACGCCTGGCACCATGCAACACGCCTGGCACCATGCAACACGCCTGACACCATGCAACACGCCTGGCACCATGCAACACGCCTGACACCATGCAACACGCCTGGCACCATGCAACATGCCTGACACCATGCAAAACGCCTGACACCATGCAACACGCCTGACACCATGCAACACGCCTGACCCCATGCAACATGCCTGACCCCATGCAACACGCCTGCCGCCATGCAACACGCCTGGCGCCATGCAACACGCCTGGCACCATGCAACACGCCTGACACCATGCAACACGCCTGTCACCATGCACCACGCCTGTCACCATGCACCACGCCTGTCACCATGCACCACGCCTGGCACCATGCACCACGCCTGGCACCATGCAACACGCCTGACACCATGCAACACGCATGACACCATGCAACACGCCTGGCACCATGCAACACGCCTGACACCATGCAACACGCCTGACACCATGCAACACGCCTGACACCATGCAACACGCCTGGCACCATGCAACACGCCTGTCACCATGCAAGACGCCTGTCACCATGCAACACGCCTGACACCATGCAACACGCCTGACACCATGCACCACGCCTGACACCATTCACCACGCCTGTCACCATGTAACATGCCTGTCACCATGTAACACGCCTGTCACCATGCAACACGCCTGACACCATGCAACATGCCTGACACCATGCACCACGCCTGTCACCATGCACCACGCCTGTCACCATGCAACACGCCTGTCACCATGCAACACGCCTGTCACCATGCAACACGCCTGACACCATGCAACACGCCTGACCCCATGCAACACGCCTGTCACCATGCACCACGCCTGGCACCATGCACCACGCCTGTCACCATTTAACATGCCTGTCACCATGCAACATGCCTGTCACCATGAAACATGCCTGTCACCATGCAACATGCAACATGCCTGGCAGCTAAAACTGTGCGACTAGCTTGTCACCTCCTTTGGGAGGGGCGGTGTCCCTTGATCAAATGCATTCATTGCCTGATCGAGGGATCCCCACCCACCTCTGCCCCAGAAAGCGACAAGCTGGCTGCACAGTTTTAGCTGTGATGCATGTCGACATGCCCACCCGTGGCTGGGTTAATAGAGGCGGCGGCAGGATGAGATTCTTAAGCAGTCATTAATTCATCACTTAAAGGCTTCAATGGGTGGCAAAGCCAACGATTGGCCATCCCGCCACAACTTAATTCTGGTGGAGATGGCAAGGCGGCGGGGTTCATCTATGCGACCATCTTGCCTAATTAAATGCCCTTCCTGCCTCTAAGCTCACCACCAGAGAAAGCAGAAGGTTCTGCCCAATGTTTCATTCTTCCATCAGAGGGTGGGGACTTTCCACTGATTCTTCCCAGTAAATGTCACAATGTTAAGACATGGGGCCAACCTGTATACTGACCATACACAGCTCTACCCCTTCACCATCTTTCTCAACTGCAATTGTCAGACTGCTTGTTCCACATCCTCTCTTAGATGAGTTGTAATTTCATCCAGTTAAACATTAGTGAGGCCAAAACTGTCATTGTAGGTGCCCACCACAACATCGTTGCTATTCTCACAAATTATATCCGTCTGCCCCTCCAGTATTACAGCTTGAAGCAGACTGTTCACAATCTTGACGTTCAATGCGACATAGAGCTGAGCTTCTAACTCATATCCTCCACATTATAAAATTCCACCTCTGCAACATTGCCCACCTCAAACTCTGTTTGTGCCCCTCTGCTGCTAAAGCTCTTATCCATTTCTCGTCACCTCTAGACCTGAGTATTACAATGCTCACCTGGGCCAATCTCCCATCCTCTATCCTCTGCAAGCTTTAGTTCATCCAAAATTCTGCTGCCCATATCCTATCTCACACCAAATCCTGGTCACTCATCACTCCTGTCCATGTTGATATACATTTGGTCCCAGTCCCTCAGCACCTTAACTTTAAGAGAGAAATACTACAGATACTGAAAATCTGAAATAAAACCAGAAAATGCAGGAAATACTCAGCAGGCCTGGCAATATCAGTGGAGAGAGAAACAGAGTTAACCTGTCAGGATAATGACCTTTCATCAGCTCTCAAGTCCCTATGCTCTGGAATTCCCTTCATAAACCTCTCAGTATCTCTATCTCACTTTCCTCCTTTAAAACACTTCTTAAAATCCACCTGTCTGATCTTGTTTTCAGTCATCTGCCCAAATATCTCTTCATGTAGCTTGGTGTCAAATTTTATTTTATACTGTTTCTGTGAAGTGCCTTGGGATATTTTATTACATTAAATATGCTAAATACAGGTTGTTATCAAGAGTTAATAAATCTGGCTACAAGAGGAAGGAAAATGTGGTGTCAGTACACTACAGCAATATATATATAAATGGCAGATTTTTGTTCTGTCCAGCATTGACAAAGTCAAATGATGCCAACAGAATTTAATAATGTTTGATGATATTGCTGATTCTGCTCTAGAAGTAACATTCTGGTGACAGTCCTTAGCACTATCTATATTCTGCAGCTCCAAACTAAAAAAGACACAGTATTAGAACATGTGCCCTCAACTGGCCATATATCCCAAAAAGCCTCTGTCTTGTTATCAGTTTTTTTTCTCATTCTGGTGTTAATCTGGTCGCTGAAAAGGTCTATTCACATACTGGCAACATGTGTGGCTACCTGAAAATATCTCTGAATTAAGCCTGTATCATTTCCCATTGTGCTACTGAAGAATGCACTTTTTTATTGTTCCAATGCTGCAAGCATTAATTCCTAGACAAGCAAATTATTTTCTTATGACTCATTGAAGAGAAACAGTTTTTGAACAATATGATTATCACTTGATCTTTCCGAGTGGCCCATCAATGGGGATTTGTCTGACTGACATGTTCCTGGATTTGTTGCTAACTCAGCATCTGCAGCAGCATTGCCAAACATTGTTGGCTGTAGCCCATGCTGCACAACGCAACAACATCAATCATTACCTATTACTAAAACTTAATATTTTTGCTTTATTTTAATCTGAATAATTCAACCAACCATGTAGATTGCCCCTCTTATTGAAAATAGCTGTAAGCTGATGAACATTTTTAAGCTTTACAATGTTGAACTTAAGCAAATATATAAAATGAGATTCTGTGCCAGCATCACTGCTATAATAATAACACTGGTAATTCCAGGACACGTATTGGAATAGAAACTGGTTAAATCACCCTGTTATTTTTTATTTATTCTTTCATGCGACGTGGGTGTCGTTTCCAAGGCCAGCATTTATTGCCCCTCTCTAATTGCCCTTGAACTGAGTGGCTTACTAGGCCATTTCAGAGGGCACTTAAGAATCAGCCACACTGCTGTAGGTCTGGAGTCACATGTAGACCAGACCAAGTAGGGAACAGCAGATTTCCGGGAATTCTGCAGACAGTAATTCACCTCCTGACTCCCCAAAGCCTTTCCACCATCTAGACGGCACAGGTCTGGAGTGTGAGGGAATATTCTCCACTTGCCTGGATGAGTACAGCTCCAATAACACTCAAGAAGCTTGACACGATCCAGGACAAAGCAGCCCGCTTGATTGGCATTCATCCACCACCTTAAACATTCACCCACTCCATGCACTGACTTCCTGCAGTGTACCATCTACAAGATACACTGCAGCAACTTACCAAGGCTCCTTTAACTGCACCTTCCAAACCCGCAACCTCTACCATCTAGAAGGTCAATGGCAGCAGATGCATGGGGAACACCACCACCTGCAATTCCACTGCAAGCCACACACCATGCTGACTTGGAAATATATCACCGTTCCTTCACTGTCTCTGGGTCAAAATCCTGGAAATCCCTCCCTAACAGCACTGCGGGTGTTCCTATAACACATGAGCTGCAGCAGTTCATGAAGGCAGCTCACCACCACCTTCTCAAGGGCAATTAGGGATGGGTAATAGATGCTGGCCCAGCCAGCGACACCCACATCCCATGAAAGAATAATTTTAAAAAACAATCCTCCCTTGAAAGACATTTGTATACCTCACAGGTCTTCATGCTCATCATTACTGAGACCAACTTTTAATTCTTATACCCCATCAGCTGCTGTAATAAGATTTGAACCCTTTTTACCCAGGACATTAGCCTGAAGTCTCTGGGTTATTAGTCTAGTGATATTACCACTACACCACTATCTCTCCACGGTGGTGAGTTGAAGTTCCATAGAGAAAACCTGCTGATAAGTAAATGTTAGAGTTAGAGAAACAGAGAATAGGGAACAAAAGAAAGATGAAGGTGTAAACATAATAATTTTAATCAGATTTGTTTTATTTGCTCTTGGAATGTGAACATCACTGGTAAGGCCAGCATTTACATCCTCTAGCTATAAACTATGAATCAGGTTTATTAAGGTGTATATTTGGCAGAAAATTAAACATATCTGTAGCCTCAATTTTAACTCTGAGAAGGTTGGAGGAGTTTGAGAAGGGAAACTCCCATAAATTTCTTGGCCATTTTAACATTTGGGCTTTGTTTATAAATCTGATTATCTTCTTCCATTCAAAGCCGGCAGGAACGAGCTAAGAACCAATAGTGGTGCAAAAATCAGGTTGAGGTTGGCACCGCTGCGGACCTTTCATTTGGGTAAGGGAAGAGGGACTGTTTAAGTTGATCACAGCTGGAGAAGAGGGAAGGGAAAGACTGGGAGGTTGAGGTTCAAGGCTTCCATGTCAGGCCACATGAATCTTATGAAAATGTTGAAAAAAAGCATTATAAGCCAGGACCCTGGTGTTGGGGTCAAAGGGGGAGTCCTGACCCCTCCACTGTTTCAGGAGCAATTACGTGACCTTGAATTTGCCTGAATTGGCCAATCAGTGGCCAGAGGATGGTGGCAGGTTCTTGAAGCTGGAGAGTCAATAAGAGGCCCTTCAACTCAGAAGGAGTTGCAGCCAACTGTTGCTGGTAAGGGAGAGAGAAGGTGCTTCTATCTTGAGGCACCATCTCAGCACTTTTAAAATCTTTGCAGTAAAAAACGTTCACAGCTGCCTGACCACCATTGTGGAGGGCAACACACTGGACAGCCTGTGGCCACACCTATGACAAGCCGGGTCTGAAAGGTCTCCTGGAGTGCTGGTCCTCAGGTCTGCCATCAGTAGACCAACTCCAGGCAATTGCCTGCTACCAACACTGCTGGCGGCCCTCAGGCCATCCAGAAAATTCCAGTCGGCCTCCGATCCATGACGGTAATTGGCCTGCTCTGCTTGTGGGTGGGTAGGTGTTCCTGTTATATGTTGGTTGTGACTGGTTAAGGAATGGTTGCAGAGACATAGAGATGTCTGAAAAATAACTGGTTTTGTTGTATGAACATAACTATTTACAGGTAAACAAGATTACAGGTGTTACTCAGACTAAGTCATGAGCTTTCTCCTTCCAGACTCCTAGACATGTGACTCTCTCTTACATTATCATTTGGGCAGTACTGTTTCTCCAGTCCCACACATTAATGCTTTCAGCCCTGAACACCCTAATACTACATTTACCCCAGTCTTTGTCCATATATATTTACATTTATATTTACATACTACCTCTTCTCTCCCCAAGTCTCTGACTTCATAGGTTTAATCAGTCTGGAGATTCATCACTCTCCCTGATTGTGTCCCTGTGAGGTTTGGGAGATCAGTAGTCTCCTTTTGGATTTCTTTACTTTGATGTGGCTGGTCTTCGGTAAGAGTTGCAGTATCAGGTGCATTGTTGGTTTGACTCTCAACATCTCATTCTCCCAAATGTACAATGGTAGTTCTCTTATCTGGATCTGGACTTGATCCTCTTCTTCCGCTCCTCGCTGTTGTATCTCTCTCAATCCATTGTTTCTCTCTCATGGTCAGATTTTGTGGGGTTATCCCTGCTTTACATTTCCCTATCCTTGAGTTGATACTGGTTCCTTTTGATGGTTTTGTCCACCGTTCTTTACTTCTGGAGCAATGGCTCCTTGGAGTTTTGGGGAATCCTGGACTGCTGCCTCCAGAGATAATTTTGTAGGCAAGACAGGAATGTGAGGAAGGCTCTTGATCTACATCTTGCTTTCCCTCAAACTCCAGTAACACTGGGGATAGCAGTAAGGTCAATGACTCCCAATGTGGAAGAGGTGGACCCTGTCAGGTTCAGTCCTTTCTCTGGTTCTGGGTGAATTTGACTGCTCGCATCCTGGACTACCACTTTTGGTGGATGGATAGGTGTGGATGCACTTACAAAGGGGTCACCACTGTCGGGTGAATGTGGTATTTTACCAGTGTATTCTATCGCTTGAGTTTTGTCTTCCATTTGCTCAACAGACTCACAGTGTAATGAAGGATCAGAGTCACACTCGGGCACTCATTGGCCCAACTGGTTTATTACCAGTTCCATAGGAACCAGTTTATCCTCCATCCGCCAGACGTCTTCTTGGAACAGGGCTGGAATATTGGCCTCGGTGAAGAGTGTTGAAAAATCAACGCTAAAGTCTCAATCTAGATCATCAGTGCACGTCACCAATTTGAGGATCTCCAGTTTTGTCTCTTTGATGATTGCCTGTTCATTGACTGCCTTGATGAGGTTGAGGTCGACACAGGTATTTCTGCTTAGACAAGAGAATTCCTGATTGCGAATAACATGTAATGGTTCCAATATCTGTTTATTTTGTGTTGGAGTGGAGTGCTGCTTGCAACATGCCTATTACTTGTAACTTGATCCTCCTGGACCATGTAACTGGGAATCAGTTGTCCTCAGCCATTGTGTTGTTAGCCATAGTTCTTTACCAGACATAACTGATACACTTGCTCCTGTGGCCAATTTGAAATCAGTGATGTTCCCATTGACATTAATGTTTGCATTCCAGAAAGTGTATCTTGGATCTTTGATTGTGCCTAGGAAATAATGTTGTTTCTTTTCTTGCTGAGCTTCCTCTATTTCATTAATGGCCTTGTTTTTGCTCATTAGCCTCTGAGTATCTAAGGTTTTAAACAAAAACATCCAACTAGGCACTTTACAGCCTTCCGGACTGAATATTGAGTTCAACAATTTTAGATCTTGAACTCTCTCCTCCATCCCCACCCCCTTTCCATTTCTTCCCCCTCCTTTTTGTTTTTTCCAATAATTTATATAGACATTTTTCCCACCTATTTCCATTATTTTTAAATGTATTCCACCCATCATTTATCTATACCTTGTATGCCCTTTTAGTCTTATTTCACCCCACCCCCACTAGAGCTATCTGTACCTTGCTTGTCCTGCTATCCACTCTGAATTAGCACATTCTTTTAGATAATATCACCACCTTCAACACCTCTTTGTTCTTTTGCCTGTGACATCTTTTGGTTATCTCCACCTATCACTGCTTGCTTGTCACAACCACACCCCACCCCCCCTTCTCCCCCCCACCCGCTTAATTTTGCAATCTAAAAGTCCTTGAGATTGCCCATAATGATCTGCAACTCTGACCTGCGTCTGTAATACAAAGCTTAAAGTTGAAAACAGATATTCACAGCCATTCACATTTTTGCATGTGAATCAATCCATTTCTGGTGCAAAGGCTTAAAATCTAACCACCTTTCCATTGACCCTACCACCAATACCCTCCATCAATCCCTCCCACATCCCAGGCACACATACACAAACACACAATCATTTCAAAGGCTTGGCTGGAAAAAACCCATTAAATTGCTGGTTATCAATATTAAATGAATAAGCTGTGATTCTTCTTCATTTTCAGAATTGTGGTATAATAATAATTCCAGTCTATAGTTTTAGGAATCCATATCTCCAAGAACTATATGCTTTTTGAAATTAGAAGCACATTGAATTATTTGGACACTCTCTGAGTTTTTTTCCTAAAAGGCTACAAGTTCATGTTGGTCTGTGAGCAAGCTGCTTTTACCAAGAAATCACATGACTTCAGCTAAGTGACCAGCAAGACACTGGGGAAGATAAGAAGTATTTTGTTTAGTTGAGTTAAAATTTTAAAAATTGTTTTTGCCAGGCTGTGGGCTCCAGCTGATTGGCTGAAAAACACTTGGATTGGGAAGAGTTCTGCTTGAACATGTTTTTGAACTGTGTGTGTATCTTGGTAGCAAACTGTGAAGGTAGATTGCTCTTCTTTCTCTCTCTCTCTCTCTCTGTCCCTGTATTGCCTACAGTCCAGAATGGGTGTTCATTCTCAGCCAGAAAATCCTCATTTCAGTAAAACTTGTCTACACTTGAAAGCCTGCGAGGCTGCAACAAGCGAGATTTAACAAAGGCAGTGTTTCACTGAAGACCTTTGGGAAGGAATTCCAGCCAATTACTGTGCCCAGCACTCCATTTTCACAAACAGGAATGTCAAATTGACAGTGTCAAGACCTTTTCGAACTTTGTCCTTTTCCATAATCTGTTCCCTTATGCCAACTACTGCAGACTCCTTATTTATCTTGCCCTTTATTTTGTGTCTAAAAGGGGTAAATTGTGACACTTCCGGATTACCAATACCAATAGACACAAGTTCAAATGACAAAATGGAAACAATAACATTGTTGGGACATTTAGATGCAAGATTATAAGATTAAAAACTTATATTTTACTGCTTATGTAAAATGTCTTCCTATTATTTCAAAATACTACTTTTTTGTTTTGACTTGTGAACATTTTGGGGGCCACAGTTCTTCAATTGTCACCGTCAGTGATGTTCTGAAACTTGTGGCCAGACAACCTTATCTCACAAGACTTATCTCCCAGTTTCTCCCACTCAGTCTCTGTGCTTCTCTCTATCTCATCCATTGGTTTTAGTACATGCTTTCGCTTTGTTTCTCTATCAGTCTTGGCGGAGACGACAATGAGCATTCTTTCATACCCTATTCAGCATTGTTACCTAATCAGGGTTTGACTTGGACATTATGTTCTTCAGTAAACATCTCACCCACTGCTTAAAATTGAATTTTATTTTTGCATTTATGTGCTTTAGCATTGGCAAAGAAAACACCAGCATTTAAATCAGGATTACATTTCCCTGCTCCCATCATGAATGTCCAGGTCAGTGTTTGTAGATCCAACTGCATGACAAAAATTTAATAATACATTTAAAAATATGTGAACACTGAACCTCTGAAATAAAAACCAAAAATGCTGGAAAATGTTCTCCTGGCCAGCCTCTCACCTTGCACGTTTCATTAACTTGAGCTAATCCAAAACTAAGCTACCCGTATCCTAATTCCAGTCACCCAGCACTCTTATTCTTACTGACCTAATACAAAGACAAAATACTGCAGATGTTGTATGTGCCTGCATGCCACTGTAATGTAAAGGTGTTCAAACAGGGCAGAGGTTAATGTGGGACTGCAGAATGGCATTGTCCATGGTATGAGGTAGAGAGTCACATGGTAATGAACTGAGAGAACAGTCTGTAGAGAACACTCTGGAGCCAGTCTGCATGGAGGTAACAGCACCATGCATGACCATACCTTGGATCTGTAATTAAAGACTATCAATAAAGGGTTCATGTGTAAATACACAAGTCTCAAGATCTCATCATTGAGACATCTAAAGAACCCGTATTACAACATGGCGGCAGCGGTGGGATCTCCTGAAAGATGAAAAATGGCTCTTTATCTATGAACCCAGAACAACATCCCAAGATATGAATCATTAAAAGCAACTGAAGCCAAACTAGAGAGATGCACACCCAAAAAGAAAAATAGAAAAACAGTTGAAGAAGCTTTGCTACAGGTTTAGACATTGAGGAATCCACCAGAGTGAGTGGAAGTCCATTGTGAGACCCTCGAGTGACACTGAGTTAAGATACTTAGTTAGATCATAAGACAGTGAACAACACTACAAAAAATTGCAAATCCTGGGGTGGCACAGAGACAACAACACGGTGAGCAAAAATAGAAAAAAAGAAGCTGTACTTAACATTATAGAATAGGTTGCGGTTTGAGGGCTCAGCATCCAGAGGATAGCTGAAAGAAAAGCTGCAAGTAAAAAACAAATGTTACAAAAAACAAACCTGTAAAAATTAAGACTTTGCTGGACAAGGACAAAGTCCTGTAGCAGAGAGAAAAAGAAAAATGACATCAGAAAATATAAATCTGACACTGAAGGTCAAGGCACTAGAAGAAGGAAAAGCTGAGATGAATGAAAGAATTCATAAGCTTGCAAAGCGATTTAAAAATAAAACAGCAAACAAGTATTTGACTGAAATTGTGAAACAAGTGGAAATGAAGGTTCCATTTTCAGAACGTATTTACCCAGCAAGAACATGTCGGACATCGCGGGAAAAGAAAATTGTGGTCCACTCTAGGAATGAAGAGTGCACACTATCTGTGGCAGGAATGGGACAAACCCATAGTATCCGAAGAAAGCAGGTGATAAGCAGGTTAATAAAGAGAAACACAACTCAGAGGAGTGCAAAAAGCAAATAAAATGTTTATAACCAAGCACAAAAACACGGAGTACTATTAACATTCCTCAAATGTGACAGACAGAGCTGTGGAAGAATTTTCAAGCCTCAGGGCTGTCTGAATTTAGAAAGTCCGAGGCTTGAGATGGGGGACCAGGGATAGCAAGTAAACATTGTATTGTAAACACTTATACCCCATTGGAAGGGAGGATGGTTTTCTTTGGGGAAGAAAGGGGGATGTTGTATGATATTGTATGTGGCTGATTCCCACTGTAATGTAAGGGTACTCAACATAGCAAGGGTTAAGGTGGGTACTGGAGAATGGCACTGTCCATAGTATGATGTAGAGAGTCACATGGTAATAGACTAAGAGAACAGCCTAGAAAGAAAACTCTGGAACCAGTCTGCATAGAGGTAACAGCATTATGCATGACCATACCTTGGATCTGTAAATAAAGACCACCAATAAATGGTTCATGTTTAAATACACAAGTCTCAAGATCTCATCATTGAGACATCTAAAGAACCCATATTAGAACAGCGGATGCTGGAAATGTGAAATAAGAACAGAAAATGCTGGAAATACTCAGCAGGTCTGACAGCATCTGTGGAAAGGCAAACAGAGTTAATGTTTCATGTTGTAACCTTTCATCTTGTGATCATCCATTTGAACCATTCTAGTGCGTGGAGGCAGAGGACCTGGGTATAGTTCGTAATGGAATATTTTGCACCTGTTTTCACAATCGAGAGGAATGATGTAGAAATTGAAATCAGGGAAGAGAAGTATGAAATATTAGGTGAAATTAACATAGTGAGAGAGGAGGTCTTAAGAGGTTCTTTGAAAGTGGACAAATCCCCAGTCCTGGATGAAACATATCCAAGGCTGTTGTGGGAAGTAAGAGAAGAAATATGGAGGCTCTGACCATCATTTTCCAATCCTCTCTGGCTACAGGCATAGTGCCAGAGAGAATCATTGTGTCCTAGTTTAAAAAGGGAAAAAGAGATAGATGGAGTTATTACAAGCCAGTCAGCTTAACCTTGTTGGTGGGAAAATTATTGGAAAATATTCTCAGGGACAGAATAAATCTTCATTTGGAAGTACATAGGGCAATATTATCCCCCTGTTGCGGGGGATGTGCAGGAGCGGGTACAATTCCGATCGGCGCCCCCGATTGGGGGTGTGCTGCCATTTTACGTGGGCGGACCAATTAAGGCCCACTCAGTGTGATATATGCCAGGAAACGCTGAGCACTCCCTGTGCGGGTGGGGGAGGATTCCCTGAGCCGGGGGTGTGCTCTTTAGTGCATGCACACGAAAGAGTGCACAGATCTCCCTGAGGCAAAGTGCAGCCTCAGGGACATCAGCATCAATTTAAAACTTTCAATAAAGATTAGAAAAAATTTCCCTGCCATGTCCCCTCATGTGACACTGTCACATGAGCTGGAACATGTCCATAACTTATATTGTAAAATATTCTACATTTTTAAAATCACTCATGAAACCTTATCCCGCCCGTGGATGAGGTTTGATGTTTTTTTCACAAGCCCGCCAGGGCTCCCGGCCTGCCTGCCAACCTTAAGGTTGGACGGGCCAGTCCATTAATGAGTTCAATTGGTTTTTTAATGGCCTTAATAGGCTGTTGACAGGTCGGCGGGCGCGCAGCTGAATTGGATGTGCACCCGCCGAACTGACAATCTAAGTGATGTGGGGTGACGTCGGGACACACGCCGACATCACCCAACGTTATTTTATGCGTCGGCAAGTGGGCCCTGCCCCCGCTCACTGACTGGAAGATACTGGCCATGGATTCATCAGAAACAGTCAGCGTGGATTTGTTAAGGGAAGGTCATGTCTGACCAACATGATTGAATATTTTGAGGAGGTAACAGGAGTTTTAAAAAATTATTCGTTCATGGGATGTGGGTGCCGCTGGCTAGGCTGGGCTATTGCTCATCCCTAATTGCCCTTGTTCAGAGGGTCTTTAAGAGTTAACCACATG
The DNA here is from genome assembly GCF_964194155.1 of Cetorhinus maximus. Lineage (NCBI taxonomy): Eukaryota > Metazoa > Chordata > Chondrichthyes > Lamniformes > Cetorhinidae > Cetorhinus > Cetorhinus maximus. The sequence goes on from NC_135887.1 coordinate 13,521, forward strand.
GCTGTGGGTCTGGAGTCACATGCAGGTCAGACCAGGTAAGGACAGCAGATTTCCTTCCCTAAAGGACATTAGTGAACCAGATGGGTTTTTATGACAACTGACAATGGTTTCATGGTCATTATCAGACTTTTAATTCCAGATTTTTATTAATTCAAATTTCACCATCTGCTGTCGTGGGATTCGAACCCAGGTCCACAGAGCATTGCCCTGAGTCAATGGTCAATGGTCAATTGATGAAAGTAATACATTTGAGGTGGTCTATATGGATCTGAGGAAGGTTTTTGATAAAGTCCCACAGGACAGACTTGTCACGAAAGTAAAAGCCCATTGGATCCAAAGCAAAGTGGCAAAGTTGAATCCAAAACTGGCTCAGTACCGGGAAGCAAAAGGCAATGGTCGATAGATGTTTTTATGACTGGGAGGTTGTTTCCAGAGTGCTCTGTAGGGCTCATTACCAGGTCCTTTGCTTTTTGTGGTATGTATCAATGATTTGCACTTGGATGTAGATTGAGAAGTTTGCATTTGATCAAAAATTGGCTGTGTGGTTGATAATGAAGCTGTGGATTGCAGGAAGATATCAGTCAGATGAATCAGGTGGGTGAAATAGTGACAAACGGAGTTCAATCTGGAGAAGTGTGAGGTAATACACACTTGTTAGTTAACAAGACAACTTGAAAATGTGTTGGCCATATCATTTCTAAATCTATCATTACGTTATTTTCCTATGTATTAAGCATTTGAGTCCCCGAAAGTCATGAAAACTATGGGCAGAATTTTACGACAGCGGGATTTTACGTTCCCGCTGTCAGCAATGGGATTTATAATGGCCCCGCCCCCAAAACGGGGCTGTAAAATTCTGCCCTACGTTTTTTAAGTGAAAAATATTTGTGCCCCCACTGCCACCAACCTCTTTCTCACCCCTCTCTCCAACACCGACTCCACCCCCAAACCCCCATACAGAAGTTTATGCCTACATGAGGAATGTTGGGTGATTGATTTGGACAGATAAGGAATGGAACAGAAATCTGGCCATTAGGTTAGGCAGCAATACAATCGTTGTTTCAGGAATATTCCATTTAGCAGATGGTGGCCAGACCAGCACAGCTGGGCTTTGATACAGCTCCAATACTGGTACAATTGATTTTTAAGGGATATAAGCATACTTGTTTAATGATCATCCCAGTAAATTTGAAGGATTGTACATAATTAATGTTCCTAGAAGCATTCAACAGTCTTGAGGTACCTTCGGTAACTAACCCAGGATTCAGAGCAGGGTTGAGAGAACATTGGACTTGTAAATGATATTCTTCAGTGATCCATCCAGCCTTTTATCATTGAAGACAGATTCTCTGATGGCCAAAAAAGCTATTAATGTGGTGCTGTATCATCTCACTACTATTTGGATTCTCTAATAGATAGCTATCAAAGTAGTCTAAATTCCAAAGAGTTGATCCTTTGATGGTTATTGACAGGAAAGAAGCTGGAGTAACAGTTGTAGGTTGATAAAACATTTTAGTTTTGGGAACATTAATCAAGGCAGAGTAGATTGTAGGCTTGAAAAAGACTGTTTAGGATCATTCAAAGACAGCTGACAGAGGAGAAAATCTTCTTCATTGCACCACTATCTGGCAGAGGCGGCTGGCCAATTAGTATAATCGAGTGACCACTTGGGGACAGATTGGGATCCTACCGCCAGTTTTTGGGCCCCTGGTTCAGGCTGAATCCTGACAGAGACCCATTTGCTAGAGGGCCATAGCTGTGGCTGCAGACCATCCTATGGAGGGTTTTCCCACACAATAATGGCCTGTGTGGCTTTAGCCACATTAAAACAAATGTTTTACGTCTTCAGAGGGGACCTTTATCTTGAGATGACGCCGCTGTCTCCCTCATACATCGACAGCACCCACCTTTCCTGGTGGGGCTGCTGACCGTCCAGAGCCTCAGGCACTCCTGTTGGCCCTGCCACTTGCAGACCCTATTGCACCATTGTGAACTGGACTGGGCTCCCAGGTGTGGCCTCTTAATTGTCTGTCTCTGGGAGGATTGTACAGGCAGGCGGAGTTAACAGACTATCAGGGTCGGGACCTGCATTTGTCCCTGATGGTAGAATAATTTCAAAGGCAATAAGATTCTGCCCAGAGTGAGCCACAATCGTTCAGCCTCCAGCATACTGAAGATCAATGATGATACTAGCAAGAACTTCTGCCTGTAAAGGCCTTAGATTGAAAAGCTTGCTTTTTAATCAGCACTTGATTTCTACACTGCATGATGGACTGACACAAGTTCAAGACAGAAAAGCCACAGAAAAATAGCAAAAGAAAATGGGTACAATGAGCTCCCTTATTTTACTCCAGTTTTAAAGGGGAAGGATTCAGATTGAGGTCCACTGGAGAGTACCCTTCCTAACATGATTTTTGTGAAGTAGTCTGACAATTGAGACAAATCTGGAGGATAGCTAAACTTTCAGACCATTTCCCATTGATCCTCTCTGTTCACTGAATCATAATCCTTACAAAGAAATGCCATGTGGAAATCACAAAGCTGTTCTTTACACTTGCCTTGTAATTGGTGTGCAACAAATAGCATTTCATTAATCCCCCTACCAAGTCTGAAATGATTCTGGCTTTCTGGAATGATCGTTATTGAGCTTTTAAAAGATGGTTTCAGGGAAAATCTGTTCTGAGCTATTGAATGAAGCACAATATCATCGGCGGTAATCTGCTTTCTTGCCCTTATTCGTTATAGATATTTAAGACATTGTTAACTTCTTCCTGTTCCAAAATTCTTTGCAGAAGAACCTGGAGATTGTTGGTAAGCACCTCATCCCCATTCATAAATTTCATATGGAATCCCACCTGGTCCAGCAGCTTTATTGTTAGACATTTACTTTATTACTCTTTGTACTTCCCAAAGTATAGGCGAATTGTTTATTTGGGTTGAGATAATGCCAGAATGTTACTCTCCTCAGGTGAGCCAGGTTGGATTTGTCCTGCATTTTGAGTACAGGACATACCTGGGCAATTTTCCACATAGCCGGTTAGATGCCAGTGTTGTAGCTGCACTGGAACAGTTTGGCTAGGGGCGCGGCAAGTTCTGGAGCACAAGTCTTCAGTACTATTGCCGGCATATTATCAGGGCCCATAGCCTTTGCAGTATCCAGTGCCTTCAACCATTTCTTGATATCATGTGGAGTGAATCAAATTGGCTGAAGACTGGCATCTATGATGCTGGGGACCTCAGGAAGAGACCGAGATGGATCAACCACTCGGCACTCTTGGCTGAAGATTGTAGCAAATGCTTCAGCCTCATTTTTTGCACTGATGTGCTGGGCTCCCCCATCATTGAGGATGGGGATATTTGTGGAGCCTCCTCCTCCAGTGAGTTGTTTAATTGTTCACCACCATTCATGACTGGATGTGGCAGGACTGCAGAGCTTAGATCTGATCCGTTGGTAGTGGAATCGCTTAGCTCTGTCTATCACTTGCTGCTTATGCTGTTTGGCACATGAGTAGTCCTGTGTTGTAGCTTCATCAGGTTGACATCTCATTTTTAGGTATGCCTGGTGCTGCTCCTGGCATGCCCTCCTGCACTCTTCATTGAACCAGGGTTGATTCTCTGGCTTGATGGTAATGGTTGAGTGGGGGATATGCCAGGCCATGAGGTTACAGATTGTGTTCAAGAACAATTCTGTTGCTGCTGATGGCCCACAGTGCCTCATGGGTGCCCAGTCTCGAGTTGCTAGATCTGTTTGAAATCTATCCCATTTAGCACGGTGGTAGCGCCACACAACATGATGGAGGATATCCTCACTGTGAAGGCGGGACTTCATCTCAACAGTGCGGTGTTCACCCCTACCCATCCTGTCATGGACAGATGCATCTGTGACAGGCAGGTTGGTAAGGATAAGGTCAAGCATGTTTTTCCCTCTTGTTGGTTCCCTCATCACTTGGTGCAGAGACAGCCTAGTAATTATGTCCTTTAGGACTCAGCCAGTTCAGTCAGTAGTGGTGCTACTGAGCTACTCTTGGTGATGAACATTCACTCCCCCACGCAGAGTATATTCTGCGCCCTTGCCACCCTCAGTGCTTCCTCCAAGTGGTGTTAAATATGGAGGAGGCACTGATTCATCAGCTGAGGGGGTGGGCGATACGTGGTAATCAGCAGGAGGTTTCCTTGCCCATGTTTGACCTGATGCCATGAGGCTTCATGGGGTCCGGAGTCGATGTTAAGGACTCCCAGGGCAACTCCATCCTGACTGTAAACTAATGTACTGCCATCTCTTCTGGGTCTGTCCTGCCGGTGGGACAGGACATACACAGGGATATTTACAGCCATTATGTATATATTGGGAACTCTGTACAAGATTGGAACTTCTCCTCCATCAAGATCTGTTACTCAGTCATATGATGTTACTCCATCATTACATCAGCATCATGCGCTTCTGATGTTAACCCTTTAGTCTACAGTGGCCACCACTCCTGTGGCACTATGAGTACTGGAAGGCTGCCATCCTCCGATTGGCTGGCAGCATTCAGGGGTAGAATATTTGTCCCATACTAGATGGTACGGTGATTTAATGTCCTCGGTGGAGCCGGGAGCCCAGGCGGCAGGGTTCCTGCTGGAAATTAGGCAATTTATTCTGTTAGGGCTACCATTTTCCTCTTGAAGATCAGGACCCCTACCGCCCATGTTAACTTCTGCCCATTGGGTTAAGATATGGTTGTTAGCTGAAAGCTGAATCCCTATTGAGGTGGTTTTGGAAATGCTTCTTCCGTCATTTTAAAATCCCTTCACTAACTTTAATAAGATAGTTATCATCCTTTGACTGAAGGGATGCTGATGCATTATGGTTGATGGTCCAGAAACAGTTTTAATGACAATGGTCAACAGCTTTGGATTTCTTGGGCTTTCTTTATTACCCAATCATTCTTCACTGAGTGTAGCTTGTGCTGTACTGCAGTTCACATTTGATGGTAGTATTTTTTAATGGCCCGTAGGTTGGAATGGTTCTGCCCATCAATGAACCCGTTATGTTTGATAAGATCTTTAGTTCGCTGGTAATTTCCATCAGCCTGGTTTTTTGCTGCTATCCCCTGAGCTGGCTGATAGTTTGCTGGCAGACTGAAGTTTGAGTATCATTTAGCAGTTTTCATTGATGATTGACAAGTCTGTGAACATTCAGCAAGGAATGCTTTATATTGACGGCATCCTTAGTACCTGTTGCAATATGTAGTGGCTTAAAGTGGAAGGGGCATTCCCATGGCAGCATTACACAATGTCCATTTAACATAGGCATACTGTACACTTGAAAAGTACGTGGTCTTATGCTTGGGTGCTGTGCAGTCTCTCTCTCTCTGTCTCTGTAATGTTGCCCCCAAAACGTAAACTGAAGTGCCTAGTAAGGCAACATTGCAAAATTAAATAAAATATGAATAGTATTTACTGTGGCAAATTTCCTGAGACCATTATATTTCTCACCTGCTGCCAGGTTTGATGTGCATTGACACTTTCTGCTACTTGCAATTACTTTTCAGGTAGAGTGGCCCTTGTCTCAGAAACAGAGCACCTTTTGCTGAATTTCCTTCAGTGACATCTCCAAATGTGTTTTATGAAGCTGTGCTGTCTTCCTTTGTCTCCCTGCTGCAGTGATTTCTCCCCTCCTTCAGGAGCAACTTATGAATGCTGCTGGTGGCAGATGACCCACTCTTTGAAACTCAGGCATTTCCAGCACATCTTGTGATGTGTGCAAAGAGCAGATGATCACAGAATTCCTCCTTTTTGACATTATTGAAGTTTCTTGATCTCAGGGCCGCCTCCTCAACCCTTTCATCCTGTATAATTAGTATTCCATTCCACATCACCACCCCACCATCTTCCTTGCTAAGGAAGTCTAACTTTCTGTTGAATTCTCTGCTTTTACCTAATATTGCTAAAACTCTCAACAATCTCTATCACCGAGAAGCTCACTATATCCATCACTGACCATTTAAATCCCTTCAGTCTCATTTCCATTCACTGTATACAATCAAAAACAAGAAGAGCATCCTTTCTAACCACAACAACAAGGTGCTATTCGTTGTTGTCCTTCTGACCTTCTTCATACCATTTGGCATTCCATTCACCTTCAAACCCGCTTCTCAGTGCTCCATCTCCACAGCGCCCACCTATACTTGGTGTCATTCCAGTCAATTTCCATAAGCTACCCCTCTATGGTTAATGATGATGCAGAACCTTCTAGAAGTTAAAATCAGCAAGGTCAAAGCTATCATGCTGAGCTGCCATAAAAACATCTAGCCTTTCATTCCACTCTCCTCCTGCCAATTTAAGATATATCTGATGATGTGAAACCTCAGCTTGATCCTGGTATGAGCATCTATTCATAAAACTGCTTATTTTCCCTGCCAGAACATCACCTCTTCTCCTGCTGCTTAGAATCCACTTTTGTCCTCATTGAAGCATTATGCAATGTTTACTACATTAAAGGAACTATATAAATGCAAGTTGTTGGTTGTATGCTTTCAGTGTTGAGGTTATAATTGTAAAGGAATTGGTATAAAGACGTACGACTTCTTTAAACATGCAACAGCATATCTGAATTGCTGGGATCATCAAAACTCTGTGACAATATTGATTCAGTTCTTTAGAATTGGCAAGTTGTTAGTCGTTGCCTTCCTGCCTGGCTCAGCTGAATGTTTCTTTTTTCACCAAAGCCTGCCTAAGACCTCCAGAACTTGCAAAGGGTTTTCTATGCTTTCTGTGCCCTTCAATGCCTAATAACCTCCCAAAATAATTCAATAGCAACCATTTCAAAATGGTCCTCATGATTTCAACTGGATAAACAATACAAAACTTTAAACACCTTAACTTAATCAAAGAAACCATCACATCCAGCCCATTTAAATAATCAACTCATGGAAAATGTAACCATTGAGTTAACGTTTTTTCACTCACCCAAGCAATTTCATGTGTGGGAATATAACTGATAATTTCATGTCAAGGATTTCACACAATGTTATCAGTCATAAGACCATGTTTGTTTTAGTGCTAATGACTGCTCATTTCTAGTCCAGCCTGAATATTATGAATTATTATTAGTTGAAGGAATTTGGAAACAATTATAATCAGAATATTTCTTATCATTTCATTTTTTAATGATCAGTTTAAGGCTTAAAGGAGTACTGCCATTGTGAAGAAATATTTGACACCTTTATTGTTTGGGATGGGGGACAAGTCAGGAGAGCAGTATGTCATTTTTGTCAGAGTGAGGTCACATGCAACTACACAATCGGCCATAATTTATTCTCAAAATAATGCTGAGGTGAATGTGTTTGCTGTTACTTATCAACAAATGATACAACAAATTTCGGCACGGCTTAGAGGCACCATTAAACATAAAAATCTAAACGTTGCTGCCAAGCTGTGCCACTCTGCAGTTAGCTTCATGAAAATGTCATCTTGCTGTCTGGCTCACCATTGAAATGCATTGAATGGCATGAATTTGCTGCAGGTAGGTAGACAGGTATGAATTAAAATTGCCACAAAAAATTAAGTCTTGCGCATTTCAGTCTAAGCACCCTTTTTAACAATGTGATAAAAGTTAACTACTGCCAAACAACCTCTCTGACACTGAGAATGAATATTTACAAATGTTGACAATAATGTGCTTTTAAAAATAAAATGTTCCTTTCTTTCTCTTCTGTTTCTCTTTCTCTCTTAATCCAATCTTTCTTTCCCTCTCCTTATTTTTCTTTCTGTACCTGATTTGGCTTTGAATTCACCCACTCTAATTTACACTTCCTTCTCAGTCTTTGCACTGTAGATTTCACAATCCTTCAATTAGTTGGTTCAGGAGATACAGAGTTGTTTCCCCTGTTCACTCAGGTCCAAGATACCCTGTTTATTTCACTTCAAGGTTGACCAGTTCCCACTTTCATCTGCTTGTCATGCAAAAAATTTTAACATTGGAATGTGCATGAGCAAGTCTATCTACTGCCAAATGCCATTAAATGTCCTGCCACAGCAAATTATGGCACGATGCGACTCTGCATTAGAACACATCTGTAATCAAAAAGGAAAAAAAACTTCAGAAACGATTTTTTTGCAAGAAGGTGGTGTTCAGATGATGCATTTATATATTTTTCTACTAATTCTTAAGACAATTTAGCTTTGTTTAATTATGTGGATGATCAAAAAATATCCTATTATCTAATTCAGCAGGATGCTGCAATTGGCCTCACTGTCCCTGAACCGACAAATGGGTTAAGATGGTCTGGAAAGGCAGCCAGGTTTCCTGCCCCTGATCCACTGACTGTGGCTGTGTAGGTGTAAACTCTGGGTGTGGATAAGATTTGGCATGGCTGCCATGGCCTCATGGCGCAATAGCTCAGTGATCCCCAGTGCCTTGTTTCACACATGAAAGTGGTCATTCGGAACTATATCTCAGGAAGACTCAATGTCTTTGGTGAAGTGAAAAGTCCCAAATGAACCATGAGATGTTGTAGCCAATCACAGAGCACCACCTGGTGGTTAACATGAGACTCTATCAGAGACCTCCAGCAGTGATTCGAATTTGTTCAATTGGATGATGGGAGATGAACTTCCTTCAACTGTTCAGTCAGAACTTTGGCAGGAACCCCAATTATGCACAAAACAGGGTTTCCGCTGAAAAGTATAGCAGCAGAATGGGAGAAGCAATCGTTTTGTTTTAAGGTATTGTTCAAACAAAAATATACAGTGCCCCACTGGTGCTGGTCATTGAAATTGTTTAATAAATATTTATACATAATTATCCCTAGCAATGTAGTCAAAGCCACCTACAGCTGGACACATCCATGCTTGGATTGACGTAGAAATATGGAGAAAGATTTAAAGAGGAGGTCATTTGGCCCATTGTTTCCATGTCGGCCAAGAAAAAACTAGCCAGCCTAATCCCGCATTCCAGCTCTTGGTGTATATCCCTGTGGGCTATGACACCTCAAGTGAATGTACAAGTGTTTATTAAATGCAATTCAAAATGCAATATTATGCCTCTACTACCCTTTTGGACAGTGAATTCCAGACTCCTGCTACCCTCTGGATGAAAAAAATTGCTCCTCAACTCCCATCTAGTCCTTCCACCAATTACTTTAAACCTACGCCCCCTGTAATTAACCTTGCTACAAATGGAAATAGGGACATACAAAAATATGGGGCAGGGTCTTCCGGTCGGTGAGTGGGAGAGGGGCCCACTCGCTGACACGTAAAAGGACAAAGATGATGTCGGGTGGAACTCGCATCATTTCCATTTTCAGGTGGGTGGGGGCGCAGCCCAGTCAGCTGTGCGCCCAGCAACCTGTCAACGGCCTATTGAGGCCATTTAAAAAGTCATTATCATTAATGGACCTGCCTGTCCAACCTTAAGGTTGTCGGGCAGGCCAGGAGCCCTGGCAGGCTTCAGAAAAAGCATCAAACCTCATCCACCAGTGGGATCAGGTTTCATGAGGGTATTTATCTTTTCAATAAAGGTTCCACTAAAAGTGATGGACATGTCCCAACTCATATGACAGTGTCACATGAGGGGACATGTCAGGGAAATTTTGCTTCTGTTTCTTTAACATTTTAAAATTTGGAGCTGATCTGAGGCTGCACTTAGCCTCAGGGAGATCAGTGCGTTCTACCGCACGCCTGCGTGAAAGAGTGTATTCCCGGCTGGGGGAATTCCCCCCAGCCCGCACAGGGAGCGCAAAGCTCTTCCTGGTGGATGTCACGCTGGGCAGGCCTTAATTGGCTCACCCTCGGGGGCACTGATCAGAGGTGCGCCAGCCTGCACCCACTCTCGCACTACCCCACCAATGGGGGGGGATTTTTTCCCATGAAATAGGAGCAGGAGCAGGCCATTCAGCCCCTCGAGTCTGCTCCGCCATTCAATAAGATCATGGCTGATCATCTTGTGTTTCCATTTCCACATTCCCATCCAACCCCGATAACCTTTGACTTCCTTGCCTAACAAGAATCTCTCTACCTCTGCCTTAAAAATATTCAATGACCCCGCCTCCACCGCCTTCTGAGGCAGAGAGTTCCAAAGTTACACAACCCTCAGAGAGAAAAAAATTCTCCCCATCTCTGTCTTAAAAGGGCGACCCCTAATTTTAAAATAGTGACCCCTAGTTCTGGACTCACCCACAAGAGGAAACATCCTTTCCACATCCACCTTGTCAAGGCCGTTCAGGATCTTGTATACTTCAATCAAATCACCCCTCACTCTTCTAAACTCCAGTGGAAACAAGCCCAGTCTGTCCAACCTTTCCTCATAAGACAACCCACTCATTCCAGGTATCAATCCAGTAAACCTCCTCTGAACCACCTTTAAGGCATTTACATCCTTCCTTAAATAAGGAGACTAAAACTGCACTCAGTATTTGAAATGTGGTCCCACCAATGCCCTGTATAACTGAAGCATGACATCCTTACTTTTATGTTCAATCCCTGTTGTAATAAATGTCAGCATTCCATTAGCCTTCTTCATTACTTGCTGTACCTGCATACTAACTTTCTGCGACCCATGCACTAGAACACCCAGATCCCTCTGCACCTCAGAATTCTGCAATTATTCTCTGTTTAAGTAATACTCTGCTTTTCTTTCTTCCTGTCAAAGTGAACAACTTCACATTTTCCTACATTATACCCCATCTGCCAGATCTTTGCACTCAACCTGGTGTTAATTTTCCAAAATTCACTAGATACTGGAAAAGTTCCATCAGATTGGAAAGCAGTAAATATAACCTCTCTATTCAAAAAGGGAGGGAGGCAGAAAACAGGAAGCTATCGGCGAGTTAACTTGATGTCTGTTGTGGGGAAGTTATTAGAATCGATCATTAAGGAGGTTATGCCCAGGCACTTAGAAGAGCTCAAGGCAATTGGGAAGAGTCAGCATGGTTTTGTGAAAGGAAAATCATGTTTAACCAGTTTATTGGAGTTTTTTGAAAGTGTAACATGTGCAGTGGATAAAGGGGAACCTGTAGACTTTCTGAACTTGGATTTCCAGAAGGCACTTGATAAGGTGCCACATCAAAGATTACTAAGGAAAATAAAAGTAGATGGTGTAGGGGGTAACATGTTAGCGTGGATAGAAGATTGGCTGGCTGGCAGAAAGCAGAGAGTATGTATAAATGGGTCTTTGTTTGATTGGCAGGATGTGACGAGTGGAGTCCCACAGGGGTCTGTACTGGGGCCTCAACATTTTACGATTTACATCAATGACTTAGATGAGGGCAATGAAGACGTGGGAGCTACATTTGCAGATGACACAAAGACAAACCTACCGACTCCCACAGCTACCTCGACTACAGCTCCTCACACCCCGTTTCCTGTAAGGACTCCATCCCATTCTCTCAGTTCCTTTGCCTCCGTCGCATCTGTTCTGATGATGCCACTTTCAAAAACAGTTCCTCTGATATTTCTTCCTTCTTCCTTAACCGAGGTTTTCCACCCACGGTGGTTGACAGGGCCCTCAACCGTGTCCGGCCCATCTCCCGCGCATCCGCCCTCACACCTTCCTCTCCCTCCTAGAACCATGATAGGGTCCCCCTTGTCTTCAATTATCACCCCACCAGCCTCCACATTCAAAGGATCATCCTCCGCCATTTCCGCCAACTCCAGCATGATGCCACCACCAAACACATCTTCCCTTCACCCCCCCGGCGGCATTCCGCAGGGATCGTTCCCTCCAGGACACCCTGGTCCCCTCCTCCATCACCCCCTACACCTCAACCCCCTCCCATGACACCTTCCCATGCCACCGCAGAAGGTGCAACACCTGCCCCTTTACTTCCCTTCTCCTCACCGTCCAAGGGCCCAAACAGTCCTTTTAAGTGAAGCAGCATTTCACTTGCACTTCCCTCAATTTAGTCTATTGCATTCGCTGCTCCCAATGCGGTTTCCTCTACATTGGAAAGATCAAACGCAGACTGGGTGACCGCTTTGCGGAACACCTTCGGTCTGTCCGCAAGCATGACCCAGACCTCCCTGTCGCTTGCCATTTCAACACTCCACCCTGCTCTCATGCCCACATGTCCGTCCTTGGCCTGCTGCAATGTTCCAGTGAAGCTCAATGCAAACTGGAGGAACAGCACCTCATCTTCCAACTAGGCATTTTACAGCCTTCCGGACTGAATATTGAGTTCAACAATTTTAGATCATGAACTCTCTCCTCCATCCCCACCGCCTTTCTGATCTCCCTTTTTTCCAATAATTTATATAGATTTTTCTTTTCCCACCTATTTCCATTATTTTTAAATGTATTTCCATCCATTGTTTTATCTCTACCTTTTAGCCTATTTCGATCCCGAAAGGTTGAAGATGGATATAGATAGGTTGAGTGAGTGGGCAAAGATCTGGCAAATGGAGTTTAATGTGGGAAAATGGCAAGTTGTTCACTTTGGCAGGAAGAACAAAAAAACAGAGTATTAATTAAATGGAGAATGGCTGCATAATTTTGAGGTGCAGAGGGATCTAGGTGTTCTAGTACATGAGCAAGTGATTAAGAAGGCTAATGGAATGCTATCCTTTATTACAAGAGGGATTGAACATAAAATTAAGGATGTTGTGCTTCAGTTATACAGAGCACTGGTGAGACAACACCTCGAATACTGTGAGCAGTTTTGGCCTCCTTATTTAAAGAAGGATGTAAATGCATTGGAGGCAGTTCAACGCAGGTTTACTAGATTGATACCTGGAATGAGTGGGTTGTCTTATGAGGAAAGGTTGGACAGACTGGGCTTGTTTCCACTGGAGTTTAGAAGAGTGAGGGGTGATTTGATTGAAGTTTACAAGATCCTGAACGGCCTTGACAAGGTGGACGTGGAAATGATGTTTCCTCTTGTGGGTGAGTCCAGAACTAGGGGACACTGTTTTAAAATTAGGGGTCTTAGGACAGAGATGAGGAGAATTTTTTCTCTCAGAGGGTTGTGCGACTTTGGAATTCTCTGCCTCAGAAGGTGGCAGGGGTGGGGTCATTGAATATTTTTAAGGCAGAGATAGATTCTTGTTACGCAAGGGAAACAAAGATATCGGGGTTAGATGGGAATGTGGAAATGGAAACACAAGAAGATCAGCCATGATCTTATTGAATGGTGGAGCAGACTCGAGGGGCTGAATGGTCTACTCCTGTTCCTATTTCTTATGTTCTTATGTTCTATCTATATTCGTCTGCAACCTCCTTATGTACTCTTCACAACATACTTTCCTACCTATCTTTATGACACCTGCAAGTTTAGCTCCCATGTCTTCACTCCCCTCATCTGAGTCATTGATATAAATTGTAAAATGTTGAAGCCGCAGTACAGACCCCTGCGGGACTTCACTTGTCACATTCTGCCAATCTGAAAAAGACCTATTTATGCATAGTCCATGCTTTCTGCATGCCAACCAATCTTCCATCCACGCTAATATGTTACCCACTACACCATGAGCTTTTATTTTCCACAATAACCTTTGATGTGACACCTTATCAAATGCCATCTAGAAATCTAAGTACAGAACATCTACAGGCTCCCCTTTATCCACAGTGAATGTTACTCCTTCAAAAAACTCCAATAAATAGGTTAAACATGATTTCCCTTTCAAAAAACCATGCTCACTCTTCCCGATTACCTTGAGTTTCTCTAAGTGTCCAGCTATAACCTCCTCAATGATCTATTCTAACACCTTCCCCATGACAGACGTCAACTAACTCACCTATAGTTTCCTGTTTTCTGCCTCCCTCCTTTCTTGAATATAGGGGTTATATTTGCTACTTTCCAGTCTAATGGAACCTTTCCAGAATCCAGCGAATTTTGGAAAATTAACCCCAACACAACTACTACCCCATTAGCCACCTCTTTTAAGACCCTAGGATGAAGTCCATCAGGACCCGGAGACTTGTCAGCCCACAGCTCCATCAGTTTGCTCAGTACCAGTTCCCTAGTGATTGTAATTTTACTTGATTTACAGCTATTACTGGAATGTTTTTTGTATCTCTATAATGAAGACAGAGCAAAATATTTGTTCATTTCATCCACCATTTCCTTATTATCTACTATTAATTTCCCACTCTCACTATCTAGAGGACTAACAATCGCTTTACCTGCTCTTTTCCTGTTTAAATACCTATAGAAACTCTTGCTATCTGTTTTTACATTTCTAGATAGCTTCCTCTCAAACTCTAATTTCTTTCTCCTCAGTAACCTTTTAGACATTCTCTGCTGTTCTTTATATTCTGACTAATCATCTGACCTGCCACTTATCTTTGCGCAGTTATGTGCTTTTTCCTTAAATTTGATGCTTTCCTTAACTTCTTTAGTTAACCACAGATGGTGGGTCCACCCCTTAAAATTTTTCTTTATAGTAGGAATATACTTATTCAAAGTATTCTGAAATATTCCCTTAAATGTCTGCCACTGCTTTTCTACTGATCTATCCAAATAGTTGTTTGGCAGTACAGAACTTGAGCATTGCTGAGAAGAGACGTGTCTAAGCTTTTCATCTTGTACTCGTCAGGACACTTGCGAGAAGACCAATATAAGCGGGGAAACAACAATTTATAATGTAAATGAAGAGATTGCTGATTGGTTGGCAAGTGCTGTTGCCATGGAGAATGCACCACTGATGGTGTCTGACAGTTAATTTCCAAGCATTGTTTGAAATTTAAACCAGGCAGCTTGACCCAGATTAGGGCAATGCCTTGACCAAGGAAAGAGTCAGTGAATGACTGTAACTTATTTTGTTTAATTGAAGCAGGCACAATGTGTGTACACGTTCTTTCTGTCTGAAAATAACAGGGCCCCGTGTATTAATATATGTAGCTTTTAGTACACACAAATGTACCACACTGTGAGCCCGACTGACAATCTTAAATTGGTTGTCAGTGTAATTCTTAGCGTTGAGGTTTATTTAGCAAATGTTGTCCAATCACGGAATCACATCTAATGTCGGACACTGTGTTTTGCATTTTGCAAACACGGAATCACAGAATTGTTACTGTATAGGAGGAGGCCATTCGGCCCATTGTGTCTGCACCGGCTCTCTGAGCATCTTAACTTAGTGCCAATCTCCTGCCTTTTCCCTGTAACCCTGCACATTGTTTCTATTTAAATAATCATCTAATGCCCTCTTGAATGCCTCAATTGAACCTGCCTCCACCACACTTCCAGGCCGTGGAAACCCTAACCACTCGCTGTGTGAAAAAGTTTTTTCTCACCTCACATTTGCTTCTTCTGCAAAACACTTTAAAACTGTGCCCTCTGGTTCTCGATCCGTTTACAAGCAGGAACAGTTTCTCCCTATCTATTCTGTCCTGAACCCTCATGATTTTGAAAACTTCTATCAAGTGGTGGGGGCGGTGCTGGGCAGGTAGATAATGGGGCCCATGGCATCGTGCCTAATTTTACACCCCTGCCGGCCAACCAAGTGGGGCCATAAAATCCAGCTAATGACGTGGGTGAAATTGGTCTTTGCCAGGATGTGTGAAATGGACACATTGCTAACTGACTACTGATCTTTCACAATGCTCGTCTTTACTTTCCACTTACTTGGGAAAATTTCAAACCAAATAAAACTGACAGTGAGACTGTGGAATGTGTATCCAAAGAGAACTTGAACTAATGTTCTGTGACCTTCAGTATAAAGGATGTTGGGCACAGTGAAAACTTGGCCACTGATTGGCTATGAACAAGCTTCACACTGCCTGGTGTAAATCAATTTCAGCCCAAAACCTCTCAGGAGGATTATAGTCCAACAATTGTGGAGCTATGATTTCTATCATTTACACATCACTTCACCCAGAGCTTATATGAGTATTTTGCATCTTTCAGTACAGAAAGGAAATGGGGAGGGCTAGGAGTGAGGGGAGAGATAGTGGGGAGGGTGAGGAGGGCAAGGGGAGGGGAGGGAATTATGGGGAGGAGGAGGATGGGGAGGTGAGGGAGAGAGGGAGGGGATGGGAGGAGGAGCAGGATGGAGGAGGAGGGGAGGGGAGGGGGATGGAGGAGGAGGGCGAGGGGAGGTGGAGAAGTGGGGTAGGAGGTGTAGGAGGAGAAGGGGAAGAGGGAGGAGTGGAGGAGTGGTGGAGGAGGGGTTGGAGATTGGAGAGGGATGGGGAGGGTGAGGGGAAGAGGGTTAATGGGGAGGGGGAGAGGGGATTAGGGAGGAAGGGGAAGCGATGGAGGAGGGAGTGGGAAGAGGGAAGGGGTAGGAGGAGGGGAGAGTAAGGGGGAAGGGGAAGGGGATGGGAAGAGGTGGAAGGTGAGGGGGAGGGGTGAGGGAGGGTGGGGGGCAGGAGGGAAGGGGTATGGGAGGGTGGGAGGGGGAGGAGGGGACGGGGTAGGAAGCATAGGAGGGGGAGGAGGGTGTAGGAGGGGGAAGGGGAAGTGGAGGAGTGGGGTGGAGGGTTTGTGGGGGTGTAGAGGAGGATGAGGGGAAGGGATGAGGGTGGGGATGGGGATGGGGAGGGGAGGAGGGGAGTGGAGAGTGAGAGGGGTATGGGGAGGGGAAGGAAGGAGAGGGGAGGAGTGTGGGAGGGGCAGGGGAGGGAAGGGGGAAGGAAGAGGGGTGGAGGAGGGGAGTAGGTGCATAGGAGGGGGAGGGAGAGGAGGGGGAAGGGGAATGGTGGAGAGGGTTAGAGGTGAAGGAGGGGGAGAAGGGAGGAGGGGGGGTGTTGGATGGGGAGGAGGGGAGGACGAGGAGGGGAGGTGAAGGTAGGGGAGGGAAGGTGGGAGGGGAGGAGAGGAATTGAGGGGAAAGGAGGAGAGGTGAGAGGGAGGGGAGCAGAGTGGAGAGGGGTAGGAGTAGGGGAGGAAGTAGGAGGTGGGAAAGAGGGGTGGAGGAGGGAGAGTGGGGAGCAGGGGGAGGCGTAGGAGGGGAGGGGACTGGGAGGTGAGGGGAGGAGGGGAGGAGTGGGAGGGGACTGGGAGGTGCGGGGAGGAGGGGAGGAGTGGGAGGGGACTGGGAGGTGAGGGGAGGAGGGGAGGAGTGGGAGGGGACTGGGAGGTGAGGGGAAGAGGGGAGGAGTGGGAGGGGACTGGGAGGTGAGGGGAAGAGGGGAGGAGTGGGAGGGGACTGGGAGGTGAGGGGAGGAGGGGAGGAGTGGGAGGGGACTGGGAGGTGAGGGGACGAGGGGAGGTGTGGGAGGAGACTGGGAGGTGAGGGGAGGAGGGGAAGAGTGGGAGGGGAGTGGGAGGTGAGGTGAGGGGAGGAGGAGTGGGAGGGGACTGGGAGGTGAGGTGAGGGGAGGAGGGTGAGGGGAGGAGATGGTTTGTCCTCTCTGCTCGCTGAGGCCAGTCTGGTTTTCTATGGTTGAAGTTTCAGGGAGTGACCAGCGTTGGAAACCTGTCCTGCAGAAATTCTGGTGGATTCGTGTTTCTTCTGGTGATTAGAGTCGGTTGGAACTGTTCCGATGCGAATTGGAAGATTTGAGTCAATATTCAATTTATTGCTACATTTCAGGTAATACAAAATATTTCCACAAGATGGTGCCTTAAATACAAACCTAAACAACATAACTTTTCTAATAAGCTAAAAGCCATTTTAACACTCCACCCTGTTCTCTTGCCCACATGTCTGTCCTTGGCTTGCTGCATTGTTCCAGTGAAGCCCAACGCAAACTGGAGGAACAGCACCTCATCTTCCGACTAGGCACTTTACAGCCTTCCGGGCTGAATATTCAGTTCAACAACTTTAGATCTTAAACTCCCCCTCCCCCCATCCCCACCCCGTTTCTTCCCCCCCCCTTTTTTTTTTCAATAATTTATATAGATTCTTCTTTCCCCACCTATTTCCATTATTTTTAAATCTAAACTAAAACCTTGTTAGTCTTTCCACCCCACCCCCACTAGAGCTGTACTTTGAGTGTCCTGTCTTCCATTCTTAATTAGCACTTTTCTCAGACAAATATCACCACCTTCGACACCTCTTTGACCCTTTTGTCTGTGACATCTTTTGATTATCTGCTCATCTCCACAATCACCACACCCTCAATGTGTCTCTCCCGCCCCCCCACCCCTCACCCACCTTAAACCAATTTATATTTCTCCCTTCTTCTAACTATGCTTCAGTTCTGCCAAAGGGCCATGAAGGCTCGAAACGTTAATTGATTTCTTCTCCGCCGATGCTGCCAGACCTGCTGAGTTTTTCCAGGTAATTCTGTTTTTGTTTATAACTTTTCAAATGGTTTCCACACTTTCACAGCTCAATGTCGAATATAGAACAATGCCATGTTACTCATTATAAGGTGATTTTAAGTGCCCGCTTGGCTCAGGAGGTCACACTGCTGCCTTAGAGGATTGAGAACAAGCCTTTCTCCAGCAATTCAACCTAAATTGACACTTCAGAGGGAGCTGCATTGTTGCTATCCCAGCGTAACACCCCTGTCAGTTCTGATGATTCAAGTGGATGCAAAAAACCCCAGAGCACGATTCAGAGAAGAGCAAGTCCATTTGCCAATCACCATGATCTCACAGCTAACAGTGCCAAAAAACATTAATGGGCTAATGTTTTCATTTGGAAGCTTATTGTGTACAAATGGAAGCCTTATTAGTTACTGCGTTTGAAGAGTGATGATTTAGTTATGAAGTCCTTTGGGATAACTTGAGGGTGTGGTGTCTAAATTGTCCACTATTTTTCTTGTGGTTACATATATTTTCAGTATTCTGGGCCCCACTGTTGTCTCTGATTTTTTTTTCCAAAAAAGTTGATATCCACAGTAAGTCCCAAAGTATCTACTAGACTCATGGACAAGGCTAAAGTATAATATATCTGTTCTCGTTGCTGCTTTGAACATGATCCTGATCCAAAATTGGATTCAAGAAAATTGCCAAGTTAAAAAAGCTACAGTTTGTTTGTTAAAATCTCACTATAGGCCACTTGTGAACAACTGGTACAGATTTGTGATCGTGAAACTTGAAGTAAAAGGACTTCTGAACTCTCGATCGGATATAGTTTCCATTTGCTGAATGAAAGGCACAACACATGGTCCAAAGGCATTCCCACAGGTATGTTTTTTTGTGAGCAACATAGATGTATCGTCCATTGATTGGTATCCCTTAGTACAGCAGGGGCTGAAAGAGAGTGTTTTTCTGAGAGTACAGAAAGCATTGGACTAATCCATCTGATAATATGCAGAACAAATTACCCCAGACAGCTAAATCTTCTAACCAGGCATGACAGAGAGTAAAAACAAAAAGCTAAAAGCTACTGCGGATGCTGGAAATCCAAAACAAAAACAGAATTACCTGGAAAAACTCAGCAGGTCTGGCAGCATCGGTGGAGAAGAAATCAGTTAACGTTTCGAGCCTTCACGGCCCTTCGGAAGAACTGAAGCATAGTTAGGAGAGGGGTGAAATATAAGCTGGTTTAAGGTTGGGGGGTGGGGGGCGGGGGAGGAGAGAGAAGTTGAGGGTGTGGTGATTATGGAGATAAGCAGTGATAGGAGCAAATAATCAAAAGATGTCACAGACAAAAGGATCAAAAAGGTGTTGAAGGTGGTGATATTTGTCTAAGAAAAGTGCTAATTAAGAATGGAAGACAGGACACTCAAAGTACAGCTCTAGTGGGGGTGGGGTGGAAAGACTAACAAGGTTTTAGTTTTAGATTTAAAAATAATGGAAATAGGTGGGGAAAGAAGAATCTATATAAATTATTGAAAAAAAAAAGGGGGGGAGGGAGAAATGGGGTGGGGATGGGGGGAGGGGGAGTTTAAGATCTAAAGTTGTTGAATTCAATATTCAGCCCGGAAGGCTGTAAAGTACCTAGTCGGAAGATGAGGTGCTGTTCCTCCAGTTTGCGTTGGGCTTCACTGGAACAATGCAGCAGGCCAAGGATGGATATGTGGGCATGAGAGCAGGGTGGAGTGTTAAAATGGCAAGCGACAGGGAGGTTTGGGTCTTTCTTGCGGACAGACCGCAGGTGTTCTGCAAAACGGTCGCCCAGTTTGCGTTTGGTCTCTCCAATGACAGAGAGTGATGAAACTCAGCCTCAACAAGGACACTGCAACTGAGTGTGTCACCTGGTCCAAACAGACTTGCAGGACTATCAATGTTCTACAAAATAACCTTTCAATTGTTATCTGAGCCACGTGTCAAATTGCATAGGGGTGATCAGATTAAAAGGTTAAAAGTGTGGCTGAAGGAATGGGGTGGGAGGCAGGGGTTTGGCTTCATGGGCCACTGGCACCAGGACTGGGAGCTGTAAAGAGGGAGCTGTTTCTGTGTCTCTGTTCCATTGGGAGAGCTCCTCAAACCGACTGGGACCTGCATCCTGGCAAATCCAATAACTAAAGCTGGGGACAGGTTTTCAAATTAACGAAGAAGGGGGTGGGAAGATTCAGGAAAGGTTAAATTCAAAAGTAGCAAGGAAATGACTCCAGGGCAGAGCAGCAGTTTCAGTAAAAATAAGGTGTGTGGGTCAGGCGGGGAGAGAGGGAGTAACAGAGGTAATAGGGCACTAATGACAAGGAATGTTAGAAAAACAGTCAAAGCAATCTGAATGCTCGAAGCATTCGCAACAAATCAGATGAATTAATACACAGCTGAAATCAATGTGCAGGATCTTTAGGTCGGTGAGTGGGGGGCAGGACCCACTCGCTGACGTGTAAAATGACACGGGATGTTACCGGGCGGAACTCCCGATATCACCCCGCGTCATTTCAATTTTCAGGTCTGCGGGGGTGCAACTGAATCAGCTGTGCGCCCACCGACCTGTCAACGGCCAATTGAGGCCATTGACAAAGTCATTAACCTCATTAATGGATCTGCCCGTCTAACCTTAAGGTTTCCAGGCAGGCCGGGAGAACTGGCAGGAATTAGAAAAAAACATCAAACCTCATCCACAGGCGGGATGAGTTTTCATGTGGGTTTTTAAAAATTTAATAAATGTTTGATTTAAAGTGATGGACATGCCCCAACTCATGTGACACTGTCATGAGGGGACATGTCAGGGAAATTCTGTTTTTGCACCTTTACTATTTTTAAAATTGGTGCCGATCTCCCTGAGGCAGCACTTAGCCTCAGGGAGATGAGTGTGATCTTTCACACGCATGCGCTACAGAGCGCACTCCCAGCTGAGGGATTCCCCCACTCCCTCCCACCCCCGCCCGCACAGGGAACGCATAGCGCTTCCTGGCGGAAGTAACGCTGGGCGGGCCTTAATTGGCCCACCCACGTAAAATGGCGGCGCGCCCCCGATTGGGGGCACCGATCAGAGGTGTACCTGCCTGCGCCCACTCCTGCACTTCCCCCCCCACCCCTAATGGGGGGAATATTCTTCCCAATAAGTTTGATCTAATAGCCAATATGGAGAGGTGGTTCCAAAGTGACCAAGGTTGAGAACTAAACATTCTAGAGTTCACACCACTACCTTCTTGAGGGCAATCAGGAATGGGTAATAAATGCTGGCTTCAGCCCAAGAACAAATAAAAAAATGCAAACTAAGAAAAGTCATAGCCATCATATTGTCAGATTATAAATAATTACATCGGTATCTCTTCTTTTGAACCAACCTTTGGTGAGTTAACCAAATTTAACAAATATTTGTTGTAAAGTTGATGAAATTATAATGTTTTCACGTCACCTGGGGCTGCACCATTTATTTGTCCTGTACCTTACATTGCTCCCATTTGTAAATCGGTCCAAGATTTAGATGATGTAGATAATGCTAATACAATTTAAATACATCGCTAATTGGCTTAATTCTTTCTTTCTTCTGGTGTCATTGCAACTCTGGTGCAATTTTTGTCCCCAAACATTTATATCTACTGTTTGTGACAGTGCACATTTGGAATTATGTTTCTGCATTGAAGACATTTACATTCTGTATGACATTCAGATGGAATAGACGTCACATTGTACATTAATCTATGAAATATAAATAGGCTGCCTCCAGGCTAGACTTAGAATACCATTCAATAATTCTTCATTCTCACAACAGAACTGCTTTCACAGAGTATAGATTTAAACTGCATTTAATTATTAAGGTGACCATCATTACTATTCTATTACATCTTTTGAAGGACAGTAAATATGAACATAATAACAGGACCAGGCCAATTTTTTTTATTCTTTTATGGGATGTGGGCATCGCTGGCTAGGCCACCATTTGTGCCCATCCTTCATTGCCCTTGAGAAGGTGGTAGTGAACCACCTTCTTGAGCTGGTGCAGTCCATCTGGTGCAGCTACACCCACAGTGCTATTAGAAAGCGAGTTCCAGGAATTTGATCCAGAGATAGTGAAGGAACGGTGATATAGGGCAGAAATTTGCACTGAGTGCGCCCGACCTGCTCAAGCATAAAATGACACGCGATGGCCTTGGGCGAAGGTCCCAAAGTCATCGTGCGATATTTCGGTCGGCAGACGCGTGTGGGAGTTGGCAACGTGCCTGCCGATAATTAACAGGCCTATTAAGAGCATTAAAGTTCTAGTTGAATGAAATTTTTTGCTGCCCACCCAACCCTATAGTTGGCGGGCAGGCGAAAAGGCCAAGAGGCCTTTGGATTTTTTAGGAAACCTCATCTACGGGATGAAGTTTCCAAGAGCAATTAAAAATTGAACAGAAATTTTAAGATTTCATTGATTACATGTCCCTGCTCACGTGACAGAGTCACTTGAGGGGACATGTTTTTAACATAGCGAAGCCTTTTATTTCTGATTTTTTAAACCTTCAGCTCCCTGAAGCAGCTCTGTGCCTCAGGGAGCTTTCATTGCGCACAGCTCTGAGCGCTGCAGTGCGCGATTCACACTGGCAGGCCATTAATTGGTCAGACAGTGTGAAATCGATGTTGGGGCCTGATCGCGGGCAGTGGTCAGCTTTGCGATTGCTCCCAGGCCTGCCCGCTGCGCCCACCCGACAAGGTCAAAATCCTGGCCATAGTTCCAAAACATGATGTGTTGGCTTGGAGGGGAACTTGCAGGTGGTGGTGGTCCCATGCGTCTGCTACCCTTGTTCTTCGAGGTGGTCGAGGTCACAGATTTGGAAGGTGCTGTTGATGGTGCCTTGGTGAGTTGCTGCAGTTGCTGCCGTGTGCACCGGGTGTGAAGGGAATGCTGATCAAGCAGATTGCTTTGTCCTGGGTGGTGTCGAGCTTCCTGAGAGATGTTGGAGCTGCATCATCCAGGCAAGTGGAGAGTATTCCATCACACTCCTGACTTGTGCCTTGCAGATTGTGGATGCACTTTGCGGAGACAGGTGGTGAGTTACTTGCTGTAGAATTCCAAACTTCTGACCTGCTCTAATAGCCACATATTTCTATGGCTGGTCCAATTCAGCTTCTGGTCAATGGTAACCCCCAGACCCCTCAAGTCTGTTTTGCCATTCACTGAGAATTGCTTTGTAACCTAATTCCACATATCTGCCTTATATCCCTTAACACCTTTGGATAAGAAAAAGCGACCAAGCTCAGATTTAAAAGTAAAAATTGATCTCACTTCAATTCCAGTCTGCAGGAGAGAGTTCCAAACTTTTACAACTCCTTTTGTTTCGTATATCCTAACTTCACTCATAGGCCTGGTTCTAATTTTTGGGCTATGTCCACTGGAACTAGACTCGTTAACCAGCAGAACTAGTTTTTCTTTATCCAACCTATCCGTTCCCTTTAATGTTCTGAAAACTTTGATCAAATCACCCTTTAACTTTCGAAACTCCGAGGACAAGGTTAGTTTGGGTGATCCTTCCTTTAACCTCTAACCTTTAATTCTGGTATAAATCTACACAGTCCTCCCACCAAGGGCACTGCATCCTCCACAAGGTGTGGTGTTGAGAACTGCTCACAGTACTTCAGGTGTGGTCTGAACAGGCTTTGTGCAGCTAGAGGATTGTAACCTAGTCCTCGAGGTATAAAGGCTAACATTCCATTAGCCTTTTCTCCTTACTTTCTGTGAGGATACTGTCACTCACCTCTGGAGGTTGGGGTGAGGATACTGTCACTCACCTCTGGAGATTGGGGTGAGGATACTGTCACTCACCTCTGGAGGTTGGGGTGAGGATACTGTCAATCACCCCTGGAAGTTGGGGTGAGGATACTGTCACTCACCTCTGGAGGTTGGGGTGAGGATA
This sequence comes from Cetorhinus maximus, assembly GCF_964194155.1. NCBI lineage: Eukaryota > Metazoa > Chordata > Chondrichthyes > Lamniformes > Cetorhinidae > Cetorhinus > Cetorhinus maximus. The sequence continues at coordinate 37,576 of NC_135887.1, forward strand.
CTGTCACTCACCTCTGGAGGTTGGGGTGAGGATACTGTCACTCACCTCTGGAGGTTGGGGTGAGGATACTGTCACTCACCTCTGGAGGTTGGAGTGAGGAGACTGTCACTCACCTCTGGAGGTTGGGGTGAGGAGACTGTCGCTCACCTCTAGATGTTGGGGTGAGGAGACTGTCACTCACCTCTGATTTTCCTCGGGCCGTCAATTAATGGCCTGGAGACAGGTTCGCTGTCCAATAAGGACAACAGGCAGTCTCATGATGGTGGAGGACCAATCCTGGGTGACTTAGGAAATACAAAATAAAGGACATTTTGGCCGTGGGAGTAGGAATGGGAGCTGGTGAGAGAGGTGGAGGTTTGCTGTTGAGATCGGAGGGGTTCAGGTAAGAGCAGGGAGTTGCTTTTAAGAGTGGTGGATTACTTAAAAATGATCCAATTATAATAAAAATTAAGTAGAATCCACAGCTCTTCCTGTTCAACTCTCCCTTGGCTACTTCTCATCAATCGTGGGAGTGTAGTGCGATCGCACATGAAATGAAGACACAGTCAGTGGTGAGAGGGGACTCCAGGTATCTTCCTGTTGCTGCCCAAGGTATTGAGTAAAAATACGGGACAAATGACGCCACAGGCAGTAAAGGAAGGTTAGTAGGAGAGAGGCAGTAAAGGAAGGTTAGTAAGAGAGAGGCAGTAACAGAAGGTTAGTAAGAGAGAGGCAGTAAAGGAAGGTTAGTAAGAGAGAGGCAGTAAAGGAAGGTTAGTAAGAGAGAGGCAGTAAAGGAAGGTTAGTAAGAGAGAGGCAGTAAAGGAAGGTTAGTAAGAGAGAGGCAGTAACGGAAGGTTAGTAAGAGAGAGGCAGTAACAGAAGGTTAGTAAGAGAGAGGCAGTAAAGGAAGGGTAGTAAGAGAGAGGCAGCAAAGGAAGGTTAGTAAGAGAGAGGCAGTAACGGAAGGTTAGTAAGAGAGAGGCAGTAAAGGAAGGTAAGTAAGAGAGAGGCAGTAACGGAAGGTTAGTAAGAGAGAGGCAGTAAAGAAAGGTAAGTAAGAGAGAGGCAGTAACAGAAGGTTAGTAAGAGAGAGGCAGTAGCAGAAGGTTAGTAAGAGAGAGGCAGTAACGGAAGGTTAGTAAGAGAGAGGCAGTAAAGGAAGGTTAGTAAGAGAGAGGCAGTAAAGGAAGGTTAGTAAGAGAGAGGCAGTAACAGAAGGTTAGTAAGAGAGAGGCAGTAACAGAAGGTTAGTATGGGAGAGGCAGTAACGGAAGGTAAGAGAGAGGCAGTAACAGAAGGTTAGTAACAGAGAGGCAGTAAAGGAAGGTAAGTAAGAGAGAGGCAGTAAAGGAAGGTAAGTAAGAGAGAGGCAGTAATGGAAGGTAAGTAAGAGAGAGGCAGTAGCAGAAGGTTAGTAAGAGAGAGGCAGTAACGGAAGGTTAGTAAGAGAGAGGCAGTAACGGAAGGTTAGTAAGAGAGAGGCAGTAAAGGAAGGTAAGTAAGAGAGAGGCAGTAAAGGAAGGTTAGTAAGAGAGAGGCAGTAACGGAAGGTTAGTAAGAGAGAGGCAGTAAAGGAAGGTAAGTAAGAGAGAGGCAGTAATGGAAGGTTAGTAAGAGAGAGGCAGTAAAGGAAGGTTAGTAAGAGAGAGGCAGTAAAGGAAGGTAAGTAAGAGAGAGGCAGTAATGGAAGGTAAGTAAGAGAGAGGCAGTAAAGGAAGGTTAGTAAGAGAGAGGCAGTAGCAGAAGGTTAGTAAGAGAGAGGCAGTAACAGAAGGTTAGTAAGAGAGAGGCAGTAACGGAAGGTTAGTGAGAGAGAGGCAGTAAAGGAAGGTTAGTAAGAGAGAGGCAGTAAAGGAAGGTAAGTAAGAGAGAGGCAGTAACAGAAGGTTAGTAAGAGAGAGGCAGTAACGGAAGGTAAGTAAGAGAGAGGCAGTAACAGAAGGTTAGTAAGAGAGAGGCAGTAACAGAAGGTTAGTAAGAGAGAGGCAGTAACAGAAGGTTAGTAAGAGAGAGGCAGTAAAGGAAGGTTAGTAAGAGAGAGGCAGTAAAGGAAGGTTAGTAAGAGAGAGGCAGTAAAGGAAGGTTAGTAAGAGAGAGGCAGGAAAGGAAGGTTAGTAAGAGAGAGGCAGTAAAGGAAGGTTAGTAAGAGAGAGGCAGTAACAGAAGGTTAGTAAGAGAGAGGCAGTAAAGGAAGGTTAGTAAGAGAGAGGCAGGAAAGGAAGGTTAGTAAGAGAGAGGCAGTAAAGGAAGGTTAGTAAGAGAGAGGCAGTAAAGGAAGGTTAGTAAGAGAGAGGCAGTAACGGAAGGTTAGTAAGAGAGAGGCAGTAAAGGAAGGTAAGTAAGAGAGAGGCAGTAACGGAAGGTAAGTAAGAGAGAGGCAGTAACAGAAGGTTAGTAAGAGAGAGGCAGTAACGGAAGGTTAGTAAGAGAGAGGCAGTAAAGGAAGGTTAGTAAGAGAGAGGCAGTAACGGAAGGTTAGTAAGAGAGAGGCAGTAACAGAAGGTTAGTAAGAGAGAGGCAGTAAAGGAAGGGTAGTAAGAGAGAGGCAGCAAAGGAAGGTTAGTAAGAGAGAGGCAGTAACGGAAGGTTAGTAAGAGAGAGGCAGTAAAGGAAGGTAAGTAAGAGAGAGGCAGTAACGAAAGGTTAGTAAGAGAGAGGCAGTAAAGGAAGGTAATTAAGAGAGAGGCAGTAACAGAAGGTTAGTAAGAGAGAGGCAGTAACAGAAGGTTAGTAAGAGAGAGGCAGTAACGGAAGGTTAGTAAGAGAGAGGCAGTAAAGGAAGGTTAGTAAGAGAGAGGCAGTAAAGGAAGGTTAGTAAGAGAGAGGCAGTAACAGAAGGTTAGTAAGAGAGAGGCAGTAACAGAAGGTTAGTGAGAGAGAGGCAGTAACGGAAGGTAAGTAAGAGAGAGGCAGTAACGGAAGGTAAGAGAGAGGCAGTAACAGAAGGTTAGTAACAGAGAGGCAGTAAAGGAAGGTAAGTAAGAGAGAGGCAGTAAAGGAAGGTAAGTAAGAGAGAGGCAGTAATGGAAGGTAAGTAAGAGAGAGGCAGTAGCAGAAGGTTAGTAAGAGAGAGGCAGTAACGGAAGGTTAGTAAGAGAGAGGCAGTAACGGAAGGTTAGTAAGAGAGAGGCAGTAAAGGAAGGTAAGTAAGAGAGAGGCAGTAAAGGAAGGTTAGTAAGAGAGAGGCAGTAACGGAAGGTTAGTAAGAGAGAGGCAGTAAAGGAAGGTAAGTAAGAGAGAGGCAGTAACAGAAGGTTAGTAAGAGAGGGGCAGTAACAGAAGGTTAGCAAGAGAGAGGCAGTAACGGAAGGTAAGTAAGAGAGAGGCAGTAACAGAAGGTTAGTAAGAGAGAGGCAGTAACGGAAGGTTAGTGAGAGAGAGGCAGTAAAGGAAGGTTAGTAAGAGAGAGGCAGTAAAGGAAGGTTAGTAAGAGAGAGGCAGTAAAGGAAGGTTAGTAAGAGAGAGGCAGTAAAGGAAGGTAAGTAAGAGAGAGGCAGTAACAGAAGGTTAGTAAGAGAGGGGCAGTAACAGAAGGTTAGCAAGAGAGAGGCAGTAACGGAAGGTAAGTAAGAGAGAGGCAGTAACAGAAGGTTAGTAAGAGAGAGGCAGTAACAGAAGGTTAGTAAGAGAGAGGCAGTAACAGAAGGTTAGTAAGAGAGAGGCAGTAACAGAAGGTTAGTAAGAGAGAGGCAGTAACAGAAGGTTAGTAAGAGAGAGGCAGTAACAGAAGGTTAGTAAGAGAGAGGCAGTAACGGAAGGTATTAAGAGAGAGGCAGTAACCGAAGGTTAGTAAGAGAGAGGCAGTAACAGAAGGTTAGTAAGAGAGAGGCAGTAACAGAAGGTTAGTAAGAGAGAGGCAGTATCAGAAGGTTAGTAAGAGAGAGGCAGTAACGGAAGGTAAGAGAGAGGCAGTAAAGGAAGGTTAGTAAGAGAGAGGCAGTAAAGGAAGGTTAGTAAGAGAGAGGCAGTAAAGGAAGGTTAGTAAGAGAGAGGCAGTAACAGAAGGTTAGTAAGAGAGAGGCAGTAACAGAAGGTTAGTAAGAGAGAGGCAGTAAAGGAAGGTTAGTAAGAGAGAGGCAGTAACGGAAGGTTAGTAAGAGAGAGCCAGTAACGGAAGGTTAGTAAGAGAGAGGCAGTAAAGGAAGGTTAGTAAGAGAGAGGCAGTAAAGGAAGGTTAGTAAGAGAGAGGCAGCAAAGGAAGGTTAGTAAGAGAGAGGCAGTAAAGGAAGGTTAGTAAGAGAGAGGCAGTAATGGAAGGTTAGTAAGAGAGAGGCAGTAAAGGAAGGTTAGTAAGAGAGAGGCAGTAACGGAAGGTTAGTAAGAGAGAGGCAGTAACAGAAGGTTAGTAAGAGAGAGGCAGTAAAGAAGGTTAGTAAGAGAGAGGCAGTAAAGGAAGGTTAGTAAGAGAGAGGCAGTAACGGAAGGTTAGTAAGAGAGAGGCAGTAACGGAAGGTTAGTAAGAGAGAGGCAGTAAAGGAAGGTTAGTAAGAGAGAGGCAGTAAAGGAAGGTTAGTAAGAGAGAGGCAGTAAAGGAAGGTTAGTAAAAGAGAGGCACTGACGGAAGGTTAGTAAGAGAGAGGCAGTAAAGGAAGGTTAGTAAGAGAGAGGCAGTAAAGGAAGGTTAGTAAGAGAGAGGCAGTAACGGAAGGTTGGTAAGAGAGAGGCAGTAACAGAAGGTTAGTAAGAGAGAGGCAGTAAAGAAGGTTAGTAAGAGAGAGGCAGTAACGGAAGATTAGTAAGAGAGAGGCAGTAACGGAAGGTTAGTAAGAGAGAGGCAGTAAAGGAAGGTAAGTAAGAGAGAGGCAGTAATGGAAGGTTAGTAAGAGAGAGGCAGTAACGGAAGGTAAGAGAGAGGCAGTAAAGGAAGGTTAGTAAGAGAGAGGCAGTAAAGGAAGGTTAGTAAGAGAGAGGCAGTAAAGGAAGGTAAGTAAGAGAGAGGCAGTAATGGAAGGTTAGTAAGAGAGAGGCAGTAACGGAAGGTAAGAGAGAGGCAGTAAAGGAAGGTTAGCAAGAGAGAGGCAGTAAAGGAAGGTTAGTAAGAGAGAGGCAGTAACGGAAGGTAAGAGAGAGGCAGTAATGGAAGGTTAGTAAGAGAGAGGCAGTAAAGGAAGGTAAGTAAGAGAGAGGCAGTAAAGGAAGGTAAGTAAGAGAGAGGCAGTAATGGAAGGTAAGTAAGAGAGAGGCAGTAACGGAAGGTAAGAGAGAGCCAGTAAAGGAAGGTAAGTAAGAGAGAGGCAGTAATGGAAGGTAAGTAAGAGAGAGGCAGTAACGGAAGGTAAGAGAGAGGCAGTGATGGAAGGTTAGTAAGAGAGAGGCAGTAAAGGAAGGTTAGTAAGAGAGAGGCAGTAAAGGAAGGTTAGTAAGAGAGAGGCAGTAACGGAAGGTTGGTAAGAGAGAGGCAGTAACAGAAGGTTAGTAAGAGAGAGGCAGTAAAGAAGGTTAGTAAGAGAGAGGCAGTAACGGAAGGTTAGTAAGAGAGAGGCAGTAACGGAAGGTTAGTAAGAGAGAGGCAGTAAAGGAAGGTAAGTAAGAGAGAGGCAGTAATGGAAGGTTAGTAAGAGAGAGGCAGTAACGGAACGTAAGAGAGAGGCAGTAAAGGAAGGTTAGTAAGAGAGAGGCAGTAAAGGAAGGTTCGTAAGAGAGAGGCAGTAAAGGAAGGTAAGTAAGAGAGAGGCAGTAATGGAAGGTTAGTAAGAGAGAGGCAGTAACGGAAGGTAAGAGAGAGGCAGTAAAGGAAGGTTAGTAAGAGAGAGGCAGTAAAGGAAGGTTAGTAAGAGAGAGGCAGTAACGGAAGGTAAGTAAGAGAGAGGCAGTAAAGGAAGGTTAGTAAGAGAGAGGCAGTAACAGAAGGTTAGTAAGAGAGAGGCAGTAACAGAAGGTTAGTAAGAGAGAGGCAGTAATGGAAGGTTAGTAAGAGAGAGGCAGCAAAGGAAGGTTAGTAAGAGAGAGGCAGTAAAGGAAGGTTAGTAAGAGAGAGGCAGTAACGGAAGGTTAGTAAGAGAGAGGCAGTAATGGAAGGTTAGTAAGAGAGAGGCAGTAATGGAAGGTTAGTAAGAGAGAGGCAGTAACGGAATGTTAGTAAGAGAGAGGCAGTAACGGAAGGTTAGTAAGAGAGAGGCAGTAACGGAAGGTTAGTAAGAGAGAGGCAGTAACGGAAGATTAGTAAGAGAGAGGCAGTAACAGAAGGTTAGTAAGAGAGAGGCAGTAACAGAAGGTTCGTAAGAGAGAGGCAGTAAAGGAAGGTTAGTAAGAGAGAGGCAGTAAAGGAAGGTTAGTAAGAGAGAGGCAGTAATGGAAGGTTAGTAAGAGAGAGGCAGTAACGGAAGGTTAGTAAGAGAGAGGCAGTAACGGAAGGTTAGTAAGAGAGAGGCAGTAACGGAAGGTTAGTAAGAGAGAGGCAGTGACGGAAGGTTAGTAAGAGAGACGCAGTAAAGGAAGGTAAGTAAGAGAGAGGCAGTGACGGAAGGTTAGTAAGAGAGAGGCAGTAAAGGAAGGTAAGTAAGAGAGAGGCAGTAAAGGAAGGTTAGTAAGAGAGAGGCAGTAAAGGAAGGTAAGTAAGAGAGAGGCGGTAACGGAAGGTAAGTAAGAGAGAGGCAGTAAAGGAAGGTAAGTAAGAGAGAGGGCATTTCAAATTGAAGGTGCCCTCTCTCCAACGTTTTAAATGTTATATGACCAAATAGATCCAGCAGCCAAGGTTGTGGGACAGCCCCTCTATTGTGACGTGTGGCTGCTCCTGCACTCAGGCAGACAGGGAAGGCCTTTAGCCCTGCCTGCAGTGTTGGATTTCTGGCCTGTTACTGGGTGCCTGCCTCGAGGAACTAAACTGGTCCCTGCTGCCTATGGGAACCTGAAGCCTGCTTGGACTATTCCAGTCATCATCCTTTAATTAGACTCAATTAGGCTGTTAATGAGCCCGATGCCTGTCTGACATATATAGACTGGTAGCCCTGCCACCCCATCTCTACAAAAATGGCCAGTGGCGTGATGGAGCCAGGGAATTAGCGTGCTCAGTGACAGAACACATTTTCAGTCCCAGCCCTGCCCTGCTCTCTGATCCTGGTCCCCCAGTAGGGGGTGAAAATCCTGTCCTTATGTCTGCAAGCACTTCTTAGCTACAATCCTTATTCCCTGTTGCCACTTTTGTCAGAAATTTCTGTCAACTTTTTCCATTAATATTTCTTATGCCCACATTTATAATGGAAAAATGCTCTGTAGACTGGTTCCTGTGGTTTGTAATTATAACGAACCCTATGTATCTTGCCATGGTAACGTATTCACAGTTTCAAGAAATGGGCAGGATGCGGTAAAATGCTTGAAAGTTTAATAGTGAGGTGAATGACACCAAAGCCAGAGGAAGTACAGGGATTGAGTAAGTAGATCAGAAGGTAAGAAGTTGGCATAGTGATGGGACTGAGGTGGGATAGTGATGTGAGTTAGAGGGTTGGAGAGCAGCAGAAAGGCAGAGGGCTAGACGATGCATTAGGAGAAAAGGGTTAGGTAGACGGTGGGGTTGGCTTCCAGTGTTATCTTGTGAGGATCTTGCCTTCAGAAAGGGAGGGAGGTAGTCAGAGCAGGGGATACCCCTTGTGGATACCAGAGGAGCACTCCTGCAACTTCTGGTCCTACAAGTAAAATTTGGGCCTCTTCTGCTGCTGTATCTGTTGGCTGAAAATGCCAGATCAAATTGTAGTAGGGGCCTGATGGCATCTTTAGAACAGACATGTACTTTAGGAAGGATGTCAAGGCCTTGAAGGGAGTATAGAAGAGATTTTGTAGCATTGTACCAGGGATGGCACCAGGGCTGAGGGACTTCAGTTATGTGGAGAGACTGTTGAAACTAGGGTTGTTCATCTTAGATCAGAGAAAGTAAAGAGATCTGATAGAGATGTTCAAAACCATGGATGGTTTTGATAGAGTAAATAAGGAGAAATTGTTTCCAGTGGCAGAAGGTCAATATTCAGAGGACATTGATTTAAGTTGATTGTCAAAATAACCAGATGTGACATGAGGAAGTTTTATTTACACAGTGAATTGTTGTGATCTGGAATGCGCTGCCTGAATGGCTAGTGGAAGCAAATTCAGTAATAACATTCAAAAAAGAATTGCATAAATACTTTCAAATACAACAACTTGAACTTATCTTTTTGATCCTTTAGGGAATCAAGGGATACCGAGAACAAGCAGGAAAATGGAGCTAAGGCAGAAGATAAGCCATGATCATATTGAATGGTGGAGAAGGCTCGGGGGGCTGTATGGCTTACCCCAACTCCTACTTCTTATGTTCTTACCTTCTTTTGATGTAATCAGACTTTGATTTGCATCAATTCATGAAATCCCGGCTTGCTTTAGACAGGTGATTTAACTGCCGACTGCACCCTACAGGTTATAATGGGAAATGACGACTGAGTGTTTGGATTTAAGTAATCTGTTCATTTTTCATGGGTAGAATTAAAATCGCATATATTATGTCTGCGTGCACCACCCATCTACAAGAACCTCTTTTTGCCTGCCTTTTGTGTCACGCTTCTGTGCCAATTTTTTACACTATAGATTGTTACAACCACATTTAAGTAGAATGAAAGTTCTATGCCAAATGGCTCCCATCACGACATAATCACAGACTCTGGGCAATAGGTGGTCTGTATTATCTTTACCCTAAAGACAAGATGCCTTCTGAAGACATTTCGTTGTAGAATTTTTAGTAACTATGATTTCTAATGTTTGAAATAAGGGTTTAAGTAAAATAAAAATCTATAAAAGCAGACATATTTCAAAATAATGGTTATATTTCTCCATTAGCATCCTTGAATGCCTCCATTACCATTTTTACTTGAAAGCCTTAGCCACTTTGTGAGTATGTTTGAGGACCAGATATCCTTTCCTCCTGTCTATGGTTAGCTGAAAGCAGGTGCTACAACTTGTATATGTGCAGTGCAGACAATTCTCTAATATGCGTCTGAAAAATTGATCCCAATGATTAATCTGGATGCATTTAAGATTGCTGTGTTCTCTCATTCATGGTTATTTTTCAAAATAATTTCAAGAAAGCCTGGGGAATAAATTTCAAAAGCTTTATTTAGGTAAAATGTTATATTCAATGATTTTTTTGAACAGGAAGGCTGTGGATTGGAAATTTCTTCCAGTCCATGTCTGGCTTTGGAACAGGCAGTATGCTAGCAGTGTACGTCGGCAGCCAGAGGGCAAGAGGCTCCGAAATGGAGTGTCGGGATTCACCAGCAGGCTGTGAACGCCAACCTTACAAAACATGCCCATTGCATTACATTTCCAATCCAGAACACTCGAAATACATCAGAGACATCCAGGCAAAATTTTCTTTCACATTTTATATATAACGTTTATAACACTATGCGAAATAATAATTTTTATTCATTCACGGGATGTGGGTTTCCCTGGCTGGGCCAGCATTTATTGCCCATCCCTAAATGTCCTTGAGAAGGTGGTGGTGAGCTGCCTTCTTGAACCGCTGCAGTCCCTATGGTGTACGTACACCCACTGTGCTGTTCGGGCGGGAGTTCCAGGATTTTGACCCAGCGACAGTGAAGGAACGGCGATATATTTCCAAGATAGGATGGTGAGTGGTTTGGAGGGGAACTTCCAGGTGGTGGTGTTCCCATTTATCAGCTGCCCTTGTCCTTCCAGATGGTACCGGTCATGGGTTTGGAAGGTGCTGTCTAAGGACCCTTGGTGAGTTCCTGCAGTGCACCTTGTAGATGATACACACACTGCTGCTACTGTGCGTCAGTGGTGGAGGGAGTGAATGTTTGTGGATGGGGTGGCAATCAAGTGGGCTGCTTTGTCCTGGATGGTGTCAAGTTTCTTGAGTGTTGTTGGAGCTGCTCATCCAGGCAAGTGGAGAGTAAACAGATAAAATATTTATGTTATGCTCTGCTTTTATAGGCCCTCTATGAACTGCAGTAACATTCCAACACAAAATAAAAGCTATCACCACAACAGATTTTTAAAAATGTCTACTTAGTGCTATCACTTGAAAAATGTTCAGATGTCCCATTGATTCTTCTATCTTAAGACATAGGAATATAAGAACATAGAAATATATGGGATTGAAACGAAGCAACAAGGGTTATCTGGTTAGTCCCAATATATAGGAAATGTTGGATCCTACAATACTTCCCACCCCTACCAGAATTAGGAAGGTGCAGTAAAAGATGTTCTGTTATCACAGAAAGAGCTGTGGATTTTGGAAGCTGTACCCAGCCACAGAATGAATCATTAGGTGGGCCAAAGGTTATTATAGCACTAAATGGTATTTTTAAAACTCTGACATGTTGGATCAAATATATCTTTCTAATAAAGTAAATGCACATTAATCATGACCCAAACTGTTATTTCTGCCTTACTTTAAATATGTTTTTGAAAGTCAAATTTAGAGCTGTCATAATTGCAAAAAAAAGTGAAGCCAACACAGTTTTACACAGTTCTACAATTTGCCACAGCTGAATAGATGATCATATCAAGCCAAATTAACTGGCCTAGTGTGTGCAATATCAGAATTATATGTACACTTTTCAAAGGCCATTCAGAAATAAAATTATTTGTGTTACTTTTTGCTGTTTTTCTTTTGAGTTGACATCACAAAACCTACATCAGTGAGATACATTACAACAGTATATTTTAAATCTTGGCAGCCTAGTAAACATCTTCCATTTTAAACAAAAGAACATCAAGGTTGTTCAACTGCAGTGTTAGAACTATACATCCATTCTAATGCTAACAAGTAAACAACAAAAATAGTTGAGCGTTGGCACTCATTTTCTGCATAGTTGATTTCGAAAGCATTGCGTAACAATGAAAAATTGCTTGCAGCTCAGGCTACGTTCCCACATAATCTTTTGAATGCTGAATATTTTTTTCATTAAATTTGGCTGAAATCCCAAGTTCAAAAAACACCATCCTGTTTTTTGGATAGTACAAAAGCCAAGGAAAGTTAGTTTTAGTTCTCTTAAATTTGCAATTTATGAAACAAATTAGAACAGTTTTTTTTTAAAAGGAAGCATTTCAATTCTGAGTTTTCAGATTTTTATTTCTTACCCTGGGTTGGGATGATGAATGTACAATGTGTTCTGTGAGTCCTGCAAATATTGCTGTTTAATCATGTGCCCAGAGACACTAGAATAACTGAAATAGATACCTCATTCTGTATTGAAGAGCACCACATTTACAGAACTGTGTATTATGCCATTGCACAGACACTCTAATCATTTGGTTCTCATAATAATATTGATGTTTTAAATACTGCCCCATCTACAAAAAGGTAATGTCATACCAACCTATTTTAAAGAGTATGAGCATTTGACTGTTGCTACTGAATTCACGCTCCTGTGCCACATTTATTAAATGCAATTTTAAAGAGGTGGCACCATAAATTCAAGGCTGCAATTTTACTTTCATTTTCACATAGGTGCAAAGCAGTTTTGGATAGGCAATGATGTGTAAGTAACAGTGTAACTGGAACGTCAGATGCTGAAAGCCAAGCTTCTCACAGAAGAGGCTGCATGAGGGTGGGGTTAGAGGTAAATAGTCAGAGTGCTCCAGTCAGCAAGAATGTCAGGGCAGGCTTGACTGACCAGCTGGTCCTTTCCTGCCTGTGAATTTTATTTGTTTACTAGTGGCCTGGACACCTCGAAGAGGCTGCCTCACTCCACTTGGACTTTGTAGCAGGGGCAGTGTAACCCTGCAGTGAGACCATGCTGAAAAAGTGATTGGACAGTTTATTGGATGTACTTGCACTTAATAACCCTAATAATGAGTCTTTTTAATGTTATGGTAAAATACCTACTGCCTTTTTCTAAAGAAAGGTGGTGAGGTGTGGAGCTCTTGTGAGCATGTGTAAGCACCTACTGGAAGAGCTGTCTTCTGATGACCAGAGCCAGGTGCAGCCTGCAGTATAACTTAGGTGTTAGTTTAGCGACCAGTCCTATGACAGGACCTTCTTCGGCTGGATTCCCCAACCAAGTTCCCCAACAGGCTTTACATGGGGAGCAGAGCAAGGCAGCTGATCAAATATGGAACAGCAATACATGGAAATCACTCCTGAAGGTTGCAAAAAAATATATAAGTAGAAATGTTTCTTTTATACTACCTTATATTATTTTGATTCTGGGAGACAAGATCTCATGAGTCAGTTCCTGGTGTTTACACTGTTAAATCCATCTTCCTTATTCCTTTGGTAGACTTATAGACCCATGAGAATTGGGGTCTATGAGGGATAGGGAGGGCAGATATAGAATTGCACGGGTGGAAGCTGACTCATGGGCCTGAATTTTTGCTCCTGGATCGGGAGAGCAGAGTCGGGACAATTCCAGGCTCCGCAAACACAACCCAGAAAAAAGTTCTTGGAAGGCGGAATTTTCACTCTGTAGGATGACTGGGTGGGTGAAAATGGGAATCACAGAATCACAGTGCAGAAAAGGCCCTTCGGCCCATCGAGTCTGCACTGACATGTGTGAAACACCTGACCTACCTACCTAACCCCATTTACCAGCACTTGGCCCATAGCCTTGAATGCTATGACGTGCCAAGTTCTCATCCAGGTACTTTTTAAAGGATGTGAGGCAACCCGCCTCCACCACCCTCCCAGGCAGCGCATTCCAGACCGTCACCACCCTCTGGTTAAAACGTTTTTCCTCACATCCCCCCTAAACCTCCTGCCCCTCACCTTGAACTTATGCCCCTTTGTGACTGACCCTTCAACTAAGGGGAATAGCTGCTCCATATCCACCCTGTCCATGCCCCTCATAATCTTGTACACCTCGATCAGGTCGCCCCTCAGTCTTCTCTGCTCCAACGAGAACAATCCAAGTCTATCCAACCTCTCTTCATAACTTAAATGCTTCATCCCAGGCAACATCCTGGTGAATCTCCTCTGCACCCCCTCCAGTGCAATCACATCTTTCCTATAATGTGGCGACCAGAACTGCACACAGTACTCCAGCTGTGGCCTCACCAAGGTTCTATACAACTCCAACATGACCTCCTTACTTTTGTAATCTATGCCTCAATTGATAAAGGCAAGTGTCCCATATGCCTTTTTCACCACCCCACTAATATGCCCCTCTGCCTTCAGAGATCTATGGACACACACACCAAGGTCCCTTTTTTCCTCAGAACTTCCTAGTGCCATGCCGTACATTAAATACTTCCTTGTCAAATTACTCCTTCCAAAGTGTATCACCTCACACTTTTCAGGGTTAAATTCCATCTGCCACTTATCTGCCCATTTCACCATCCCGTCTATATCTTCCTGTAGCCCAAGACACTCAACCTCACTGTTAACCACCCGGCCAATCTTTGTGTCATCCACAAACTTACTAATCCCACCCCCCGCATAGTCATCTATGTCATTTATATAAATGATGAATAATAGGGGACCCAGCACAGATCCCTGTGGTACACCACTGGGCACTGGCTTCCAGTCACTAAAGCATCCTTCTGTCATCACCCTCTGCCTCCTACAACTAAGCCAATTTTGAATCCACCTTATCAAATTACCCTGTATCCCATGTGCATTTGCCTTCTTTATAAGTCTCCCATGTGGGAGCTTGTCAAAGGCTTTGCTGAAATCCATATAAACTACATCAACTGCACTACCTTCATCTACACACCTGGTCACCTCCTCAAAAAATTCAATCAAATTTGTTAGGCATGACCTCCCTCTGACAAAGCCATGCTGACTATCCCTGATCAAACCCTGCCTCTCCAAGTGGAGATAGATTCTCTCCTTCAGAACTTTCTCCAATAGTTTCCCTACCACTGACGTGAGACTCACTGGCCTGTAGTTCCCTGGCTTCTCTCTACAACCCTTCTTAAATAGCAGAACCACATTCGCTGTTCTCCAGTCCCCTGGCACCTACCCCATGGCCAGAGAGGAATTAAAAATTAGGGTCAGAGCTCCTGCGATCTCCTTCCTTGCCTCCCTCAGCAGTCTGGGACACAAATCATCCAGACCTGGAGATTTGTCCACTTTTAAGCCTGCCAACACCTCCAATACCTTGTCACTCCCTGCATCAATTTGCTCAAGAACCTCGCAGTCTCTCTCCCCGAGTTCGATACCTTCATCCTCATTCTCTTGGGTGAAGACGGATGTGAAGTATTCGTTCAACACTCTACCGATGTCCTCTGGCTCCACCCATAGATTATCCCCTCGGTCTCTTTTGGGCCCTACTCTTTCCCTGGTTATCCTCTTCCCATTGATATACTTATAGAATATCTTGGGATTTTCCCTACTTTTACCAGCCAGAGCTTTATCATATCCCCTCTTTGCTCTCCTAATTACTTTCTTAAGCTCAACCCTGCACTTTCTGTACTCCACTAATGCCTCTACTGATTTGCATCCCTTGTACCTGCTAAAAGCCTCTCTTTTCCTTCTCATCATATCCTGAATATCTCTGGTCATCCATGTTTCTCTGGGCTTGTTACTCCTTCCTATCACCCTAGAGGGAGCATGTTGAGCCCGTACCCTTCCCATTTCCTTTTTGAACACCCCCCGCTGTTCCTCTGTAGATTTCCCCACAAGTAGCTGTTCCCAGTCTACCTTGGCCAGATCCTGCCTTATTTTACTAAAATCCACTCTCCCAGAAATCCAAAACATTTTTTTGCAACTTGTCTATTTCTTTGTCCATAACAAACTTAAACTATAACATGTTGTGGTCGCTATCACTAAAATGCTCACCCACCACCACCTCAGCCACCTGTCCGGCTTCATTCCCCAGAATTAGGTCCAGCACTGCACCATCCCTTGTTGGACCCTCTACATATTGACCTAAAAGGTTCTCCTGTACACATTTCAAGAAATCCACTCCATCCAAGCCCTTAACACTATGTCTATCCCAATTAATGTTGGGAAAGTTGAAATCACCTAATATAATTACCCTATTGTTATTGTTTTTACACACCTCCACAAATTGTGCACATATTTGCTCCTCAATTTCTCGCTGACTATCTGGGGATCTATAATAAACACCTAATAATGTGGCTGCTCCTTTTTTATTTCTAAGCTCTACCCACAAAGCTTCATTCGATGCCCCATCCAAGATATCATCTCTCCTTACTGCAGTAACTGACTCCTTAACTAATAATGCAACGCCTCCTCCTCTTTTACCCCTTCCCTGTCTCACCTGAAGATTCTGTATCCCGGAATATTGAGCTGCCAATCCTGCCCTTCCCTCAACCACAACTCAGTGATAGCTACTATATCACAATTCCACATGTCAATCCTCACCCTTAACTCATCTGTTTTACCTGTCATATTCCTGGCATTAGAGGCCATCCAGCCTTGCCTTACTCCCTTGAAGCTTATTGCAGCTGTACTCCCTCTGACATGATTGTTTTACTGCATTATGATGTATCCCTATTCTGCTAACATTCTGTGTCCCTCCCCCCGTGCTGAATTAGTTTAAACTCCTCCCAACAGCACTAGCAAACCTGCCCGCAAGGATGTTAGTCCCGCTCTGGTTCAGATGTAGACTGTCCCGCTTGTACAGGTCCCACCTTCTCCAGAAACAGTCCCAGTGATCCAGGAATCTAAAACCCTCCCTCCTGCACCAACTCTTAAGCCAAAATAGTTATTCTCCTATTTCTGAGATCGCTAGCACGTGGCACTGGGAGTAATCCAGAGATTACAACCCGAGAGGCCTTGCTTTTTAGTCTACTGCCTAACTCCCTGAATTCTTGATGGAAGACCTCATCCCTCTTTCTACCTATGTCACTGGGAGAAAAATGTACCATGACCTCTGCCTTATCACCCTCCCCCTTCAGGATGCCCTGCAGCTGTTCAGTGACATCCCGGACCCTGGCACCAGGGAGGCAACACACCATCCTGGAGTCACGTTGATGGCCACAGTCATGGATGGCAATTCCAGGAAAAAGCAGGAGGCTGCCGTGTGCAGAGGCAGGCTGGCTGACAGACTGGTCTTGAAGCACCAACACTTTGTCGAGGCTAGGAAAATAAATAGTAAAACAAAAATCAGGCCTCCAATCCTCACCCCTCACACCCTCCCACCTCTCCACACACTCCTCATGACCTATCCATGCAAACTCATGCCACCTTATGCCATCCATCCACCCCCATGGACCCTCATATGCTCCATGCCTACTTCCACCCACTCCCCATACCCTTTATAGCCCCTATGCCAACTTAGTGCTAACACTACCCCCCTTACCCACCATCCTTTGCCCTTACACCCACCATGTCAAACCCATGACACTACCAGTATCCACCATGGGCAGGTCTCAGGATCCATGCCATGATTAGAGTGTCTATTGATGAATTTACTTTCTAAACAAACTCTCATTCATAAAACCCATCACTACATTTATATTCCTTTAATACCTTATGAAAGCAAGCATTTGTATTCATGTTCCACTTCTAAGAGTTTATAACTACCTGGAGCAGTCAATAAAACTATGAACTGACAGGTACCTCACTGTGACAACAGTCATAAAGCACTAATTCTGTAATAACAGCCTCCAGGCTTATGTCAGCAAACAAAGTGAAATTGCAAACACTGATTATTTTTAACACAGAATCACAGAATCAGAATCACAGAATCAGAATCACAGAATCTGAGTCACAGAGCAGAAGAGGCCCTTCGGCCCATCGAGTCTGCACCAACACATGAGAAACACCTGACCTAACTACCTAATCCCATTTACCAGCACTTGGCCCATAGCCTTGAATGTTATGATGTGCCAAGTGCTCATCCAGGTACTTTTTAAAGGATGTGAGGCAACCCGCCTCCAACACCCTCCCAGGCAGCACATTCCAGACCGTCACCACCCTCTGGGTGAAAAGGTTTTTCCTCACATCCCCCCTAAACCTCCTGCCCCTCACCTTGAACTTATGCCCCTTTGTGACTGACCCTTCAACTAAGGGGAATAGCTGCTCCCTATCCAACCTGTCCATGCCCCTCATAATCTTGTACACCTCGATCAGGTCGCCCCTCAGTCTTCTCTGTTCCAACGAAAAAACCCAAATCTATCCAACCTCTCTTCATAACTTAAATATTTCATCCCAGGCAACATCCTGGTGAATCTCCTCTGCACCCCCTCCAGTGCAATCACATCCCTCCTGTAATGTGGCGACCAGAACTGCACACAGTACTCCAGCTATGGCCTCACCAAGGTTCTATACAACTCCAACATGATCTCCCTACTTTTGTAATCTATGCCTCAATTGATAAAGGCAAGTGTCCCATATGCCTTTTTCACCACCCCACTTACATGCCCCCATTCCCTCCTATGGGCACACACGCCAAGGTCCCTTTGTACCTCAGAACTTCCCAGTGTCATGCCGTTCATTGAATACTTCCTTGTCAAATTACTCCTTCCAAAGTGTATCACCTCACACTTTTCAGGGTTAAATCCCATCTGCCACTTATCTGCCCATTTGACCATCCCGTCTAACACTGCAGGCTGCTTTCTTTTAAAATTTGAAGGGCAGGAGATTTAAATCCCTTGATGGCTTGACAGTCCTCTTGACAATTCTCTTGAGAGTTCCAATAGGCTTGGTGGTTCCAATGAGCTCGACAGTTCCACTGAGGTTATGCACTTTTTACACACATTCATGTCTAATTTTAACAATCTCAAAGGGCATCTTATCACGCCCAAAGGGCACCTTACCTGTCCGAAAGGTGTCCAGGGACCACATCCAAAATGGTACCCTACATCTCCAAAGCAGCTTTAGATCTTCTACAATCTGGTCTAAAGTGCACATGTGATACTTTCGACATCCCACCAGCCAAATTCAGACCTGACTCAGGCAGCTGCACTTTAACAGGTGCAGTTGCCTCTGTGAACTACGGATGTGTAAATTAGAACCTGCCCCTCCCACCCCAGGCTAGGTTCAGGGGCAGTACTTCTGGATTCAGGCCTCCACTTCCATTTTTGCATAAAGACCCTCTCAGTCTGTACAAAATTTAGGCCATCATGTTAGTACCCTGGGGTCTGGGCTAAATTGGCACCAGAATAAAAGTGACTTTAAAGTAGTTTTAGACTTCATTACCAAATTTAATATGATTTTAATCTTCATACCCTCACTAGTTCATCCCCTACTTTTGGGATTCTATAAAAGAGTCAAGTGTGATGACATTCAGGGAGGCTATTGCTGCATAAGATCTTTTTTGACTACTTTCACTCTGAAGCTTTATATGTACTGCTAAGTTTGGTTTACATTTTTGCATCAATTTAATAATTTCAGTGGAACACAATATTCTTCAAATTCCACATTAAATCATACATTATCCAAATTTGGATATATATTTCCCTGCTTCTT
The DNA here is from genome assembly GCF_964194155.1 of Cetorhinus maximus. Taxonomy (NCBI): domain Eukaryota; kingdom Metazoa; phylum Chordata; class Chondrichthyes; order Lamniformes; family Cetorhinidae; genus Cetorhinus; species Cetorhinus maximus. Next base: position 55,868 of record NC_135887.1, read on the forward strand.
CATCAACAATGGGTTAAAGTCCTGGAATTCCTAACACCACTGTGGCAGTATGAGGGCTGCAATAATTCAAGACTTTACAGAATTTCAGAATGCCCTGTGAAAATAAGGCATTCCTTTAAAACATGGATCCACATTATGCAATCTAAGCAAAAAGAATGATGAAGATTAGCAGTTTGTTTTGTTCCTCTATTAACTTGATTGAAGTATTTTAATTCCTTTGTAATTTGTTAATATTTTTCAAATCTACAAGAGGTTCAGACTTTGATTTCATCTTATTTGACTATAATGTGTTACATTCCTGTCTCTTTTCAACAAATTGACAAGATGCTCTTATTGAAAGTCTGAATTAAAGTGACCAATCTCAAATAAACTGACAAAGATTTAAAATAAATTAAAAATCTAAAAACTTACATTCTGATTCATTTAAAATCATTTTTATTATTTTAAAATGTTCCAATTCTACTTTTGTTTCTGTTAATGGAGGTAACGTAAGCCTGCACCACCCTCAGGAATACATAGATATAATTTTTAATTTATTGCTTACCCCACTGGATTCCCATTGCATTCCATACATAGCAACATAACTGTAACAATGCAGACTAAGATGTCCAAAATACAATGTTGTTCATTTTGTTTTACAACTTACTCAGCTATCCTGTGGATGAAGCTCAGTATGGAGTTACCATCAGTCTAGTTTTCTTGGCCAGATGTTTTATTTAACGAGCAGGCTGTCTTTTTGAGAATTTATTTTTCATGCTAACTCGACATATCTGTTTCGACAGTGTTTACCGCAGAATAGCAAAAATAGGCTGGTTCAAACTGTTCCCATAGCTGCCAGAATCACCAGGGCTTCAAATTGACTTTCAGCATCACAGGAAGAAAAGCTACAGCTGATTCTGGCACTTAATGTCATTGCGTTGCAGCCTGTATTATTCAAACAAATAGCTGGTGAACAGAAAAGGTACAAAAAAGGTACAGCAGATATGATTTGAAAGAGAGAGAGATAGAGAAACAAAACCTGAGTGAGAACATTCAAATTATTCTATCCCTGTACCAGTTGAATGTTAAGGCCACACAATTACATAGAATATGCAGCACAGAAATGGGCCATTCAGCCCATGTTGTCTGTGCTTTCTACTCTACACAAGTCTCCTCCCATTCCATCTACCTCAACTCAGTCTTTCATCATGCCTTTCTATTTTCTTTTCTTTCATATGCTCATCCAATTTTGTTTTGAGAGTGACTAAGCTATTTGCCTAAACTGCCTCCTGAGCTAGTGAGATCCACATTCTAATCACTCTCTGAGTATGGATTTTCTCCTTATTTTCCTGTTGGAGTTATTAATAACTATCTTGTATTTATGGCTCTTGGTTTAGATTCACCAAGTGCAAACATTCTCTCCATATCCACCTTGCCCAACCCCTTCATAATTTTAAATACTTCTGTCAGCCTAAGTTATCACTTTCCCAAAAAAAAACCCCAAACTGTTCAATCTTTCCTGAGAGATGTACTCCCTCAATTGTGTTATCAATCCGATAAATCTTGTTGCACTTTCTTCAGTATTCCTATATCCTTCTTAAAGTATGGAGAATTGTGCACAGTATTCTAAATGTGACCAGGGTAGTATGTACATTTAACATTACCTCACTTCTATTGAATTCTAAATCCCTATAAGTAAATCCTAAATATAGGATTCAAATTTTCAAATTACTTTGATTATTATTTTTGTTATTTTATTATTATATTATTCAAATATTTAGGAATCATAATATCTGCAGATGGAAGGTGCACCAAAGAAATAAGAACAAGGATAGTATAGGGGAAAAAACGCTGTATTTGATAAGAAGAGGCAGTTGCTAACCGGAAAAAAATCACTCAAGAAGCGACTTGCAAAGAGCTTGATTTGGAGTGTTGTCTTGTATGGGTGTGAGGCTTGGACCTCACAGAAAGAGGAGAACAACTTGCTCAATAGCTTTGAAATGTAGGTTTGGATGAGAAAGGGTCAGTTTGAGAGAAGAAGTAACAAATGATGAAGTGCTGAGGAAAGTGAATGAACAAAGAAACTTGCTAAACGTAATTAGGAACAGAGAGTCTGCGTAGGGCACATCTTAAGAGGAAACGGACTTGTAAGAGACATTATGGAGGGAAGATTTCAAGGAAAAAGAGAAAGAGGAAGGAAGGGAATATCAATGCTGGATGGCTTGAAACTTGAAGGAAGTTATTGGCAAATGAAAGGACTGACATAGGATGACGAGACATGGAAAGACTACCATGAGTCAAGGACCTGCCTTCAGGCAGACATGATGATGATGATGATGATAAATAAATCCCAGTGCTTTGTTAGCATTTTGAATTGTTTTGCTGATCTATGATGCTACTTTTAATGACTTGTACACCTGTATCCCATGATCCCTTTGTTCTTTGGTCCCAGTCAGTTTCTGGTTTTCAAAGGTGTAGGTGATGTACCTCTTTTCCCTAACAAAGTGTGTCACCTCACGTTTCTCTATTAAAGTTTATCTGTCACTTGACTGCCCAGCCTGCAGGTTTTTGAATTTTGTCTTATATTATGTTACATTCCTCCTTGGTGTTAGCTGTAATCCCCAGTTTGCAAATTTTGATGTTGAGTTACTTGTTCCTAAGTCTAAACCAATCATGTAATTTATGGCCAGAGTATAACGCTCATCAGGCCAGTGCCAGCACAAGCTGACCAAATGTAAAATGATGTGCGATATTTCGGTCAGTGGGCACATGCAGGATTCGGGAGTGCGCCCACCAACAATTAAAAGGCCTATTATGGCCATTAAAAAGGTAATTGAATGAAATTTTTCACTGCCCGTCAAACCTTACACTTGGTGGGCAGGCAAAAAGGCCAAGCGGCCTTCACACTTTCTAGGAAATCTCACCCATGGGCAGGATGAGGTTTCCAACAGCAATTAAAAATAAAATAAAAACTTTAATTTTTCATTAATAACATGTCCCTGCTCATGCGACAGAGTCACATGAGGGGACATGTATAATAACATTTTAAAAATCTTTATTTTTAATGTTTTAAACTCTTCATCTCCTGAGGCAGCTCTGTGCCCCAGGGGGCTTTTCCAGTGTGCACCCGCCTGCATGCACGGACTTGTGCTCTCGCCCTCTACCCCAACCCCCCCCACACCAGCAGCGCTGAGCGCGTGTTTCACGCTGGGCAGGCCTTAATTGGCCCACCACCAGTGTGAAATCGTTGTGTGGCCCTGATCACGGGTGACGGTCAGCTTTCTGACTGCCCCCGCCCACCCCCACCGAGCTCGCCCGACGAGGGAAACATCCTTCCCTGTGAATAACAGTGGTCCCAGCACTGATTCTTGTAGAATACTTCTTTCTACCTACTTCCAATCTGAGTAACTATCCTTCACTGCTTTCTATTTTATAACCAATTTCCGGTACATTCAGTTGTTGTCTCCTGACTCCACATGCCCTAACCTTTGTCTTGAGCCTACCTGTGGTACCTTATTGACAATGGTGGAACTAACAGGGCTGATGTTAAATCCTCCCTAGCCCATTGAGAATGGTGTGCAGGAGGGGTTATGATCAGGCTCAGTCCACTTACTGTCTTGAGGCCACCCCTAAGAAAATGCCATGGTTCTTTTTGCTGGTCATTGTCCAATTTAAGTGGATTTGAAGTGAGGGTGGAATTCGAGTCGGGTTTGATGGCCTTCTCAGGAAAGTAACAATGGCAATTTAGTGAGGTACAAAAGGGCTTCTGCTTCCCATGCTACATGCTCATAGGGTGTCAATAAATGGCGGGGGTGGGGGGGGTCATGGCAGGGGTGGGGCATGGGGGGTGGTGGGGGGCATGAGGGGGGCAAGATTAGAGGAAGGGAAATTGTTGTGTTGTGGTCATGTACAAGACATCGTAATCCATCACACACAATATACTCTCCTTGTCTTTACTGACCAGGTTTAACCCACCTCAGGCTATGATCCAGTAAATGTGAAAGCTTAAATAATTGAAGCTCCTGTGTTCAACTTGTGTCCATCTGCCCGAGCAATTGATTTCCTGATGAATCCCAAAGCATTGCAGATTCTATTTAAGGTTGGTAAAACAAATTGATAACATGGTTCTCCAATGGTTCAGTCAATATCGTCACACAGAACAGGAAGGTTTCTAGGTTTGATATCGGGCTGTACTGAATTAGCTGTATTGGGGGAGGAGAAGGCCATAGTTTCAGTGGTCATTTTGCCATAGGTATCTTGGGCAGATAGACACAAGTTGAGCACAGAAGCTTCCAATTATTTAAGCTTTCACATTCATTGGATCCTAATCTGATATGAGCTAAACCGGGCCAGTAAAAACAAGGGAAGTTATACATTGTTATCCAATGACCCCTGCTAGAATTAATGGCCTTTGGACATTGGGTGAGAACAGGGTCAGGGTTGGCTGTAATTCCCGCTGCATTCAAAAACCTTGCTGAAACTAAGAGGGGAATTTTAACCCCAAATACCAGACAAGTTTGGGTTGGGAAGGAAGGTTAAAGTATGAAAAGTCTGAATCCTGACCTCAGCCTGAACCTAACCCATGTCCAACCCACCCACCTCCATTTGAATGTGTGTGTGACAGAGGGTGGGGGACCAATATGCTTCAAGGGGATGCATTGGCAATTTAAAGATCATATTGAGACTGTGTGACTCATTTGTATTCACCACTTGTAATTTAACCCTGGTGCCCAGTTAAACTGAGGTGAGGGACAGCTGGATCAGGAGGTAGGAGCCGTTCCATTTATTCGCTGGATCCAGCCTAGCCATATCCCATGATCAGATGCAACCCAACTCTTCTGATCTCCTGGTGATCTCCCCCATGAGGCTCCAGACCTCCTCCATTGCCCTCCCAGCACCACTATAGATTATCGCCCTCTGGTGGCTGGGAGGCCGGGATTCCCCCTTGTCTCATTGCTTTGCACTGTTGTTTTGGTGGCTGCATTAAAGTTCAATGTTTTCACCTCAGCGCTGTTGATATTGTGATTCTGTGTTAAAGTAAACAGAGCCTACTGGCATGGTGACAGTGGAGGGATCAAACGTCAAAAAATAAATTAGGTTCTGTCGCCAATGCTCAAAGGAATTGACTGTCTCTATCTTTCCTGAGCACCGCTGCCTCGGTGCACGATGTGTGGCTGCCACAGTTCCCGTTGTTGCAGGACTGTAAATAGAGGTCACTGTCCGAGTATAAGTGCCAGATAAACTCACCAATTTATTTTGAAGACAGGCGTGAAAATGTTCCGATGCAGCCACCATGCCAATAGGCTGTGCTAACATTCAGATTGGCACATACACAGGGGCGTTGCCCTGCTGGCATGATTGTAGGTCGGGGGGGGGGGTGACTGTAAAATTTGTTGGATAGCTTTCGCACCGAGCTCCTGCCCACCCCGACCTCACAGCAATTTTACACTGGGACGGGCGTGGCCTAGGCCCCAGTTGAGGCCCTTAAGTGGCCATTTATTGACCATTTAAAGCCCGTTTCCCACCCAGCCTCAATTTTCAGGCTGGTGGGAAGGGTTCAGGGGCAGATGGTAAGCCCAAAAAGTAACCCTGCTCAGCCCTCAGGAGGGACTGGTTGGTGGCGCCTCCATCAAATCCCAGGGCCCAGGCTCTAGGGCTGCTTGCAGTCCCAGTCCTGTCCACAGCAGCTTCTGGCGCTGCAGAGACTAGCGAGCAGCCAACCAATCTGATTGGCCAGCAGCTCTCTGAGGCAGGACTTCCTCCTGAGTGAGAGGTGCTAATCCTGCCTCCTGCCAGTTAACACTTGTTGGAGCATTAAATTGCTCCTGCGACAGGCAGTATCAGCGGGGATGGCAGGAAGGCAAACCTCACCATCCTAAAAATCCTGGTCAGGATCACAATCCAGACAGCATTGAGGCAATTGGACTTTTGTTCATGATGTTGCTTTTCTTGGCCACATCTGTTCACTTGTGGGTGCATTTTGATGTGAGGATGCTATTTATATGTATTCATCTCGGTTGTTTTTCTGGGCACCGTTAGTTAGCGCTAGATGGGTATGTGATGTATAGGTGGGGTCTGCCACTATTTGTTATCGCCCTCTGGTGGCTCGGAGCCCCGGGTTCCCTCCTGGGCACGTTGCTTTCTATGTTGTTTTGGTGGCTGCAATTAAATTCGACATTTTCACCTCAATGTTATTTGTATTTTGACCCTGTGTGTGTGCCAATCTCACATTAAACACAGACTACTGGCGCAAGCCACTGACCTCACCACCTCCTTAGATTTCCGATCTCCCCACAGGTCACGTGTCTTCCCCCCCTTCATGGTCTCTGATCCTTCTGGCCTCTGATCTGCACTCCAGGGATCAGACTCCAAACCCTGGGACCTGAGAATCAGGCCGTGTCTACCCCCACCCGACCCTGGGGTTTGGAGATCGGATATGATTACAGTCCAGAGAAAGGCCGTTGTGCTTGCTGTGTCTGCACTAGCTCTCCCAAGGAGCAATTTGCCTAGTGCCACTTCCCTGTCTTCTCCACATTCTTCCTTTCCAGATAATAATCCAATTCCCCCTTGAATGTCTCGATTAAACCTGCATTCACTAGACTCTCAGGCAGTGCATTCCAGATCCTAACCATTTACTGTGCAGAAGTGTTTTTCCTCATGTTGCCATTGCTTCTTTTCCAATTACCTTAAACCTGTGCCCTCTGGTTCTCGATCCTTCCACCAATGGGAACAGTTTCTCCGTATTTACTCTGTTCAGACCCCTCATGATTTTGAATGCATCTATCAAATCTCCTCTCAACCTTCTCTTCTCCAAGGAAAACAGTCCCAATTTCTCCAATCTATGTACTAAATATAACTGAAGTTCCTCATTCCTGGAATCATCTTCATGAATCTTTTCCGCACCCTTTCTAATGCCTTTACATTCTTCCTAAATTGTGGTGCACAGAACTGGATGCAATACTCCAGTTGAGGCTGAACCAGTGTTTTATACAGGTTTAACATAACTTCCTTGCTTTTGTACTCTATGTCCCTTTTGATAAAGCCTAGGAAGCTGTATGCTTTATTAACCACTCTCTCAACTTGTCATGACACCTTCAATGATTTAAGCACATAGGTCCCCCAGCTCCCTCTGTTCCTGCACTCCTGTTAGAGTTGCACCCTTTATCTTATATTGTCTCTGTATTCTTTCTACAAAAATGAACCACTTCACACTTCTTTGAGTTAAATTTCATCTGCCACTTGTCCGCCCATTCCTCCAACCTGTCTATATCCTTTCAAAGTTCTACACTATCCTCCTCAGAGCTCACAATACTTCCAAGTTTTGTACCATTTGCAAATTTTGAAATAGTGCCATGTGCACCAATTAATATTTGTCAGGAAGAGCAGGGGTCTTAACACCAACTCCTGGGGAACTCCATTATAAACTTTCTTCAAGTCAAAAAACAACCATCAACCACTACTCTCTGTTCCCTGTCACTCAGCCAATTTCATATCCATGTTTCTACTGTCCTTTTTATTCCATGAGCTCTAACTTTGCTCACAAGTCTGTTGTGTGGCACTTTATCAAGTGCCTTTGGAAGTCCATGTACACCACATCAATAGCATCAACCCTCTCTGTTACCTCATCAAAAAACTCAAACAACTTAGTTAAACACAATTCACCCTTAACAAATCTGTGCTGGCTTTCTTTAATTAACCTGCATTTGCCCAGGTAACTATTAATTTTGTCTTAAATTATTGTTTCTAGAAGCTTCCCCACCACTGAGGTTAGACTGACTGGCTTGTAGCTGCTGGGCTTATGTTTACACTCTTTTTTGAAAAAGGGTGTTAACATTTGCAATTATCCAGTCCTCTGGCACCACCCTTAAGTCTAAAAAAGACTGGAAAATTATGGCCAATGACTCTGCAATTTCCTTTCTCCCTTCCCTTAGCATCCTTGGATGCACCTCACCTGGTCCTGGTGCCTTATCAACCTTGAGTACAGACAGCCCATCCAATACCTCCTCCTTAACAATTTTAAACCCTTCAAATTTCTGAACTATCTCTTCTTTCACCATGACCTGTGCACCATCTTCTTCCTTGGTAAAGACAGATGCAAAGTATTCATTTGATAACTCAACCATGCCCTCTACATCCATGCGTAAATCTCCTTTTTGGTCCCTAATCGGCCCCACTTCTCTTACCACACTTTTACTATTTATATTGTTATAGAAAACTTTTGGACTCATTTTTCTTTTAGCTGCCAGCCTCTTCTCATACTCTCTCTTTGCTTCTTTTATTTGCTTTTTCAATTTCCCTCTGAACCATCGACATTCAGCCTGGTTCTTGCTTGTGTTATCCACATCTGTCATAAGCACACTTTTTCTTCTTCATTTTAATCTCTATCTTTTATGTCATCTAGGGAGCTCTGGATTTGTTGGCCCTGCCATTCCCTCTTGTGGGAATGTATCTTGACTGTGACTGAACTATCTCTTCTTTAAAGGCAGCCTATTGTTCAGTTTTGCCTGCCAACCTTTGATTCAAATTTACCGGGGCCAGATCCATATCCCAATAAAGTTGGCTTTCCCCCCATTTAATTATTCTTACACTGGATTGTTCGTTCTCCTGTTCCATAGCCAACCTAACTCTTATGACACAGTGATCACTGTCTCCTAAATGTTCCCCTATTGACAGTTGGTCCGCCTCATTCCCAAGAACCAGGTTTCTTGAGACAGGTACAGGAAGGTGAGAGCGCCTGTGGAATTGCACTCCATCAAGGATTTAAACATTTCAGTGGGAAGTGGGAAGAAAATTTAAAAAAGTATTGGTGAGGGACAAATAAATAAAACTGAAAGAAATCATCATAACTGTAGTGTTAAATAAACCTCTCCAATGAAATCGATGCACAACTCCAATAAGGTTATTCACAATGTAATGGCTCCACTTATATTATGGATGGCTTCTGATTATGGATGGCAATTTAATATCTGCTTGAAAAATCTTCACTGCAGATGCGATGCAGTGACATGAATTTTCATTGCAATAAATAGTGTCATTTGGTGGATCTAATACATTTTCTTTAGTTTTGAATGATCGGATCTGTGTTACAAATCATTGATTGAACTAGAGCACATCGAGCTATATTAAATCCACAGCATCTCTTTCTGAGCAACAAATTACATTTTTATTGTTCCATCAATGTAGAAAAAGAAACTTCTTCACAGTGGTGGAAGGAAAGTCAATTGAGAAGTAGAGTGGAACTCAAGATTGTTGCCAATTTTCAGGAAGCTTGTTTTTGGAGGTGACTGATACCCACCTGCCATTGTCAGGTATCCAATTAAGCCAATTAAAGTGACAATTAATGGCACTTTAAACACGTATCATGGCCATAGGGGTCAATTGCATCTTGCAAAGGAACGCAGCATGAACCGACTGGGTTGCAAGGGTCATTGGCGCTGCCAAAGAATTTCCTGTGGAGGGGTTCCCCCTCCACACCGATGGCCTGGCAGCTGTGGCTAAGGTTTATTAAGCTAAGTGTTCAGTTCTTCAGAGGGTGCCATGCTGAAGCAGCAATGGCCCGTCCACTGTTCTTAATTAGATGGTGAGCTTGAAGATGGCCAGTTGTTAGGTTGCCTCCCAGAAGATCCCTGAACTGGTCTCGTGGGCTTGTGACCCCATCTGGTCCCAATGCCAAGGTCCTGAAGCTCATGAAAAAATCCAGCTCTTGCTGTAGGATAGGATGTAGACAGTGAAACTTTGGATTAGCTGAAGTTTATGAAGGGTGGATAATGGGAGGATAGCGAGGGAATATTGAAGTTTGAATGTAACAAAGGCATCGATGGGGGATTTCAATGGCAGATTGGTGGTGGTAGAGGGTAAAGTTTAGTGATGGTACAGAAATGAAAGTAACTGGATCTTTTTGAATGAAAGGTTAGAGGGTTGAAAACTCAGATTGGGGTCAAGCAGGTTCAATCAGCCTAGTTCAGCCTGAAACAGTGGTTAGGGAAAGAAAACAAAAACAGAATTACCTGGAAAAACTCAGCAGGTCTGGCAGCATCGGCGGAGAAGAAATCAGTTAACGTTTCAAGCCTTCATGGCCCTTCGGCAGAACTGAAGCATAGTTAGAAGAAGGGAGAAATATAAATTGGTTTAAGGTGGGTGGGGGGGGTGGAGGGGGGGAGAGACACATTGAGGGTGTGGTGATTGTGGAGATGAGCAGATAATCAAAAGATGTCACAGACAAAAGGGTCAAAGAGGTGTCGAAGGTGGTGACATTTGTCTGAGAAAAGTGCTGATTAAGAATGGAAGACAGGATATTCAAAGTACAGCTCTAGTGGGGGTGGGGTGGAAAGACTAACAAGGTTTTAGTTTAGATTTAAAAATAATGGAAATAGGTGGGGAAAGAAGAATCTATATAAATTATTGAAAAAAAAGGGGGGTGGGGGAAGAAACGGGGTGGGGATGGGGGGAGGGGGAGTTTAAGATCTAAAGTTGTTGAATTCAATATTCAGCCTGGAAGGCTGTAAAGTGCCTAGTCGGAAGATGAGGTGCTGTTCCTCCAGTTTGCGTTGGGCTTCACTGGAACAATGCAGCAAGCCAAGGACAGACATGTGGGCAAGAGAACAGGGTGGAGTGTTAAAATGGCAAGCGACAGGGAGGTTTGGATCTTTCTTGCGGACAGACCGCAGGTGTTCCGCAAAACGGTCGCCCAGTTTGCGTTTGGTCTCTCCAATGTAGAGGAGACCGCATTGGGAGCAACGAATGCAGTAGACTAAGTTAGGGGAAATGCAAGTGAAATGCTGCTTCACTTGAAAGGAGTGTTTGGGCCCTTGGACGGTGAGGAGAGAGGAAGTGAAGGGGTAGGTGTTGCATCTTCTGCGTGGGCATGGGGAGGTGCCATAAGTGGGGGTTGAGGAGTAGGGGGTGATGGAGGAGTGGACCAGGGTGTCCCGGAGGGAATGATCCCTACGGAATGCCGTCAGGGGGGGTGAAGGGAAGATGTGTTGGTGGTGGCATCATGCTGGAGTTGGCGGAAATGGCGGAGGATGATACTTTGAATGCGGAGGCTGGTGGGGTGATAAGTGAGGACAAGGGGGACCCTATCATGTTTCTGGGAAGGAGGAGAAGGCGTGAGGGAGGATGCGCGGGATATGGGCCGGACACGGTTGAGGGCCCTGTCAACGACCGTGGATGGAAAACCTCGGTTAAGGAAGAAGGAGGACATGTCAGAGGAGCTGTTTTTGAAGGTAGCGTCATCAGAACAGATGCGACGGAGGCGAAGGAACTGAGAGAATGGGATGGAGTCTTTACAAGAAGCGGGGTGTGAGGAGCTGTAGTCGAGGTAGCTGTGGGAGTCGGTAGGCTTGTAATGGATATTAGTGGATAGTCTATCATCAGAAATTGAGACAGAGAGGTCAAGGAAGGGAAGGGAAGTGTCAGAGCTGGACCATGTGAAGATGATGGAGGGGTGGAGATTGAAGTAGAGCCAATTGCAATTATAGGGTTAGTGGACAGACTGAGAGCAATGTCTTCAATTTTCCCAATGTTTATCAGGAGGAAATAGCATCTTATCTAGGATTGGATGTTGGACAAGCAGTCTGACAGCACACAGGCAATGGAGAGGTTGAGAGAGGTGGTGGTGAAGTAGTTCTGGATGTCATCACCCTAAAACTGGCAACTGATGTGTCAGTGGATGATATTTCTAAAAAGGCACTCTAGCTAAAGAAGAGGGATGGGCTAAGGATATAAGAGTGAAACAAAGTGAAGACAGTCGAATGGGACAATGGAGGAGAAGCATTGAAGAAAGATGGTGTGGTTGACGTTGTCAAAGTCCTCAGCAGGGGTGAGAAAACAGATGAGTGACAATCCACCATTGTCAGAGTCACAGATAATATTGTTCATGATTATGATTAAGGTCATTTTACTAGTTTGAAAGGTGTGCCAAGCCATATTATTTTACCCTATACTTATTGCTGAAGAGATTAAAGGGTCAAGCTTTCTGAAGGAGAGTTTAAATATTACAAGCCTGGTGTTGCCTGAAACTCCATCATAGTCAGCATTGGAGCCTATTTGTCAATAAGATGAGAATTACTTGTTGGTGCCTGTGAGTCTGTAACAATGAGGTTTGAGCAATATAATAAGATATAAATAACTTACAAAAAGAAACAAGGTTAGGAAAACAGAATTACAGCAATTCAAGACCAAATAATCTTGCAGTACACAAACTATGTCATGGTAATGAAGAAAAAAACACCGAATTGTGTCTGGAAATATTGGACTTTAAAAATAAGACCTGAGTTTTTAAAAATGCACACAAGCCACTGGCTGGAATGCTCCAGAGTGACTCCCTAAAAGGTAATGGAACCGCACCCTGTTGCTAGACAAGGTATTTCTAAAGACACCCAGAAACTAATTGCTCCCTCTGCTAGAGACAATGGGACGTAATGGGAGATGAGTATCACCTCATCAAGAAATCCTGTGGGCAATGCCCAGACAGATTTGTGAATTGGCTTCCCATTTGGAATATACAAAGGAGGGATGAGGTGAAAAGCTGCCCCGGTCTCTGTCTGTTGGTGGGTGTTCTGAGGGAGCAAGTGCTGGAAGTTTGATTCAGAAGTAACAGCCACACACAGTATCCCTGCAAATCACCACTTTGCAGGTATCCCAACCTCTCTCCCTCTCTACAAAATTCAACACTACTGGAACCTCGAAACCGACTATTCATCTGCTGAGTCAACTCTACTGGGACCTCGAGTCTGACTATTCGTCTACTGGAGTCAATTCTACTGGAATCTTGAATTGTAACGGCCACAACACTCAGTCACCTACCCCCACGAGTCAAGGACTGTTCCCTATACCTTTTCTTTATTATGCATATATATATTCACTTCAAGCTAAAATCTTACTTTCAACCTACATGACCGTGTGTGCATGTGTTTTATCCTTTCTTGCCTTTAGTAGTTAATAATCTTACTCTTACCTTTAACTCAGGAAAGCCTGATCAAATTGGTTCCTTCAAAAACCAGAGTGATTGGGTCTGGGAAAAAGGTATCTGCGAAAGGGATCCTTTTTAGGTTAAATCTTGTTGCAACCAACAGAAGGAGGGAGCTAAATAAAGACAGGGAACCAGTTCATCCCTCCTCACCCGGGCCACACCAATCTCAGCCAGACAGTGAACAAATTGAGGGGTCTTGCCTGGATCAACAACTTTGGGGAACCTCATCTGGGGATGGGTCATAACAACTAATACAAAATGTACAGCACATCCAGGAAAAGGGATCTGTTAGGTTCTGGATTTTACATGTGCAATATTTGAAATTAGGTAGAACCAGTAGAACTGGTTCTAAATGGGGGGAAATGGCTGTTGTGTTCAGTGATTCTGAGTAAATTGCAACCTGAGCTAAATGAATGGTTAATGATACAGTATTAACACCCAGAGCCCACTCACTCAACACACCATCTGTTACCATCCAATTATTCCTGCTAAAAGGTTATAATGACCCCATACAGAAAATGGAAGGCATCAGTTTTGATTGTTAAATCTGCACCTTAATGCAACATTTACTCTAGAAAAAGATAGAGTGATGCTATTTGTCATAGAGTTTTTCCCAAAATGCAAAGATTCAGGATTTTGGAAACAGCTGATATAGCACAAATAAAAAGCAATTATCAATCCAGCATTAAATTGTTACCATACTGCTATAGACAGAGTGGCCATTGTGCAGTGATGAGTATTGACAAGCCATTCAGTGCTCTTTGTCCACAACAAGCAGACAAGAACACACGCAAATATTAGATGGGAAGGCTCCCAAAACCAAGTGCTATTTTGGGAATGATATACACTGGAAATTTCACTTTAAAAATCTCATGATTGTTCTTATGTAGCATTGATTATCATGCCCTCCCCTCCACCCCAACTTCTGAATTAATCCGTATGCATCAGAAACATCTGGAGGTAGAATCGGAAACACTAATGTACAAATACAAAAATTCTGTTATTTTTACACAGGTCAACCATTTAATTTTAAATGGGTTATCTTAAACCTCTGTAAATATAGCATATGTAGTAATGTATTACAAATGTGTTAAGTGCTGAAATGTAAACTTGTCTGATTGGAAGTGCTACCCTTTCCTGGAGAAAGGTGAGGGCAGACTTTCCATGAAGGCTAAATAACTTGGCAATTTAAGGGAATTAAGGTTAAGACTCACACATTTCAAACCAGGTTGATCTGCCTGAATTACCTGGGGTCAGCCCTAATGAAATACTTACAGAATGCTCTCTGCTCACATTGGGCCCGATGGAAGTTTGTTTAAAGGGTTGCCAGGAAAAGTATTGGATGTAACCACAATGGGAGATGTTTTCTCAGTTTGAATTTTTTTACAAAGGCTGTAGATTGATGGACAATTAAATGATACTGTTAGAGTTCTCTAAAAATCTTAGTTGAGTACAATTCAGTGAGAATTGCCAGAGATCGCATTGATACTGCCTCAAGATTTGAAGTGGGATTTTGGTAGTGTTGGAGTGTGAAAACCCAAAGGGCAGAATGTTCTGCCTGTAGGGTAAGCTGTATGGGAGTGGGCGCGGGCGCCAATTAAAGCCCACCCAGCATGAAACGTGGCTCCCGAGGACAGCGGGAGTGGGCGGGTGGCGGTGGGACTGCTATAATCGCCGGGTACAATGGTGACCCGGAGGCCTGTTTAAAAGATCCCCTGCAGCCTTTCCAAGGCTGTGAATCCCGGCCAGTGGAAGGTCTCCCCAGGGCGCTGCTGGTGAACAGGCCAGGCAGGAGGGTAGGACAGGGGGGGCACTGTGCCCCTCATTTTTCAAACGATTGCCTTGCTGCCCTCCTCAAGGAGATGGCAGCACGGGGGGAGGTCCTCATACCCCAGGACAGGAGGAGGAGGCCCCCCCCACATGACCGAACGTGCCTGGGAGGAGGTGGTGGAGGTGGTGAGCTCCCGCGATGTGGTGCGGGGCACCTGGTTCCAGTGTCACAAGCGCATCAACAACCTCTTGAGCTCGGGAAGGGTGAGTACCATGTTGGCACTGGTCACGTAACCCAGCAGGTCAGCTTTCCCCCCTGTCTGTCCCTCCCCCAACTCCGAGTGTAGTGACTGCATTGAATCATTGACAACATGTGTCCTTCGCTGGGTGGGCCAGCAGATATTGCCCATGCCGAGGTCACCCTGAGAGGGTGGTGAAGAGATGGGTTCTGCCCCCGCAGCATCTGGTACACTGAGACCCACATGACTGTTTTGGGGGCAACCTGGAGGAGCTGTACCCAGGCACAGAGCTGGAACTCCAGGACATGTCAAAGTCAGGGTGATGAGATGCTGGGAGGGGAGCTTCAAGGTGGCGTTGGCACCGATCGATCTGCTGCCCTCTGCGCTCCACGTGCTTGTGCCTCCCTGGTATGGAAGGTTAGACCGTGTGGTGCCTAAGGTGATGTAGGCAGCATTTGGACAAGGGAGTGGGTGGGGGGTGGGGAACAGGCCCAGCATCTTTATCTGAGTGTTGGGCAGCAGCGGGGTGAGGAGACACTGAAGCCCTGCAATGTCCCACTCTGGTTGGGGTGGGCCGTGTGCGAAGAGAATCCAGGTACAAGTAGCACCAATCAATGCTCTTCTCTCCTTTTCAGGAGATGAATATACATAATGCCCCCAAGCGGGTGAGGACCGGCGGAGGGCCGGCACAGTTAGCGATTCTCAGCCGCTTCGAGCAGGAGGCCCTGGATCTGGAGAGGCGCCATGTGCCCAGGTCCACCGGTGTCAGTGAGGCTGGGGTGCCACGGGCAGGTATGTTTGCCCAGCAGTGAGGTCACCATTGTTCTCCCAATAGCCATGGCAGTGCTGAATGTTCAGTGATTGAAGTTTGTAACATGGCTTGACCATTGCTTATGGAAGGATGAGCACATAATGATCCGGGGGACAGGGATACACATTGACATTGTCTCCACGTTAACTGATCCAATGTCCTTGTTCTTCCTTTCAGCATCAGCGGAGCAGGGCCGGGAGGAGGAGCAGCAGAGACCCCCTCTCACACCTGAGAGCCCTGAAATCTCACCAATGTCACACCATCTCTGCCAGGCAGGCACCAGCGCAGATACTGGCACCGAGGTGGGAATTCTAACATCGGCTAGTGTCCCGGGGCACAGCGGTGAGGGCACTTCACAACCGCTGGAGGAGCTGGCAGAGACAGAGAGTGCCGATGGTGCTAGCAGTCAGAGGACTGCAGGGGACAAGGCACATGCTCAGTTGGTGCCTGATGATGTCTCTCTGGAGTTGTCCGTGTGGGAGCATCTGGGGGAGATACATGAGGCTGTGCTTGGCTTGGTCTCCGTGATGGAGAAGTCTATGCGGACGATCACCGATGCAATGAGCCTCATGTCCAAGTGCCATGCGTCCTCCATGGAGAGAGTGGTGACCCTCATGGAGAGGCTCCTCCAGGAGACCCATCAGGGCTTCCTGGGAATGTGCTCTGACCAGCAAACACTCACATCGGCATTGACCTCAGCTGGTCAGTGCCAGTGTGGGAGATGGTCTGGGCACCAACTTTCCCAGCTCGGTGCCCATCCATCCACGGTGAGCAGGGAGGTCCGAAGCGACCTCACATCGGTGCAGCAGCTGCCTGGCGTCTCTGCGGGCACCTCTCAGGGCGCTCCGGATGAGGGAGGCAGCTCCTCTGCCCCTCTGCCAGTGACCGTGGCATCTGGTGAGGCTGCGGTGATTGGGGAGATGCCAGCTGTGGAACTGGCAGCTCCCTCCCAGGCGGGGCCAGCACAGGCTCCACAGGCCAGAGGACGCCCGCCAAGGTCATCGAGGCCAACAGGGCAGCAGAGTCAGCAGCTGTCTCAGATACCACTCCCAGCGAGGGGGCAGCACCAAGACACAGCACCCGGAAACGTAAACATAAGGCACCTTAGGCACAGCACGGGATTATCACTGGTGCTTTTGTGTTGTCCCACAATGAGTTCATGATTAGCTGGTGTGGTGTTTAACACCTTTGTCATTTTGTTTTGTTAAGTTCATTTTGTTATATCATTAAATTTAGACATGTGACCATGGCTGAAGGTGACTCTTTTCCTCTACAAGTGCATGGTTATCCATGGTGTTATGAGAGAGTTGTGTCACATTGAGTTTTATTGACAAGGGCCTTAGTTAATGTTCCTATCCAGGCAGATTTAGCACTCAGGTATCGAGTATGGAGCCTGCAGCACAGGCTTGTGTTGGAGGTCCATCTGTGGTGTGCTAGCTGAGGGTTGGTTGTTTTAAAGCCTCCATCCAGCCGGGCTGGAGCACTGAAGAGCCCCGGCACCTGGGAGTGTCTGAGGATGTAGGCATCGTGGGAGCTGCCTGGGTACCTTGCACAGACTTGCAGAATCTGCATCCTGTGATCCACACTATCTGCACGTTCATGGAGTGGAAGCCCTTCCTGTTGATGAAGGCACCAGGCTCACCCGCTGGTGCCTTGATGGCCACATGTGTACAGTCTATAGCACCCTGGACACGGGGGAAGCCAACAATGGCCACTAAGTCTCTGGCTCACTCTGTCTGGCTGGCTTGGTCCCAACGGTATTGGATGAAAGTCAATGCCCATCTAAACAGAGCGGCTGTAACCTGCTTGACCAAGTGTGGACAGCTGAGCCCTGGCAAAACTGGAGACAATGGGAATCAGGGGAAAGTCCCTCCACTGGTTGGAGTCATGCCAAGCGCAAAGAAAGTTGGTTGTGGTTGTTGGAAGTCAATCATCTCAGCTCCAGGACATTCATGCCGGAGTTCCTCAGGGTAGTGCCCTAGGCCCAACCATCTTCAGCTGCTTCGTCAATGACCTTCCTTCCATCAAAGATCACTCACCGAGCCCTGGAAAGAGCCAGAGGCATAGAGGTTGAGGGCAGCTGTGACCTTTAGAGCCGCTGGCTTGGGGTGTCCTCCCACACAGTTAGGGGAGATCTCAGGGCCAATCATCTGACAGATATCGTGGACTATCCCCCTTGAGAGTCAGAGCCTCCTTCGGCACTGCACCTCAATCATATTGAGGTAGCTGCTTCGCCGCCTGTAAACCCTGGCAGCAGGATAGTGGCATCTTCTGCGGACCCTTCCACCTTGGACTACCTCTTGGCCCTGCCCCTTGTGCCTGTGCCTGGCCTCCCAAAGGTGGCTCCCCTGGAGGCTGAATGTGCACTCCTGGCCTCCTCCCCTTCTGGGCCTTCCTTCCTCCTCAGAGGAGGTGCCTCCAGTGGACAGTTCAGCTCCCATTCCCAGGCTAAGGGGAGGCTTCCTGAAACCTGCAGGTCCCAAAAAGGATCTTCACTGCAGAGTGCTGACCTGAAGGTTGTGAGTCCTGTCCAAGCAGCTGGGATGCGTTTTGCAGTATTTCTGCTCACACAGGCAAGTATCAGTAACTTTCCAAATTAAATATCTGACAGAGACACTCGCGACCCCACTGAGACCTCTTACCCCGCCCGTGGATGAGGTTTATACAAATGTGTCCTACCCACCTGCCCGTTGCGCCCGTGCGCCGACCCGGAGATTGCACGGGTGCTGAAAAATTGCTGTCAATTGGCGCCATAAGGGCCTTAGGTGGCTCGTTAATTAATGGCGCGCGCGCATTGGAGATCATCGCGTGCCCGCCGGCCTAAATATCGCGATGCCACACTGTGACATCGGGATGCTCGCCTGATGTCACCACGCGTCATTTTACGTGTCAGTGTGCGGTCAGCTGCTTCATCAATGATCTTCCTTCCATCATAAGGTCAGAAGTGGGGATGTTCACTGATGATTGCACAATGTTCAGCACCATTCACGACTCCTCAGATACTGAAGCAGTCCACGTCCAAATGCAGCAAGACCTGGACAATATCCAGGCTTGGGCTGACAAGTGGCAAGAAACATTAGTGCCACACAAGTGCCAGGCAATAACCATCTCCAACAAGAGAGAACCTAACCATTGCCCTTTGATATTCAATGGCATTATCATCGCTGAATCCCACACTATCCTAAGGGGTGACAGTTGACCAGAAACTGAACTGGGCTAGCCATATAAATACTGTGGCTACAAGAGCAGGTCAGAGGCTGGGAATTATGCAGTGAGTAACTCACCTCCTGACTCCCCAAAGCCTGTCCACCATCTACAAGGCACAAATCAGGAGTGTGATGGAATACTCTCCACTTGCCTGGATGAGTGCAGCTCCAACAACACTCAACAAGCTCAATATCTAGGACAAAGAGCCTGCTTCATTGGCAACCCATCCATCACCTTCAACATTCACTCCCTCCACCACCAACACGCAGTAGCAACAGCGTGTGCCATCTACAAAATGCACTGTAGCAACTTACTAACTTTGGCAGCACTTTCTTAACCCATGACTTCTACAACCTAGAAGGACAAGGGTAGCAGATGCATGGGAATACCAGCACCTTCAATTTCCCCTCCAAACCACATACCATACTACTTTGGAACTTTACTGCCATTGTTTCACTGTTGCTGAGTCAAAAACCTGGAATTCCCTTCCTAACATCACTGTTGGTGTTCCAACACCACATACACTGCAGCAGTTCAAGAAGGTGGCTCACTATCACATTCTCAAGAGTAATTAGGAATGGGCATCCCATGAATGAATTTTTGAAAAAGGTAAAGTATCCTTTGGTGGAGATCAGGTGCTCCTTGGGGGCAATATGGTGCCCTCTGGAATTGTTAAAGGTAGACATAAATGTGCACAAAAAGTGTAGAAACTCATTACATCAAGCTCATTGGGACTGTCAACACACCTGTCAAATCAACTGTCAAAACTTTGGGAAGTACCTGTCAAGGGGAACTATCAGAAATGTCAGAATACCTGTTAAAATGGACCTGTCAAGAGGACCTGCCAAAAGCACCTGTCAAAGGGAGCTGTCAAGCACTCAAGGCACTTAAGAGTCCTGTCCTTTAAAGTTTGGAAGAAAATGTCTGGATTGTTAAAAAAATGATTGCTTGCTATTTCACTCTGTCTGTTGACATAAGCTGGAGGGGTTCCATTACTGGATTAGTGCTGCATGGCTGATTTCACAAGCTTCCATTATCACAGTTTGCCATTTCACTGATTGACAGCTACAAGTGGTTATAAATTATTTGATGTGGGACAAATTAATTCCAATGTTTGTTGTTATAAGGGATTGTGCACTTGAATGAAATGTTTGTTGTTATAAGGCTTTATTTAGTTGAAGGAATGTATGTAGTAAATGGGTTTTATGAATGAGAATTTTTGTTTAATATTGTGACGTTTCTAATCGACATTTAGAGCTTTTTATTATCGAACTTTATTTTATCTCATTCTTGAATGGGTCCTGAAGTATGCCCATGATGGAAACTTGCTGAGTTGGCATGGTAAGTGTAAAGGGAAAGGGTGGTGGGTGGGGAGGCATGGGTTGGCATGAGCTGGCACTGTTGGCATAGGGGCTATAAAGGGCCATAGGCTGGCATGAAGGGTATGAGGGGCCATAGGAGTGCTGGGGGGGCATACATTTCCATGGAGGGCATGAGGAACCATAGGGGTTGTTTGGGGGCACACATGGGTACGGGGGAAATGAGGTGCTATGGGTGGGGGGTGGTGGGTGGAGCGCATGAAGTGACATGGGTTGGCATAGATGACGCTTGGGGAGTGTAGGGGTGTGAGGTGGTGTGAGGGCTGAGGGTTAGAGGGATTATAAGCTTTGGGCACAGTGCTGGATCCCAGAGGCAGGCCTTCTGCCCAGCCCACCTCCTCACCTGGCAGCCTCCTCAGTTCTTCTGAGGTCCCCTCCTGACTTTTAATCCGGTCTGCCCTCCGACCTCAAAACTGAGGTCCAGGCAGCCATTTTTAAAGGTTGAACTCACAGAGCTGGGAATTCTCCTGTCACTGTTCACCGGACCTGGGGGTGAAAATCTGAGCTGCGATATTTTGCTTTTGACTAGTTTATCTTCCACTCAAACATTATCTTTGGCTAAGCAAAGGAAAAAAAAATCTATTCATTTCTAAAAAGCATTTTGAAAATATTTTTTCATAGGAATGCCAATCAAAATGATCAGAATGCTTTATTAAAAATAAAATCCAACGATAAAGTCTTGGACCTTCTAAGAGCTCGATTACTTCTGTAATTTTCTTTACTCCTGCTCCAATTGGATAATGGGGGCACCAAGTTCAATCCCAGTCAACACAGTTGAAAATGGCACCAAACTTTATTAAGAGGAATATCCAGATTTTATTCGAATGAATCTCCTTCCTTAATTGGCCGGCAGCCCCACCAGCCAGCTCTTGATTGCCTCCTCCTGGCAATATCAGGAGGGAAGTCCTGCCTCTATCCTGGTCATGCGAAAAACTCCCTGACGTCTGGACATCCCCCCTTTGGGAAGATCCTAACCTCGGTGTAGGAATGGGCTGAATGGCCTCTTTTTGCCTTGTGGAATTCCATTTTTCTACTATAGCCACTGAATGGTTTTCACATGGGGGATGTCTCATTGACAGCACAGTAATACATCCAGGGACAACTCTTGGAGTAATTTTGATCAAAATAATGTCGAACATAAGTGTAATTTTTGCTAATATCCCTGTTGGAATATTGCATTAGCTCCAAGGCAGCCATACTTCTCAGTGATATTTGCTAACACTGTACTGATAAATATCCTACTGAACTAATTCACTTTTGTACCACAGGATATATTTCATAGTCAGCAACTGCCAGTAAATGGAAGTTGATATTGTTCCTGAACATCTGACCTGCATCATATATCACCTTCATAGATTCAGACCATATGCAATCCATACGTATAACCTGACCTCAATTTCAGTGATGCTGAGAGATAAATATCATCTAAAACATTAGGGAATACTCCTCTCCTCTTTGAAATTTGAAAAGGACTTTGGACCTTTTAAATCCACCTGAGAGGGCAGCAGGGGCCTGCGTTTATACATATCAGTGCCTCCAACAGTATCAGCCTAAAGTTTTGTACTCAAGGCTGTGCCACGGGATTTGAATCCACAAACTTCTGACCAATAGATGGGAAAACTACCAACTGATTTACAGCTGAAACCAGAGATTAGAAGGAAATTAGGAACACAAGTAGCCAAATGCCCTCAAGGAAGCAGGACAGGTAGACAAGGTGGTTAAGAAGGCATATGGGATACTTGCCTTTATTAGCCGAGGCATAGAAAATAAGAGCAGGGAGGTTATGCTGGAACTGTATAAAACGCTGGTTAGGCCACAGCTAGAGTATTGTGTGCAGTTCTGGATTCCGCATTATAGGAAGGATGTGATTGCACTAGAGAGAGTACAGAGGAGATTTACCAGGATGTTGCCTGGGCTGGAGAGTTTTAGTTATGTGGAGAGATTGGATAGACTGGGGTTATTTTCCCTGGAGCAGAGGAGATTAAGGTGGGGACATGATTGAGGTGTATAAAATTATGAGGGGCATAGATAGGGTAAACAGGAAGGAATTTTCCCCTTGGTGGAGGGATCAATAACCAGGGGGCATAGGTTTAAGGTAAGGGGCAGGAGGTTTAGAGGGGATGTGAGGAAGAATTTTTTCACCCAGAGGGTGGTGGGAATCTGGAACTCACTGCCTGAAAGGGTGGTAGAGGCAGAAACTCTCATAACATTTAAGAAGTATTTGGATGTGCGCTTGCGATGCCATGGCATACAAGGCTATGGGTTTAGCGCTGGAAAATGGGATTAGAATAGTTAGGTACTTGTTTGACCGGCGTAGACTCGATGGGCCGAAGGGCCTTTTCCTGTGCTGTAGACCTCTATGACTCTATGACTCTAAGTGATCAAAACTTATTGAATTATGCATTTGAAAGACTGGTTCCAAGATGAGAAATCATTTATGGCTTAATAATGCTTTAACTGAGCACTTCTGCTTTTTCCCTCTGTACCATGCTTCTGTATGCAGGCTTTGTCATTTTTGTGAGCTGAGAGATCATTGTGCGGCTTAACAATAACACCACAGGAAACAAATAAAACAGTATCTGCAATAATTGTCTCCAGCACCTGTTTAAATGCTAAGCAATCACATTAAGCTTAAAATAGTGTATGCATAATCCTGCAATTTCCTGAGCACTTTTGGAATGATAATGGATCACAGGAAGTACAAGAGATGCGAATTTGATGAGCAGCCAGGCACTTGAATTTGTGAACCTTAGGGAATAATGTCTGGAAAAGCAAAACATCCAATCTGGACGCATTAAACTCACACAAACATAATAAAAGAAAAATACTGGGGATGCTGGAAATTTGAAATAATAACAGAAAATGCTGGAAAAGCTCAGCAGCTCTGGCAGCATCTATGGAGAGAGAAACAGATATGGACTCAATTCGATCCTATACGGACTCAAAACATTAACTCTGTTTCTCTCTCCACAGATGCTGCCAGACCTGCTGAGCTTTTCCAGCACTTTCTGTTTTTATCACACAGACATACATGGCAAGAAATTGTGGAGTGAGTTAATATTATGCCCAATATTCACCAGATGTAAGTGAAGATGAAAGAAAGTAATCCCTACAAGCCTCACCCTGATTTCCTTGCCTGTGATAAACAATATGAGCAAGTTAATGAGTGGAGTGGCACCAAAAGGAGCAGAGGAAGCTATTATTAACGTTAATGGGAAGATTTAGAGGGAGGATGCAAACCCAAAAGGAATAATCAAATTATTATGCTGTTTTTGGAAAGTTTGGCAATAACTTAGCATGCCAACTGAGACAATCAAAGATATACAATGGACTGATAATCTGATATTGCCCACTTTACACCATTGCCAAAAGTTAGTTATCCCCTTGGAAATGCAGCAATATGTTAAAAACTGTTGCCCTATCCTATTAATCCATGCCACACTGGATTGAAGTGTTGGCCTAATTGTATGTGGTGCACACAGCCCTTGAGATACATCTCTGCAGAGCAAACTGGTTGAATGAACATAAAATACCTGTACTTGAACAACCCATGCAGATAGAGGTTCAGTCCATGGTGATTTTCCCTGGTACTGGTATTCCATTATTGGGAGTATATCTACCTGCTTGTTGGGATGGATAGCACAGATCAGTCATAGCTTCTCTGTTAAGTTATTGTCTCAGAGGTACTGCTTCTCTGCCATTCCTGGCTACCTCTGCCTGGGGTGATGTTCCCAATGCATATGGTGCCAGTAGGACTGACCCACTTAACCCTACTATCACCATTTGTTATCCTTCTTGATCTTGTTGACCTAACACAGAATTTCCTGTGTTGTCGAGGCTAATTTTTTAAACTTATCTGTTCAATTGAATTTAGTATTTTTTAACAATAAACCAGAGACTTGAAATTAGAAGATTACCATTGTGTTAATTAGAAAACAGTAGTATGACCATAATTTCAATCATGAATAATTTCAAATATTTCAATCTTTGAGTGGAACACCATTTGTTGTTGTTGAGGGAGCAGGTATCGTTTAATTTCTGAAAAACCCTGCATTGAAGTATAGAACCTGAACCAATCTGTATACACTTCTAGAAGCATTTATTTACAGAGATACACATTACAAGCATACACCTCCGAACCCAAGCATCATAGTTTCAGTCTGTTCTGATTTATACGAGCACAACTGAATCCCAGTTAATGCCTACTACCTGTATACAATTAAATACAACTAACAGGCATTGCAATGACAGTAACAGGTAGAAACTGTCTATTATGCTCTTAAAACCTACTAGCTACCTTTGAATAGCTTAGCTGGAAAAGTATGCCAAGGTTTAACATTCATTTGCTGTGTGTGAAAACTGGGAAAAGTTGCCATCACTAAAACTGCCTATTTCCACCTCAGTAATATTGGTGAACTCTTCTCATTCATGAACTCTTCCTCAGTTCATGTGGTGCTGAAAACCTCATCAATGCTTTCCTTACAGCTAAATTTAACTATTCTAATGCTCCCCTGGCTGATCTTCTATGTTCTATCCTCCACAAGCTTAATGGGCAGTACTTTCCGGTTGGTGGGGGTGGGCACTGCACACACGTGTGTAAAATCAGGCGTGGTGACGTTGGGTGAGTTCCGACGTTACCACACGCCATCGTGATATTGCATTGGGTGGGTGCACGTTGACCCCAATGCGCGCCCGCCATTAATGAACCAGCCTCCTAAGGCCATTTACGCCCCAATCGATGGCGATTTTTCGGTGCCCGTGTGATCGCCGGGTCAGCGCACAGGCGCAATGGGCAGGCGGGTAGGACACATTTGTGTAAACCTCATCCGGGGCGGGGTAAGAGGAGTCAATGCTCTGTCAAATATTGATGTTTCAAAGTTACTGTTACTTGCCTGTGTGACCTGCAATACTTCAAAACACATCCCAGCTGCTTGATCTGGACTCTTAACCTTCAGGTCAGCTCTCTGCAGTGAGGAATCTTTCTTGGGTCCGCATGTTTCAGGAAGCCTTCCCTTAGCCTGGGAATGGGAGCTGAATGGTTCATTGGATGCATCTCCTATGAGGAGGAAGGGAGGGCTAGCAGGAGGAGGAGACCAGGAGTGCACATTCAGCCTCCAGGGGAGCCACCTTTGGGAGGCCAGGCACATGCACAAGGGGCGCAGGGCCAAGAGGTAGTCCAAGGTGGAAGGGGCCGCAGAAGATGCCACTATCCTGCTGCCAGGGTTTACAGGCGGTGATGCAGTTACCTCAATATGTCTGAGGTGCAGTGCCGAAGGAGGCTCCACATCTCAAGGGAGACAGTCGACTATATCTGTCAGATGATTGGGGCTGAGATCTCCCCTAACTGTGTGGGTGGACACCCCATGCCAGTGGTTCTAAAGGTCACAGCTGCCCTCAACTTCTATACCTCTGGCTCCTTCCAGGGCTCGGTGGGTGATCTTTGCGGTGTCTCCCAATCAGCTGTCCACACTAGTGTTAAGCAGGATACAGACGCTCTGTTCAGACGTGCATTGACCTTCATCCACTCCCACTGGGACCAGGCAAGTCAGACACAGCGAGCCAGAGGCTTCGCGGCCATTGCTGTCTTCCCCCGTGTCCAGGGTGCTATAGACTGTACACATGTGGCCATCAAGGCGCCAGCGGGTGAGCCCGGTGCCTTCATCAACAGGAAGGGCTTCCACTCCATGAACGTGCAGATAGTGTGTGATCACAGGATGCTGATTCTACAAGTCTGTGCAAGGTACCCAGGCAGCTCCCACAACGCCTACATCCTCAGACACTCCCAGGTGCTGGGGCTCTTCAGTGCTCCAGCCCGGCTGGATGGATGGCTGCTGGGTGACAAGGGCTATCCCCTCAGAAGGTGGCTCATGACGCCTCTCCGCCATCCAAGAACAGAAGCTGAGCAGCGGTACAATAGGAGCCAGGGCACCACAAGGGCTGTGGTGGAGAGAGCCATTGGTCTTCTCAAGATGCACTTCCAATGCCTGGACCGCTCAGGGGGCGCACTCCAGTACCCCCCAGATCGTGTGTCGGTGATAGTGGTTGCATGCTGCGCTCTCCACAATCTTCCTCTGGAAAGGGAGGACACAGTGGATGATGAAGATGTCGACGCAGTGGCTCCGGCTGCACACGATGAGTACAGCAGTGAGTCCGAGGATGAGCACACACAGGGAAATGCTGAGGGGGTAGACACTGACCCGGGCATACTCCAGGGAGGCAGGGACACCCGGGAGGCTTTAATCCAACAAACCTTCAGCTAGCACACCACACATGGACCTCCAACACACGCCTGGGCTGCAGGCTCCATACTCGATACCTAAGTGCAAAATCTGCCCGGTTAGGAACATTAACTAAAGTCCTTGTTAATAAAACTGAATGTCCCACAAAACACTCATAACATTTTTGGAAACCATCCATCTGCAGTAGAAAAGAGGAACCCTCAGCCAGGGTGACATGTCTGAATTTAATATCACAACCAAAGGAACTTAATGAAACAAAATGAAACATGTTAAAAATCACACCAACTCATAAAGACCTCATTGTGGGACAACACAAAAGCACCAGTGATAATCCCGTGCTGTGCCTAAGGTGCCTTATGTTTACGTTTCCGGGTGCTGTGTCTTGGTGCTGCCCCCTCGCTGGGAGTGGTATCTGAGACAGCTGCTGACTCTGCTGTCCTGTTGGCCTCGATGACCTTGGCGGTCGTCCTCTGGCCCGTGGAGCCTGTGCTGGCCCCGCCTGGGAGGGAGCTGCCAGTTCCACAGCTGGCACCACCCCAGTTGTCACAGCCTCACCGGATGCAATGGTCACTGGGAGAGGGGCAGGGGAGCTGCTGCCCTCATCCGGAGCGCCCTGAGATGTGCCCACAGAGACGCCAGGCAGCTGGTGCGCTGACGTGAGGTCGCTTCAGACCTCCCTGCTCACCGTGGATGAATGGGCACCGAGCGGGGAAACTTGGTGCCCAGACCATCTCCCACACTGGCACTGACCAGCTGAGGTCAATGCCGATGTGAGGGCTTGCTGGTCAGAGCACATCCCCAGGAAGCCCTAATGGGTCTCCTGGAGGAGCCTCTCCACGAGAGTCACCACTCTCTCCATGGAGGATGCTTAGCACTCGGACATGAGGCTCATTGCTTCAGCGATCGTCCACATAGACTCCTCCACCACGGACACCAAGCCAAGCACAGCCTCATGTATCTCCCCCAGATGCTCCCCCACACCCGGCCGCATTTCCTGCCCCTGCTGCATCGCGGACAACTCCAGAGGGACATCATCAGGCACCGACTGAGCATGTGCCTGGTTCCCTGCAGTCCTCCGACTGCTGGCACCTTGGGCACTCTCTGTCTCTGCCAGCTCCTCCAGCGGCTGTGAAATGCCCTCACCGCTGTGCCCCGGGACACTAGCCGATGTTAGAATTCCCACCGAGGTGCTAGTATCTGCGCTGGTGCCTGCCTGGCAGAGATGGTGTGACGCTGGTGAGATTTCAGGGCCCTCAGGTGTGAGAGGGGGTCTCTGCTGCTCCTCCTCCCGGCCCTGCTCCGCTGATGCTGAAAGGAAGAACAAGGACATTGGATCAGTTAACGTGGAGACAATGTCAATGTGTATCCCTGTCCCCCGGATCATTCTGCGCTCATCCTTCCATAAGCAATGGTCAAGCCATGTTGCAAACTTCAATCACTGAACATTCAGCACTGCCATGGCTGTTGGGAGAACAATGGTGACCTCACTGCTGGGTAAACATACCTGCCCGTGGCACCCCAGCCTCACCGACACCGGTGGACCTGGGCACATGGCGCCTCTCCAGATCCAGGGCCTCCTGCTCGAAGTGGCTGAGAATCGCTAACCGTGCCGGCCCTCTGCCAGTCCTCACCCGCTCGGGGGCATTATGTACATTCATCTCCTGAAAAGGAGAGAAGAGCATTGATTGGTGCTACTTGTACCTGGACTCTCTTCATACACGGCCCACACCAACCAGAGTGGGACATTGCAGGGGTCCAGTGCCTCCTCACCCCACTGCTGCCCAACACTCACACAAAGATGCTGGGCCTGTTCCCCACACCCCACCCACCCCCTTGTCCAAATGCTGCCCACATCACATTAGGCACCACACGGCCTAACCTTCCATACCAGGGAGGCACAAGCACGTGGAGCGCAGAGGGCAGCAGATCGATTGGTGCCAATGCCACCTTGAAGCTCCCCTCCCAGCATCTCATCACCCTGACTTTGACATGTCCTGGAGTTCCAGCTCTGTGCCTGGGTACAGCTCCTCCAGGTTACCCCCAAAACAGTCATGTGGGTCTCAGTGTACCACATGCTGCGGGGGCAGAACCCATCTCTTCACCACCCTCTCAGGGTGACCTCGGCATGGGCAATATCTGCTGGCCCACCCAGCGAAGGACACATGTTGTCAATGATTCAATGCTGTCACTACACTCGGACTTGGGGGGTGGTGGGGGCACCGGGCGGGGGGAAAGTCTACCAATGCCAACATTGTCCTCACCCTTCCTGAGCGCAACAGGTTGTTGATGTGCCTATGACACTGGATCCAGGTGCCCCGCACCACATCGCGGGAGCTCACCACCTCCACCACCTCCTCCCAGGCACGTTCGGTCATGTGGGTGGGGCCTCCTCCTCCTGTCCTGGGGTATGAGGACCTCCCCCCGTGCTGCCACCTCCTTGAGGGCATCAGGGCAATCATTGGAAAAACGAAGGGCACATTGGCCCCCCTGTCCTACCCTCCTGCCTGGCCTGTTCACCAGCAGCGCCCTGGGGGGACCTTCCACTGGCCGGGATTCACAGCCTTTGAGAGGCTGCAGCAGCTTTTTAAACAGGCCCCCAGGTCATTGCAGTCCCGCTGCTGCCCGCCCACTCCCGCTGTCCTCGGGAGGCGCGATTCACGCTGGGCGGGCTTTAAGTGGCGCCTGCGTAAAATGTTTGTGTGGACCCGCCCGTGCCCACTCCCCCTCTACCCCCCTCGCCAGCCAGAAAACTCTGCCCAATGTCATCCAAACTCTGCTGCCCCTATTCTAATTTGCAACAAATCTCATTCACCCATCATGCCTGGACTTGCTGACCTGTATCGGCTCCCAGTTAGGCAACACCCTGGTTTTAAAATTCTCATTCTCTAGAACATCCCCATTTTTAATTGTGCCACCATTGGCGGCCATGCCACCAATCAGCTGTCTGGGCATTGGAATTACCTTGCTAAACATCTCCACATCTCCAGCTCATTTTCTTCCTTTCAGATGCTCCTCAAACCCACCTCTTTGACCAAGCTTTTGGGCAGCTTTCCTAATCTCCCCTTATGTGGCTCAGTGTCACAAATTGCTTTATAATGTCCCCATTAGGCAACTTGGGATGCTTTATTATGTTAAATGGTACTGTATAAGCACATGTTGTTGTTAGTATAAAGTACTTGTGTAATTCCTCACTGGTAACACCCAGAGTAATTTCTAAGTTTTAATGATTAGCTGGCTTATCTTCTTGCTTATTGCTTGCAAGTACCTTTCTTCAACAATGTTTTTGAGTTCTATTTTTTAATGCAACCTTCCTCATGCTAAATTGCACTTTTCAGAGACTTCAGAAATGGTATAAGCAAAGATTTTTAAACAACACATTTGGAATAACTAGAATTTAAAATGACAGGTTCACCACTATTTTGACAGCTCTGTCACCCTAATGAGAATGAAGGAGAACACCTTAGTGGTTTGATTGTTGTATCAATCTGCTCAGAATCGATCAGCTCTCAGCTCGCTGAACTGCGATCTTACTTCAAGCAAGTGTAGCTTGAAAATCCTACATAAAAATAGCAAAAATATTTCACCCAACTCAGAGCACTTAATCTGGTAATTACTAATCTTCTAGTATGTTCTCTGGCTGAATGCTTTTTTTGTTGGGAAGAACGTTCAAGTGGAAAACTCAGAGCCTGTGGGAAAATATTCCCAGCTGATAGTTGCAGAAATAGACTCAAAACCTTAGGGAATGCTCTGGTCTCCCCAGTGATGTACCTGCCTTTTAAGGTTGCAGTATTCTCGCTGTTTGTCAGTGTGAAAGGCTGGCATGAGTCCTTTGTTTAGGGATGAAAATCTAGCCAGTGTATTATCCTTTTGTGGGCCTTATTTTTCCAGCAGCTGTTGTGTCTTTTAACTACATGAAGGGTACATCGAGAAAAAAACAGAGAAAATATGCTAATTTTCTCAGGGCTGCACACAGGATTGTTGACAGCTGTTGATTTTTTTCGTAGAATATACAAATTCATTACACCCACAAGACAATTTTGAGAAGTAATAAGCACTCAATTGGACTGAATTTGATCACACTAATACATATTTAAGTTAGAGATGTTGTTTTGTATTTGTAATGTATTTGTGCAGAAAGACTCAGCTGCTGTAGCAAATGAGCAGTGCACTGCTGGTAATAATAGCATTTACATTGCACCTTATCAAAGTACTTCACATCCAATAAATCACCCTTGAAGTGCAGTGATTATTGCCTTGTAGATGAACACAGCAGATATTCTGCATCAACAGCACTTCAGATGAAGAATAATCAGTTAGTCGGGTTTTTGGGAGAGATTTTGTTCGGGACATCAAGAGAGCACCAGGATCATCTTCAGATATTCCCACTGGATCTTTAACGTCTACACAAGCTGCTGGAGCAGGCACATAGCAGGTGTAGCGACTGTAGATATAACCTTTTCTACCGCCTTTAGGGGTCACGTGATTGTTCTGAGGAATGAGCCCTAAGTGTGGATAATCCTGGTGCCGGAGCTTTCTAGTCACGCACCTGGTTGAGGCGTGGAGCTTCTAAAAGAACTCTGTAATAAACTTATCTGCTTCAAATAAGAAACCTGTCCGGTACATCAAGTTCATTACCTTTAACGACGAGGATAAATAGCTCTGACGCAGCACCTTGCCTTGTAAATGTGAGTACATCAATTCTTAAGGAAAGAAAGAGAAGTATACTCACCAGTCATGACACTTTTTGGCAGAATCGACCCTTATACATCCATGGGTGACCGGAGCTAGAACATAGGGTGCCTAGTTTTTTATATTGTGGTGAATGAAATAACAGCAGAGGAGAAGCAGAAAGCAATTCTTTTAAGTATCTCTGATAGCAAAACATATAACCTCACCCGCAGTCTGTCGGCCCCAAACACGTCCAATTCTAAATCTTTTAATGAATTGGTAGATCTCATGAAGACGCATTTTCAGCTGAAGCCATCGGTAATAATGCAGAGATTTCAGCTTAATCCAGAATAAGGGCCCTGGGAGAGTCCATTGCAACTTAAATAGCAAAATTGAAGCAGTTGACTGAGCACTGCGACTTTGGAGATTCACTCAATGATATGTTGTGGGACCAGCTGGTTTGTGGTGTTCACAACAACGCCATTCAGTGCCATTTACTTGCAGAAGTTAACATTGATTTGAAGCACGCCATGGAAATAGCGCTAGCAATGGAGAGTGCTGAGAGGGACTTGCCAGCTTTATCGAGTGTGCAACATGGAGCCATTTTTCAGTTGGGGTCGAAAACTCGTGCTGGGTGTATTGCGAAAACAGGAGAGACAGCCACAAAACAAGAGACAGTCTCTGCTGCTCAAAAAACCAAAAGACATAGTGGAAGCATCAGAGCAGCCATTCAGAAATTAATCTGTTTCCGATGTGGGGGTAAACATGTACCGGAAACCTGCAGATTTAAGGAGGCAGAATGCCACTACTGCCACAAAAAAGGGCATGTGATAAAGCAATGCAGGGCGAAATCGAGACAGCCAATCAGACAGCGGGCTAAGATGACTGAAGTGCACAATGTAACTGAACCAGAAGCTGCTGATGCTGATATCTATTCCCTATACAATGTCAAAGCAGTAAAAACTGAACCAATAACTGTCACCCTTCAAGTGAATGGGAAGCCCCTCGTCATGGAGGTAGACACAAGAGCTTTGACCACAGTGGTGGGAGAACACACATTTAAATATCTAAATGAAGGTACCCAGTCACTGAATCTGGAGCAAACCAAGGCTCAAGACATACACTGGTTAGTCAATAAAGGTAAAGGCATCACCACAGCATCTGTGTCCTATAGGCAAACAGACAGCCCAGATGACAGTGATCATTGTGACAGGTGAAGGACTTAGTCTTCTGGGCCACGATTGGTTATGAAAAATTAAGCTCAACTGTTCAGAAATCTGTCAAGTGAGAACAGGAGGAATTTCTGAGCTGTTCAGGAAGTAAGACAGTGTATTTCGTGATGAATTGGGAAAGTTTAAAGATTTACAAGCAAAAATATACGTAGATTCAGAGGCGACACCCCAGTTCTTTAAGGCCAGACCTGTGCCTTATGCCCTAAAGGAGAAGGTGGATACAGAATTGTGCCACTTAGAGAAGCTAGGCATCATCCAGCCAGTCCAATTTTCAGAGTGGGCAGTGCCCATAGTCCCTGTTAATAAACCAGATCAAACTACTTGCATTTGTGGAGACTACAAATTAACTGTGAACAAGGCCATGATGGTTTGGGAAACGTTACTTAAAGGGATGACGGTGGATAGGTAATGACAAACATTCAAAGAGCACATGGGTGAACTGCAACAATCATTTAGTCTACTGCATTCGTTGCTCCCAATGCGGTCTCCTCTACATTGGAGAGACCAAACGTAAACTGGGCAACCGCTTTGCAGAACACCTGCGGTCTGTCCGTAAGAAAGACCCAAACCTCCCTGTCGCTTGCCATTTTAACACTCCACCCTGCTCTCTTGCCCACATGTCTGTCCTTGGCTTGCTGCATTGTTCCAGTGAAGCCCAACGCAAACTGGAGGAACAGCACCTCATCTTCCGACTAGGCACTTTATAGCCTTCCGGACTGAATATTGAATTCAACAACTTTAGATCTTGAACTCCCTCCTCCATCCCCACCCCCTTTCCGTTTCTTCCCCCTCTCTTTAGTTTTTTCCAATAATTTATATAGATTTTTCTTTTCCCACCTATTTCCATTATTTTTAAATCTATACCTTTAATGCCCTGTTAGTCTTTCCACCCCACCACTAGAGCTGTACCTTGAGTGTCCTGCCATCCATTCTTAATTAGCACATTCGTTTATATGATATCACCACCTTCAACACCTCTTTGTTCCTTTGTCTGTGACATCTTTTGATTATCTGCTCCTATCACTGCTTGCTTGTCCCTACAACCACCCCACCCCCAACTTTTCTTCCCCCCCCCCTTAAACCAGCTTATATTTCACCCCTCTCCTAATATTATTCAGTTCTGTTGAAGGGTCATGAGGACTCGAAACGTCAACTCTTTTCTTCTCCGCTGATGCTGCCAGACCTGCTGAGTTTTTCCAGGTAATTCTGTTTTTGTTTTGAATCATTTATTCCTGTCTGGCGCAAAAGTAGAACAAGAAAGGTGGCCAAACCATGGCTTACAAGGGAAATTAGAGATAGTATTAGATGCAAGGAAGAGGCATACAAATTGGCCAGAAAAAACAACAGACCTGAGGATTGGGAATAGTTTAGAATTCAGCAAAGGGGGACCAAGGGATTGATTAAGAAGGGGAAAATAGAGTATGAGAGTAAACTTGCAGGGAACATAAAAACTGGCTGTAAAAGTTTCTATAGGTATGTGAAGAGAAAAAGATTGGTGAAGACAAATGTAGGTCCCTTACAGTCAGAAACAGGGGCATTTATAATGGGGAACAAAGAAATGGTTGACCAACTAAATACATACTTTGGTTCTGTCTTGACAAAGGAGGACACTAATAACATACCAGAAATGTTGGGGAACACAGGGTTTAGTGAGAGGGAGGAACTGAAAGAAATCAGTATTAGTAGGGAAATGGTGTTGGGGAAATTGATGGGATTGAAGGCTGATAAATCCCCAGGGCCTGATAATCTACATCCCAGAGTACTTAAGGAAGTGGCCCTAGAAATACTGGATGCATTGGTGGTCATTTTCCGAGATTCTATAGATTCTGGAACAGTTCCTACAGATTTGGGGGTAGCTAATGTAACCCCACTATTTAAAAAGGGAGGCAGAGAGAACACAGGGAATTATAGACCAGTCAGCCTGATGTCAGTAGTGGGGAAAATTCTAGAATCCATTATAAAAGATTTAATAGCTGAGCATGTGGAAAACAGTGGCAGAATCGTACAAAGTCAGCATGGATTTACGAAAGGGAAATCATGCTTGACAAATCTACTGGAATTTTTCGAGGATGTAACTAGTAGAGTTGATGAGGGGGAGCCAGTGGATGTGGTTTATTTGGACTTTCAGAAGGCTTTCGTCAAAGTCCCACCTAAGAGATTGACGTGTAAAATTAAAGCGCATGGGATTGGGGGTAGTGTATTGAGATGGATAGAAAACTGGTTGGCAGACAGGAAACAAAGAGTAGGAATAAACAGGTCTCTTTCCGAATGGCAGGCAGTGGCTAGTGGGGTACCGCAGGGATCGGTGCTGGGACCCCAGTTATTCACAATACCTATTAATGATTTAGATGAGGGAATTAAATGTAATACCTCCAAATTTGCAGATGACACAAAGCTGGGTGGGAGGGTGAGCTGTGAGGAGGATGTGGAGATGTTTCAGTGTGATTTGGACAAGCTGAGTGAGTGGGCAAATGCATGGCAGATGCAGTATAATGTGGATAAATGTGAGGTTATCCAGTTTGGTAGCAAAAACAGGAAGGCAGATTATTATCTGAATAAATTGAGAGAGGGGAATGTGCAACGAGACCTGGGTGTCCTTGTACACCAGTCGCTGAAGGTAAGCATGCAGGTGCAGCAGGCAGTAAAGAAGGCAAATGGTATGTTAGCCTTCATAGCGAGAGGATTCAAGTACAGGAGCAGGGATGTCTTGCTGCAATTGTACAGGGTCTTGGTGAGATCACACCTGGAATACTGTGTGCAGTTTTGGTCTCCTTATCTGAGGAAGGATGTACTTGCTCTAGAGGGAATGCAGCGAAGGTTTACCAGACTGATTCCTGGGATGGTGGGACTGACATATGAGGAGAGATTGAGTCGGTTAGGATTATATTCGCTGGAGTTCAGAAGAATGAGGGGGGATCTCATAGAATCCTATAAAATTCTAACAGGACTAGACAGGGTAGATGCAGGAAGGATGTTCCTGTTGGTGGGGGAGTCCAGAACCAACGGTCACAGTCTGAGGATACAGGGTAGACCAATTAGGACTGAGATGAGGAGAAATTTCTTCACCCAGAGAGTGGTGAGCCTGTGGAATTCGCTACCACAGAAAGTAGTTGAGACCAAAACATTGTATGTTTTCAAGAAGGAGTTAGATATAGCTCTTGGGGCGAAAGGGATCAAAGGATATGGGGAGAAAGCGGGAGCAGCCTATTGAGTTGGATGATCAGCCATGATCATAATGAATGGCGGAGCAGGCTCGAAGGGCTGAATGGCCTAATCCTGTTCCTAGTTTCTATGTTTCTATGTAAGGCTGCTAAACTAGATCATTGTCCTATCCCAAGGATAGAAGATATGTACCCTAAGTTAGCTGGAGACCAAACTGGACACGAGTCATGCAAACCATCAGCTAGAGATGGACAGCATGTCTAGATGGCATGGAACAATCAACAAAGACCTGTGCCAATATACATACCTGCTCTTTGGTGTATCATCTGCATTTGCAAACTCCCAAAGGACCATGGAAAGTCTATTCCCTTAATAGTAGTGTACCTGGATGATGTCCTGATCACAGGATCAACGGAAGCTGAACATTTGTCCAACCTAGAAGAGGTTTTAAGAAGATTTTTGGAAACTAGTGTACAATTGAAGAAAGAGAAATGCACCTTCCAAGTGACAAAAGTCACTTACTTGGGTCATCAAGTGGATGCCCAGAGGTTGCATCCAGTAGAGGAGAATTCAGGGCAATCAAAGAGGTGCCCTCTCCTACTAGTGTCACTGAACTCAAGTCTTTTTGGGCATGATAAATTATTATAGTTGTTTCTTGCTAAACTTGTCAATGATGTTAGCACCTCTACATTTACTATTGAAAAAGAACCATCGTTGGTCATGGAATGTGCAACAAGAAGAAGCCTTTGTAAAAGTTAAGACGCTATTACACTCATCATGTCTGCTAGTACATTATGACACATCAAAAGAATTAATATTAACCTGTGATGCATCTCCTTATGGTGTGGGAGTGGTGTTGTCACACAGGATTGAAGATGCTTCCAAAGGCCAATAGGCTGTGTCTCCAAAATCCTCTCTGCAGCTGAGAAGGGTTATTCACAACTTGAAAAGGAAGGTTTATCAGTAATATTTGGAGTGAAGAAATTCCATCAGTATCTGCTAGGACGACGTTTCACCATCATTCACCACTAATGGGTTTATTTAGTGGTGATAAAGCCATTCCGCCAATAGCGTCAGCAAGAATTCAACATTGGGCTTTGATTTTATCGGCATATGAATACACCTTTATGCACCACTCTGGTGTGCATAATGCAAATGCAGATGCACTCAGTCATCTTCCGTTAACAGGTAGCATTGTACATGCTCCAGTGCCACAAGAAGTTGTGCTTGTGTTGAATTTTTGGACTCTTCGTCGGTCCATGCAAAGTAAATAAAGAATTGGACAAACAAGGATCCAATTTTGTCTAAAGTCCAAGGCCCAGTATGGTCAAGTTCACCAGAGTCTAGAGAAATAAGACCATTCCATGCTGGTAAGACAGAGTTAAGTTGTCAAGATGAAATCTGGCTGTGGGGATCAGGGGCAGGATTTTTACTTTGTCGGGCGGTTGGGCCTGGGAGCAGCTGTGAAACCGCATGCAGCCCGCAATTGGCCCCCGACTGTGGTTTCACGCTGGCTGGCCAACTAACAGAGTGAACCACGCGCTGAAACACTCAGCGCTGCCTGGGTAGGAGGGAGGTAGAGAGGGCGAGCGCGGAAGTCAGCGCATGTGTGCGGGTGTGTTCAGTGAAAGCTCCCTGAAGGCACAGAGCTGCCTCAGGGAGCTGCAGATTTTTAATATTAAAATAAAGATTTTAAAATTAAGGTAAACATGTCCCCTCATCTGGCTCTGTCACATGAACAGGGACATGTTAAAAATAATTTTTAAAAGTTTTTATTATTTTAATCACTGGTTGAAACCTTATCCCGCCTGTGGACAGGATTTCGCAAAAAATGCAAAGGACATTTGGCCTATTCGCCTGCCCGCCAACCGTAAGGTTCAACAGGCAAGGAAAAATTCAATTTAATTCATTAATGGGCTTAACAGCCCTCTTAATTGTCCTCGGGAGTGCTGCCAACTCCTGTGCATGTCCGTCAACTGAAATATCGCGCGAGTACGCGGTGATGTTGGGCCGCACGCCTGAAACCCTCATGCACTATTTTTCTCCCATTGGGGTCGGGCACGTGCTCACCTGACAGGGGGAAAATTCTGCATCGAGAATCGTCATCCCTTCGCAAGGAGGGAAATCACTCTCGACAGAGCTTCACAGTGCACATCCAGACATTTCGAACATGAGAAAGCTTGCATGAAGCTATGTCTGGTGGCTAGGCATTGACAGTGACATTGAGAGCATGGTCAAGCACTGTCTCCAGTTTTAGCAACAACAGAAGTTGCCTGTTTCAGCTCCACTGCATCTGTAGGAGTGGCCTGGTCAACCCTGGGTTAGACGACATACAGACTACTAAGGTACATTTTTAAGTACCATCCATGTTTTTATTGATCATCAATGTGCGTTCTAAGTGGATGGGTGTAGATCATCGACATTGTGTGCAACTGTTGAAAAGCTGCGTCAATGTTTTAGTGTACATGGCCTACTAGAAGTCATCGTTTTGGATAATGGTACTGTCTTCACTAGTATGAAATTCCAGAGATTCATGAGTTTGAATGGAATTAAAAATATTCAAACAGCACCATATCATCCTTCAGCCAATGGGTTAGCTGAAAGAGCAGTGCAAACTTTCAAATCAGGAATAAAGAAATTATCCGAAGGTAATTTAGAATCTTGACTTTCATGTTTTCTTCTCAATTATTGCCCGACTCCTCATGTAACTACGGGTTCAACACTGTCTGAATTGCTGATGGAACACTGCCTTTGTATAAGGTTAAGTCTGGTGTTTCCAAACTTAGAGGGGAAGGTAGAGAAGAACCAGAGTAGCAGAAATTGAATCACGATTATCATGGCAAAGCTCGAAGATTTACTCTGGGAGATACAGTTTTTGTGTGGAATTTTGGAAATGGACCTTGTTGGGTTCCTGGTGTAATCACCTCAGAAACTGGACCCTCATCATTCCAAGTGGAAGTGGAAGGTCGGATGGTTTGAAAACAGGAGTAGAGAGAGACATTCCAACAATCAGCTATTTCACCTGTAATTGATGTCGAACCTTTAATGCCTGAGATGACGGATCAGTCTAGAATAGACATACCTGGGGTAGGAATTTTCACTTGATGGGAGGGTGTGTGCCTGACCTGCTCGAGCGTGAAATGACACGTGTTGGCGCCGGCCAAGTGTGCAGATGTCAACGCGCAGTCGCGCGATAATTCAGTCGGCGGGCAAGTGCCAGGGCTGACAGTGGGCCTGCTGACAATTAAAAAACCTGTTAAGTTATCAATTAAGGTAAATTTTTTGCAGGTGAAAAGGCCCAGTGCATTTTTTTGGAAACCTCATCCATGGGCGGGATGAGGTTTCCAAAAGCAAATAAAAATAAAATAAAAGCTTTCATTTTTCATTAATAACAAGTCACTTTGTCTCCCTGAAGCAGCTCTGTGCCTCAGGGAGATTATGAAGCGCTCACTCATGCGCTTGTGTGAAGTTGGTGCTAGGCTCACTCGCACTCCTCCCCCCTCTAGCACAGGCAGGGCTCAGCGCTGCCACTCGCATTTCACGCTGGGTGGGCCTTAATTGGCTGGTCAGTGTGAAGTCTCAGTCGGGTACCGATCGCAGGCAGTGGCCAGGTTCCTGACCACCCCCACCCGCCCCCACCCAGCCCGCCCGCCAAGGGCAAAACCCTGCCCCTGATGTCCCTGTTGAATTACCTAATCCGGAACAGCCATTGTCTAAGGGTGTCCCTGATGCTGCAGTTCCTGGTCATTTCAATCCAGCGGGAGAATCTCAAGTGGTGGAGCTACACCACTCTAACCGAGATAGAAAACCACCTCAGAGGGTTAATCTTTAATCACATGACCTGCGTATATCTGTATATGTTGTGGATTAAAATATTTTTTGTAATTCGGAAATGTAAAGAAGCTAAAGGGAGAGGAAATGTAGTGAATGTCGGTATAATCTTTCCTACTGCCTTCAGGGGTCACATGATTGTACCGACGAATGAGCTCTAAGCACGGGTAATCTTGAGGGCGGAACTTTCTAGTCGTGGACCTGGTTCAAGCATGGAGCTTCTAAACGAACCCGATAATAAAGTTATCTGTTTCAAGTAAGAAACCTGTCTGGTACATCAAGTTCATTACAGTGGGGCTAATGATTTGGATGTGGGGTTAAATATAATCTTTCCAACTTTGCAGATAACACAAAACCAGGTGGAAGTGTGAGTGGTGAGGAGGATGCAAAGATGCTTCAAGGGGATATGGAGAGGTTAAGTGAATGGGCAAAAATGTGGCAGATGGAATATAATGTGGGGAAAGGTCAGGTTATCCGCTTTGATAGGTAGGAAAACAGAAATGCAGAGTATTTCTTAAAGGGTGAGAGGCTGGGAAGTGTTCAACTTCAAAGGGACCTGGGTGTCCTTGTTCATGAGTCACTGAAAGCTAACATGCAGATTCAGCGAGCAATTAATGCTATGTTGGCCTTTATTACAAGAGGATGTGAGTATAGGAGTAAAGATGTCTTACTGCAGTTATTTTGAGCCTTGGTGAGACCACACTCATTGTGTACAGTTTTGATCTCCTTACTAAAGGAAAGATATACTTGCCATAGAGGGAGTGCAACAAAGGTTCACCAGACTAATTCCTGGGATGGAGGGATTGTCCTTTGTGAGGAAAGATTAAATTGGCTGGGCTTTTATTCTCTGGAGTTTAGAAGAATGAGACGTGATCTCATTTAACCACACAAAATTCTTACGGGGTTTAACAGGGGAGATGCAGGAAGGATGTTTCCCTTGGCTGGGGGACCGGGGAGGTGGGCTTGAACCATGGGACACAGTCTCAGAATAAGGAGCAGGCCATTTAGGATTGAGATGAGGAGGAATTTCTTCACTCAGAAGGTGATGAACCTTTGCAATTCTCTGTCCCCAAGGGCTGTGGAGGCTCAGTTGTTGAGTATGTTCAAGGCTGAGATTGATAGATTTGTACACATTAAAAACATCAAGGAATACGGGGATTATGCAGGAAAATGGCGTTGAACTAGATCAACCATGATCAGATTGAATGGTGGAGAGGGCTTGAAGGGCTGAATGGCCTACTCCTGCTCCTATTTCTTATGTTCTTGTGACTACTTTTGTCATTCCCTCCCCCAATGCCCCCTACTCACCACCCTTCACCAGCCCCTGCACAAGAACAAGGGCGACTGCTGTGTTTGTAATTACTGTCGAAGTGTTTCCCTGCTGAGTATCGTATAAAATGTGTTTGCCCTTGTCAGACTGCAGATTTTGGCTGAGCATATTTATTCCGAATCCTAGTGTGGCTTCAGAGCTTGAAGATCTACAATTGACATGGTCTTCTCAGTCTGGCAGCTGCAAGAGAAATGCCGTGAACAAAGGAGACCTATATATATTACCTTCATAAATCTCACCAAAGTATTGAACCATGTGACCAGAGGCAGTCCATTTAAGCTGATGGAGAACATTGGCTGTCCGCTGAAGCTGCTCAATGTGATCCCCTCTTCCCATGACAACAGGATAGGTGAGGTCAGCCCTGACAGGGCAACATCAAAGCCCTTTGAATTCCGCCGTGCAGTCAAACAGGGTTGTGTTCTTGCACTGACACTCTTCAATGTATTCTTCTCTTTGCTGTTCTTGTATGCTTTTAGGTGACCTACAGAAGGTGTCAACTTCCATACTAATGGAAAACTGTTCAGCCTTGCTTGCCTGAGATCCAAGACAAAGGTGCACCAAGTCCTCATCAGAGGGTCATTCCATGCTAATGAAGCTACACTAATATTCCATATTGAGGAACATCTGCAGCAGTAAATGGACAGACTCTCTCAAGCCTGTAAAGAGTTTGGTTTGACCATCAGCATCAGGAAGACAAATGTCATGGTCCAGGATGTTGCTATACG
This sequence comes from Cetorhinus maximus, assembly GCF_964194155.1. Lineage (NCBI taxonomy): Eukaryota > Metazoa > Chordata > Chondrichthyes > Lamniformes > Cetorhinidae > Cetorhinus > Cetorhinus maximus. The sequence continues at coordinate 97,413 of NC_135887.1, forward strand.
CTACCTATCGGCATTGACAATATGATGCTGGAGGTTGTTGATAGCTTTACATATTTAAGCTGCACAATCACCAGCAATCTGTCACTTGATGCTGAAGTCAACATGTGCATTGCAAAAGCTGCAACAATTACATCCAAGCTGAGTAAGTGCATGTGGAACAACAGCAACCTGACTGAGAACACCAAACTGTGAGTCTATCAAGCCTGAAGCCTCAGTGTATTTCACTATAGTGGTGAGACCTCGACAACATGTACTAAGTAGGAGAAAATGCTGAATAGTTTCCACCTTCACTGTCTCAGATGTATCCTCGGCAGCTCTTGGCAGGACAAGGTCACCAACTGGGAGGTCCTGGACCATGCTCATTCTATCAGCATACACTCATTGCTACGTCAACTACATCTGTGCTGGTTCAGTCACGTTCATTGGATGGATGCTGACCATATACCTAAAGACCTACTGTACAGTGAATTGTCCACTTGGTTACGACCTCCTGGACGTTTATACCTTCACTACAAGGACATCTGCAAGCGAGATATGAAGATGGTGGATGTCTGACATCAACAACTGAGAGACGGTCACTACTGACTGTGACCTCTGGAGACGACTATTTGGAAGGGCATTGGAAGAAGTGAGTAGAAGCTCAAGATGAGTGCCCAGAGAAACCAGAGGCCAGTAAATTGTGCACCATCCCAGCCCACTGTCTTCCTCTGCAGAAAATACTGCAGAGACTGTCTTGCCAGAGTGGGGCTCCTGAGGAGTTGACCACCAGGTCACAAATCATCATCTCGCTCCCACCCTTGTTTTTAGATGTTTTTATCAGAGCTTTCTTAAAAATGTAAGTTTATGAGGATGGTTAAAGTCATAAAAAAAGACAAATAAAAAATCACTGTTGTCAGTTTTTGTCGTGGAAAAATATATTCCCTGCTTCATAGGAACATGACTTTGATAAACTCTTGTCAGCCTAGTTACAAATACAGAGCCCTAGAATTATTGCAGTGATTTAAAGTTTACATTAGTTTAACAGTGACAGTTTGTGGTTTACTGTTGGCATTAAAACAATGCTGATAAGAAAATTTAGACAAATACTTCCAAAGTATTGATAGGGTTAATAACATTTAAGGACAATTTTAGGAACAAGAAAAAATGAACTTGTCCCAGCTAACCCATGATTGTCCCCAGTTTATCTGCTTCCTCACAATATCCCTCAATACATTCTCTTCAGAAACATGAGGTCAGGATAGAGTCAGATTTGGGTATATTAGCTCTCTTAAGTACCTTATTATCTTGGTCAGAACATGGAAAATGAATACTTTGACAAGGTTTTAGAGAGCTACTGCCTCAAAGAACAATAAATAGGGAAAAAACATAGAAGGAACAAAACCTTAATCCCACAAGCTACAAAACTCCAGCACACATATGGTTAAATACGTGTCCTTGTTTTTAATTACCAGGTTTAAGTAATTTCTCAATGTTACCCGGAATGTGAAAGCTGAACTTTGATGTGGTTATAAATAATTAAAATTTTCAGCCTCATAACTTCTTTAGATAATCATAATAGCTGGTAGTTCACATTAATTCAATGATCCAGAGCGGTTTCTAAATCAAATCAGTGTAAAATTAGTAACATGACTCCCCAGTGGGTTTGAGACTCCAGTCAATAGCTGAGATACACTCAAGAAGATTTAGTGAACAGTGAGTTAGTTGATATCAGTCAGCTAAGTGCCATTAACTTTATAATTGATCTCAGCATCCCACATTTGGGAAGAGAAAATCAGCCAGTGCTCACCCTTTTTATTGCTATCCAGCGCTAGAAGTGCACACGTGTGGATATTGGTTGAGGATAGAATTCTGCTTGACTGTAATTCCCCAGCATTGACTAACCTGCTAATGCTTACAGTCAATGCTCCCATTTGAAAAGCAGCATTTGTTAGCTGCTAGCTAGTCCTGATGAACTGTACTCGAGCAAGAATTGAACATCTAGACGGGGCAGAGGGCAGCAAAGACAAAGGGAGAAAATTGGTAAGAAAATACATTTTTTTAAAGGTTCACGTATTTTTCTTTTCCCAACTATTCCAGTTGTTTTCAAATCTCCTTAATTTTCCATGTGTACTCCTTGCCAGATTTCCAGGATTTTGACCCAGCAATGGTGAAGGAACAGTGATATAGTTCCATGTCAGAATGATGCATGATTTGAAAGGTGGTTGTGTTCCCATTCATCTGCTGCCTTTGTTCTTCTAGGTGGTAGAGCTCATGGCTTTGGAAGGTGTTGTTGAAAGAGCATTGGTGAATTTCTGCATTGAATCTTGTAGGTGGTACACACTGCTGCCATTTTGTGCCGATGGTGAAAGGAGTAAATGTTTAAGGTGGTGCATACAATGCCGATCAAGCAGGCTGCTTTGTCCTGCATGGCTAGCCCATAACATTACCACTATGCTATAGTCCCTGTGCTGTTGTTCCCAAACTGATCCAAAAGCCTATAAATCAGTATGATGTTCCTTGAATATCCTGCTTTTCAACTTAGTCCTAGGTCCCATAACTTTGAAGTCATGGACAACCTTCGCTCCAACCTGGGAATTTGGGACAATTCATCTGCTTCCTACTCCTTCAGCTTCCTCATGTTCTGTGAATCACCTGACCTCATCCTCACCAACACAATCTAGTTCCCCTGGGTAAAAGTATCAGAATTAATTCAGCAAGGGATGCAGGGCTGATATTGAGGAAGCTGTGACTGAGAAACACAGGGTAGGAATTTTTTGCAGTAGCCCATGGGAAGATTTGAGTCTGGCCATCTCTCTCTCTTTATCATCATCCTCTTGCTTTTGTCATCCTCATAATACATAAAAATTAATTCCATCTTTCATCCTAGCCTCCTCCACATCATCATTATCTTTCTCCTTCTATTCCCCCAGTGTAGTGTTGCATCAAGAGGGGAAGGAGTGTAACTGCTACAGTGAGCACTTGTCAATTGGAATTAAGAAGACACAGAGGGATTGGAAGCTCATGGTTGTGTAGACCTCCTGGTGACAGTAGCTGTTCAGTCATTAATCTGGTGTTGATACTATGGATTGAATGTTTGAGCCCAGCTGATGTCGAGTACTAGAGGCCAGAAATTACAAGGCTGGCCAGTGCGTTCGTTGCCCGATTCCTTTCCTGATATCAGAAGTTAAAAAGCCCAATTGCCTGCCCACTTTGCGGGAGAACCATTTTGGCCAATGTGGGTTCAGGGCCTGGGAAGACAGCTCCCCTCACGAGGCTGGCAGGCAATTAGTCTCATTAACAGCCATGTTACCCAGGGATAAATTGGGATTTTCCAGTCAGCCTCCAATTTCCTGATGCGATGGAGCAGGTTAACTGCCTGGAGGCTGGCACCTTGTGGCCGGCTACAGTGCCAGTGGCCAGCACTCCAAGGCAGTCCTAGAGGCCCTCCCTGCCTGCCTGGGTGTGAGCTGTCCTGTGGAGGGGCTCTCAGACTGCAACCACCCCCACCCATCCCAGGAGCAGGAGTAGGCCATTTGGCCCACTGAGCTTGCTCCTTCATTCCATAAGTTCATGGCTGATCTGATGGTTGCCTTACCTCCACTTTCCAGCCTGCCCCCATAACCAATCTATCTAACTCAGCCTTGAATATATTCAATGACCCAGCCTCCACTGCTCACTGGGGAAGAGGATTCCAAAGACGAACAACCATCCAAGAGAAGAAATTCTTCCTCATCTCCATCTTAAATGGGAGACCTCTTATTTTTAAAATTGTGTCCCCAGTTCTAGATTTCCCATGAGGGAAAACATCCTTTCTGCATCTCCCCTGTCAATTACCCTCAGAATCTTATATGTTTTGATTAGATTAAACTCATTCTTTTAAAATCCAATGAGTGTAGGCCCAACCTGCTCAATCTTTCCTATTTGTATTTTTTAATTAAAGTTTTTAAAAGGTGGTTGAGAGGGTACCTTCTTGTTGAAGTGCCATCTCAACTAATTACCTGTGACTACAACTGCCTGTTCCTCTCATGCTGGAAGTTGTCTGCGTGGTCCTTCAGAGTTGGGAGCCTGCCCAGTGCCCTGAATTGGACAGCGAGCCTGTCTCCAGGCCACTCGAAGGTCTGGCCTGGTCAAAATTCCAGGTCAGTGACTTTTTCACCCTGGGAGCAGATTTGGGACCTGGAAACAGCCTCGATTCCTGCTCCTGTCCTTGAGGTGATAATTCGGTCCTGTGCTTCTGGCTTCATCATCTCCTGTGGCAAGAGCAGAGCAGAATGCCTCCACATGAGCTCCATGGCTTGTTTCTCACAAAAGGTGAAGTTGGTCAGGTTGGGAATGTTTCCTCCAGTAACCTACCTCTTATGGTCATTGTGTAAAATGGGGGTTGAATTAATTAATTTAATGCTAACAAGTGAGGAATGAGCATCAGGTGGTATGGGACAACTGAAGAAAGATGTGGCAGTATCACCCTGCTAAAATGGGGAAAGTTTATTAAGTGTAGTGATTGTAAGTAAAACTTTTCATACTGTTTTGGGCATCACGTGATTGTACAGATGAATCAACTCTAAGCATGGGTAATCTTAAGGGCAGAGCTTTCTGGTTGTGGGCCTGGTTCAAGCATGTAGCTTCATCAGGAACTCTGTAAATAAGGTTTACTGTTTCTAATAAGGAAGCTGTCCAGTTTACAAAGTTTATTACATTAAGGTTGTATGGGAAAGTAACTGATGCTTTGGGAGATGGATTGTCACACTGAGAATCCAAGTTAAAGCTCAAATAACCAGAGTGCATTGTAAAAAAACGATTCCTGTAGTTATTAAAGTAAAAGATGTCGAGAATCAAACAACTTTCAATCTATCATAGATTCATAGATGTTTACAGCACAGAAGGAGGCCATTTGGCCCATTGTGTCCGTGCTGGTCAACAAAGATCTGATTACACTAATCCCATTTTCCAATGCTTGGCCCATAGATCTGGAGGCTATGGCAACGCAAGTGAATATCTAAATACTTCTTAAATGTTACGAGAGTTTCTGACTCAACCACCCTTTTAGGCAGTGAGTTCCAGATTCCCACTACCCTCTGGGTGAAAAATCTTCTCCTCAACTCCCCTCTTAGCCTTCTACCTCTTACCTGAAATCTATGCTCCCTGGTTATTGACCCCTCTCCTAATGGAAAAAGTGCCTTCCTATCCACCCTATCTATGCCCCTTATAATCTTATACACCTCTACCATGTCCCCTCTCAACCTTCGCTGCTCCAAGGAAAACAATCTCAGCCTATCCAATCTTTCCTCACAGCTCAGACCCTCCAGTCCAGGCAGCATCCTGGTAAATCTCCTCTGCACCCTCTCCAGTGCAATCACATCATTCCTATAATGTGATGACCAGAACTGCACGCAGTACTCCAGTTGTGGCCTAGCCAGCATTTTATAAAGTTCCAGCATAACCTCCCTGCTCTTACATTCTACGCCTCGGTTAATAAAGGCAAGTATCCCATATGCCTTCTTAACCACCTTATCTACCTGCCCTGCTACCTTCAGGGATCTGTGGATATGCACAGTGCTTTCCAGGGTCCTACCATTCAGAGTGTAATCTCTTGCCTTGTTAGCCCTCCCCAAGTGCATTACCTCACACTTTTCCAGGTTTAATTCCATTTGTCTCTGCTCTGCCCACCTGACCAATCCATTGATATCCTCCTGCAGTTTATAGCTATCCTCTTCACTATTTACCACCCTACCAATTTTTGTGTCATCCGCAAACTTCTTGATCATACCCCCTACATTTAAGTCCAAATCATTTATGTATACCACAAACAGCAAGGGCCCCAGCACTGAGCCCTGCAGAACCCCACTGGAAACAGACTTCCATTCACAGAAACATCCCTCTACCATCACCCTCTGCTTCCTGCCTCTCAGCCAATTTTGGATCCAACATGACACTTTGCCTTGGATCCTATGGGCTCTTACTTCCTTGACCAGTCTACCATGAAGGATCTTATCAAAAGCATTGCTAAAGTCCATGTAGACCACATCAAATGCATTACCCTCATCAACACTCCTGATTACCTCCTTCAAAAATTCGATCAAATTTGTCAAACACGACCTTCCCTTAACAAATCCATGCTGACTATCCCTGATCAATCCGCGTCTCTCCAAGTGCAGATATACTCTGTCCCGCAGAATCCTCTCTAGTAACTTCCCCACCAATGAGGTTAGACTGACTGGCCTGTAATTTCCTGGTTTATCCCTTCCTCCCTTTTTTTAATAATGGGACAACATTAGCAGTCCTCCAGTCCTCTGGCACCTCACCTGTGGCCACAGAGGATTTGAAAATTACTGCCAGGGCCCCTGATATCTCTTCCTTTGCCTCCCTCAACAGCCTGGGATACATCTCATCCGGGCCTGCAGATTCATCCACTTTTAAGGCTGCTAAACCTGTTAGTACTTCCTCTCTCTCATGTTAATTTCCTCTAATATTTCACAGTTGTACACCCTGATGTGAAGACTGATGGAAAGTATTCATTGAGGACTGCACCCACATCTTCCAGGTCCCCACACCGATTACCTCTATGGTCCCTAATTGGCCCTACTCTTCCCTTAGTTATTCTCTTGCTCTTTATATATTTAAAAACCCTGTTTGGGTTTTCCTTTATTCTACCCACCAATGCTTTCTCATGCACTCTCTTAGCTTTCCTAATTTATTTTTTAAGTTCCCCTCTGCACTGTTTATCCTCCTCTAAGAACTCTGCTGTATTGAGCCCTAGATATCTGCCATAAGCTTCTCTTTTTTTCTTAATCCTAACCTTTATGTCCCTTGAGAGGGTTCTCTGGACTTGGTCTCCTCCTTTGTCTTTATGGGAATTTATTTTCCCTGTATTCTCGCTATTTCCTCCTTGAATACCTCCCACTGCTCTGACACAGTTTTATCTGCAAGTAGCTGTTCCCAGTCCACTTGGCCAAATTGTATCTCATTTTAGTAAAATCAGCCTTTCCCCAGTTTGGAACTTTTAGACATCAATATCCAGTGCTGCAGTGTTAGCGCAAACTACATGCAGTCCAACAGACATCTTACTCTGTCTCAGCATTATGCTTCAATTTCAGTCTCAAAAGCACACTTTTGACCCTGCAAATTGCAACAGTGTGAATTTCCCAAGTTTCACATTAACCAGCTGTGTCAGCCCTTAATATTGCATCCTGGAAACCAGAGTGGCTCTAGAATCAGCTACTTTCCTGTGTGCAGCAGTAATGGTTAACTCATCCCAAGCTCAGAAATCCTGGCTTGAAGCTAAGGGTATCGGTTTCAGTCCTGTTTGTCTAGTATCTGATTGCAGTATAGCCTCAAGCTGGTTCCAGTTCTGTATTGTATGACCATGAATCCATCATAATAATCACTACACTGTGCTGCAATGATACAACCGATACTGCTTGTTACGAAGAGGTACTATGTAGAATATTAATTTGTAATGTCATTTCCTGGATATATATATTTTGAACTTTTTGTGCTAAACATAGGACATTGGCCTACAGCAGCTACTAAACTGCATTTGTGAAGGTCACAAGCCACGTCATAGAGACACAAGGCGGGATTTTCCGGTTCTGCCAGTGGCAGGCATTGTCATGGATGGGATGGGAAAACTTGGAAAGCTGGAAAATCCCAACCCCAGAGTCTGCAGAGCTCTCAGAGAAAATGGCTAAAATAAGGTCCAGATTGAAACCAGAGAGTGGTCATGTGACCCAGCTCTTGGGTATAAAACATACTGGATTTGAACTAACAGACAGAGACTGTCACAGGGACAGTAGGGGTACCTTCACTACCCCTCACTCTCTCCCTGAAATCTCTCTCAACAAAGCTGAGCCCTGCTTTTGGTTTGAAAATCCACCAGAAGACCTCATTGCTGCAATCTCAGAGTTCTTAAAGGAGGATCCCAACTCAACACCACTGTCTTTAAGAGAAAAGAGAATCAACCAGCCATGACTGCAGAGTGACTGCTTCAGTGAGAAGCCAAAGTACCAGCAAGCACCATAGAAAGTGACTGCCTAGCTGTGAATAAGCATTCAGACATCCATGATTAATTTTTCTGACTATGCTTTTTTTTTACTTGGCCAAGTTTTAACATCTGATACTCTGTAAAGGTTTATTTCTTTTTCTGTGTGCCTGGGGAAGTTGTGTGTGCTTTTCTTGCATTAGTGGGAAGTTGGACATATTTATACATTGTAAACCTTTGTGTTAATAATAACTTTACCTGATTGACTTTTAGTAATAAAACTAATTCCTACTTGTTCACTCAAAGAACAAAGAACAAAGAAAAGTACAGCACAGGAACAGGCCCTTCGGCCCTCCAAGCCTGCGCCGATCATATTGCCAGTCAACTAAAACATTTTGCACTTCCGGGATCCGTATCCCTTTATTCCCATCCTATTCATGTATTTGTCAAGCTGCCTCTTAAACACTACTATCGTACCTGCTTCCACCACCTCCTCTGGCAGCGAATTCCAGACACTCACTACCCTCTGCGTAAAAAACTTGCCCCGCACATCTCCTCTATAGTTTTCTCCTCTCACCTTAAATCTATGTCCCTTAGTAATTGACTCTTCCACCCTGAGAAAAAGCTTCTGACTATCTACCCTGTCCATGCCACTCATAATTTTGTAAACTTCTATCAAGTCGCTCTTCAATCTCCGTCACTCTAGTGAGAACAATCCGAGTTTCTCCAACCTCTCCTCATAGCTAATAACCTCCAGACCAGGCAGCATCCTGGTAAACCTCCTCTGCACCCTCTCCAATGCCTCCATATCCTTCTGGTAATGTGGTAACCAGAATTGCACGCAATATTCCAAGTGTGGCCTAACCAAGGTTCTATACAGCTACAGCATGACTTCCCAGCTTTTATACTCAATACCCCTGCCAGTGAAGGCAAGCATGCCATATGCCTTCCTGACTACCTTATCCACCTGCGTTGCCACTTTCAGTGACCTGTGGACCTGTACACCCAGATCCCTCTGCCCGTCGATGCATTTAAGGGTTCTGCCATTTACTGTATAATTACTGCCTGTATTAGAACTTCCAAAATGCATTACCTCGCATTTGTCTGGATTAAACTCCATCTGCCATTTCTCTGCCCAAGTCTCCAACCGATCTGTATCCCGTTGTATCCTTTGACAATCCTCTTCACTATCTGCAACTCCTCCAACCTTAGTGTCGTCTGCAAACTTACTAATTAGCTCAGTTACATTTTCCTCCAAATCATTTATGTATACTACAAATAGCAAAGGTCCCAGCACTGATCCCTGCGGAACTCCACTAGTCACAGCTCTCCATTCAGAAAAGCACCCTTCCACTGCTACCCTCTGTCTTCTATGACCAAGCCAATTCTGTATCCATCTTGCCAGCTCACCTCTGATCCTGTGTGACTTTACCTTCTGTACCAGTCTGCCATGAGGGACCATGTCAAAGGCCTTACTGAAATCTATGTATATAACATCCACTGCCCTTCCATCGTCAATCATCTTTGTCACTTCCTCAAAAAACTCGATCAAGTCAGTGAGACACGACCTCCCCTTCACAAAACCATGCTGCCTCTCACTAATACGCCCATTTGCTTCCAAATGGTAGTAAATCCTGTCACGAAGAATCTTCTCCAATAATTTCCCTACCACTGACATAAGGCTCACCGGCCTGTAATTTCCTAGATTATCCCTGCTACCCTTCTTAAACAATGGAACAACACTGGCCATTCTCCAGTCCTCTGGGACCTCACCCGTAGCCAGTGAGGATACAAAGATTTCTGTCAAGGCTCCAGCAATCTCCTCCCTTGCCTCCCTCAGAACTCTGGGGTAGATCCCATCTGGCCCTGGGGACTTATCCACCTTAATATTCTTCAAGACACCTAACACCTCCTCTTTTTTGATCTCAACATGATCCAGGTTATCTACACACTCTTCCCTAGACAAATCGACTGCTAAGTCCTTCTCTTTGGTGAATACTGATGAGAAGTATTCATTTAGTATCTCCCCCATTTCTTCTGGCTCCACACACAGATTCCACCTCTGTCCCTGAGTGGGCCTACCCTTTCCCTGGCTACCCTCTTGCTTTTTACATATGTATAAAAGGCCTCGGGATTTTCCTTAATCCTGGTTTCCAGTGACTTTTCATGACCCTTTTTAGCCCTCCTGACTCCTTGCTTAAGTTTCTTCCTACTTTCTTTATATTCTCCACTGGCTTCATCTGTTCCCAGCCTTCTAGCCCTTACGAATGCTTCCCTTTTCTTTTTGACTAATCTCACAATATCCTTCATTATCCAAGGTTCCTGAAACTTTCCATGCTTATCCTTCATCCTAGCAGGAACATGCCAGTCCTAAATTCTTATCAATTGACGTTTAAAAGCCCCCCACATGTCAGTTGTTGATTTGCCCTCAAACATCCGTCTCCAGTCTAGATTCCTCAGTTCCGGCCTAATATTGTTATAATTAGCCTTCCCCCAATTAAGCACCTTAACCCGAGGACTCCTGTTAGCCTTATCCACCAGTACCTTGAAACTTACTGAATTATGGTCACTTTTCCCGAAAAGCTCCCCTACTGAAACTTCGACCACCTGGCCGGGTTCATTCCCTAATACCAGGTCCAGTATTGCCCCTTCCCTAGTTGGACTATCTACATATTGTCTCAGGAAGCCCTCCTGGATGCACCTTACAAATTCTGCACCATCCAAACCCCTAGCACTAAGTGATTCCCAGTCAATATAGGGAAAGTTAAAATCACCCACCACAACAACCCTTTTGCTTTTACATCTTTCTAAAATCTGCTTACGTAACTGTTCCTCAATCTCCTGCCGGCAATTGGGCGGCCTATAGTAAACCCCCAACATTGTAACTGCACCCTTCCTATTCCGGAGCTCTACCAATATTGCCTCACCGCATGAGCCCACCGAGGTGTCCTCCTGTCGTACAGCAGTGATATTCCCCTTAACCAGCAGTGCAACTCCCCCACCTCTTCTACATCCCTCTCTATCCTGCCTGAAACATCTAAATCCTGGAACGTTTATCTGCCAATCCTGTCCATCCTTCAACCAAGTCTCTGTAATAACAATAACATCATAGTCCCAAGTACTAATCCAAGCTCTAAACTCATCTGCCTTGCCTGTTATACTTATCGCATTGAAACAAATGCATTTCAGACCTCCAGTCCCACTGTGTTCAGTAATTTCTCCCTGCCTGCCCTTCCTCTTAGTCCTACTGGCCATATTTACTGGTTCCCAGTCCTTTATTTCACCTGCTGACCCATTGCTCTGGTTCCCACCCCCCTGCCATACTAGTTTAAACCCTCCCGAGTGACACTAGCAAACCTCGCAGCCAGGATATTGGTGCCCCTCCAGTTTAGATGCAACCCGTCCTTCTTGTACAGGTCCCACCTGCCCCGGAAGAGATCCCAATGATCCAGATATCGGAAACCCTCCCTCCTACACCATCTGTTCAGCCATTTGTTCAGCTGCACTATCTTCCTATTTCTAGCCCTCATGGAATCTGACTGGCTTAATTCTTACACAGAACTATACATAGCTAAGTACATATTGATTTGCTAAAATCACAATTTTTTCTTAAATTCAAACTCTGTTATTACCAACTCAGGAGTGGGATAAAGAGATATGTCAGCTCACCCTTCCTAACATGGTCATAACACACTTATATGCAGTAAATATTCAAGACCTGCTAAACCAATCCAATCCAGAACCTGTTCTGTGAATTTTTGTAGATAGAAAACAAAATGGGCAGAAATTCCAGGGGGGTTATACCACTCTCCCACTTGTCGAATTGCAGACTAATGAAGCCCCAGAGCAAGAAAAGAAAGAAAAACTTGCATTTATATAGCAACTTCCATGACCTGAAAACATTCCAAAGCGCTGTACAGCCAATTGTCAAGAAGATATAATAATTTCGATAATGTTATTGGAAATTATTTTAAAATAGAGTTTAGTGGTGTCTGTGTGTATGTGTGTGCCTTAGTTGGATTAAAGCCAGCTGGTCTAAAGCTTTGATGTATAGAAGAGCAGTAGGTTTGAAATAGTAATTAGAATAACATAGGGAAAAAGAAGGTGAGGTGTAAAGGGGGCAATTTGCATTTTTAAATAGACCATTCAAAAGAGCAGGTGAAATATTACACCTAACCAGGTGAAGCTCAGAAACAACATGTTTATTTTTTTCAAAGCTTACTAGTAAAGTGCGTATTATGAAAGTGTTTTATTGTTAGAATATTTAAAGTTATAAAAAACCTAGTGACAATGAGAATTTGCATTCAAAGAGGAAAAATGTATAAAGGAAGAGAAGGCTGTTGGTAAAAGGAGGAGGAATTCTAAGATCTAAAGCCTTCGGCCTATAAGCCTCAAGTCTGTCTGCAAGGACCCAGAGCTGAAAGAAGCTCATTTTGAATGCAACTGTCCAGGGTGTGCTTTGCCAGGGGTCTAGTTAAATCTATGTGCTGCCTATTGTTGCCTTACTGGGGGTCTAACTGAGGGTCAAATTAATTAGGGGATTTTTGTAGTTATTATAGTAGTAACTTTGTAGATATATGTATGTGCTTATAATCTTTCTTGTATTAATAAATGTTTAGTTTAGTTTTATAAAAAAACTTCTTGAGACTCAGTGGTCTTATTACTGCTGAATTCAAAGCCTGCACATCGAAACATACAAATTGCAAAAATGGTATGACAGTTGTTTCAAGTTTCCCCCTGGGATTTGAACAACTCAGCCTTTACCATTGGCTGTGTCGTAATACAATAGAGTACTTTTGAAGTGTAGCCACTGTTGTAATGTAGGAAATTTGACAGCCAATATGCACATAGCAAACTCTCACAAACAGCAATGTGATATTGATTGGATAATCTGTTTTTATGATATTGATTGAGGAATAAGTATTTGCCAGGACACTGGAGTAGCTCCCCTGCTCTTCTTTGAAATAGTGCCATGGGATCTTCTACATCTACCTGAGTGGCAGATGGAACCTCAGTTTAAGCACCTCCACCAAAGAAGGCACCTCTGACAGTGCAGCATTCACATGTTAGTTTTGATGTTTATGTTCAAGTCCTGGAGTCCCTTAGTGGGACATGAACCCACAAAGATGAGAGAGCTACCAACTGAGGCTCAGATGCCTCATGGCATTGATCATTTTCCTCATTACCCTGGCTTTCTGCTGGTCTCCAGGCACTTAAATTGGGAAACTTCCTCAGCCATTGAGTTCAGAATTTGAATCCTTATTCTATATAATACAAAAATGAGACAGTTTGTCAACTCAGTGTCACTGAAGGTTATACTATAAGAGTTTTGTGTTGCAGTCTTGTGTCCACCAGAAATAGGTCTCAAACAGCTTTACCCCATGTCAGTAGGTCTTTTATAACTGCCATAAGGCACTTATAGCATATCAGTCTAGCTTAGATAAATGAATCCCTTCAACTTCGTGCTGATAATAACGTTGGGGCCATGATTAGGGAGCTCAGTATTATGATGGATTTATGTCTTAGATATTCCAGGAATGCAGTGTACAGGATATGTAAGTAGAAAATGTTCTATTTTGTCAGCCATGTAGCCTAAGACTCAGCAGGGAGCACAGATGAACTCATGGAATATGTCACATTTGAATGTATGCAAAAATCCAATAAGAAAAATAAATGAAGTAATTTAATTTCAGGCTCCCTGTAATACCTGCTTAGTGATTTTGACTTGGTCACTTTTAAAGGAGTAAAACATTATTAATTTTATGGGAAATATTTATCACAGAGGAACAATTTAGTCTTTCACTTGGCAGATTCACAGAATCCCACGGTCTTGCATCAGCTGCCTTGTGCAATCCTTTAGATGTAACGACTGGTATTTATCAACTGTTACAAATGCTGGACTTTACAAGATGGTTATGTTTTCAAAATGTCTCCTTTAACTTAAAGTAAAATTGGGAATTCTGGATGCACCCCAGCTTGGAGAGGTGTCTATGTGGTCTGATTGCCATGGAGGTGAAACTCAACCAGAAACCTATTGAAATCAAGTGCAACACAACTCACAGGAAAGGGCAGCTGCTTTGTGAGGCACAGAGAGAGACAAGGCAGACACTGCTGTGTAGGGGAACAAAGAAGCTATTGCTGTGGAGAAGCAGGATGCTTGTAAGTGTGTGTTTTCTGTTCGAAAGGAAAGGAACAGAACAGATGGAACTTTGGAGATTTAAGGATCAAGGAACCAACGAGGTGAGCCTTGCTGGTGGAAGTCAGATCTGGAAAACTCAGGCTGAGTGGAATAACTTTTGAAGGACACAGGAAGTTGCAACCTAGTGTGACAGGGAGAAGTGAGCCTATTGAAGAGCTGGGAATACTATTGCACTTGTTCTTGTAATGCTACATATCTGCCAGATGTGTGCTGCATGGCAGGAAGACAATCTCAATCCTTGTGGAAAGAGTCAGATTCTATGGTAGGAAGTTGATGTGCCTGCTGGCTCCAAAACAAAGGATCTGCAATCAGCAATAATTGAAGTTAATCGATATTTTTTGAGGAATGGAGATTGGCTAAAGTGGGCATTCTCTGAATAGTGCCATACTATCTTTAATGCTCTCTTGAACAGGGAGATGGGATCTCACGTTAATCTCTCATCCAAAGGACAACAATGACATTTTATATTTCTATAGTCCTTTTAACTCCCAAGGCACTTTGTGAATTCACAAATTTATCACTTAAATGAGATTGTTATTAATGGACACAAACTGACATTAATTGCTGATTATTTTACTTATTATTATACTTAATTATTGCAGCATGCTGCTTTCATCTTTCATTTTCGAAAAAATATTACAATATCTTTATAATTTTATGTTTTTAAATATTGATTTATGTTCATTGTTCAATTTTCCCTCATGTTTGACCTTTTCCAATTTGCCTTTCTGTAGTTTTTCTCCATTTTAATCTTTGTTTTATTTTATTCCCCTTAAAAGTTGGTACCAAACATGTCAATTTACCTCCCTTCCTCAATTTTTCATGAGCTGTTTGTTTCATTTAAATTGCTGAACTACTGCAACCTGTTTTGACTTGCATTTGGGGTCAAGGTGGGATTTCTTTAGAGTGTGCCATAAGAGTGCTACCATAGACAGTTATTTGTAAAAACCATTCTTGTTTATTTACAGATCTATATACATCTCAATGCTCTACACCAGGTTGTTCTTCTGCTTCCCACCGGCTCCCAGTTACTTAATCATGTGACCTTGCATCATAGTTACATCAGCAGTCACACCGTATCAGGTACTCCTGATATTAACCGTTTACTCTCCATGGTCCATCTGGGTTCTGGTATTTTATCTGTTCCTCATTATCGCCTCTGTTTTTTGCTCAGTACCACAGCCTGTTCTTTGTATCTCTTCTGAGTTCCAATAATGAATTCCATTAATTCCTCAAGTCACCTTTTCTGACATTGAGTGCAATAAACTAATTCCATGGAACATCAAAATTACAGCACCAGAAATAGTCCATTTAGCCAAACCAATCAATGCCTGTGATTATGTTCCATATGAGCCTCCTCCTACTCTACTTACTTCATCTCACCGTATCAACATATCCTTTTACTCCCTTCTCATGTACTTACCTAGCCTCCCCTTAAACTACTCCTACTCTTCAACTACCCCTCATGGTAACCAGTTCCACATTCTCACCACTCACTGAGTAAAGAAGTTGTACCTAAATTTCCCATTGAATTTGTTAGTGACTACCTAATATTTATGGCTCCTCGATTTGGACTCCCTACACAAGTAAAAATTTCTTCTCTACATCTACTCTATTGAGACCATTCAAAATCAAGGTGTTCAAATGGGAATTGGACTGTTATCTGGAAAGGAAGAAGGTGCATGTTTTCGGGAAGAAGGCAGGGATTGGCAAAAAGTGAATTGCTCATTTGGAGAGCCGGTGCAGATACAATGGGCTGAATGGCCTCCTTCGGTGCTGTAACAATTCTGTGATTCTGTGAAAATCTTAAAGACCTCTATCGGGTGGGGCTTTTAAGTCTTCTCTTTGCATTTAGACCCTGGTTGAGCAAAAATGTCTGTAAACTGCATTGACAAAGTGTGCTGATTAGTTTGTAGGCTGATTAGATTAGTAAGGAATAAAATAGCAGTAGCAACAGCAGCAACAATGTGCAGCCACTACAGCCAACCACCCACTACTGCTGCACCAATGTATGATATTTCTGTTTACCATATGTTGTCCATTAAGATGGTTCCAGAATATGCCTGATAAATGAGGGTACATTGTCTCAGTGGTGTGTTTGAAGTTTAAGAGAAGGTAAGGTGTTGCAATTTGCAGGTTAGAATACTCGGGTTAACGATGTAACAGTTAGTGAGTTACCTGCTTTAATCCACTGTGATTTTTTTCTTTAGCTCTGTGTCTGGGTGGGGTTGTCTAATTTCCTTGGGTCAACATTGCCTGAAAGTGCCTGGGAAAACATAGCAAATGGTGCCATGTTGGGCCAGGGACATTGGGAAATAAAGTGTGTGGCAGGGCCCATAACTTTTGAGCTGCATCTGTGGCAGGTAGGATTCGAGTTCTTCACAGGGAACAGCTGCATTAATGGCACCTGGAAGAAGGAAGGGTCATGGCCTGCAGCAGAGGATAACTTGGAAGGATAAGAATTTTCAGCCTCACCCCTGTAGAGGAGAGGCTGATCCCTCTCAGGATTAGATTCAAACTTAGTTGATGTGTCACATTGTGCTGTTTTCATTTCAGACGGTTTTGAAAGTGAGACTGACAATTTGCTCCATGGAAGAAGTATTTCTTTGTTATGAGGAAGAAATTGCATTTAATCGAATCTGGAAAGGATGGCGTTTCTACAATTGTCAGAATTCACTGCACATACTTAGACTTCTAAAAATATTGTTTTTAATTATCATATAAGACTGAATTTATCTATTGTCAGCATATTTTTCATCACAGAGTTGAAAATGGACAAAATAATGCACATTTCAAAGGGGATGACTTGCTTTTACTGTTTTAGGTAATATAAACAGAAAAAGCTGGAAAAAGACAACATCTGTAGAGAGAGAAACAGAGTTAACGCTTTGAGTCTGTCTGATCATTCTCTGCTCTGAAGAAGAGTCATACGGACATGAAACGTTAACTCTGTTTCTCTCTCCACAGATGCTGTCAGACCTGCTGAGTTTTTCCAGCATTTTCTGTTTTTATTTCAGATTTCCAGCAGCTGCAGTATTTTGCTTTTACCAAGTACTTTGGGTTTCCATTCTCTGCACTGCATAGCTCCAAAAACTGAATCATTTTAAAAAACGGTACAAATGAAGATAAGTTGGGAGGCTAATGCTTATACAAAACAAGTCTTGTCACCAGGTTATGTATCTTATGAAATATTTTAAGATAAAGGTTTAGAGAAAAATGGATTGTTATTTACGTTTGTCCAGGGTCGTGTCATCACAAATACAGATGAGGAAAGCTATTCAGCTCCTCTTAGCTTGCCCATCTAGAAAGACGCTACATTCACCTCACTAAAGCATCTAATTTGGGGGTTGATTTCACTGCTATACCAAAAGCATTTCATGAGTTTATAGCTCTTTGTGTGAAGAACTTCTCAAAATCGGTCCTAAATGTGCCTTTTGCTAGCTTGAACCTGTGTTCCCCTTGTCCTATTGTCACATTTTAATTGGAGGTATTTTCTGAATTCACCTTCTACTAACCTTGTGTCTCCAGAAGATCTTTATACAAACATATGAATTAAGAGCAAGAGTAGGCTATTCAGCCCCTCAAGCATTCTCCACCCTTCAATAAGATCATGGCTGATCTGATTGTGGCCTCAACTCCTCAATCCACTGATTCCTGATAACCTTTGACTCCTGTGTTAGTCAAGAATCTATCTACCTCTGCCTTAAAAATATTCAATTTCCCTGCATCTGTGGGAAGAGAGTTCCAAAGACCCACAATCCTCTGAGAGAAAAAAATTCTTCTCATCTCTTGTCTTAAGTGGGAGACCTTTTATTTTTAAACAATGCCCCCTAGGTTAAGCCTCACCCACAAGGGGTAACATCCTTTCTGCATCAACCCTGTCAAGTCCCCTCAGGATTTTATGTTTTAATAAGGTCACCACTCATCCTTCTAAATTCCAGTGGATACAGGCCCAGCCTGTCCAAGCTTTCCTCATAAGATAACACCCCCATCCCAGGAATCAGTCAAGTGAACCTTCTCTGAACTGCTTCTAATGCATTTATATCCTTTCTTAAAGAAGGAGACCAAAACTGTACATACTACTCTAGATGTGGTTTCACTAATACCCTGTACAAGTGTAATAAAACATCCCTACTTTTATATTCCATTCCTTTTGCAATTAATTACAACATTCCATTTGCCTTCAGAATTGCTAACTGTACCTGCAGTTTCGCTTTTTGTGATTCATGTACCATGACACCCAGATTCCTCTGTACCTCAGCATTCTGCTATCACTCGTCATTTAAATAATATGCTGCTTTTCTATTCTTCCCACACTTTCCACACAGTTCACACTTTCCCACATTATACTCCATCTGCCAATTTTTTGCCTACTCACTAAACCTATCTATGTCCCTTTGCAGACTTGTTATGTCCTCTTCACAACTTACTTTCCCATCTTTGTGTCATCAGCAAATTTAGCAACCATACATTTGGTCCCTTTATCCAAGTAATTGATATAAATTGTAAAAAGTTGAGGCCCCAGCATTGATCCCTGTGGCACTCCACTCTTGCCAATTCCATTTATGCCTACTCTCTGTTTCCTGTTAGCTAACCAATCCTCTACCCATGTTAATCTGTTACCCCCTACGCCATGAGCTCTTATTTTGCATTGTAACCTTTGATGTGGCACCTTGTCAAATACCTTCGTGAAATCTTAAGTCCAGCACATCTACATTTTCCCCTTTATCCACTTTCTTTCAAGAATGAAATGTCTTAAGTTTCTCCAGTCTTCTGAACTCAGATCCCCGATACCAGGAATCAGCCTCACGGCTCTTCTTTGAACGGTGTGCTCTACTGTTCCAGTGAAGCTGAATGCAACATTGAGGAGCAGCACCTCATCTTTCAATTAGACACTTTACAGACTCTGGACTCAATGTTGAGTTTAACAATTTCAGTCTTTTGTTTCCTTTTATTTGCATGTTTTGGTTTTTCTATTTTTTTTTCTTATGTTTTCTTTCTGATAGCAGCACACCTGCTCAAGACCCATCTTTTGTTTCTTTGTCTCTTTTCTTGTCCCATCACCACCTTTGGTCCTGTAAGACTAACTCTTCTATTGTTCAACCTCCTTTCACTCTATCACAGACCTTCCTTTGTCCTTGTCTCATTCACCCCTAGCTCATAACATATTACATGCTTAACTTTTCCCAGTTCTGATGAACCGTTCTCGATCTGAAACGTTAAGTCTGGCCTGGATTTTCACCTGCACATCGGGAGAGTCGAACTGGGGAAAATCCTGACTCTGAAAACTGGACACCTGAGAAACTGCCACAGATGGTCCGAAATTGGTTCTGGGAGGACAAGGGATCAACATGAGTTGGGCCCACCAACCTCAGAAGTAATGGAAAGATGGAGGCATGCCCAGCATGGGTTTAACGCCTCGGTGGTGAGTAAAAAGCTGGCCAGTGAGGAAGTCTAGTTGTGAGGCAGAAAGTTGACGGTGGTGCTGCTGTGGCTTGGAGACGTCATGAGCAGTCAGGTGGGTGCAGACTCACATGGGGCACTTTATAGGAACGTTGGCAAGCACAGGGCGGCGTCTCTCCTTGATCATTAATGGGTTCACCACTTTATACATATTACTATTAAGCACCTTGTAAATACATATCACTATAATCAAAAATGTCATGGTCTGCTTTTGTACATTAAAAACCTGAATGACATTGCTAACAGAATGAAGGTGTTTCTTACCATTGACATTGAAGACTGCATGCTGAGGTATATCTCGCATTGACAGCATCAGGAGTAAGGCTGTGACCATATCTGTTCAGTATTGGATGGTTGTTTCCTTCTCTGGTCCTTCAGATGAGGTAGTAGGACACTAAGGGCATTTCCCTGAGGAACTGGCTTCCATGTTAAAGGTTTATTATGTGAAAGCTGCTAACCAAGGACTGGCTGAAGTTGATTGTGAGCTTTCAAGAGCATAGGTGAATCTATCCTGGATTATGAGGCTTCTGGCGATGACCTCCCCTCCTGCATCAGCCATGGTTACATGTGGGTCTGCTCTCCGCTGCTTGGCCATTTTCACCCTTCTCCTCCTCCTCTGTGTCAGATCCCTGAGCATGGACAGGTGCCTCCTCCTCCTCCTGCACCTCTTCCTCATCATCCTCTCCCTCAAATGTTGTAGGTATGGACATGGCTTCTTCCCCTTCCAGCTGTTGGCCCCTCTATAGTGCACCATGCAGCACACCCCTACTGTACGGGAAACCCTTGCAGGGGTAAACTATAGAGCTCCTCCTGAAAAGTCAAGGCACCTGAAGTACATTTTGAGAATGCCAATAGCCTGCTCTATGGCACTCTAGGTCACCACATGGCTGTTCTTATTGTTCCATATAGGTTCCGTTTACAGTTGCCTAATGGGGGTTATTGGCCACCTCCTTAAGGGGTACCCCTTGTCCCCGGAAGCCAACCTCAGACCTGTGTTGATGTGCGAAGAAACCGAGGCAGTTAGGAATGAGTTGTGGTAGCTACCAGGGTGTTGTGCACAGATGCACATGAACACCTTGATATGCTCACACACCACCTGCACATTCAGCGAGTGGAAGGATTTTCTGTTCACAAAGGTGTCTGCTTAAAGTGTTGGTGCCCTTATGGTGATGTGGGTGCAGTTGAGAACCCCCTGTCCTGACAGAAGCCTGTTAATAGAGCAAACCTCGTGACTCTCTGTGTCTGAAACGCCACATCCAGTGGGAAGTGAATATGCTCGCCCCTCCCTAGAAAAGAAGGTTTCAGTGACTGCCTTGACACAGCTGTGTGCAACTGACTGTGAGATACCACAGAGGTCTCTGACTGAGCCCTGGAAAGACCTGGATGCATAGAGATTCCGAGCCACGCTAGCCTTGAGAGCCCCGGCAGGGCATGAGGATCGGCAGACTGTGCTTCCAGATGTGGTTAGGCAATGCTTTATATGTCAGTGACCAATTCCCAGCTTAACCTTAGCTGTCTTCTGCATTGGTTCTCAGTTATATTGATGAGCCTCGCTGTCAGTAGACCATTACCTCAGGGTAATTCCTGGTTGTCCTCCTTCTCCTCCTAACAAGTCGCACTTCACATTCCTTGCTGACAAAAATCACATCTGACCGAAGACAGCTGCAGATTTATAGGATCGGCTGCCTCTGTGACTGCACATGTCCAGAGTGCAACCAGCCCCCATTCCCTCACTGGTGAAAATGGTGGGTTCTGAGCTCAGGGGCGGGACTTCTGGAATTGGGACTCTGGTATCATTTTGGCTAAGGCGGAGACCCTCTCTGTCCCTGTGAAAATTCAGGCCTCTGTTTCTGCCTGACCTGCTGGCTGTTTCTAGCATTTTTTGTTTTTATTTCAGATTTACAGCATCTACTTTGTTCTGCTTTTTGGTTAATGCCAATAATTGCAACTCATTTAGAACCCTATTCATTGCCTGGCAACTTGATTTCTGTAGCTGCTTCACATCACATTTAATTAAATATTTGTGAGGCGTAGGTTCTTGGTAATCAACCATCCTATGGGGAAGGAGAAACAAACTGACCTTTTTTTGCTGATTCATCCATGACATGTGGGCTTCACTGGCTGGGCCAGCATTTATTGCCCAACCCTAATTGCCCTTGAGAAGGTGGTGGTGAGCTGCCTTCTTGAACCGCTGCAGTCCATCTGATGTAGGTACAACCACAGTGCTGTTAGGGAGGGAGTTCCAGGATTTTGACCCAGTAATAGTGAAGAAATAGCAAAATAGTTCAAAGTCAGGATGGCATTTGAATTGAAGGGGAACTTGCAGGTGGCGGTGTCCCATGCATCTGCTGCCCTTGTTCTTCTAGGTGGTAGAGTTCATGGGTTTCAAGAGTGCTGCTGAAGCAGCGTTGCCAAGTTACTGCAGGGCATCTTGTAGATGGTACACACTGCCACTTTGTGCTGGTGGTGGTAGGAGTGAATGTTTAAGGTGGTGGATGGGGTGCCAGTCAAGCAGGCTGCTTTGTATTGGAGGTGTCAAGCTTCTTGAATTTTGATGAGCTGCACTCAGCCAGGCAAGTGAAGAGTTTTCCATTGCACTCCTGGCTTGTGTCATGTAGATGGGCAGGCTTTTGGGAGTCAGCAAAGAAGTTACTCACTGCAGAATTGTAGTCTGCTCTTTTAGCCACAGCATTTATCTGGTTGGTCCAGTTAGGTTTCTGGTCAATGGTAACCCCCAGAATGTTGATGGTGGGGGATTCAATGATGGTAATGCCAGTGAATGTCAAGCAAAGATGGTTAGATTCTCTCTTGTTGGAAATTGTCATTATCCGACAAATGTGTGGCATGAACCTTATTTGCCACTTCTCAGCCCAAGCCTGTTGTCCACGTGTTGCTACAGCATAGACTGCTTCAGTATCTGAGATGTTGTGAATGAAACTGAACATGTGCAATCATCAGCAAACATCCCCACTTCTGGCCTTATGTTGGAGGGAAGGTTGTTAATGAAGCAGTTGAAGATGGTTAGGCCTAGGAAACTACCCTGAGGAACTCCTATAGCAATATCCTGAGGCTGAGATGATTGGCCTCCAACAACCACAATCATCTTCCTTTGTGCTGGTTATGCCCCTAACCAGTGAAGAGTTTGCACCCTGATTCCCATTGATGTCAATTTTGCTAGCACTCCTTAATGTAACATTTGATTCCCTGAAAGTGGCGACACAGGTAGACAAGGTTGTAAAGAAAGCTTTTGGCATACTGGCCTTCATAAATCAAAGTATTGAGTATAGGAGTTGGGATGTTATGGTGAGGTTGTATAAGACATTGGTGAGGCCAACTTTGGAGTATTGTGTGCAGTTCTGGTCGCCTGACTACAGGAAGGATTTCAGTAAGATTGAGAGAGTGCAGAGAAGATTTACTAGGATGTTGCCGGGTCTTAAGGAGCTGAGTTACAGGGTAAGATTAAACAGGTTAGGACTTTATTCCTTGGAGCGTAGAAGAATGAGGGGAGATTTGATAGAAGTTTACAAAATTGTGAGGGGTATAGACAGAGTAAATGCAAGTAGGCTCTTTCCACTTAGATTAGGAGAAATAAACACGAGAAGACATGGCTTTAGGGTGAAAGGGGAAAGGTTTAGGGGGAACTTCTTCACTCAGAGAGTGGTGAGAGTGTGGAACGAGCTGCCATCTGACGTGGTAAATGCAGGCTCATTCTTAAGTTTTAAGAATAAATTAGATAGATACTTGGATGGGAGAGGTCTGGAGGGTTATGGACTAGGTGCAGGTCAATGGGACTAGCGGAATAATATTTCGGCACAGACTAGAAGGGCCGAATGGCCTGTTTTCTGTGCTGTAGTGTTCTATGGTTCTATGATCAAATGCTGCCTTGGTGTCAAGAGCAGTCACTCTCATGTCAGCTCTTTTGTCCATGTTTGGACCAAGGCTTAAATGCGGTCTGGAGTTGAGTGACCCTGGTGGAACCCATAATGAGCAATGCTGAGCAAGTTATTGGTAAGTGCCGCTTGATAGCGCTGTCGACGATACCTTCTGTCACTTTGCTGATTGAGAGCAGACTGATAAGGTGGCAACTGACTGCATTGGAATTGTGTTATTTTTTATGGATAGGACATACCAGGACAATTTTCCACATTAATGGGTAGATGCCAGTGTTGTAGCTGTACTGGAACAGCTTGGCTAGGGCCCCCACTAGTTCTGGAGCACAAGTCTTCAGTATTATAGCTGTGATGTTATTAGGGTTCATAGCCTTTGCTGTGTCTAGTGTGTTCAGCCACTTCTTGATATCACATGGAGTAAATTGCATTGGCTGAAGACTGGCATCTGTGATTCTGGGAACCTCAGGAGGAAGCTGAGATGGATCATCCAACTGGTATATATGGCTGAAGATGGTCGCCTTGTCAGCCTTGTCTTTTGCAGAGGTGTGCTGGGCTCCCCCATCATTGAGGATGGGGATGTTTGTGGAGCTTCCTCCTCCAGTGAGCTGTTTAATTGTCCACCACCATTCACGACCGGATGTGTCAGGACTTCAGAACTTAGATCTGATCCATTGGATGTTGGATCCTTTGGTTGACAGTTCTCTTTATCACATTCTGCTTGTCTGATTTTGATCATTTCGCTAATCTCTGCGCAAATTTCAAATTCAGTTTCAGTATTTGATCCACGTCGATCCCAGATTTCAGCCTATAGAGTCCGTTTTGCTGTGTATTCCTGCAACGGGGTGTCAGTGACATGGTTTGTTATACAATGGCATGTGTCTGACATTGATTGCAGCTCCCCAACAATTTTTAATCAAAGAAAAATATGTAAGAAAGTTGCAAATTATCTTGGTGGCTTTTATAAGTCTAGTGTTTGTCATCTTTTACTTGAGTTTAAAAATAGCAGGAGATTTTTCTTTTGGTGCAGTTAATTCAGCATGAGTTCTTTTCACTGGATCACTCAGTCATTCCATCAATTTTGCTGAAATAGCTTGAATTAGCGATACATTGTGAGAATGTCTGGAATAAATTGCCTCCCACACTCAAATACAGATTGTGTGTGTGTGTGTGTGTGTGTAGCACTAGGCTGACAAAGAATGCATGATTCAATTTTTTTCCCACATGTAGGCCATATTTTCCATTCTGCCTTTGCTCGAATTTATGATCAATGATTTAGATTAACTAGTGCTATACATCCCCTTTTTGAAATATATAGGATACTTTGGGAGCTGGAAGAAATTCAGACCTTAAAAGATTTGTTATAATCTATGAAAGATTAAAAATAAAACCTGTTTGCCAACAGATGCCTCTGCTGTTCCTTATTTCAGTGTTCTGTTGCTGTGGAAACATACTGATCAGAACAAACCACAAACCAACATCTAGACATCACAGATATGGTGTTTCTGTGAACCAGTGCTTTAGCTCAGTATTCTGCCTTGGGTAGGTGATAGGGAAAGACCTTTTGGATATAATAGATGATTGTTAAGTAACACAGGGTCAGAAATTAGAAATGTTTTGCGAGACCCATGAAGAGGATCATTCAACTGATGTTCTGATGTCAAAATATGTCACAGATATTTAAATTCACATTAAAATTGTCAACATTGGTTAACTGGCTCAAATTAAACATGGCATGTTTTATAAAAGGAGCTGGTACCAAGATTGATGAGGGTGCTATGATTTCAATGAGGATTTACATTGGCATCACAAGAGAGCCATCATTTCAATCTCAAACTCAGATTATTTCCTTCTAAACATTGGGAGGTATGGAACTTTATTCACGACATGGACTAGGAAATTTATTAAAGAAAAGCTTTGGTCCTTTTTGGGGTCAGTAAATGACACAGTACAGGCTGGTGGCAACTGGTGTGTGATGATATCTATACTGAAACAGCAAAATTGTGGTTTATTGATTAATAATCCAAATGGATTACCAGGAATAACAGTCAATATTAAATCTCTCATTGTAACTTACTTCATTGGCTGTAAAGTACTTTGAGATGTCCTGAAGTCATGAAAGGTGCTAGATATGCAAATCTTCCTTTCTCTATTGCAATGTGCATAATTTTAGAACATGATTAACTTTTAAAATGATTTGTATTAATTATACTGAAATACTTAATCTACTTTTCAATATTTACATATCACTACAAAATTTAACAAGTTGTGAAGTCAGAGCTGTTGAACTGAAATAATGAAAATAAATGCGTAACATTACCTTTGTTATAAATTTAACAAGCTTACCATTTTTAACATTTCAAAGTTTTTTTTAAACATCTTGGCATTCATACAAATAAATATGGAGATACCTTTGCTGGATCTTTAAAAAGAGAACATAATCAAAGTAATCATGCTAAAAATCCAAGCCCACAAATGCAGGACGCTGCACATAACTGACACACAAAAAATACCTCCCTACTTACTTATCAGTTCCTGTTTCCTTCCTTCCAATGGATGCATCTCCAGCTGCAACAGGTTTATGCTCTGTAGCTGCACTGTTTACTTTCCAGAATATTTTAGGCTCAAATAAAAAAGTAACATTCTTTTATGGCCCCAATTTTGTGAAAACTTATGCAACACAGCTTCAGAGTGCCAGCTGAATAGATACAATAACACTGGGTCACCCAGAGGCAGGGACATAACACAGTTTACAGTGCAGGTTTATCTCACACACAACAGCTCTTTGTTCAGGACATTGTACCACAGTATCTTGTTTTAGGTAAATGATTTAAAACTTTGTTCAGAAACCATTAGGAGGTGGCTCCATTTTGAGGACAGCGTAGCTGATTGCATATTTGAACACTCAATTGGAAGCTGCAATTTTCATTTCTAATCATCTGATCGTCTTATGGTCTCTCACCTTGACCAAACCTGCTGGGAGAAAGGGGTCTCTGGCTCAGACATGCTTTTCTACTAAATGTGTTTCTCTATTAAAGAAAAGGAAGTGACAATTGTATCTATGGTGATGTTGACATATTCTTACTGAGGCAGTGGGGCTATGATAAGGTAACCTTAGTGCAGGGGAACACAAAAAACAAATGGCAAAAGTAAAATGGAAAAGTATTCAGTTCTGAAACCATTTATTAGGATATAATTTAATTGTTAACAGCTAAGATTGGAGGATCTAATGCAACCTTCCATTCACGTGCGCTAAGTTTCTTCACAAATGGAGGAAAGTTGATATTTCAATGTCCTGGCTTTTGTCTCTTGTACATTAATCCAAATAAGAGCAATGCCATCAGTAGCTGTGCAAGAAGCTCTGGGCTACTTACTGCTGTGATTGAGGATGACATCCAAGAGGCCTAACAAAGGGAAGATGTAAGGGGAAAATAGTGGAGAACACAGTGGAATAAAGTGAGAGAAGGAATGCAAGTTGTAGTAGCAATTTGAAAGTGTTAGTGAGGTGCAGTGTTGCCTCTATTTCAATAATAAATTTTGTAACTTTGCAACAAAAGCTCTGCAGAAGGCAAATTTAAATAATTTAACTCCCCAAGGCTGCATTCTCTGCTCCTGCATTCTGTTTAAATTAATACAAAGAATTCTAGCTTTTAAAGAAAATAAACATTGATGCCAATCTCTGGGCATATTGTTCCTGCTGCCTTTTTAGAATAGATGCTGCATTGGAGCAAAGTCAGTAACAGACAGGAGATTCCAGAAAAACACTTTCAAAAAACTTCCAAGAAAGTAGAGGAAAATAGAGGTGTTATGACCAATGCAGTTGGTAAAGTGGAATTATTTTTAAAAATCCCAGAGGGAAACTTTAAACAACTGTCATAACCGATAATTTTAAGTGTTATGTTTGATATGCGACTCTAAACTCAGGAATCAGACCACTAGTTTGAGGTTCTTCGTTAAACTAAATGAAACATTTTACTAATTTACACTGGTTAAAATATATGTACACATGGCTCCAAATTACTACTATCATAACTTTTAACAAATTCCCAAACTAATCTCGATTAATTCCCATAGACTTAACCAAAACACCAGGCAAAGCATTACGAGTTCAAAATGAGGTTCTTTTCACTGTGGAGCCAGTTGGAGGGTTACAGCTGCCTTTTGATCTTACATTGCTTCTGCCCTGCACACCCAAAAACTACTGAATTTATACCTACCAGTCCCATTGAATGTTAATTCTCATTGTATCAACAACCTCTTTGAACTACATCTTTTAACAATAAAACCCCTTTCATTGTATCGATTTTATTAGTAATATAAACACATGGCTTGGTAGCTGCCAGGAAGGTGTTTTCATCCCACTTCTTGAATGCTCCATTCAAAAAATGCAAATGCACGCTATCTCTCTTACATATCAAAACTAGTCCATATCAAAGCACCCAAACTAACTGGCTTTAATCCAATTAAGACATGCCCATAGACTAACCCCTATTTTAAAAGAAAAATATTTTCCAAAATATTATATACATTAATTGCTTCATGACAGAAGAATAAGACTATGAACACATGAACATAGGAACAAGGAGCAGGAATAGGCCATTCGGCCCCTCGAACCTGCTCTGCCATTTAATAAGATCATGGCTGATCCGATAGTAACCGGAAGTCTGCATCCCACCTACCCCCAATAACCTATCACCCCCTTGCTTACCAAGAATCTATCCACCTCTACCTTAAAAATATTCAAAGACTCTGCTTCAACCACCTTTTCAGGAAGAGAGTTCTGAAGGCTCAACCCTCTGAGTGATAAAAATCACCTAATCTCTGTTTTAAATGGGCAACCCCTCATTTTTAAACAGTGACCCCTAGTTCTAGATCTGAAGAAAAATCAGAAATTGTTCTATTCTACAGAAGAGTTATATAGCTGGAAGATGGAGGACACTGAGCATTGCAGACAGATCAAGAAGAATCTAAACTGAGTGGAGAGTACACTGAATAATGCTGCCAAAAGTACAAGAAAAAATATTAATTGTTAGTATCTTGAATTCAGAGATGGGAAATAATGTATAAATGCATTATATAGAACATTCAATCATTGAAAATACTGGTGATTAAATTTACAATTGTAAAATATAAGTAATATTTGTATTATCTCTATTCCTATGTCTTTATCCAGTGCTGTAGAGATAATTCAATAATCGATTTTGCTTTGCTGGATCTGTAAACTGCAAATTGGACCTTGGGAATACTGTGGAGCAGGAATAATGTAACCTTTCAATGACCAAAAGGGGCATGAGATTATACAAAAATTCCACAGAGAAGAAAAATGGTGCACAGATCTCTCACAGCTTAAAGGGACCGAACAGAAGAATATAAGACAGCAATTCAAGTGCTAATGTATTCTTCCTTCACAATTAAAATAACTCATTTGTACTATTGAAACCATTTAATTCCTGAATTTCTTTATAATGGTCAAGATTGTCATGACAGCAGATCACAGCCCAAATACTTATGCACATATTGAACTTCTTTAAGGAAGACATGTGTCTTTTTTTACAAAGACCTACAAGCAAAAGCTGCCCAAGAATGTAAAGTAGTCACTTGCTGGAAAACCCCTATGTGGATTACACTTGACTGATTAGTCCAGAGACTGGAATGTTGCACCTAAAAAGGTGTCAAGGCCTACTTCAGACAGAGACACTTCAAAGGAAGAGACACACTGCAAAAAATCTGAACTTTAATCTCCTGTGGTTGCAGAGGCAATGGAGACTGATTACCATCTCAACAGGAACCATCTCCTGTTGAGTTATATCTCAGAATGTGGACATGAGCAGTTTCTGGACAAAAGACATGTTTGTTTTTCCATTCCAGGAATACACAAGAAAAGGAGTTAAAAAGCCAGCTGCAGCACTGATCTGTGTGTGCTAGTTCTAGTGTGCTTGTTCTGGTGTGCCAGGTGTGAAGGTCACAGTTGAAGAACATCAAATAGGCATTGCTGCAGCTTGCAGGTAAAAAAGGTCTTTCTCTGTTGCTGGAGGCAAGTCACAAGTCGGCAAAGCCATAGTCAAAAAGGATACAGGACAACTCCTTCCGCTAACCTGCAGAACCAAATGTCTCCAAACCAAATGTTCAACTGTCAAAATCAGTTCTACCAGATTCACGGCCGTGATGTTTAACCATCTATTCCTGATGGACAAGCCAAAGGCTATTCGTGTATATTTTTAAAACTTCTATTTTGGGCTCAACTTCTCATTTCTAATCTGTATGTGTTGTGGTTTTGTTATTTCTTCTAGGGTTTTTAGTAACTAATAAACTTATTCTTTCTTTGACTTAAGAAAGCCAGGTTAAATTGACTCCTTCTAAAGCATAAATACATTTGGACTGGGAAAAAGTATCCATGAGGGAAAGAATCCTTTTTAAATTAGCCTTGTTGCAACCAACTGAGGGGTCTACATAAAAAAGGGGAGCCAGTTCATCCCTCCTCACCCGGGATCATAACAAATTGGGGGACCTCCCCCGGGGACAGGTTGTAACAAGGTATACTCACATTATATGGGTAAAAAGCTTTTCTTTGCAAATCACTAATGCTGCACTTGCTACACTATCACAAGACACAAGAGCATAAATAGGGCTATGTTGGCCATCAAATGCTTGACAGTGGTTTTCTCCCTTGGACTCTCTAGTTCAAGTTAATCTTCTGCCACTTGTAGGTTTTCTGTTTGCTGAAGAGAGTGTGAAAACTTTGTCCTTATAAGGACTCATCTCACTTACCCAAGTACAAAGAACTTAGGTATGCATAGTTCAACACAAGCCATGGGATTGATAGGTTTTGGGGTTCAAGACCTACTTGCTCACTACAACCACAAGAAGGCAATTATTGTACATTGTCTCAGAGCAGAAGGTCCGCAAGTATTCAAACAGCTCACAGAAGACACATCTACATTTGATACCATGGCAAGCGCTCTCAAAAAATACTTCGGGCCAAAGAAAAGTGTAATGATTGAATGATATACATTCCACCAGAGATGCCAAGGAAGTGGTGAGCCCATAAAACAATAATACTTGGCCACATGTGGCAGTTGACTTCTAAATGTAAATTTGACACTTGAACTAATGAACTAATTCATGACTGACTGATTGAGAAAACTTCAATTAGGGAATGCCTTCTCCTGGAGGATGATGATATAACCTTGGAAAAAGCCACGTCCTTAACAGGCCAAATTGATTTTGCCATGTTTTATTCAAAGAGGTTATGCGAAAATGCACCCTCAGACTCAGGGTCGCAGACATAGCTTGCACAACCAGCTCACATGCAAGAGTTACAGACAAAGAGACCTCAGCACTCTCATCAACACTTGCCCCATCATAGTCAAATACCCTCAAAAATGTGCCCAAATTGTGGAGGTACTCATTGATTTACAACACTGTGTCCAGATTGAGTGTAAAAATGTAACGCATGCTTAAAGCGGAATCACTTTGCAAAGGTGTGCTGGTCATCACAGAAGAAGACTTCATCAGTTTGATATGTCGTGGAGGTTCTTCCTGAGAGTGAGGTACAGGAGATTATTCCATCACAGACGGTAAAACATTAGGTCATTTTAAGGAATGCTCAGTCAAGATTGCGGGCACCTCAGTGTCACTTCTCATCAATGTTGGTGCAAAAGTATCTATGTTGAGGGACAAACTCTACCATCATTATTTTTGAAACTTTCTCTCACTCCTGTGACTTACACTCTTCAAGTTTACAATGACTCAGTTATTCCAGTTTTGCAAATGATGGTAGTTCCAGTGGGCTACAAAAACATCAATCTAGACAGGTTCATGTTCTATGTAGGGCAAAGGCACAAGCCTTACAGAAGTAAACCTTTGCAATAAGCTTGACTTCAAACTTGAAGACCCCACTGGAGCACACGTTAAAATAGTCGATGGCACTGACTACGCAGAACAGTATCCTTCCTTATTTACCTGATTTGGAGAGATTGAGGGGTACAGTCACACTCCTTGTGATGATCCCGAAAGCCTGTACTGCATCTTACACATGAAGGACACCTAGGTATTCTTAAGATGAAACAATGATTCTGTGAAGCATTCTGGTGCCCAGTAGATCGCTGCATAGAAGCGTTCATTAGAAACCGGTTAGCTTGTACACTCAGTGAAAAATCTGTTAACCAATGTCCCGCATCTCCACAACTAACACCATGCGCCCCACACCGCCCCCCTGCCCCCACTACCTTCATAACCAACAAAACCATGGCAACAAGTACAAGTAGATATTTTTGGAGAAGTGCAAACAGCCCCTAGGAATCAACATTTTCTGCTTGTTGTTCATGATCCCTATAACAAATGGCCAGGAATCACTACAACAAATTTCATAACAACCACTTTGCTCATTGACATTTTAAACAAGTTGTTTACAGAATGGGGTTTTCCGGAGACTATCACTACACACAATGGACCACAGTTTGTTTTTAGTCAGTTCATGGAGTTTCTAGCAAGCTACGGAATTCACCCACAATTGAATGGTGGCATCCAACAATTCAACAGGATGATCAAGGACAGTCCAGGTGCTAACATGTCTGAAATGTTTGAACAAATGTTTGAACAATCCATGCATATCCTACTTCGCACATATCAATCCATCCCACATTCTCTGAGCGGAGAAACACTGACCAAACTGACGGCTAGTAACTTTCTCAAATCACTGATCATTCTTAAGTCATCACTGCGAACCAATGAGAAAGTCAGAGCAAAAGCAGCAGAAGTCGCAAAGCAACAAGGTAAAACAGACATGTACGTTGACAAGTAAACACACGCAAGGAAACAACAATTTGAAGATAGAGATTTTGTTTGCATCAAAATGCGAAATCATGACCACAAACTCGTAAGATATCTATCAGGACCAAAGCAGCAAAATGATTGCTCGGTACTGATGCCTACCTGTTGGACGACAGCACAAAATGGAACACAAGACACTTGATAATGAGCAGACCAGGATATATCAGGGCAGTGATTATCAGGATACATTTCCTTTTCCAATGAGTGACCTTGATGTTGATCATCCTCCTCATTGAGCTGATCTTGCAGAACCACAACCTCAAGTTCATAGATCTCAGCACTGTCATCAGCGATCTTCATATCTCAAAGGTTATTTCTGCACTTAGAAAAAACGGACATGCTGAACCCTAAGCAATGAATTGATGTGCATATATTTGTTGTTTACAATGGTTTAAGTTAAAATAAGGTCTTTTAATTTTTCAAGGGGGAAAAGATGTGGTTTTCAATTGTTCCATTGTTCAGTGTTTGATCGTATGTGTCCGTTAACTGTTCACTGTGTGTTGTTAGTCAAGCCTGGGTGCGGTGACTGAGAAACAGAAACTAGATGTAAGCTCGAAGCATGAGTGTACAGACATTTTAAAGCATTGTAATTAAAACTTTGGTTCAGACCTAGAAACTGGTGTGTCACCCCTGCATATCTCTGAGGCATAAAACATAAAATTAAAATTACATAGTGCATCAAATGAAGCAGTTTTGTTTGCCATGGTATTAGCTTCTTTAAATCTGCAGGGCTGATAAAGGGTTAAAACCGGTTTCATTCAGATCAGGAACTAGCCAAATCGATGAGTTGATTTGAAACTTTGGTGGAGATAGATCAGGCAGTTACCATTGGTAAGGCTATTAGAGGAAAAGAAAATTATATATATATAAAGGTTAACTATGTATTAATAGTTTAGCATTGAGATTGAGAGCCTTTATTTTCTTTCAATGAAGTTAATTGTTTTAATAGTCATATGCATTATACACTTACTTGTGCATTTGATGGTTAAAGTTTGAAATCATGTCTGATGTTGTTATGCCCTGAAGCTTTTTGAAAATTCAAGAACTGTTCTGTGGATCGAGGAGCCAAGGGAAATTTTAAAGAAAGCTTTTCTGTTTGATATTCTGAGTACCTTAATGATACTTTCCTAAATCTTAGCGCTAATAAAAGTGCTCCTCAGGTCATGAGAATTCAAAAATTCATACTATGTTTGAAAATGACCTAAAACACAGAAACTGAAGGATCTAGGAAAAGGAGGGCAGAACAATCCTAATAAAATAATATTATCTTCTTTCTATGTAGTAATAAATACTCTTTCTTTGCACTCGCGGGTCTGCTCATTTGCAAGTCCCTCTTGGCTCATTGAACACTTAATAATGAGTTTTTAATGTCCCTATATTTATCCCAGTGCTCGTTTAGCTATTGTAAAATGATCATAATGCTTTCAAACTATTACCAATCAACTTGCTTCGATTCCTCTCTCATTGCCATGAAGTTAGCCTTTTTATTGTTATACACCTGGCTGTTGGTTTTTGGTAAATCCAAATCTATAATCTTTTCAAAGTGAATCATTCTATGCTCATCCAAGAATGCCTTGCTTTCCATTCCCTGTATGTTATCTGGGTCACTTACCATTACAAAATGACCAGCCTCTCCTGGCTTTCTGATGCACTGGGTCATGAAACAATCATGTTTACTAACTTGGACTCTACCACTTGGGTATTCCTGATTTAGATTGGTTAATTGAAGTTCCTTATTAAAGTAACCTGCCCATTTTCACACACCCTTCTTACTCCATCATAGAGTAAACTGTCATGCTCATTTAACTGACCTGTTAGTTAATGATGTGCCTTTAACATTAGCTTTTCATGTTAAAAATTATAAGGTGTTTTGATATTTTGTGTATTTCTGTGATGCTGCAGAGTCTCGCTTTACTTCTTTTTAATATGTATTATCTTTATACTTGTGTCAAAATGTAATCAGTTGTGAGGTGGGCCAACATCCTGAGCTCAGTACCTGGTGGTAAGAACATGGAGTCTGGAGGACATTAGACGAAGGGAGGAGATTCTGAGGCTTATATGGAACTTTTAAAAAAAATAAAGGCTGGACAAGGACAGACACAGACACAGACGTGTCAGGACAGGCCACTGGGACAGTGGCTAACCACCAGACACCCAGATTACAGAAACTGACCTAGACAATGGTCTCTAGGGTACGTGTGAATGGCTCTCCTCCTGCCTCACCAAGATACAGAAATCACATCCACTGTTGGCAGGTACCTGGAGACATCCCCCTGCTGAGAGCAGGAAATGACTGCAGGTTGTTGTTGCATGGTCAAGGTGGGATTGATAAGCCAACCAGATGACTCGATTTAAGACATTACTTTATATGCTGAATGACCAGAGTCAGAAAGGGGCATAAAGCCACAGCTCCCAACTCCATTGGAGCTGCAACCAGGGAGTGTGCTTTGGTCAGTCACTGGAAGTTGTTCAGCAGACCAACCACCCAGGGACAAGCTCTTGCATGTGGGTCTTACTAGGCTGCTGGTGCTGTCAGTATTTACTATTGCTTAGTGGGTTAATAAAGGATTTCCACAGAGTGGAAATTTATCCATAGTTTGTTTCGTGTTGTTGATACCAAAGTACAGGGTGAGGACCTTAGAGGGTAGTGAGACCTCCTGGTTAAGAGTCTCACAAAATCTACAGTTAAACAGTTCATTATGTAGGTTTCCATTCTCTAGGAGATCAATGTCTCTAACTTCTCACATTTTCCTGACAAATAGGGCTACACCACCTGCTCTATTTTTTGCTACTTTGAATGTTGTTCTAATTGCTATGCTCTGGGGTCAACTCATTTTTATTACTTTTGTTAGGTAAGAGTACCAAGGAAAATGGAGCTAAGGTTAGTAAATGGACTTGAGGTACACTTCAGCCAAGACCCAATTGAATAACAGAAGAGGCTCTAGAAGCTGAATGGACTCCCTTTCCTACGTCAGACATGTTCCTAATATTCCTGCTGCATTGTAGACTTCCTCTGTCATAATGTCTTCAACCTAACAAACTTAAAGCATAAAACATGAAGGACGAAAAGACCATGGAATAGGCAACCTCGACAGCAGTGTGCAGTCGCTTACACCGAGTGTATTCTGCTCATTGTAAGTTTAATAGAGATCAGATGAGATCAAGTATAATCAGGGCGGTATGGGTGTGAGCATAAATGAATTAACAATCATTTATCTACTGAACCGTAACAAGTGAAACTATGATGCCAGAACAACATTCTATGATACTATTCTAACAGAATGTTGTAGTTGAAGGGTCTGGTATATGCAGGGTTAATGTGGGACTGAGTACAGTATCACCCACACAGTGATGTCAGAAGGCACAGGACCCAGGCCTAGGGTCAATGTGGTGTTGACCAGAGACTTGTTAAAACGTAAGTTGGAGAAAGCTCCATTCCTGTACCCTTTACTAGATATATGTATATAGTTACAAGTTGTTAGTAAAGACTTGCTGTTAACATACAGAAGACTATGAAGACTTCTTTAATAAACACGTTCACAACCAACATCATCCAAACAAATGACATATCAGGTTAGATATTTGACCAGATAGAATGGATAAGAAGATGGCTATGGAATGCTCAAACAATTTTCTTTCCAGGATCTTTTTAATAGTAACTGACACAGTGAGCTGCTGTTGCCAAGCAACATGTTAAAAATAAACATGTGAATGTCATGCTTACATAAATTCTCCAAAGTGCATTTGTTGGACTACTTGTTAAATTATTGAAATCCTTCAACTGAAGATCAAGTTTCATAAATTGTACATTTATTGTCCAGTATATAACTGTAGCCTGTTTTGAAGGAAATAAATTCTACATCAACATTTTAACAATGGTGCAATATTTTTTCTGTGAGAATAAAGGAATCATGTAAGCTTTCATTGAAATATAACATTTGAACAATAAAATGTTGCTAGCTTGACTTAAAAACAACCCTACTTTCACTCAGGTTAAAATCTATATATGACAATGGAAAAAATTGGAATGGAAAAAAAATTACTGACTGAATTACTCAAGATATCCTGGTTGAATCGGTTCATCTCTGAATCTGAAGGCTAATGGGTTCCAGCCCTACTGCAGAAGCTTGATCACATTTTGATGCAATCTGAAACTCAAGGCCCTGTTTTTCAGGTGTGGGTGAAGGATCCCTGAATTGGCACTATTTGAAAAAGAGGAGGGGAATTCTCCCAATGTTGTGCCCAGTATTTATCACTCATTCAACACCAACAAAGAAAAACAGATTTTCTGGGCATTCTCATTGCTGTTTGTGCAATGTTAATATGCAAACTGGATGCAGCATTTCTCTATGTTACAACAGTGACCATACTTTTGACTTTGGGTGATAGTGTTAAAGGATCGACACCCATTATTCATGGGCAGAATTTTGAGGTTGTCGGGTAGGCCCGAGAGCGACCAGGAAGCAGCCCGCTGCCCACGATTGGCCCCTGACCACCATTTCACACTGGCTGGCCAATTAACAACCAGCCAGCATGAAAAGTGCATGGAAAGGCTCAGCGCTGCCCGGTTGGGGGTGGGAGGAGGGCAAAAGCTGAAGCCAACGCAATGAAACCTCCCTGAAGTCAGGGAGCTGCTTCAAGGAACTGAAGAATTTAAAACCATCAAATAAAGGTTTTAAAATGCAGAAAAAAATGTCCACACATCAGACTCACTCACCTAAACATATAGATTATAAAAATTCTGCCCAAACATTTTTATTTTTAAAAATTAATATCAGAAACCTCATCCCGCTCTTGGATGAGGTTTCCTCAAAAATGCAAAGGCTGCCTGGCCGACTCACCCACTCGCCAACTGTATTGTTGGACGGGCAGTGAAAAACCCAGGCTAATTAATACATTAATGGCCTTAATAGGCCCCTTAATTGTCGGTGGGTGTACTGCCGACTCTCGCACGCACCCACCAACCGAAATATCGTGCAAGTGCACAATGACGTTAGGACGCTTGCCTGCGCCATCGCTTGTTATTTTGCGCTCAGGCATGTTGGGCACACGCCCGCATGCCAGGTGAAAAATCCTGCCCCATCTGTCACAGTTTTCATTGATTTCAATCTAAATGATGATTGGGAGAGATGAAGAGGGAACGGCTGAACTATTTGCTTGTTTCAAATTTTATTTGATAATGATCTTGTGAAGCCCCTTGGGCTTTGCTAAAGATGCCTTTTAAGTGCAATAAAAACAGAAAATGCTGGAAATACTCAGCAGATCAGGAAACACAGAGTTCACATTTCAGGTTGATGACCCTTCACCAGTTTAAAACGACTCAAAAGGAAGATACTTTGAATAATTTGAGATCAATTTCACTGCTTGATTGTGCTGTATAGGCTTATTTTGCAGCATTTTCGTCGTGTCCTTTAGCCTGTGGAGGTCTGTAGCTTCCCGGGCAGCTGTCTGCCTTCAGGGAGCTCTCTCAAAGTGCTCACCTGCACCCTCAGTTACATCGACCTCTTCCTGTCCCCACCCCAGCAGCACTGAGCACTTCAGTGTGCCTTTCACACTGGCCGGCCATTAATTGCGGCTGGTGGCCCACTTAAAGCAACATCCAAAATAGATTTTAGATTTAAAACAGAGCCAGAAAGTTAACACAATACCCACTTGATATTGGAATTCCAGATGGCTTTTCCCCAACTTCAGTTTTGTTACATAGCAGACTCAAATGGCTGGAGGCTTAATTGAGGCTATTTCACACACTCCTGTTAGATCTTACATGGCCTTCTTCCATATAGTCTTTAATTCTCCTTTATATATGTTTCTTTCTCCTTAATATGTAAATTCTATTGTTCCATATGTCTTTGAAACTATGTATTCCTTATAAAAACTTTCATGTTGCCAATATTGTCAGTAACATTTGGGAAAAATAAACACACCCTGTAGCCTTTCCTATCTGGCTAGTTGTAAACAGAAATCCAAATCCAAATCCCTTCATTTATCTAAAAAAAATGAAAATTCCCATCACACCTTCCATGTTTATTCATTCGCATGTCAAGCATCTAGCTTCTTTTGATGATTCCAAGCTTGCAGTCTACTTGGCTCAAATAGATACTGGACAAAGTCTCATGTGAGACATTCAACAGCCTACTAATGTTTCTTTTGTTAGATGTATTGGACTCGTTTTTATTCCTGTGCCAAGTTTATTGCACCTTAATTTTGGTGATTTAAATATCAATCAGGTTCCTTTATCCACTAGGCATTCCCTCCATCATGGCAGATGATGGAGGCTCTATTGTAATAGCTTCTTCAGTATGTTTAAGATGGGATCTCTTGCTGGTTGACACATGCGGGTTGCAAGTTTCCCTTCTCATACCCTCATCACAATTCAATGAAGCTCATGTAGAAATGTGCTGTAAGTACTTTCTGAATTGCATCTACTAGTTTGTAACACCTGCTATTTTCGCTTTGAGTTTTCCAATCAAAAATACGATAAATAGGAAGGGACAACACGACTTCCTGAAACATTTACCACTTCCATATAAAGATAAAAAAATCAAAATTGTGTATTCTATAAGTGCATGAACTCCTTAGTAACTGTAACTCGAGCTGAAAGTCTGTTTGACTGACTCGTTAGCAATCTTCCTGTAATTGGAAGGTTATGGATTCAAGATCCACTCCAGGATTTTAGCACAAAAATCAAAGCTGACACTCCACTGAAAAATTTGCACCGTGAGAGATGCCACATTTCAAATGAAACATTAAACTGAGGCCCTGCCTGTTTTCACAGGTGGATATATATACAATACTATTCTGAAGACAAGCAGAGGAGTTATCCCCAGAGTCCTGGCCAATATTTATCCTGTAATGAACGTCACAAAAACAGATTGTCTGGTCACTATCACATTGATGTTTATGGGAACTTGTTGTGCATAAATTGCCACCTACATTGCAACAATGACTCCACGTCAAAAGTATTTGATTGGCTATTAAGCTGTCACTTACTCTGCCAGCTGTGGACCGTTGTCTGTGAGGGGCTTATCAGATTGTGACCCCGAGCCTATTCTTGAACATGCACCCGCAGAAGTGAATGTCTCTGCTTTGGAGGGGGTGCAGGTGAATGCTGTGACTGTGCAGAGATGGGTTTGGAGCTGGAACTGTGGGTCGTCTCCCTTCCCTGCCTCCCCGTTTTCTTGCTGGTTCCTGGAATGGAGGAGAGAAAAATTTAATGGATGCCTAAGCAGACTCCCTTTATCTATGGGAAGAATTTCCCCCCAGCCAGGGGGGATGTTCAGGAGCGGGCGCACCTCCAATCGGCACACCTGATCGGGGGCATGCTGCCCTCTTACGTGGGCGGGCCAATTAAGGCCCACCCAGCGTGATATCTGCTAGGAAGTGCTATGCGCTCCCTGTGCGAGCGGGGGATTCCCTGAGCCGAGAGTGCGCTCTCTCACGCATGTGCACAAAAGAGCGAACTCATCTCCTTGAGGCTAAGTGCAGCCTCAGGGAGATCGGCGCCAAATTTAAAAATGGTAAAGGTACAAAAACAAAATTTCTCTGACATGTCTCCTCATGTGACAGTGTCACATGAGTTGGGACATGTCCATCACTTTAAATCAAACATTTATTAAATTTTTAAAAACTCTCATGAAACCTCATCCCGCCTGTGGATGAGGTTTGACGCTTTTTCTGAAGCCCGCCTGGGCTCCCAGCCTGTCCGCTAACCTTAAGGTTGGACGGGCAGATCCATTAACTAGTTCAATTAAATTTTTAAATGGCCTCAATTGGCTGTTGACAGGTCGGCGGGCACATAGCTGATTCGGCTGCACCCCCACCGACCTGAAAATTGAAATGACGCGGGGTGACATCGGGAGTTCCATCTGACGTCATCCCGCATCATTTTACACGTTGGTGAGTGGGCTAAAGATCCTGGCCGATGTCTCACTCTGTTGGCACATCTGACAACTGCAGAATGGAGGCATCCTCAGTGGTGAGCTGGGGGAGTCCTGTCTCACCCTCAGCACAGGTACGCTCCTTCTCCTCCCCGGCTATTTCTGCGGCCTCTTCCAAAGTGTTTAGGATTCAAATGCCTGGAAGGCTGCTGCCAGTCTTGGCCTGCTTCCTCCTGTAGTGTGTGTTCTTGTCCTGCAACCAGACAGAAGGATTGAGCATCATCCCAACAGGTGCACGAGCTGTTTAGGAGCATGCATGCCTGTGCCAGCACCTGAGGCCTCCCCAGTAAGTGATTAACAAACAGGGCGTCCTGCAACTGATCGAGATTGAGAGCATGAAGTGGCTGCTGCACATTCAGTGCACATGTCCCATCTGCTGGTGAGTACTGCAACCCAAACTCCTGTCTGACATCCCTGTGCTCCCGTACACTTACACTGCCTGATGTCCTTATGAGTGTCACTTCACAGTGAGTTGATGGTGCCATTTACCTTGGCAGAGCACAGCAGATCGTCCATCCCTCTTTGATTGTGCTGGGCTGTTCTCTTGTGGACCTCAGTTTAATGCACTGCCATTTGCAGCCCTGTTCTCTTTTGGAGTTTCTTAACCTTGCAGTTTTCAGTTTTCTATGTAGTGTACCTGTCATGTTCTTCTCAATTTCTAAACTTCACTAGAATAGGCAGAATCAAGGCACAAACTGACTGGAGAAATTCAGACAGATCTAAGTAGTGTATTTAGAAATGAATTTAAATATTATCATCAATAAAACCTGCTATTGCCCCAAATTACTGAAAATACAAAAGTGCACATTAAGGTCATAGTTTATTATGCTTTGCTGAAAGAAAACACTTTTTACTCTTTTTTCTAAGCTGAATTGTATTGCTTTGTGCTATAACACTATTAGCAAGATAAAATAAGTAATTTAGTTTGGGAGCAAATGGTTTATAAGTGTGATGACAATTTTGATTTCTGTCCAGCTTTTTAGTGATCTTTGCAGGTTTTTAAAGTCTACGCCCTATGGTTGTGACTAAGAATGGCCTGGTACCATTTTATCTTCAACCAGCACCAGGATGTTAGGTCCTTACACTGAGGGCAAGCGTTCAAAACAAAAGACCACTTGAAGCTTTTCATTGGTTTCCAGGTTGCTAAAATAGATGTTGTTACAGCCAAATATCAGCAGGTGGTTTCCTGTTTACAATGCATCAACAACTCTTAAAAAGGCAATGGTATTATCTTGTGCTAAACAACTAAATGCAATTTGAAACAGCGTGTCTAAAAACAAGTTGACCATATAAGTAAATGACATTTTAGCCCTTCCATATATATGCACATCCATATCTACGTACAAACATACAAACAAGGAGCAGGAGTAGGCCATTCGGCCCCTCAAACCTGCTCTGCCATTCAATAAGATCATGGCTGATATGATAATAACCTCAAATCTACATCCCACCTACTGCTGATAACCTATCACCCCCTTGCTTACCAAGAATCTATCCACCTCTGCCTTAAAAGTATTCAAAGGCTCTGTTTCACCATCTTTTCAGGAAGAGAATTCCAAAGACTCACGACCCTCTGAGAGAAAAAAAATCACCTCATCTTCGTTTTAAATGAGCGACCCCTTATTTTTAAACAGTGACCCCTAGTTCTAGATTCTCCCACAAGAGGAAACATCCTCTCCACATCCACCCTGTCAAGGCCCCTCAGAGTCTTATCTGTTCCAGTACACAGATCTTTAAAATATCATGACCAGGTGCAGAACAGAATCAAAAAGGTTAATAGAATGTTAAAAGTTTAATAGAATGTTAAAAGGTTAATAGAATGTTAAAAGGTTAATAGAATGTTAAAAGTTTAATAGAATGTTAAAAGGTTAATAGAATGTTAAAAGGTTAATAGAATGTTAAAAGGTTAATAGAATGTTAAAAGGTTAATAGAATGCTGGCCTTTATATCTAGAAGACTATAGAATACATGGGGGCAGAAGCTATACATCATTTATTAAAAGCCCTGATTAAATCACACCTGAAGGACTGTGAGTAGTTCTGGACACCAGACCTAAGAAGGATATATTGTCCTTGGAGGGAGCACCAGAGTGAAGGACTCCAAAGGAAGAGCTTTCCCCCTGTTGGTGGGGGGGAGTGCGGGGGCGGGGGTGGGCGGGTGTGTCCTGGTCAGTGGCCTTGGTCGGGGGCGCGCCGCCGTTTTACATGGGCAGGCCAATTAAGGCCCGCCCAGCGTGACGTCCACCAGGAGGCGCTATGCACTCCCTGTGCCGGGCAGTGGGGGATTCCCTCAGCCGGGAGTGCGCTCTGTCACACATGCACATGAAAGAGCGCACAGATCTCCCTGAGGCTAAGTGCTGTCTCAGGGAGATTGGCTCCGTTTTGAAACTTTTAATAAAGGAGTTTAAACATTTTCCCTGCCATGTCCCCTCGTGTCACATGAGTTGGGACATGTCCATAACTTTTATTGCAACCTTTCATTAAAATTTAAAAATCCTCATGAAGCCTCATCCCACCAGTGGATGAGGTTTCATGTATTTTCACAAGTCCGCCTGGGCTCCTGGCCTGCCCGCTAACCCTAAGGTTGGACGGGCAGGTCCATTAATGAGCTGAATTGGTTTCTTAATGGCCTTAACTGGCCGTTGACAGGTTGGCGGGTGCACAGCCGAGTCGGCTCTGCCTGTGCCGATCTGAAAATAGAAATGACGCGGGGTAACGTGGGGAACTCTGTCCCCCACTCGCCAACGGAAAAGAAAAATTCTGCCCCAAGTGTTAAATTATGAGGACAGTTTACACAAATTAATGTTGTAATCCCTGGAATTTAGACGGTTAAGGGGTGATTGGATCAAAGTTTTCAAGATATTAAGGGGGACAGATCGGGTAGATAAAGCAAAACTATTTCCATTGGCTGGGAAGTCTAGGATGAGGGGGCACAGTTCAAAAATTAGAATCAGACCTTTCAGGAGTGAAATTAGGGTGGTAAAATTTGGGAGTCTCTTCAACAAATGGCAATTGATGCTCGATCAATTGTTAATTTTAAACCTGAGATTGCTAGATTTTTGTTAACCAAAAGGTATCAAAACATATGGGACAAAGGTGGGTATGTGGAGTTCGGTCATAGATAGCATGATCTTTTTGAACAGCAGAACAGTCTCAAGGGGCAAATGGCTTACTCCTGTTCCTCTGTTCCTGTGTCAGCCTGTGCACATTGATTCGCACAATTAGCAGCTGAGTTCTCGAGCTGTTTCTGGCTAAATGCTTCCCACTTGTACAGAAAAATTAAAATCACTTGCCATATGCCTTCAGCTTAAACTTGATCTTGAAATCACTAATTCATTACAACTGGCTTTTATCTAATTACAGCAAAGGAACAAGAGTAATTGGAACACTGTTCTGTGATTATATATAGTAATCTATTGGGAAAGAAGAGGTTGTTTACCAGAGCTTCTATTAACTGCCTGATAAACAAGTGTGATATACTGGAAAAAAAGTGAAGAATGTCATGTTTATGCCTCGACATTACAATCTGGAGCGTGTTTCAATCAGTTTAACGATGCATCGAATGGTTTATCAATCTGAGTGGTTTGTACCAAGTTAAACTTGACAATCAGTTCAACAACAGTATTGGGATTAATTGAATCCATCAAAAACAATTCATATGGCTTTATTATCTTAGTAGTTAAATATTCTACAGAGAGCTGCCATGACTATTTGTTGGAAATGTAGTGGTCAATGTGATTTTTGTTTTGAAGTTATGGGTTTTCTGCTGGTGAGATGAGTTGAAGGAATGGGCTATGAACTCACTGTTTCTTGGCGAATTTCTGGTGTAAAGCTTTGTGGCTGGATTCTGACATCTCTGCCCCATATTGGCGATGGTGTAGTTCCAAATCCAAGCAATGGTTCCAAATGTATGCTCGTAATGCAGCTGGGAGCTTAGAATGAAATAAAGAACACCTACCTATTGGCAGTATCAGCTTATACTAATGCAGCCTTCAAAAACTTTCAAGAGATTGCTGGAGTTGCAGAAGGACTTTTAAAGTCTTTTCTTTTGTTGTTTCACTTGCACCTAGTTTAAGCCACTCTGAAATTTCTGCCCCCACTCATAGTAAAATGATTTCCAATGGGATTTCCCTTGTATGCATTTATCATGGAAGAGATGGGACAACCATGCAGCATGGAGGTACAAGAGGCACAATATCATCCAGAGGCTTGTCTCACATGCATTGTTTAGGTAACTAGCATATTCTTTAGGAGAACTGGAGGATTTATCCTGTTTGCTATGTCAGCAAGGTAACAGTGTGAATAGGCTATCTGGCTTCAATGTACTGCTGGGTTCCCCAAAATGCTGAGTGATATAGCTGATGCACACACCATTGTGAGCTTCACCATTAACCCTTTCAAATTGCTTAATATTAAAGGCCACCACTTCCTGATGTCCAGTAAAACGTGGGGTTATGATCCTGGCGC
Organism: Cetorhinus maximus; assembly: GCF_964194155.1. Taxonomy (NCBI): domain Eukaryota; kingdom Metazoa; phylum Chordata; class Chondrichthyes; order Lamniformes; family Cetorhinidae; genus Cetorhinus; species Cetorhinus maximus. The sequence goes on from NC_135887.1 coordinate 142,154, forward strand.
TCCTGAGGTTCCCCTGTGGTCTTTTCCTCAAGTGTCTTCTTCCTCCAAATCACCACCACCATCAGCATTCCTCCTGCTGTTCTTGCTTCCCATCACCATCTTCTTTCTCTTCATTATCTGCTGCTTCCTGTTCCTCCGATTACTCTATAGGGAAGGAGGGCACTCGTCTAGAAGGGGCAAAATTAATTCCCTTGGGTTTGAAGAGACAGTGAAGGGGTGGAAGTGTCTGGCAGTGTGGTGATGACTGTGAAGATGTCTGACCATTGGTCTGCTGTTACACTTTTCAACTGATTTGACCATTTCCCACTGAGTGCTTCCCCGGCAGCTCCATGGTGAGCTCTTCACATGAGATTTGGTGTCCAAATTCCTCCCCTGGCTCTCTACTTTACACAGGTGTTTTGGGCAAGTTTTTCCTGCAACAAGATTGAGGGAATTACGAGAAAGGCAGTATTTGAATTAAATTGAAGGAAGAGGTTACAAAGTTTCGCATATTACTGTTAGGATTGATGGTGATACATACTATAAGATTGTGAATTAGTGACCCTCCTAACCACACAGCAGTGTGAAGGATTCCTATTAGTTTAGAGGGTGAATAAATGGTTAGTCACCTCGGTGCAGTGTGGCCGGGTGTTACTTTGCCTGTCATTGAATTTTTGCTGGAGCTGGTTTCTGCGTCTGAGGGTGAGAGATGTGACACTCACTGCCACTACCACCCCACTTCACATGACATGCAAAACATTTTTCTGTGTTCCGAAAAAGAGTCATATTGGAGTCGAAACATTAACTCCCTCCACAGTTGCTGCCAGTCCCGCTGAGCTTTTCCAGCACTTTCTGTTTTATTTCATTTTTCTGTGGTTTCCTCCCACCGGTGCCTGGTATTCATTCTTTCCTTGCCGCACTTCATCAAGGAGTATTTGAAAGGTCAAGTGAAATTGTGTTGTCTCCTTGCAATTAGCTCCTTCCAATGACCTGTTAACTTCTTTGGAAGACATGATTTACAGATAGCACAAAATCACAGGTGAGGCCTCCATACAATAAAGCTGGCTGTGAGCTCAATGTGACTCAGGGCTAGAACACTGGCCTACCCTGCCCTGTGGAACTGAGCAACTGGAGAAAACAATGCATAAATAGGCAAAAAATAGAAAAAAAACATTCATATTTGAATATGAGATGTGCAGTTGATGTAGTTTAAATGGATTTCAGCAAAGCCTTTGACAAGGTCCCACATGGGAGACTTATAAAGAAGGTAAATGCAACTGGGATACAGGGTAATTTGATAAGGTGGATTCAAAATTGGCTTAGTTGTAGGAGGCAGAGGGTGATGACAGTAGGATGCTTTAGTGACTGGAAGCCAGTGTCCAGTGGGGTACCACAGGGATCTGTGCTCGGTCCCCTATTATTTGTCATTTATATAAACGACATAGATGACTATGTGGGGGGTAGGATTAGTAAGTTTGCAGATGACACAAAGGTTGGCCGGGTGGTTAACAGTGAGGTTCAATGTCTTGGGCTACAGGAAGATATAGATGGGATGGTGAAATGGGCAGATAAGTGGCAGATGGAATTTAACCCTGAAACGTGTGAAGTGATACACTTTGGAAGGAGTAATTTGACAAGGAAGTATTCAATGAACAGCATGACACTAGGAAGTTCTGAGGAACAAAGGGACCTTGGTGTGTGTGTCCATAGATATCTGAAGGCAGAGGGGCATGTTAGTGGGGTGGTGAAAAAGGCATATGGGACACTTGCCTTAATCAATCAAGGCATAGATTACAAAAGTAGGGAGGTCATGTTGGAGTTGTGTAGAACCTTGGTGAGGCCACAGCTGGAGTACTGTGTGCAGTTCTGGTCACCACATTATAGGAAGGATGTGATTGCACTGGAGGGGGTGCAGAGGAGATTCACCAGGATGTTGCCTGGGATGAAACATTTAAGTTATGAAGAGAGGTTGGATAGACTTGGGTTGTTTTCGTTGGAGCAGAGAAGACTGAGGGGCGACCTGATCGAGGTGTACAAGATTATGAGGGGTATGGACAGGGTGGATAGGGAGCAGCTGTTCCCCTTAGTTGAAGGGTCAGTCACAAGGGTACATAAGTTCAAGGTGAGGGGCAGGAGGTTTAGGGGGGATGTGAGGAAAAACTTTTTTACCCAGAGGGTGGTGACGGTCTGGAATGCGCTGCCTGGGAGGGTGGTGGTGGTGGGTTGCCTCACATCCTTTAAAAAGTACCTGGATGAGCACTTGGCACGTCATAACATTCAAGGCTATGGGCCAAGCGCTGGTAAATGGCGTTAGGTAGGTAGGTCAGGTGTTTCTCACGTGTTGGTGCAGACTCGATGGGCCGAAGGGCCTCTTCTGCACTGTCTGATTCTGTGAAAACAGAAAACAAAACAATCATGGCTGCTTTCTTCTAACTGCTGGAAGGTAAAGATCAAAAATGTGACTTGATGCCACATATTAGCAGTGATGCAAATAAACAAAATATTAGAACAATTTTCATTGAAATAAGCCAGTCTAAGAATACATTGAAAGAAGAGTGAAAGTATCAATGATATTCACCCTCATGTCCTGACCAATATTTGTCATCAATTAGCATCACTATAAACAGGTTACCTGGCCATTGTTATATTGCTCTTTGTAGGACTTTGCTCTGTATAAATTAGCAGCAGTGTTTCCTATTTGCAACAGTGACTGCACTTCAAGACCATGGGCTGTAACGTGCTTTGGGACACCCTGACGTCATGAATTCTCTGCATATATCCAAGTCTTTCTTTTCAGCATTTTATTTGAACAAGTAATTTTAGTCTCAGCCTATTGGGGATATGGTAAATAGAACATGAGCCTTTCTTCTGCCATTCATGTCTCATCTTTCCCATGCTAATTGGATGTGTCAGCACTAACCCAGTGAATTCCAGTGGGATCAGTACTGAACAGCATTGAGTCCCCAAATCTGGACACACTTTCATAAATAGGGCAAGCAATGTGACAAAGAGCAACGTCTCAAAACAAATCCCACAACTTCCTACACTTGTCACAAGGATTTTCTTCTTTTTTGCCAAGGCATTAGGCATTGTCTGAGTGGAGCGCAAGAAGGAATGTTTAGCAGGGAGGATTTTGAGCCAGGAACAGAAAAATCAATCCTGTTCATTTTCACCATTGTGTCCAATTACATGATGGCATTGACAGATATCAGGGGGGAAAAATCAGACAGCTTTCAGCTCACCACAAAATGGATTTTAATATAATGATGGAGAAACAACTTGTACCAACCAGAAACTTTAATATAGATCTAAACCATGTGCATTTTTAAAAAAACTAGGACTGTGCTAAATGGATTTAAATTATGTGGTGAGAGAAATTCATACTGAGAACCATGAAGTGACATCTGCTGCTGTGCTCCAAAGTATTCACTTTTCACTGCATCCTGTCACTGCATTGAGAAAAACCCCATTTGATCCCTGTTACATAATGTGTGCATCATGACCACAATCTGAGTTGCAGTGCCTTTGACAGCACATGTCACTCATGATTAAGATTAGTTTTGGCAGAAGAGTGGATCTGGCCTTTGTATGGTGATGTATAGTGGATGATCACAAGTTGCCAGCCCCTTTTACTGTCCTCTCAATTCTTATTCCCATTAGAACGCTCTGCATCTGCATGAACTTTGGAACTTTGAATACAAAATTGTGGTATGTTGGTGGCAAATCACACTGAATGTCACAAGTGTAGGAAGCTGTGAAATTTGTTTTGAGATCTTGCTTATAAACTCTTTTAAAAAGTACCTGGATCTGCACCTTAAGTGCTGTAAGCTGCAGGGCTATGGGCCGGGTGCAGGAAGGTGGGATTAAAAAAGGCACCTGGGTGTCCTCGGGCTGGCATGGACAAGATGGGCTGAATGGCCTCCTTCTGTGCTGTAATTTTTCTATGGTTCTATGGTTCTATATATATCAACTTGCCCTACATATCAACTTCAATGGATTGGAGACTGTGTCCAGATGTCCAAAAAGTGTCTCCCTCACCAGCTCTTGTTTTCTCAACTTTCAAGTGGCCAGTGTTCCAGAAGAGGACAAAGAAAATGCTTCAAAGACCGTCTCAAGCTCTCCTCGAAGCACAGCAGCATTGACATTAATGACTGGGAGGAGCTCACTACCAATTGTTCAAAATGGCGACAACGTGACTGTCAAGCTGCATCATGCTGTGAGTCACAACGAATGAGGGAGAGAAGTGGAAGATGGGGAAAAAAAGGTAGAAAACCCTGCACTCCGGATCCCACTACCTCCTGGGGCGTCCTACCCCATGTGCTCAAAGTGCGTGAGTCGAGAATCAGCCTGTTCAGTCACATCAAGACCCAGGGCAAAAGCTCATGACCTTGAATAGACGTCACCCTCGAATCGAGGAACAGCTGACAACACTGGCTCATTAAATGCTTCGAAATAAGATTTTATTAATGTACTGAGGTAATAGGCCAGGATAAAAGTGAGAATTTGTCATCTTATCGTAACTCTTCTTGACAAGACTTGTATTTCGGCAGCTGTCAGGTTTTTTTAAAATAAGCTTAAATTCAAAAAACCAATCATTAGAAACAGATAAATGACCAATCCAAACAGGGAAACATTCACGGAATTGCACAGAATCTGTAAATAATTCTCTGTTATATGCAGGTTGTTTTGCCACAAATGAAGGATTACATACGGAGTCAGTTTTGCAACCCGTAGCTCATCAGTGAAACGCTTGTTGGTGTTTGGAATTTCCTCCTAAGTAAAGTAATGAACGGCTTAGCGGACCTGAGCACAAATTGTTCTTTTCTAAGTAATCACATTCTGTGTCAGTGACTACAAAACAAAACTGTACATGTAAGGAATGAAAGGTGCAGTCTTCTGATGGGTTAAATTAGATGGGGATCATATCAAAATAGTAATTATTTTGGAACTACAGTAAAGTGTTCAAAGGAAATTTGGATTATTGTTTAGTGAATATAATATTTGCATGATGTAATAATGCTTGAGTGCTTTCTATGAACAGAGCGTTTGCAATGAAAACATGGGTTTGGTCTATAGATTAGGTGCACTTTTAATTTCTACTGTGTCCCTCCAGGGCACACAGGATGCTACGACTGGAAACTAAATTGACATTTGCACCTGTACTTCCCTTACATATTGATTGTTATCAAAGGGTGAGATTCCGATCAGCACAAACACCGCAGGCCTCAGCCTGATTATATTAATTCACTCACGGTACCACACCAGTGAATCTTGACACTCACTTCTGAGGATTCAAAACAATTAGGAAGGCCTGCGATCAGATAAATTAAATTGGAATATATTGCTACAGCCCCCAAACACTATCTCAGGTTGAAGCAGTCTGCTTTGAACCACAGCATCCTATCTGAGCCAAGTTGAGATGCCTCTTCATCACAAAGATGCCAACTGCCCATTTCCATCACATCATCCATTTGCAACCTTGCCTCAGTCCAACTATCGATTAAAGACCTACTTGTGGTTTTGGCACCTCCAGTGTCTACTACTCCAGATACAAAAGCAAAATACACTGGAGGCTGGAAATCTGATATGAAAACAGAAAATGAAGGAAATACTCAGCAAGCCTGACAGCATCTGGAGAGAAAATCAACTTGATAATATTTTGTCAGAATACTATTCCAGATGACCCTTAGCCAGCCTCCCATCCTCCATCATCTGGAAAAATCAGCTCAACCAAATATCTGCTGCCCATGTCATTCATCTAGAATATTTTTCTATGATCAAGATGCTATTTAATTGCAAGTTGTTGTTGAATGTACAGCCTTTTCTAGAAACTCTGGAGGATGGAAATGGTGCTATGTAAGTTCTGAAAATGTTGAAAAGCAGGTCATTTAACTCTAGAATGGCCTTGTCATTCAGGCCAAACACTCAGGGCCAAATGTTTGGACCCATTTGGAGGTGAGAACCGAGGTGGGTAGGATCAGAAACTACAGGTGCCGGCCAGTGTGCCAGTTCCCTGAAGCCATTGGTACCAGCCATTTATCCGGGTGTGAATTTGAGGCCAGTAGGGCTACACACCCCCACACATCAAGGGCTTAAGGAAGGCCAGTTAAAGCAGGCCAACTGCGCTTTTCCCATCTTTAGATTATTCCCATTTATACATTTTTCGTTATCAGGACTACAATATCAGCAGGTGGTGTCTGGTTTAGCTAGCGCTAACCATAAGAATGTTGGCAGAAGGATGGATGTTAGCCTGTGATGGATGTTAGCCTGTGATGGATGTTAGCCTGTGATGGATGTTAACCTGTGATGGATGTTAGCCTGTGATGGATGTTAGCCTGTGATGGATGTTAGCCTGTGATGGATGTTAGCCTGTGATGGATGTTAGCCTGTGATGGATGTTAACCTGTGATGGATGTTAGCCTGTGATGGATGTTAGCCTGTGATGGATGTTAGCCTGTGACGGATGTTAGCCTGTGATGGATGTTAGCCTGTGATGGATGTTAGCCTGTGACGGATGTTAGCCTGTGATGCTGACACAACTAAAGCAGAAGCAGAAGTTTCCTGCACCACTGAGATCCAGCTGAAGTGCCTGGAGGTGGGCACCCAGCAGCAGGCTGTGGGTCAGTGCCTCAGGGCTGGCCCCGAAACCCTCCCTACCTACCTGGGTGTGGGTACAGCCACAGGCTGTCTGGAAGAGTGATTTCCCTCCCTCCACAGTGGTGTTGGGGCTGCTGTATCTCCTTTTTTTATTTTAAAGACTTAAAAATGTTGTTGAAGAGCCCTCTGTGTTCCAACCTGCTGATCCTCTCATGCTGGAAGGCCTCTGATTGGCCCTTCAGCTTGGAGAACCCAACCATGGCCCTTTATTGGGTAGAGAACCTGTCTCCATGACAATTGAGAGAGTGAAAATCCCAGACCAGTGACTGTTTTCCGTGCCCACCCTCGACCCCCGACCCCCAACCCACTCCCCCACCCCCAACCCCCAACCCACTCCCCCACCCCTGACCCCCCAACCCACTCCCCCACCCCCAACCCACTCCCCCACCCCCAACCCACTCCCCCACCCCCAACCCCCAACCCCCAACCCACTCCCCCACCCCTGACCCCCCAACCCACTCCCCCACCCCCAACCCACTCCCCCACCCCCAACCCACTCCCTGACCCCCGAACCCCCAATCCACTCCCCCACCCCGACCCCCGAACCCCCAACCCACTCCCCCACCCCCGACCCCCCAACCCACTCCCCCACCCCAACCCACTCCCCCACCCCTGACCCCCCAACCCACTCCCCCACCCCCGACACCCCAACCCACTCCCCCACTCCCGATCCCCGACCCCCCCAACCCACTCCCCCACTCCTGACCCCTGACCCCCCAACCCACTCCCCCACCCCTGACCACCCAACCCACTCCCCCACCCCTGACCCCCCAACCCACTCCCCCACCCCCGACCACCCAACCCCCAACACACTCCCCCACCCCCGACCACCCAACCCCCAACCCACTCCCCCACCCCGACCACCCAACCCCCAACCCACTCCCCCACCCCCGACTACCCAACCCCCAACCCACTTCCCCACCCACGACCACCCAACCCCCAACCCACTCCCCCACTCCCGACCGCCCAACCCACTCCCCCACTCCCGACCCCCCAACCCACTCCCCCACTTCCGACCCCCCAACCCACTCCCCCACTCCCGACCGCCCAACCCACTCCCCCACTCCCGACCCCCCAACCCACTCCCCCACTCCTGACCCCCCAACCCACTCCCCCACCCTGAACCCCCAACCCACTCCCGACCCCCCAACCCACTCCCCCACTCCCAATCCCCGACCCCCCCAACCCACTCCCCCACCCCCGCCCACCCAACCCCCAACCCACTCCCCCACCCCCGACCCCCCAACCCACTCCGCCACCCCTGACCCCCCAACCCACTCCCCCACCCCTGACCCCCCAACCCACTCCCCCACTCCCGACCGCCCAACCCACTACCCCACTCCCGACCGCCCAACCCACTCCCCCACTCCCGACCGCCCAACCCACTCCCCCACTCCCGACCCCCCAACCCACTCCCCCACTCCCGACCCCCCAACCCACTCCCCCACTCCTGACCCCCCAACCCACTCCCCCACCCTGAACCCCCAACCCACTTCCGACCCCCCAACCCACTCCCCCACTCCCAATCCCCGACCCCCCCAACCCACTCCCCCACCCCCGCCCACCCAACCCCCAACCCACTCCGCCACCCCCGACACCCCAACCCACTCCCCCACCCCCGACCCCCCAACCCACTCCTCCACTCCCGACCCCCCAACCCACTCCCCCACCCCGACCCCCGAACCCCCAACCCACTCCCCCACCCTCGACCACCCAACCCCCAACCCACTCCCCCACCCCCGACCACCCAACCCCCAACCCACTCCCCCACCCCCGACCGCCCAACCCCGGGCGTGGGTTCAGGACCCAAAAATGGTCCTGATTTTTTTTGCCAGTTGATGGAAGGAAAATCCAGCCCCTCAGTGTTTGTTGAGGATTCCATTCATTTGGTGGCTGTCTCGCTTGATCCATTCAAGGATGAGTTCAGGTAATGATACTTTGCAAAGAAAATAATAAAGATTTACCAATCGAGCCTTTGATCCCTGTCTTCCCTGGATTGGGTACAATTAGCGTAGCCGTGGTCTCTCCCTGGCTTGTTTCAGACCCTCAAGAAGCTAAAGATCTACCGGTCAGCCTTTCAGTAAAAGAAAATCCTTATGTTTCCTTCTGGTTTTAGCAAACTACACGATAGCAGTCTGACACTTCCAATAATATTATCCTGACCACTTTCATTGTACAATGACATACTTCTGCTCCCAAATAATCGTAGTCATTAAGCTCTGTAGAATATGTCACCAAATTTCCCTTTAGAAACTTCAATCCATTTTGTTGCCACATTTTCATCCAATTTAATATTAATGGAGTCTTTCCTCAGAAGTAGCAGGATTTGATTTTGATTACTAAAGAAGTGCGGCTGAGGCAAATAACAACATTAAAATAACTTGAGCTGCAATGAAGCATGTTAGTCACAACAATTTTTAAGCGTTGGTCAAAATGTCATGTTTTCCCAGAAGGAAAAAGCAGTAGAAACTGGGAAATAAGAACGCTGGTCCAAACTGGTCTTGTATACCTTCAAATGGAACAACAGTCGAAGCTGGGAAATAAGAGTACTGGTCCGAACTGTTTTTTCCTTCTGGGTTAGGCTTGCCAATTCTATAATTGCATCCTCCGAGCTTGTGAGAAGAATATGGGTGGCAAAATATTGCATCACTATGTATAATGAAAAGATTATGATGAGAGTGCATTGACTGGAGACACAATCAGTAAATTCTTGTGAATTTAGTGAGGACAAGAAATGTTACAACAGCAACAGTAAAGCTGGTTTCAAAGAGAGGAGATGGCACAGCTCATTAAGAATCAGCCTGATAATGTATTGTCCCTTGGCTTGACAGTACCTGCAAAAGGTTAGAATTGATTTAATCTCTTTTGCCTCCTTTACTCTTTTAAGACACTCAGGCCGATGATGCAAACAGGTTTGACCAGTTTTCAGGTGGCAAACAAACAAGTTCAATTGGAAATTTGTGTGGTATAAACAAAATAAAGAAAAAAAGCTGCAGATTCTACTCTGCTTTGCCAGTTTATGTGACTTCCACCTTCACCGCTACCTCCTGTTCTCTTTATTTCATAAAAGTCTTTAGCCATCATTTGTTTTCCACTCAAACATCTTACAGACTATTTTCTCTTCTCTTTTGTCTATGTTTTTTTCTCTCTGTTTCCCCTTTATTGTGTTTCTGTTTAAATCCTGCTCATTGCAATATTGCAATATTTTCTATTTCTGTTGAAGGTCCCACACCTGAAGTGTTAGTTTGCCTGTTCTCTCCACAGATGTTGCCTTTCTTGCTTAGTGTTTCCAGCATATTTTGTTTTATTTTGGAAAGGCTGGTGGTCTCTGTTAAGCTGGATCTCCTCCCATTCTGCACTCCAATCTTTCTTCTGGACCCTGCCAGTTTGTAGGCAGATGCATGAAAGTGAAGCCAAAGTAACATCATGGCTTCATACACAATCCCACCCGATTGGCCCGGTTTCCCTTACTAATACCATAAGGGCATTCACGGTTGCCAGGAGCAGAGTTGTATATAGAAGTGGAGTTAAGGGACTCGCATGTAAATTTACAAATTGTTAGGCCATTTTCAACTGTTTTCCTTTTCTTTTCCTGTTTGGGATTCACTCTCTTCATAAGCTAAAGTTCATGCAAACTCTGCTGCCTGGAGCCTGACGCATACCTAATCCCATTCACCTTTCACCCCCGTGCTTGCTGACATACATTGGTTCCCAGTTAAACATAATGCCTCGATTTCAAAATTCCCATTCTTTTCAAATCCCTCCATGGTTTTACTGCTCCCTATCTCTGTAACCTCCTGCATCCCTACAACTGAGATATCGCATTCCTCCAATTCTAGCATCTTACTCATTCCCGATTTTAATTGTTACGCTATTGGTGGACATGCCTTCAGCTGATGAGGCCCTAATCTCTAGAATTCTCTCCTTAAGCCTCTCTGTCTCTCTTACCTCCTTTAAGATGTTACTTAAGATCTAACTCATCTGCATTAAATGGAATCTCCTTATGTGGCTTGGGGTCAAATTTTGATAACATGCCTGTGAAGTGTTTGAGAGGTATTATAACTGTAAAGGGACTATATAAATTATTATTGGGGTGGTGGGTGGTTATTGTTCTTGTTGTAGTGATGGCTGGTTGTTGTAGCGGGTGGTTGTTGTGGTGGTGGGTGGTTTTTGTTTGGCTTTATGGTGGTGGTTGTTGTTGCTGTGGTGGTTGTTGCTGTGGTGGTTGTTGTTGCTGTGGTGGTTGTTGTTGTGGTGGTTGTTGTTGCTGTGGTGGTTGTTGTTGCTGTGGTTGTTGTTGCTGTGGTGGTTGCTGTTGCTGTGGTGGTTGTTGCTGTGGTGGTTGTTGTTGCTGTGGTGGTTGTTGTTGCTGTGGTTGTTGTTGCTGTGGTGGTTGCTGTTGCTGTGGTGGTTGTTGCTGTGGTGGTTGTTGCTGTGGTTGTTGTTGCTGTGGTGGTAGTTGTTGCTGTGGTGGTAGTTGTTGCTGTGGTAGTTGTTGCTGTGGTGGTAGTTGTTGCTGTGGTAGTTGTTGCTGTGGTGGTTGTTGCTGTGGTGGTTGTTGCTGTGGTGGTTGTTGTTGCTGTGGTGGTTGTTGTTGCTGTGGTGGTTGTTGCTGTGGTGGTTGTTGCTGTGGTGGTTGTTGCTGTGGTGGTTGTTGTTGCTGTGGTGGTTGTTGTTGCTGTGGTGGTTGTTGCTGTGGTGGTTGTTGCTGTGGTGGTTGTTGCTGTGGTGGTTGTTGCTGTGGTGGTTGTTGCTGTGGTGGTTGTTGTTGCTGTGGTGGTTGTTGCTGTGGTGGTTGCTGTTGCTGTGGTGGTTGCTGTTGCTGTGGTGGTTGTTGCTGTGGTGGTTGTTGTTGCTGTGGTGGTTGTTGTTGCTGTGGTGGTTGTTGCTGTGGTGGTTGTTGCTGTGGTGGTTGTTGTTGCTGTGGTGGTTGTTGTTGCTGTGGTGGTTGTTGCTGTGGTGGTTGTTGTTGCTGTGGTGGTTGTTGCTGTGGTGGTTGTTGCTGTGGTGGTTGTTGTTGCTGTGGTGGTTGTTGCTGTGGTGGTTGTTGTTGCTGTGGTGGTTGTTGTTGCTGTGGTGGTTGTTGCTGTGGTGGTTGTTGTTGCTGTGGTGGTTGTTGTTGCTGTGGTGGTTGTTGCTGTGGTGGTTGTTGCTGTGGTGGTTGTTGCTGTGGTGGTTGTTGTTGCTGTGGTGGTTGTTGCTGTGGTGGTTGTTGTTGCTGTGGTGGTTGTTGCTGTGGTGGTTGTTGTTGCTGTGGTGGTTGTTGTTGCTGTGGTGGTTGTTGTTGCTGTGGTGGTTGTTGCTGTGGTGGTTGTTGCTGTGGTGGTTGTTGCTGTGGTGGTTGTTGCTGTGGTGGTTGTTGTTGCTGTGGTGGTTGTTGCTGTGGTGGTTGTTGTTGCTGTGGTGGTTGTTGCTGTGGTGGTTGTTGTTGCTGTGGTGGTTGTTGTTGCTGTGGTGGTTGTTGTTGCTGTGGTGGTTGTTGCTGTGGTGGTTGTTGCTGTGGTGGTTGTTGTTGCTGTGGTGGTTGTTGTTGCTGTGGTGGTTGTTGTTGCTGTGGTGGTTGTTGCTGTGGTAGTTGTTGCTGTGGTGGTTGTTGCTGTGGTGGTTGTTGTTGTTGTGGTGGTTCAAACTCAAAACTATCCAGAACAAAGCAGCCCGCTTGATTGGCAACCCCTTCCACTAGCTTAAACATTCACTCCCTCCACTGCCAGTGCACAGTGGTAGCAGTATGTACTAACTTCAAGCTGTGCTGCAGCAGCAAGCCAAGTCTGCTTCGACAGCACCTTCCAAACCCGCAACACTTACCAACTAGAGGGACAAGGGCAGCATATAGACGGGAACACCACCACCTGGAAGTTCCCCTCCAAGCTACTCACCATCCTGACTTGGAAATATATCACCGTTCCCTCACTGTCGCTGGGTCAAAATCCTGGAGCTCCCTCTCTAACAGCACTGTGGCTGTACCTACACCACATGGACTCTTTGGGATTTTGACAGAGGTACGCCCTTAACTGGCATGGAGACAGGTTCCTTATCCAATGAAGGGTGACAGGCAGGCTCTCGAAGCTGTAGGGCCAATCAGAGGCCTTCCAGTTTGAAAGGAGCAGCAGTCTGGAGTGGAGGGTAAGTAACTGAGAGGATGCTTCAACATGGAAACACCCTGTCACCAATTTTTTCAAAAGTTTCTATAATAAACAAGAAGCAGCCAGCCTATCACGGTGGGGGAGGTGGGAGGTTGGGGAGTGGGGCTGGGAATCCCTCTAGAGGGTGGCCTTTGGTTGTGCTCACTCCCAGGCAGGTAGGGAGGGCCTGTAGGCCTTCCAGGTGTGCTGGTCCACTGGCCCACCATTGACACCCTGTCTCCAGGCAGCTAAACTGCCCCATGTCACATCAGGGAACTGGAGGCCAAATGCAGTCAGTCTCCTTTAACCCTGGTTAACAAGGCTTTATGTGCCTTGTGAGGGCAGATAGAGTTTCTGGCCCTGACACTGCCTTGGCAAAAAATGGCTGGTGCCGGGAACAGGATCGAGAGTTTTCAGGCCAAAGTGCCTCCTTTCAAGACCTTTGCAGGGCCTGAAAATTTGGCCTCATGACTTCTTCCTGAAATTCTCTCAGTTAGAACTTTCAGTCTTTAGGGAAGAAGAGGTGAAGGGATGTGAGGACTTACCCTAGCTGGGACAGACAAAACTGTGGGGTCAATCAAACTAGCTCTTTGTGCATATAGGGTTGAGGAGTTGAGGAGATATTTGGGCACTGGGGATGGTGGGGGAGATATGGGGTTTGAGGGGGCAACAGTGGTAGATAAAACCTTAAATGGGATGAATAGAGTGATTTTGCATTCATCCAGGATCCTAAATTATTGTTGTCCTTACAGATTTAAAGATGAATCAGCGGGCAGGATATAATGCCCTCCTCTGAGGCCTTCCCACCCTGCTGCCAATTCAGGCCCCGAAGTGGGCAATTAATGCCAAATGAAAGGCCTGATCCCACTGCCACTTATATTCAACCAGCAGTGGGCATGGCAGTGTCAGTAGGGAGCCTGAAAAGCAGACCCTGTCGAGGTTGCTTGTGGGCTTCCGAGGTGGGGTGTCTCTTGTTCAAAGGCACTCAGTGCCTATTCGAGGACGCTGGCATCGGTAAGTATTGTGGTGGGGTGCCCACTGAGAGCCACCCTCCCTGCCCTTTCTGCAAATACCCCTGCTCCCCGTCTCCTGTGATCCACACTGTGGAATAGAGCTTTAGTCAGCTAAATTGTCTAATGGGTTAAATGGTCTAAAAGTGATTATATTGCAGTAAGGTAATTTATGTAATCTTTACTATTCAAGCAGTGTAAACTAATCACACCGAGTATCTTTGAAAAGTTTGTGGTTACAACTGCATCCTGTTATGTGTTAAACGAAACAATGGGACCCTGATTAAATCTGCTGATATGGTAATTTATGTAATCTTTATCTAATATAGTTGTAGTTAAACAATCTCCTGTTTTATTGTGAAATGTCCCATCTGCCTGTAATTGTATTACTGCGATCACCCGATGTACGTGCTAACCATGACATAACTGTGATTTCCTGATGTACGGACCTTATATGGTATGAGCCTCCTGTTATGAGGGGTATAAAGTACACTGGATTCTTGGTTCTGGGTGTCAGACTGACTAGGAACCACGTGTGATGTCCTGAGCAGCCTACATGCTTGAATAAATATAGTTTTGCTTCTAACAAGCCAGGGTTCTCGTAGTTGTGTCGTGATTCGACAGCGCCCCATGACTCCTGCCCCACCTCCCTGACCGCTGAGTGGCCCTTTGATTGACCGACACTTCTCTGGGACGGGATTTCCATCCCTGGGGTCCTGGATCCCAGCGAAGACTTGCTGCTGGCCACTTAAATGCCTGAGAGACAGTTAATACCTGCGGGCCTTCCCAAAAAGAGCCAACATGGGGTTATCGCCAGCTCTCATGGTGGCAGGTGTGACCCCCCATTGCCGGCACTAAATACTGCCCAATGTCACTGATCTTTTCCTTGCCAAATGTTTTTAGTTTTGATCACACAGAAACAATATCAATTGTGACTGTGGCTTAAGGAGAGTAAATTTTAAAAGTATATTAATAAATAATTATGTATGAAGGGTTCATAGTGCAGCAAGCATTGTGGACCAATTTGTTCGTACTGCTCCCAGGACTGCTCTTAAACAGACCTTTTGAAGATTCATCAGAAAACCTGAGAAACAGGATCGAAAATAAAAAAAAACCTTTTTACACCATGAACCTAATGTCAGAACCACTAGGGAATGATCCCAGTTACGTTCCTCGGTTTAATGTACAAATGATGTCTTGAAATTTATCCTTGACAATTCACTTTACATTGTTACTTCTGCAGTGAAAAGGACACTTAGATTTGTTGCTCTAGAATTTGATTTGGAAATGACAGCATTAGCTATTTTATTAACATGAAGTTCTTAAGAAGAAACAGTATGATTCTGCAAGATATATTCAAAATCAGAACTGCATGTGTTTGGGTTTTGAAATGCAATCATTACTACATGTCCTGTTGGTTCTGTAGTCATATGACTTCTGCCATGAGGGACAGGGCTGTGGGGAACCATGTTCCATTCAGTTCAATAAAGACACCGAACTAGAAGCACTGTAGCCTTTGAGCTTATTACAGCATGTGTTGTTAAAGCACCGATTCCTTTGTTCTCCTTCTAGACTCCCTCTGCTGGTCCATGTGTATGATAGCCTTAAGTGGACAACTGCAATTTTCAATGCACTACATTGAGAACTGGTGCAACTGGCACAACCACAAAAAAGACATTTGCGAAAGTGTGCATCTTTGTAACAGATGCAGGAACAAATAAAAAACATAACTGCGTGACATGCTGGCAATGAATGTCACAGTGGGGCAAATCACTGGTTGGGTAAGTAGTACTGCAAGTTCCTTCATAACAATGCAAAAGTGTTGTGTACAGAGGAAGTTAAAAGAAATGAGTGACCTATCTTCTGTTTGCTTGCAATGGTGGAAAATATTCCCACAGTGGTTAGTTTATTTGGATATATAGATGGAGAGTAGACTGGGACAGGTTGTCTGAGATTGTTTAAAACGCTGCTCTATTTATTGCACAATTCTATGTTGGTGAATAAGAAGTCATAGTAAAAACCTACTCAGTTGCAAGTTTCAGAGATGGGCAAAGTAGTTCAAAGAGAACATTGCGATACATTATTCAAGTGGTCGATTGTCTTTGCAGGAAGTTAAATCTAACATCATTGAACTTTCACAGCATGAGATAAATTGAGATTGTAACTAGATTTGCAACATCAAAGACCTTTGCTCAGCAGGAAAAACTTACTTATGTGATTATCTTTTGTACACTGTTAAACAAAACCTTGTACAGTTGCTTAACTTCAAAATTTGTATGCTGCTTTCTAGATATTAAAACAAGGTCGAACGTACACTTTAATGGAATGAGCATAATCATTTACAGAATACCCAGTTTCTTTAAAAGCAAACTTCAAACCTTTAGTTAGAAAATGTGCTGCAGCTGGCACTGTTTAATGTTCAAGATTATAGGAGTTTATAGGGAGGATCTGGCAATCATTCCCAAATGTCAAAAACCTCAACAAATATTTTTAATATAAGCATGCAAAGTAGTGTGTTGTACCAGGGAAGAAGAGCAAATATTTAACATTTAGAAAAAATAATTTGTTTATCAGGTAAAACTGATCCAATTACAATAACTTGAGAAATCAAAAGTTGTTGATGTCTTTTACATCTTCACTGCAGGAATGCTCTGGAAAATTACTATGACCTCCCTACCTGCCAAGAAAACAGATTATCGGAAAAGTCAAATTAATGAAGACAACGATAAGACAATTGCATCCACTTGAACTGACTGAATCTGCAACTTTGATGTCCTTGGAAACTCCTTAAAAGAAGAAAGTCTGTGCTCTATAATATCAAAGAACTGCCCTGGAATGCTGGGTTTTAGCTGCTGAATTGGCAGAGTGCGTTAGCTTGTTGGTAGCTTCTTGTAGCTGAGCCAGAAGGTCACAGGGTCAATCTTGACTTGAGAACTGGATTTTGTGCTGGGACGGGGTTCCTTTCCCCGGGCCAGAATTTTACGTTGATCAGGCGGGCGTGCTTCCCGATGTCATCGCGCACACGAGCAATATTGAGGGTGGTGGGCATGCACAGGAGGTGGAGCCGCACCCACCGACAACTAAAGGGCCAATTAAGGCCATTAAAAAGCCTATTGTCCACAATTTTCTGTTGCCCGTGTGATTTTGTGCTCTTCGCTTGGGCAAAATGGGCAGGTGGGCAGGCTGTTTTTAACAAATTGTCATCCAAGGGTGGGATAAAAAGGGCCTGGAGCATTGCCATTGTGAATAGTGAGGAGTTTAGGAGATAGTTTGCTGCTGGCTGCTTACTGAAACTTGACAGCTTTATCTCTGTTTTGAGCTTCAGTCTTTGCATTGCAAGCCTTCATTTTAGGACTCATTAGTGTCCCCAAGGCCTTGCAGGGTTTATACTGTGTGGATTGGTCCAGCAACAAGGCAGCCTTCTGTTTCTCTAGTAATGGTGATTGTCTAGTCCACTGGTGGAACCTCCTCTGAGGAGGAAGAGAGGGGCAGAAGGGAGAGGAGGCCTGGTGTCTGTAGGCAGTGTCCAAGAGAGTGACCTGGTGGGGAGAGGCACAGTTACAGGGGGCACAGGGCCAGCAGGGAATCTAAGGTGGAAGGGGCCGCAGAAGACACCACTATCCTGCTGCCAGAGTGTACAGGCAGCGATGTAGCTACCTCAACATGTCAGAAGTGCAATGCCAAAGGAGGCTCCGCCTCTCAAGGGAGACAGTGACCTCCATTTGTCGGGTGATCGGGCCTGAGATCAGCTCTGACTGTATGGGTGGCCACCCCATGTCAGTGGCTCTGAAGGTCACAGAGGCCCTCAACTTCTATGCCTCTGGCACCTTCCAAGGGTCCATGGCAGGTCTGTGTGGAGTCTCCCAATCAGCTGTCCATAGTTGTGTGAAGCTGGTGACAGACACTCTGTTCAGGTGGGTCATGAATTTATTCATTACCGGACAGACAAAGCCAGCCAGGCTGAGCGAGCCAGAGGCTTCGCAGCCATTGCTGGCTTCCCCCGTGTCCAGGGTGCTATAGACTGTACACATGTGGCCATCAAGGCGCCAGCGGGTGAGCCCGGTGCCTTCATCAACAGGAAGGGCTTCCACTCCATGAACGTGCAGATAGTGTGTGATCACAGGATGCTGATTCTACAAGTCTGTGCAATGTACCCAGGCAGCTCCCACGACACCTACATCCTCAGGTGCCGGGGCTCTTCAGTGCTCCAGCCCGGCTGGATGGATGGCTGCTGGGTGACAAGGACTATCCCCTCAGAAGGTGGCTCATGACGCCTCTCCACCATCCAAGAACAGAAGCTGAGCAGTGGTACAATAGGAGCCAGGGCACCACAAGGGCTGTGATAGAAAGGACCATAGGTCTGCTGAAGATGCGCTTCCGATGCCTCGACCGTTCAGGGGATGCACTACAATACCCCGCAGAGCGTGTGTCACTGATAGTGGTTACATGCTGCGCTCCCCACAATCTGGCACTGGCAATGGGGGACCCACTGGAGGAGACTTGACAGGCCACAGGTGATGACTCCAGTGGTGGATCAGGTGAGGAGCCTGGGGAATAACACAATGAGGATGTGGAGGCAAACCTCTGGAACCTATAGGGAGGCAGGGACATCAGGGAGCCTTGATTCACCCTCCTTCAGCTAGGCTGCCAAGGCACTGCTTCCACCTCATGCAATGGGTGCTGATTCTTACTGAATGTTTGAAATGAACCATTCCTTTGAACCCAAAGCCCACTCACTACCAGTGCAGTAAAGTTTAGAGCCACTCATGTCCAGCATGAGACACTGGCATGTCCTGCACCTACAAAACAAATGAAGCATATTCAGATCATTAAGACAAAAGCAAAATTTATATAATTTTGGCACTCACAGAAAATGAACATAACAATATAAGGTGTTAATGGTCACACCAGTAAACAAATTGCTAAAACATTACAGAACAGAAGATCACCCCTGAAAAGTCCCTCTTGTGCTCATGGTGCCTGAAGCCTACGTTTGTGAGTGCTGTGTCCTAGTGACCCCCATCTCGCTGGCAGCGGCATTGGAGACAGCTGCTGACCCTGCTGTCTTGTTGGCCTTAATGACCTTGGTGGTCATCCTCTGGCCAGTGGAGTCTGTGCTGGCCCCGCCTGGGAGGGGGTGCCCAGATTCCTCAGTCTTCGGAGCCTCATCAGATGCCACGGTCACTGGCAGAGGGGCGGAGGAGCTGCTGCCATCATCCAGAGCGTCCGGAGAGGAGCCCGCAGAGATGACAGGCAGCTCGTGCACCAGTGTGGGATTGGTCTGGACCCCCCTGCTCACCATTGATGGATGGGCACCAAGCTGGGATACTGGGTGCCTCAACCATCTCCTACACTGGCTGCGACCTCCTGAGGTTATTGCTGTGTGAGGGCTTACAGATCTGAATGCAACTCCAGAGATGCCTAACTCTGTCCTTGGAGCTGCCTCTCCATGAGAATCGCCACTCTCTCGATGGTGGATGCATTGCGCTTGCCCATGAGGGTCAACACAGTGCTCACGCTCTACATGGACTCCTCCATGACAGAGACCATGGCACGCAGACCCTCATGGATCTCCACCAGATCCTCCCGCACATCCCGCTGGACATCCAACATCTGCTGCCTAATGGGTGACTCCAGAGGCTTGTCATTTGCCTCGGACTCAGCATGGTCCTGGTCCCCAGCAGTCCTCCAATTGCCAGCGCACTGGACGCTCTCTGCTTCTGCCTGCTCCTCATGTGAATGTGCCGTGCCCTCACTGCTGTACACCGACATTGTAGCCAACAATCTAATGCCCACTGAGGTGCTGGTATCTGCACTGGTGCCTGGTGCAGAGGGGGGGTGTGATGCAGGTGCATCTGACGGGCACTGCTCCTCCTGTGTCAAGGGTAGCGTATCGGGGCCCTGTAACCATTTGCTGGATGACGATTCTAGGTGAGAAAAATGACATGTTATTAGTTTAAGTCATCACACTGTCACTGTGTATGCTGGATGGGCTGGTGAGACAATGGAGATCTGCAACATGGTGTCATCATCTTCCAATGAACAATGGGGACTCCAGGTTTGAGGCTCCCATTACACAACACAACAATATTTACACACTCTGACACTCACATCTGTGCACTGCAATCTTACCTTCATCAGATACCCCACCTCTCCATGGCCGGTGTAACCAGCTGGGTGCCAGCTCTCCATCTCTAAGGCATCCATCTCATACCTCATCAATATGAACAGGTTTGGGGGCCTTCACCCATCCTTGACCTTTTGATGTTGTTCTGGCTTCTCTTCTCCTGAAAGGAGAGAGGAGCATTGATTAGCCCACATTCTACCTGCAGCACCATTGCAGCCTGGCCAACCCCACCTGAGGAACACTTTGCAGGACACATGCGACTCAGGGCCCTCAACCACACAGCAAGCAGGCCAGGCAGCCAGAGCTCACTGCCGATATCATTGACAGGTGGCACTGTAAGTCTTACACCCCTGAGCACTGCGAGGGGCCAGCCAGCTGTTAACACTTCACCACACAGATTTATGCCAACTTGGTACCCACCATTGCTGAGTACAGCAGTTTGTTGAAGCTTTTGTGGCACTGCACCCATGTGCGCCGCACAACATCCTGGCTGCTGACCTGGGCTGCCACCTCTGCCCATGCTTTCTTGGTCAGGTGCGGTGGCCTCCTCTTGCCATCCCTGGGGATGAGGATGTCCCGCCTGGCACTGACCTCCTCCATGAGGATTGCCAGGCACTCATCTGAGAACCAGGGGGATGAGCGCCCACAGTACTTGCCCTCTCGCCTGGCATGCCCAGCAGGTGCAGATACCGTTGCTGGTCAAAAAAAATGTTTAGTCAAACAACTCCAAAGCTTCAAGGTGTCCCCCTAACCAACCTTCAGGGAGCAGCCTCTGCTGCTTTTAAATCCCCCACCAGGTCGTCATTAGACTCGGTGCCCGACAGGCTCTGGCTCCCGCCCAGCCCTTTCGACCATTGAGAAGATGCATTTCACATTGGGCAGCCCTTAACTGGCCAGCCAGTGTGAAATAGTGTTTGGAAATGCAGGCCAGCCTGGGAGTGGATTATACGGCCGCTTCCGGGCCTGTCGATTTCACACACCAAGCATGAGATTCAGGCCCTGGTGTAAAAGCCCACCCTGGCTTGGCCAGCTTGCCCGACTCTCAGTTGACAGTTGGCAGACAGCGGATTGGCTTGAGGTTGGCCTTCTGTCCCATCAGGGAGGAAGCCTTGCTTCAAGAACTGCCAGCCAATCAAAATGGTTGGCAAATCTTTGGTCACAGCATCACCACCAAGAGTAGTGGCTACTGCAGCAGTCCCAGAGGGAAACATGCTGATGGAAGCTGAACTTGGAGGTAAGTCTGGGGGCTCTCACCACAGCCAGGCTGGCTGGGATGAGGGGAATGGGGTTCCAGGGTGTCCACGGCAGGGGAGGGGGAAATGCGGGGGTGGGGCTGCAGAAATACTTTGTGGGGGAGGTGGGGCTTCTGATGGTTACAGAGGCCCAAAGAGGCGGCACCTCCCCTCCACTTGCCTGGCCACCAGCCTGCCCAGTGAAATATGACAATCTGGAGATATGGTGCTGGCCTTCCCCTGCTGCAGGTAAAATTACAGCGTTGGCTGGAGGAGGCCCTTAAGTGGCCATTAATTAGGTGAAGGGAGTGACATCCCTGTCAGGGTGCCCAACTTTATGTCACCCCTCCCTCCCCACCACCATGTACCCCACCCACCCTGCTTTCAGCGGTAGGGGGGGGGGAGACTGGGGGCTGCAAAATTCAGCCCCAGCACTTAAATCCAGACTGATATCTCAGTACAGTATTGTTAGAAGTGCCATCTTTTAGATAAGGCATTAAACTAGGAAATTGTTTGCCATTCTCAGATTGATTGATTGATGCAATAGATCCCAAAACACACTTCAAGGGAAGAGTCTTGGCTAACATTCCTCCCTGAAGCAATACCACGAAAAAGGGATTATCTGGTTATTTGTACTTTTGCTGTTTGTGGGACCTTGCTGCATGCAAATTGGCCAGTTTAACAAGTGACAGCATTTAATAGAGTAATTTATTACTCCTAAAGTGCATTGAGACTTCTGGCAATGTGAAAGGCACTATGTTAATACAAGTTCATTCTTTCTGAAAAGGATGCACAATTCTGTAAAGGGTTCACAATCAGGAACTTGGCAAGAGGAATAGAAAATATTATTTGCCCGAGACACATTATAAGGGACAAAATGGCTAGACACTTATAATCGGTTGGCAATCTTCAAGAATCTTTGGCTTTGCATTAGCATTTTTACATGCATGTAGATGCATTTCTTGGGAAGGTTCAAGATAATGGGACATGACCTACTGAATAGCTCTGCTCAATGTGTAAAAAATATTCAAAACAAGGGAACTGGATTGAACATTAAGCTCCACATCTGGATTTGAATTGCAGACACACTTCCATGATTATAAATATTATTAAGCTGAGCAATGTCAACCTGGCGGTTCCACACAAAATAACCAACTAACTGTCGGTCTGTGTTGAGCTACAAGCAATCTCCCACCAGAGCTGATGGTTACTTAACAGGAAATCATTGGTAGACAGAGTCAAACTCTCATGTGTGCGCATGCCTTGCCCATAAAAGCACTTTCTCCGAAGGAAGTGGAGTTATTAATGGATGTCCTGGAAGACGAACCTCAATTACAAGAACGTCATCACTACATCAAATGTCAAAATGTTTTTCTGAACACACTGACACACTGCCCTTCAATATTGGCATCGGGTATAATCTGCTGCCCCTCCCACTAATGACCAAAGATCATAACAATATCATGAACAGAGAAATGTGAAGGGCTGCCAATCAAAAAAAAACTTGCATTTCTATTGTATCTTTTCACACCCTCAGGAATTTTCAATGTGCTTTTTGGCCAATTAATTGCTTTAAATGTGTCGCTACTGCTATAGGCAAGCACAATGGGCCAATTGTACGTAGCAAGTCCCAACAAGCAGCAAATGTGATCACTGCCCAGATAATTTGTTCTGATTTTGCTGACTGAGGGAGAAATGTTGACAGGGACACCCTGCTTTCCTTCAATTGAGTCATTGAACAACCAGATAAACACATTTCATGTTAACGGCTTCGAGAATATCTTTAATGTACAGGTCAAGGTCAGCTGCTGCAGAGCTGCTTCATAGATATTGCTTATTTGGGTGCATCATGCACATGTTTAAAGAACCTAAAGTGTTACCTTGACCATTAAATAAGGCAAATTATTAGTCAGAATAGGCAATTTCCTGGAAGTTTGCATTGAAATAATGGCATAAATACAACGCAATGCCAATTTTCAGCACAAAGGATTGGAGATGTTTGCTTATAAATTATTTTTTAAGCCCCATTTCAGCTTCCTTCATCTTTTCTGCTGATTCCCTGAAATGTCTGCTGAGTCACTCTATTACTTATTAACATAGCTCTGTCCAACCTTCACAAGAGCAACTCAAGCAAATTTCCTGCATTTGTGCTGGTTTTCTGCAGGAGCGCAGATTTAAGCCAAAAATACTTCAGTGAAGCAGGGGTCCAAAGTCACTATTTATGGAATTTTACAAGGATTAAAAAAAACTCTCACTGATACCTGGCCTGTTTTTATGGCATCACAAAGTGTTACATTAATAATTGAAAACTTTCCATGATTTCAATTTCTTATACATGTCAAGCCTGATACGTATGAATAATGGTTGAATAGATTCGAACTTTAATTTTCATAGACAAAGGACTTAAAGGAGAAATAAGACATATATTGGGTGCTTTCCTTTGGCCCTGATTGTCTACACAGATTTCTGCTTGTTTACACCATTTTTGACATTCCTGACAAATGAGAGAAACTGATCCAGGAAAAAAATTATATGGTTCTGCCACCAATGAGAATTCCTTTACATCCCCATCCTGGCTACAGAAGGGCAGAAGCAAGAAATAAGCCATTCATCAAAAGTCGAGGAAGTTAAATGCGGTTTAATACCTTTGATTTATGCTGGAGACATTGGAGATAAAAGCTCATTTTCCTTTTCAACATTTATTTTTGCAGAAACGCAGAAGGAGTTACACAATGAATGGAATCTGCTTTCGCTATAATAAATGTTCAACAGGCGATGACTAAGCCTGGGACTGCAGTCTCCTCACAACCATCCAGCAGTGTAACTTATAACAGACAGATCACCAAATCTGAGAAAACCAAGTGCAAGGAACTGTCAAGGTCAGAGTTCAAACGTGCAATCCTTTGATTTGGAATCTAACAAGATCCTTATATTAATGGGAAAGTGAGTAGGGGCAACTGTTAGCAGCCAGGAAACCCAGAAAAAAAGGGAACATGTAGGTCCTGATGAATTCAACTGCAGAGTTTATTTGTTTTTTTTCCCTCCATTCACTGTTCGACAGAGGGGCAGATTGAGAGACTAGCCAGCTGACTAGTGTAGGCATGAAGGCCAATGCCTGACTAGCATGGGTGTGAAGACCTAAGGTAGAAGGTCGCAACCATGGATGGGAGAGTGGAGAGAGAGAGAGTGAGCGGGAGAGATCATGGTGGGAAGTGGCACGAGAGCCTGCAGAGTGGGGGAGATCACAGGAGAGGAGATCACAGGATGGTGGTCGAAGATTGGGCTCCAGGATGGCTGAAGTTCTGATTGTGCAGGGAGGCAGGTAGGCTTGGGGACTGGAGTGGTGGGGGGTGGAGGGAGTGGGGTGGGGAAGCCCTCCTGTTCCTCCTGGCCCACAAGCAGTGCTAGAAAAGCATTTCTTGCAGGATCCAGCAACCTTCGCCTCCCCTGAGCTATTGGGCCACCTGCCGTTAAATTCACATGGCTACTAAAATTGGAAGCACACAGCCTCATTTAAATATGATAACTCCTGACCTGCCTCTTGAGAGCAGGTTGCTTGCCCAAGCCCCAACCTGGTTGAACCAGAGTTAGGTTGGGTTTGGGCTTTGGTTTCCCTTTTCTAAGAATTTAACATTTCCCTTGCTCTTCTCCCAGCTGTCCAGGGGGATTAAAATGTTCCCCAACATGTTTATTTTAACGCAATCAGATTGCACCCATCTATTTTTTGTACACTCATCAGTTACGACAGCCTTATTTCAGTAGATGAAAGTGCGAAGAGACAGAAACGATATGGACAACGTAAAATCCAGAAAGTTAGAATAGTCAAGGCAGAGCAATTCATGGATATTTATGGTACTTAACACCAAAACACCTATAAAAGATCAACTCTGCTTAAGTAAATAAGAATTGAAAATCACAATCTTCTTTCCTATCTGTATCCCACTAACTATATTTTAATCTGATTTAGATTAAAATTACAGCTGGAAACAATTCATATTTTAAAATCTTTCCCATTTAAGGTTTAAATGTTCCATCAAATTCCTGTTTTATGAATAATCCCAATAAGCAGGCACAATTATGTTGAAAACATTGAGTTGACAGGTCATAAATTATCTGGATCAAAATTTTCACTGAACTAGAATATAACTTTTCAGGCTGAATATAGGTATAAACAATGCACGACACATTTAGATGAGTAAATGCAAACAAACAAGGTTTCGTATTTACAGGAGCTTTATCTTCTCAGGACATCCCAAAGTGCTATATGGCTAATAAATAATATTGATGTGCAGTCACTGTTGGTGTGCAGCATGGTGCAAAAACAACAATGAAATAAATGAGCAGTCATTCTCCTTTGGCTGTGTTGTTGAGCGATAAATGTTGGCCAGGAAACCCCTGCTAGTTTCTGAAATGTTAAAGGATCTTTCACCTACTCCTTGGCAGGCAGACGGGTCTGGTTTTGATACTTTGGCCTGGATGTTCACCAAGTCGAGTTGACTCGGGAGCCTTTCAAAAATGGCAGATGGGTCCCGATTCTGGGATTTCCGACCCCATTCCCAGGTTGTCTGATTTTCTGGAGTGCCTTTAAAGGGTGTGGGCTGGTTTCTGTCAAAAGCCTGCATCTGGCACTCCTCACCTGGCTGGCCCCATTACAGAGGTTGGCATGTCCTACTCCTCTGCAATTTTCAATCAGCCGGGCCAGGTTTCTAAAGAGTCATTGTTCACGATCTCTCGGAGGAGTTGAGGTCCTAGTCTGCATGAGGAGATCTTTTAAAAGGTACATTTAAAAGATTCTCCTCATCCACCCTATGGAAAGCTATGCCCTTCCACCATTCCCGATCGCCCACATACCCGCAATGCTGAGCTCTGTCTTTCCACCCACCCCTATGTCCCCTCATACCCCTTCTGCCAAGTGTTGGCACTTCCATGTCCATTGACCCACTACACACTGTATAGAATCAATGAACCCTGTAGCGGTAGTAGGATGTTTAAAAAAAAAATTTTTTAAATTTCATGCATAACTTTCTACTATATTAAAAAAAATCAGTCCACTAGGAGGCAATAAGATTGTATATCATCCAAACCATTTAAGATATCCATTACAACCCCCCCAAGCCCTTGAAACTACTTAATCTTGTGTAAATAAACATTATAAAATTGACAGCAGAGATCAGAGAGCCTGAGCTGTCAATCAAGCAGTGTTTTCCCTGGGGTGCAGCTGTTTAAACAAGAGTAATGGTTGTCTGGGCTCACAGCTAAGCATACGTAATCAACTTGCAACACATCTGAAACTCACAAGGCCTATTTAAAATGGGGATGCATCACCTAAAGCAAGATTGCTTTCCCCTGATCATACTTTTCATCAGACAAGTCTGGAAGCAGCATAGGGGAAATGTGAGGCTTGAGACGTGTAGGGTGCCTGCATGTTAATTCTAAGTTTTAAGTCAGCTCAGCAAAAATGCAACAAGCTTGACAACTCAAAACTGCATTTTCAAAAAACCATCGCCTGCAAATCTCAAGCTTTTTCTCTCATCCTAACATTAGTCCCTTTTACATAGGTCCTTCTCAGCAACAAAAGGCTGCTGCACAGCAAGATCATTCAAAGGAGGACAATCGGTGAGAGTGACTGCCCTGAGTCAATGAGAATCAGGGGGGAAACTGTCCACTGGTTGGAGTTGTACCTAGCAGAAAGGAAGATGGTTGTGGTTGTTGGAGGTCAATCATCTCAGTTCCAGGACATCACTGTAGGAGTCCCTCAGGGTAGTGTCCTCGGCCCAACCATTTTCAGCTGCTTCATCAATGACCTTCCTTCCACCATAAAGTCAGAAGTGGGGAGGTTCACTGATGATCGCACAATGTTCAGCACCATTCACGACTCCTCAGATACTGAAGCAGTCCATGTCCAAATACAGCAAGACCTGGACAATATCCAGGCTTGGGCTGACAAGTGGCAAGTAACATTCACGCCACACAAGTGCCAGGCAATGACCATCTCCAACAAGATAGAATCTAACCATTGCCCCTTGACATTCAATGGCATTACCATTGCTGAATCCCCAAATATCAACATCCTGGGGATTACCATTGACCAGAAACTGAACTGGACTAGACATATAAATACTGTGGCTACAAGAACAGGTCAGAGACTAGGAATCCTGTAGTGACTAACTCACCTCCTGACTCCTCAAAGACTGTCCACCATCTACAAGGCACAAGTCAGGAGTGTGATGGAATACTCCCCACTTGCCTGGATGTGTGCAGCTCCCACAACACTCAAGAAGCTTGACACCATCCAGGACAAAGGCACCCCATCCACAAACATTCACTCCCTCCACCACCGACGTACAGTAGCAGCAGTGTGTACCATCTACAAGATGCACTGCAGGAACTCACCAAGGCTCCTGAGACAGCACCTTCCAACCCACAACCTCAACCATCTAGAAAGACAAGGGCAGCAGACACACAGGAACACCACCACCCGGAAATTCCATTCCAAGCCATCCACCATCCTGACTTGGAAATATATCGCTGTTCCTTCACTGTCACTGGTTCAAAATCCTGGAAATCCCTCCCTAACAGCACTGTGGGTGTACCTACACCATATGGACTGTAGCAGTTTAACAAGGTAGCTCACCACCACATTCTTAAGGGCAATTAGGGATGGGCAATAAATGCTGGCCTAGCCAGCGACACCCACACCCCATGAATGAATAAAAAATATCAGTGTAAATTGACAAGGTGGACAGTTACAATGCCCTTTCCAAACTAGCTGCCTTTTCATAGGTCTGAATGTTAACCTGTTCCTTTTAGAGTGAGTAGAACATCCACTGA
This sequence comes from Cetorhinus maximus, assembly GCF_964194155.1. NCBI lineage: Eukaryota > Metazoa > Chordata > Chondrichthyes > Lamniformes > Cetorhinidae > Cetorhinus > Cetorhinus maximus. Next base: position 170,112 of record NC_135887.1, read on the forward strand.
AAGGCAACATAAGCCAACTTTAACAGATGCAGATCAGGTACAAAAGACATCATTGGCACCCAGCTGTAATCTGAGCTCCAGGCGTGTATGAGAATGCCCTTGTCACTTTCCTGCCAAGTCAAAACTGTCAAGAAAAGAAGCCAGGACCAGGAGAGGCCCAAAAAGGTATGTTTCTTTAAAGAAAACTGTTTACTTCTGGGTCAGGAACAGTAGGGGTCCTCAACTGCTACAATGAAAGTTTGGGTCTCCCTTGCCCTGGACTTCTAGCCTTCTCCAATTATCTGACCTCCCATTGCAGCCACTCACCTTTGTGTTATGTATCAGATGGCAGCCAGAAAGAAAGATGGACACCAAGCATGGCTACTTCAAGGAAGTGCTTATCATATTGTCACATCATTAGCATAATCTACAAATACATTACACTCAGTACTGGGAAGCATTCATTCAGGACATCAGTGGTAGACCCCTGCCCACCCAAAGTTCCACTCCAGCTCACCACGTGACTCATGCTTCCTGCTGGATTCAGGCACATGCAAACGACAAGAATGCAGATCAGGCCCAAGCGTTAAAATCTTCCTGACCTGACCCTGCAGGAGAGCTACGTAGTTTCCTATCTGCCATTGCTGCGTCAATCTCTCCCTTCAGTTTGAAAATTCGGTCCCTGCTCATCCTAAATATCCCACTGGATTCCACATCTGTTATGAACAGGATCAGCTGAATGGTTTAAATCAGTTGAATTCTTTGAGATCAATTGCCATTGGGATTGTGGACCCCACTCAGTTGTTTGACAGCTGCCTCATGCCCGCACACTTTCAACTGGACAGATCCTAGACGGAATTGATGGGATTTAGGAGGGAAGCTGCTACTCCCACCACTCTCACTTCCAAAAGTGACACCATGATGGGAGGGAGGGGAGGTTGAGGAAATACCTGTTTCTCCTCCCTTAAAGTTTAGAAACCTGACCAGGAAAGGGGAGAAATGAATTCTGTCCCCTGCCATCCAATGTTACTGATTCTACACTGGAATTTCTAGGCTTGTTTCTTTCAGTATCTTCAATATACTAATTCATAATCCCTCAATTGTTAGCTGTTATTATTGAGCTATTTTACTCTAACTGCAATTGCCATTTTTTCACTGTTGCTCATCAGTAGCTGCTGCTGGTGATGCACCAAGGAGACAGTGAGTGAAGGTGGGATGGGGTTTACAGAAAGGGAGTTGCCAGAGAGGGGAGCAGGGGGTCAGAGATAAGGGCACAGGGTGGTTTTCTGCAGCACACCCCTCACACTTCTTAATGCCGTGTCTCTTGATCAGGCACTTAGTGCCTGTGAATGAGGGATGGCTCCCTCTGTGAGGCTGCAGACAAACCTGGCAGAGTTTGCTGGCTGGCTTTTGAGAGTTATGCAAAAGCCATGTAACTCCCATTAAACCCCTGAGCTACCACGAAATTCCGGTGGGCCCAGAGATAATTGGCTTGAAGTGGCTCACCCTCAACTTAATTGTGGACAGTTTTCCTAATGCCAGGGATGCAATGTGGGTACTCCTGCCCAATCTTCTTCCCCCCCACCCACCATCATACCCAATTCAGTGGGCACAATTAAATTCTGCTTAGTTTCCTTCAACATTTAAACACAAAGTTAATACCTAACTGCTACTGCTTCCCAATAATCTTTCTCTTGTAAAACAAAAATAAAAATACCTGGAAAAACTCAGCAGGTCTGGCAGCATCTGCGGAGAGGAACACAGTTAACGTTTCGAGTCCGTATGACTCTTCATCAGAACTAAGTAAAAATAGAAGAGAGGTGAAATATAAGCTGGTTTAAGGGGGGTGGGACAGGTAGAGCTGGATAGAGGGCCAGTGATAGGTGGAGATAACCAAAAGATGTCACAGACAAAAGGACAAAGAGGTGTTGAAGGTTTTTTTTGTCTATGACATCTTTTGGTTATCTCCACCTATCACTGGCCCTCTATCCAGCTCTACCTGTCCCACCCCCCCTTAAATCAGCTTATATTTCACCTCTTTTCTATTTTTCCTTAGTTCTGATGAAGAGTCATACGGACTCGAAACGTTAACTGTGTTCCTCTCCGCAGATACTGCCAGACCTGCTGAGTTTTTCCAGGTATTTTTGTTTTTGTTTTGGATTTCCAGCATCTGCAGTTTTTTGTTTTAATCTTTTTCTTGTTCTCACTTTCACACTTGCCATCATCTCATGCTTTCACACCTCATCATTTAATCTAATAGTGCGAGAAGCTGAGAATGCTGTCAATGCCGCAGATGTGAAATTTCCCATTCAGATGTTAGCTCTGTGGTGGCCTTTGTACTAAAAATGTCTGAGCTGTTTGTACTATCAGCTTCATGCCAGTTTGAGACGATATTACTGATTGCAATTATGGCCTCTATTCAAGGGCTTCATAATGTAGTCATTTATGCCGGTGGATATTATCTGGAAGATTGAAATGTTTGCAGATCGGAATGAAGAGGAACTGTTCTCCTTCCCTCTAAATTAGAAATTGATGTGCAATTTATATGAGCAACAAGAACTGGCAGACAGATTTCCAACTCTGCTTTGTGCTTACATTCATAAACAAAAATCCAATGGAAGAGAAGCCAGCTCAGTGATGTTTATAAAAACAGAGAATGCAGGAAAAACTCAGCAGGTCTGGCAGCATCTGTGGAGAGAGAAACAGGGTTAACATTTCAAGTCCGTGTGACCCTCCTTCAGAGTCACTGTAGAAGAATCATACGGACTCGAAATGTTAACTCTGTTTCTCTCTCCACAGATGCTGCCAGAGCTGCTGAGTTTCTCCTGCATTTTGTTTTTATTTCAGATTTCCTGCATCCACAGTATTTTGCTTTTATTTCAGTGATGTTTATACTGTTTGCCACCTATCAGCAGAGCCCTGAAAACAACATAGGCCTGAACTGTTCCCTTGTTGGGCACGCACGATTGGCGGGCCTGGGAGTGGTTGGGAAACAGGCCCCTGACCGTGATCGGCCCCCGACAGCGAATTCACGCTGTCTGGCCTGTTAACGGGCAGCCAGCGTGAAACGTGTGCTGAAATGTGGTGAGGGCAGGAAGAGGGCGGGTGAGGATGTCACCGTGGATGCTGGTGAGCACTTTGAGAGAGTTCCCTGAAGGCAAGCAGACCTGCAAATAACAAAATAAAGCACTAAAGAGCTGCAAAAAAGCTCCATGCAGCACATTGAAGCACCTGAAAGCATACCTCATAAAAATACTGTACCCAGATATTTTTTTTAATTTCCTAACGGAGATTTCATCCTGCCTTTGGATGAGGTTTCACCAAAATTGTAAAGACCGCTTGGCCGATTTGCCCATCCATCAACCGTAAGAGCCACGAAAAATTGCTGACAATTGTGCCATCAATGGGCTTCATTGTCGGCAGGTGCACTTCTGACTGCTGTGGGCAGCCGCCGAGCGAAATATCACTGAGTACATGATGACGTCGGGACGCTCACCCAATGTTATCTCGCCCGATTTTATGCCTGTTCACGTTGGGCACGTGCCTGTCCGCAGAATGTAAAATTCTGCTCTAAATGCCATTGAGTGCTACAATCATGTTCCTTTATTAATGTTTTACACAATAACTTTGATAAATCCTCTTAACTCCTGGCAATGTACCTTTGGAGACCATCTCCAGTAACTTGTTTTCAATGCATTAGGATTTCCTTTGAAATGTCACCTTTATATATTAGATGGTATATACACAAGTGGTGCAGCTGTAATACTGAGGGGTATATTGTCTTGTGTTCAATACTTTTAGCAAAATAGTTGTGAGTTTAAAGAGATGTTCTCCCTTGATGCTCATTTTTTGTTAAAAATAGGAAATGAGAAAAATAAATTGCAAAAAGCACAATACTGGCAAAGCTGGCCAGGAGAAGACCCCTCGTCCAATAGGCAATTCCCCCACAACATCACAGGAGATACATTTCACACCCCACCCAAACGTCATGAGGTATTTTGGGAGAAAAAAAATCTGATGAAAACCCAGGTCAATCTGGGGGGGGGGGGGCGTGGGGAAACAATCTGGGAAATTCCTCTACGCATCCGCTCTTAGGTCATCTAGATCAGTCCAGGAGAGTAACATCAGGCTGGACTGCATTGTGTTTGTAAGAACCGTTTTATTAAGTGGTCAAGCTGCTTTTTCATCACCTCCTATACTCCCGGAGTTGAGTCTATGGAGTGAAATTATGGAGCAGTGAGTTTTAGTGATCACCAAAGTGCCACTGGGCTGGTCTTGCTGCATCTCCACGGGACAGCCGCATTAATTACTCATGTGGAGCTCTTGGCCCATTTTGGGCCTGCCCCCTGGTTACTTATTGTCAGCGGAAAACGCAAAGTAGTTCACAAATGGAGCTGCTAATTAAAGAGCTGTTTCATTGTGCTGGGCAGCGAAGGAAACCTGGCTGGACAAAGGCACCTCCACCTTCAGGTGTAGATGAGAATGCTCATGGAAGAAATGCAGCAAAGAGATATCACCTTCTTTGGGATGGCAGACAACTTCCCCATCAAATGATATACAGTCACTTTGACAGGGAGTGGATTTCAGAGTAATTGCAGAGGACACCTGGGTGTATATGTGCCTAGATCATTGAAGGTGGCAGGACAGGAGGAGAGAGCAGTTAATAAAGCAGATAGTATTCTGGGCTTTATTAATAGGGGCATAGAGTACAAGAGCAGGGAGGTTATGATGAACTTATATAAGACACTGATTAAACCTCAGCTGGAGTATTGTGTACAGTCTGGGCACCACACTATAGGAAGAATGTGAATATATTGGAGAGAGTGCAGGAGAAGTTTACAAGAATGGTTCCAGGGATGAGAAACTTCAGCTATGAGGATAGATTGGAGAGGTTGGGACTGTTCTCCTTGGAGAGGAGAAGGCTGAGAGGAGATTTGATAGAGATGCTCAAAATCATGAGGGGGCTGGACAGAGTAGATAGGGAGAAGCTGTTCCTACTTATAAAAGGATCAAGAACGAGAGGGCACAGATTTAAAATGATTTGCAAAAGAAACAACTTTTCTTTGGAGAAAAAACTTCTTCACACAACGAGTGGTTCAAGTCTGTAATGCACTGCCAAGTGTGGTGGAGGCAGGTTTAATCAAGGCTTTCAAGAGGACATTAGATGATTATTTAAATAGAAACAATGTGCAGGGGTACAGGAAAAAGGCAGGGCAATGGCACTAGGTCATAATGCTCACTTGGATAGCCGGTGCAGACATGATGGGCCGAATGGCTTCCTCCTGTGCCATTAAAGTTCTGTGATTTCCTTGGCACAGAGGTGACAGTGATAGCTGATGTGGCTTGCTCAAGTTAAGGCTATCCATTCAGCCACTATTATCAAATGGATGGTCAAATTATGCATTGGATTCTGCCACATCAAACTAATTATTGTCACATAATAATTTGGAAGACTGATCCCACAAACTGAATGACAGTGCTCACGGCCTGTATGCTGTGTCTACACACAAGCTGAGGTACATCTGGACATTAGCTTGTCACGCTATATACTTTTCATAATTCCAGCTTTGCGACGTATTTTCTCCATGCAGATTTAGAAAATGCATAGTTGGAAAAAGCAAACTTGAACAGGAGGATGTATTGCATATTTTTCACTCGTGTTCAATTTGAACAGATCCTGCCCTGGGGCATAAAAGCATAACGGCCTGGAATTTCCACAGAGTTCTCCTGGTCTACCACCGGAACATCAGGAGAAATAGCCAAAATGACAAAAAAAATTTCCACCAATCTATCACTGGAGTTAAGACAGGAAACCAGGATGGCTGGCAGAAACTTTTCCTCAAAATTGGTGAGCCAGAACAGAGGCAAAGGCTGAAGGTCAGGGGGAACATTGATTGTTGACCTTCCAAGTTCCCTTCCTGGCCCCCATGGTGTCTGACATTTAACCAGTTCCAATTTTTCAATAATTTTTTCTCTAAACTGTGTGAATAAATTCTGTTGTATCCCTTGCTATATATTATCCTTTAAAGGCTAGAACTAATTATTGACATCTCATTGAAAGAGAGATAATTAAGCTTTGCTTTCGAAAAACAAGAAAAGTATGAAAAGGATTTGATGATTAAATAACAAAGCAAGCATTGAAAAATTTATTTTGTAAAAAACTAAGATCACTTCTATGGTTGGTAAATATACCCCAATGACCCTTTCTTTACTGGTTGGGTGTTATTTAAAATCCTTGGGAGCTCTAAGTTTGGCTTACAAATCTTTATCAATTAACTAGAAATGCTGCATCTTAACAGTTAAAAATAACACAGGGAAACTAAAATGTAAAATCTAGCCTGATCTACCTGTGTGTGTGTGGAAGAGGCATTAGTGTAAATTATTCTTAAGCAGTCCATGTCCAAGCAACAAGACCTGGACAATATCCAGCCTTGGGCTGACAAGTGGCAAGTAACATTCGTGCCACACAAGTGCCAGGCAATGACCATCTCCAAGAAGAGAGAATCCAACTAGCGCCCCTTGACGTTCAATGGCATTACCACCGCTGAATCCCCAAATATCAACATCCTGGGGGTTACCATTAACCAGAAACTGAACTGGACGAGCCACATAAATACAGTGGCTACAAGAGCAGGTCAGAGGCTTGGAATCGCACAATAAGTAACCCACCTCCTGACTCCCCAAAGCCTGTCCACCATCTACAAGGCACAGGTCAGGAGTGTGATGGAATACTCCCCGCTTGCCTGGATGAGTGCAGCTCCCACAACACTCAAGAAGCTTGACACCATCCAGGACAAAGCAACCCACTTGATTGGCACCACATCCACAAACATTCACTCTCTCCGCTACCGATGCACAGTAGCAGCAGTGTGTACCATCTACAAGATGCACTACAGGAATTCACCAAGGCTCCTTAGACAGCACCTTCCAAACTGATGACAATTTCGGTCTGCGATCAACACCTTGCTTATATCGACCACAATCTATCACCTGCCAACTACTGTGAGACCCTACCATCCACCACTAGTTACCTCCCACAGTGATCTCTCCCTGCCTCCCGACCTGCCCCTCTGCTGCTGCAGGCTCTCCTGCCCAATAGGCTGCCAACCTGTCAATCTGACTGACTGGCAGGCAGGCTACCTGGAGAAGAATTTAAAAAGGTATGATGTTGTTAAAAACTATGGGCAGAATTTTCTGGCTGGCAGGGGAGGGGGGGGTGGGGGGCAGTGGAGTGGGAGTGGGCACGGAGCCAATCGGGTCCACGCCGCCATTTTACACAGGCGCCAATTAAGGCCCGCCCAGCGTGAATCGCAGCTCCCGAGGACAGCGGGAGAGCAAGGGCAGCAGCGGGACTGCAATGACCCGGGGGCCTGTTTAAAAAGCTGCTGCAGCCTCTCAAAGGCTGTGAATCCCGGCCAGTGGAAGGTCTCCGCAGAGCGCTGCTGGTGAACAGGCCAGGCAGGAGGGTAGGACAGGGGGGCCAATGTGCCCCTCGTTTTTCAGACAATTGCCCTGTTGCCCTCCTCAAGGAGGTGACAGCACGGGGGAAGGTCCTCATACCCCAGGACAGGAGGAGGAGGCCCCCCCCACATGACCGAACGTGCCTGGGAGGAGGTGGTGGAGGTGGTGAGCTCCCGCGATGTGGTGCGGGGCACCTGGATCCAGTGTCACAAGCGCTTCAACGACCTGTTGCACTCAGGCAGGGTGAGGACAATGTTCGCATTGGTCACTTAACCCAGCAAGTAGACTTTCCCCCCGCCCGGTGCCCCATCCACCCCCAAAGTCTGAGTGTAGTGACTGCATTGAATCATTGACAACATGTGTCCTTCGCTGGGTGGGCCAGCAGATATTGCCCATGCCGAGGTCACCCTGAGAGGGTGGTGAAGAGATGGGTTCTGCACCCGCAGCATGTGTTACACTGAGACCCACAGACTGGTTTGGGGGTAACCTGGAGGAGCTGCCCCCAGGCACAGAGCTGGAACTCCAGGACATGTCAAAGTCAGGGTGATGAGATGCTGGGAGGGGAGCTTCAAGGTGGCATTGGCACCAATCGATCTGCTGCCCTCTGTGCTCCACGTGCTTGTGCCTCCCTGGTATGGAAGGATATACCGTGTGCTGCCAAATGTGATGTCAGCAGCATTTGGACAAGGGGGTGGGTGGGGGGTGGGGAACAGGCCCAGCATCTTTGTGTGAGTGTTGGGCAGCAGCGGGGTGAGGAGACACTGGAGCCCTGCAATGTCCCACTCTGGTTGGTGTGGGCCGTGTGCGAAGAGAGTCCAGGTACAAGTAGCACCAATCAATGCTCTTCTCTCTTTTTCAGGAGATGAATGTACATAATGCCCCCGAGCGGGTGAGGACTGGCGGAGGGCCGGCACAGTTAGCGATTCTCAGCCGCTTCGAGCAGGAGGCCCTAGATTTGGAGAGGCGCCATGTGCCCAGGTCCACTGGTGTCGGTGAAGCCGGTATGTTTACCCAGCAGTGAGGTCACCATTGTTCTCCCAACAGCCATGGCAGTGCTGAATGTTCAGTGATTGAAGTTTACAACATGGCTTGACCATTTCTTGTGGAAGGATGAGCGCATAATGATCCGGGGGACAGGGATACACATTGACATTGTCTCCACGTTAACTGATCCAATGTCCTTGTTCTTCCTTTCAGCATCAGCGGAGCAGGGCCGGGAGGAGGAGCAGCAGAGACCCCCTCTCACACCTGAGAGCCCTGAAGTCTCACCAGCGTCACACCATCTCTGCCAGGCAGGCACCAGCGCAGATACTAGCGCCTCGGTGGGAATTAGAACATCAGCTAGTGTCTTGGGGCACAGCGGTGAGGGCACTTCACATTCGCTGGAGGATCTGGCAGAGACAGAGAGTGCCCAAGGTGCCAGCAGTCAGAGGGCTGCAGGGGACCAGGCACATGCTCAGTCGGTGCCTGATGATGTCCCTCTGGAGTCGTCCGTGATGCAGCACGGACAGGAAATGCGGCCGGGTGTGCGGGAGCATCTGGGTGTGATACATGAGGTTATGTTTGGCTTGGTCTCCGTGATGGAGAAGTCTACGCGGACGATCACCGATGCAATGAGCCTCATGTCCGAGTGCCATGCGTCCTCCATGGAGAGAGTGGTGACTCTCGTGGAGAGGCTCCTCCAGGAGACCCATCAGGGCTTCCTGGGGATGTGCTCTGACCAGCAAGCCCTCACATCGGCATTGACCTCAGCTGGTCAGTGCCAGTGTGGGAGATGGTGTGGGCACCAAGTTTCCCAGATTGGTGCCCATCCATCCACGGTGAGCAGGGAGGTCTGAACCGACCTCATGCCGGCGCAGCAGCTGCCTGGCGTCTGTGTGGGCTCCTCTCAGGGCGCTCCGGATGAGGGCGGCAGCTCCTCCGTCCCTCTGCCAGTGACCGTGGCATCCGATGAGGCTGTGACAACTGGGGAGATGCCAGGTGTGGAACTGGCAGCTCCCTCCCAGGCGGGGCCAGCACAGGCTCCACGGGCCAGAGGACGACCGCCAAGGTCATCGAGGCCAACAGGACAGCAGAGTCAGCAGCTGTCTCAGATACCACTCCCAGCGAGGGGGCAGCACCAAGACGCAGCACCCGGAAACGTAAACATAAGGCACCTTAGGCACAGCACGGGATTATCACTGGTGCTTTTGTGTTGTCCCACAATGAGGTCTTTATGAGTTGGTGTGATTTTTAACATGTTTCATTTTGTTTCATTAAGTTCCTTTGGTTGTGATATTAAATTCAGACATGTCACCCTGGCTGAGGGAGCCTCTTTTCTTCTGCAGATGGATGGTTTCCAAAAATGTTATGAGTGTTTTGTGGCACATTCAGTTTTATTAACAAGGACTTTAGTTAATGTTCCTAACCAGGCAGATTTTGCACTTAGGTATCGAGTATGGAGCCTGCAGCCCAGGCTTGTCCTGGAGGTCCATGTGTGCTGTGCCAGCTGAAGGTTTGTTGGATTAAAGCCTCCCGGGTGTCCCTGCCTCCCTGGAGTATGCCCGGGTCAGCGTCTACCCCCTCAGCATTTCCCTGTGCCTGCTCATCCTCGGACTCACTGCTGGACTCATCGTGTGCAGCCGCAGACACTGCGTCGACATCTTCATCATCCACAGCATCGCCCCTTTCCAGCGCAAGACTGTGCAGAGTGCAGCATGCTACCACTATCACTGAGGCACGATCTGGGGGGTACTGGAGTGCGCCCCCTGAGCGGTCCAGGCATTGGAAGTGCATCTTGAGAAGACCAATGGCTCTCTCCACCACAGCCCTTGTGGTGCCGTGTCTCCTATTGTACCGCTGCTCAGCTTCTATTCTTGGATGGTGGAGAGGCGTCATGAGCCACCTTCTGAGGGGATAGCCCTTGTCACCCAGCAGCCATCCATCCAGCCGGGCTGGAGCACTGAAGAGCACCGGCACCTGGGAGTGTCTGAGGATGTAGGCGTCATGGGAGCTGCCTGGGTACCTTGCACAGACTTGTAGAATCAGCATCCTGTGATCACACACTATCTGCACGTTCATGGAGTGGAAGCCCTTCCTGTTGACGAAGGCACCGGGCTCACCCGCTGGCGCCTTGATGGCCACATGTGTACAGTCTATAGCACCCTGGACACGGGGGAAGCCAGCAATGGCTGCGAAGCCTCTGGCTCGCTGTGTCTGACTTGCCTGGTCACAGTGGGAGTGGATGAAGGTCAATGTACGTCTGAACAGAGCGTCTGTAACCTGCTTGACACAAGTGTGGACAGCTGATTGGGAGACACCGCAAAGATCACCCACCAAGCCCTGGAAGGAGCCAGAGGTATAGAAGTTGAGGGCAGCTGTGGCCTTCAGAGCCACTGGAATGGGGTGTCCACCCACACAGTTAGGGGAGATCTCAGGGCCAATCATCTGACAGATATAGTTGACTGTCTCCCTTGAGAGATGGAGCCTCCTTCGGCACCGCACCTCAGTCATATTGAGGTAGCTGCTTCACCGCCTGTAAACCCTGGCAGCAGGATAGTGGCGTCTTCTGCAGACCCGTCCACCTTGGACTACCTCTTGGCCCTGCGCTCCTTGTGCCTGCGCCTGGCCTCCCAAAGGTGGCTCCCCCAGAGGCTGAATGTGCACACCTGGTCTCCTCCTCCTGCTAGCCCTCCCTTCCTCAGGTGCCTCCAGTGGACAATTTAGCTCCCATTCCCAGTCTAAGGGAAGTCTTCCTGAAACCTGTGGACCCAAAAAAGATTCCTCACTGCAGAGAGCTGACCTGAAGGTTGTGAGTCCAGACCAAGCAGCTGGGATGTGTTTTGAAGTATTGCAGGTCACACAGGCAAGTATCAGTAACTTTGAAACATCAATATTTGACAGAGACACTCGCGACCCCACTGAGCCCTCTTACCCCACCCGTGGGTGAGGTTTACACAAATGTGTCCTACCAGCCTGCCCGTTGCGCCAGTGCGCCAACCCAAAGATCGCACGGGTGCTGAAAAATTCCTGTCGATTGGCGCCTGAAGGGCCTTAAGTGGCCGATTAATTAATGGCAGGCGATCATTGGAGAGCTTTGCGCTCCAGCCCAATGAAATATCGCAATGGCGCACGGTGACGATGGGACACTCGCCCAACAGCACCGCCCGTCATTTCACGCACATGCGTGCAGCGCCTGCCCCCACATGCCAACGGGAAAATTCTGCCCTTCTGCTCTGAGTTTCCTGAATAAATCTCTTCCACTCCACTCTAGACACATGGGGCAGAATTTTACATTTGGCATACGGACACATGCCCAACGCACCAGAACCTAAAATGACACGTGATGGCATCGGGTGTGCGTCCCGAGGTCATTGTGAAGTCACGCGATATTTTGTTTGGCGGGCGGGTGCCGGAGTCGGCTGTATGCCCACCGATAATTGCAAGGCCGTTAACCAGATTATTAACCGGAATTTTTACGCTGCCCATCCAACCTTACGGTTGGTGGCTGGCGAAAAGGCCAAGTGGCCTTAACGTCTTTTCGGAAACCTCATCCATGGGCGGGATGAGGTTTCCTTAAGGTATTACAATTTAAATAAAAAGTTTCATTTGAATTTAAAAACATGTCCAATCTCATGTGACATATGTTCCTGACACAGTTACATAAGGGGACATGTTTCATTGAATTTTCCTGCTCTTTATTAATGTTTTCACAAAGCGCTTCCATCTCCCTGAGGTAGCTCCGTGCCTCAAGGAGGTTGAAGCGCTCTTTCACACGCATGTGCAAACTGTGCTCTAGCTCCAGCCCTCTTTCCTCCCCCCACCCACACAGGTAGCGCTCAGTGCTACTGCTCGCAATCCACACTGCGCAGGCCTTAATTGGCCACCCGCATGAACTCGCGGTGCGGAGCCTATCGTGGATGGCGGTCAGCTCCACAACAGCCCCTGCCCACTCCTGCCGAACCCACCCGGCCAATGTATAATCCTGGCCATGGTTCTGTAAACACTGGGGCCAGCGTCTGTTGGAATTGCTCTGGATTCCCTTCCAGGCTCTGCTTTAAACATCAGTAGACACTAATCAAATGGTAGAGGATCAATAGAAATTTATATTTTATTCAAAACGTTATGTTTTACAATGGGGTCGCTTTGCTCGTGAACCGGTTGTATTGATCTGTCAGCAGATGAGTTGATTACAATATATGGCAGACGCAGAGACCAATATGAAATGAAGCACATACTATTTATTTACACAAACAACAGAGTATTAACATGATGTGTGCTTCTCCGACCAGACCTTACTCTAGACTAACATTAACATGGTAGCCTGCACTACACAGCTGTTGGGTCTTACAGTCACGTGGTCAATCTGCTCTTAAAGGTGTATTACACCTCAGATTACCACATCACTCCCCCTTTACTTGAAAGCACATTTTACAATATATTTACCATTTGCAAAAATGAACAATTTACAAATTCAGTCTCTCTGGAGGCTTTTTCAAATGTGTCGATCGTGGTAGTTCTACAACTTCAGATGGTTTATCTAAAGTCTCCCTCTCAGGAGTTATCTGTCCACCAGGATCCCCAGTAGGAACCTGTAAGTTTGCCTCTTTGACTCTCTCAGGATCAATGGGTTCTACAGGCACTTCCAAAGCAAGAGGAGTTCCTTCTGCCTGTGCTGTAGACGCCAATGGGAATGTTTGGCATACCTTTTCTCATGGATCTGTTTCCCCTTCCCTGAGGTGATCTACGTGTCTCCTGATTATCCGACCTTGAACCGATATATGGTAGGACAGGGGTCCTGTCACTGCACTGACTTCACCTGATAGCCATTTGGGCCCCTCTCCAAAGTTCTTTGCAAAAACTGCTTCTCCTACAGTGAAGTTTCTTTCACAACTTGGTAACATTAGGCTAACATTAACATGGTAGCCTGTGCAAAACAGCTATTGGGTCTTACAATCATGTGGTCGACCTGCTCACGGTCTCTTAAAGGTGTATTACACCTCAGATTACCACACAAAGATATTTAGATACATCATTAAGAAGTACATTAATTTTGCGATGTTGTGTCTGTTCGGTAAAGCTTACCGGTTGAGGAGCACAATAGGTATGAAAACTGTCTTTTCATATCTTACACCTGGCCACAAGCCCATCCATGGCAGCTTTACTTCTGATCTTTAACAGGCTTCATCTCCATTTCTCGGCACACTTTGCACAATTGTTTTTACTTTGATGATAAATCAGTGTTAATCCTTTAATGGAAGCCATAAGTAAGTATTAGGAAATTAAGTTTAACATCAGTGCATCTTTTCTGCATTTTTAAGATTGTGATTTGATTTGGTGGCTTCACATTGGAGCTACGTTAGGTTCTTGCCAACTGCAACCTAAGGACTGGCCCCCTATCGAGCTCTACCTGTCCCACCCCCCTCAACCAGCTTATATTTCATCCCATTTCTCTATTTCCTTAGTTCTGATGAAGGGTCATACGGACTCGAAACATCAACTGTGTCCCTCTCCGCAGATGCTGTCAGACCTGCTGAGTTTTTCTAGATTTGTTCTAGATTTCCAGCATCCACAGTATTTTGCTTTTGTCCTGGTAGACCCATCGTTTCAGCCTGTTCCTGCCCCACACAACTCATTTCTTCCTACCATGGCTCGATTTTCTCTCTCCTTGTCCAGTCGCTTCCTACCTACATTTGTGATACCTTTGACAGTCCACATCATTCTAACAATTTCCAGTTCCCTGGCCCTAACCGCCTCCTCTTCACCATGGACGTCCAATCCCTCTACACCTCCAACCCCCACCAGGATGGTCTGAGAACTCTCCACTTTTCCCTTGAACAGAGGCCCGAACAATCCCCATCCACCACCACTCTCCTCCGTCTGGCTGAACTTGTTCTCTCATTGAATAATTTCTCCTTTAACTATGGGTACCTGCATGAGCCCCAGTTATGTCTCTCTTTTTGTGGGGTGTGTGGAACATTCCTTGTTCCAGTCCTACCCAGGCCTCCTCCCACAACTCTTCATATGGTACATTGATGACTGTATCGGTGCCAATTCCTGCTCTCATCTGGACCTGGAAAAATTTATTGATTTTGCTCCTAATTTCCACCCTCTCTCATCTTCACATGGTCCATCTCTGACACTTCCCTTCCCTTCCTTGACTTTGTGTCTGCATTTCTGGTGATAGACCGTTGACCAATATTCATAACAAGCCCACTGACTCCTACAGTTATGTCATCTATACCTCCTCACACCCTGCTTCCTGTAGGAACTGCAACTCATTCTCCAAATTTCACCGCCTCCATTGCATCTGTTTTGATGATACTACCTTACCAAACAATGTTTCTGACATGTCTTCCTTTTTCCCAAGCTGAGGTTTCCCCCCCACTGTGGTTGACAGGGCCCTCAACCGTGCCTGACCCATTTCCCACACCTCTGCCCTCACCCCTTTTCCTCCCTTCCAGAACTATAATAGTGTCCCCCTTGTCCTCACTTTTCACCCCATTCAAAGGATTATCCTCCGCCATCTCTGCCAAATCCAGCATGACACCAACACCAAACACACCTTCCCCTCACCTCCCCTGTCAGCATTCTGAAGGGACCGTACCCTCTGTGATACCCTTGTACACTCTTCTATCACTCCCAACACCTCATCCCCTTCCCATGCAATCCTCTCTCCTCACTGTCCAAAACCCTAAACATTCCTTTCAGGTGAAGCAGCATTTCACTTGAACCTCTTTCAATTTAGTCTATTGCATTTTCTGCTCCCAATGCAGTCTCCTCTATATTGGGGAGACTAAACGCAGACTGGGTGACTGCTTTGTGGAACACCTTCGCTCAGTCTGCAAACATGACCCCAAACTTCCTGTCACTGGCCATTTCAATTCACCATCTTGCTCTTGTGCCCATATTTCTGTCCTCAGCCTGTCACAATGTTCCAGTGAAGCCCAACGTCAGCTGGAGGAACAGCACCTCATCTTCCAGTTAGGTACTTTACAGCCTTCTGGACTTAACATTGTGTTCAACAACTTCAGACCATGAACTCTGTTCTCCATTTTAATATTTATTTTCAATCCCCCTCCCCCCACAAGGGCCACTCTGTAACTTTTTCCCATGTTTTACTTTCAGAGAATGCTGACCTTTGTTCTGCTATTAACACATTCTGCTAACTGACCTTTATGATCTTATAACTGACCTATTAACAGCTGCCTTAGTCTTTAACACTATCATTGCCACTCCCTTAGTCTTGTGTCCATGCCATCTTTGTCAAATTTCTCCTACCTATCCCTGACCTTCTATTTTGCTCCAACAACTCTCTTCAACAGTATAAAACCCATCACATTTCTACCTCTCTTCAGCTCTGAAGAGTCATACGAACCCAAAGCATTAACTCTGTTATTCTCTCCACAGATGCTGCCAGAACTGCTGAGTTTTTCCAGCATTTTCTGGTTTTATTTCAGATTTCCACCATCTGGAATATTTTGATTTTGATTTTATTTTAGTGTTCAGGCTTGCCCTGCTGCCAGGACTTGGCATCAGTCCTGCTCCCCTCTCTCTGAATGAGGCTTCTCACTTGCAGGGGTGATGCCAGTCAGTTTGACGAGATTGCAATTCCCCTTCCGAGCTCTTCAGCCACCTTCAGGGGCTTCAAGCTGCCCAAGGCTCCTTCCACACTGCCGCTCACAAGTCCTGGCTGCTTTCTCTCTCCTCACTGCCTCTGGCTCCACCCCTAAGCTTGTCAAAGAAACTGCTCCCTGCAGAGAGGGACCCACTGGAGCTCACCCATTCCCCTGCTTGATGTCCTGCCCCAGCATTGCCACCTGCTATAAACTATAAATTTACCCTTCCATTGAAGTCAAAGGACATCAGGTGAGGTATATAAGGGTCGATCAATTCAGTATCAAAGTTAAAATTACTCCTGTCTCTGCTTTGTTATAACTTCTGTCTCACAGTTAGATAGCTTTCCGTGTGTTCTAACTTAGAGCCATCTTCAAGTTGGATATACAACTCTCTATTCCTTCATCCAAACCATTAATATATGTACTAAAAAGCTGAGGCCTGGGAGAAGACCATTTGCCATATCCTGCCAACTAGACAACGTTTCCATCCCCCCTGCTCTGTTTCCTACCTCCCATTAGTTACTGATTATGACACAAGGGGTTTGCAGTTAGTAGTGAAGCAACATTGCTTGTTGCTGACATGAAGAAAACTGCCCACAGGATCTATCAGTCTCTGGGGCGCGGATTTCTCCTTTCCTGATGTCAGCTTGAACTAGGCATCAAGTCAAAGAGTTATCTAGGTGTCCAGCAGTAGGGATGTCAGCAATCAGAGGGAGCAGCCAATCATATTAGAGTAATCTCATAGATGGCAAACCAGGAAATAAAAACCACTGAAACCTATTTCTTTTAATTTTTAGATTTTACAAATAGCAAAATAAAAGGGCCAGTGAGGGTATTTAGCAGTAATCCTGAGCTAAATACCCCATTAAAAACCTAGTTACGCCCCACTTAACAAGGTATTAATTTTTCAAAGCCAGGCTAAGAGCCTAAGAGTCCTATCCAATTCAATTATTACCAGTTTATTGCATTCTGGAGAGACTGCGACAGAGTATCTTCTCGAGAAGCATAGAATCTCTGACAGCAACTTCTGCTTTTATTCATTCAATTGCATCTATGCGGACTTCAAAAGTTGCTGTTAGCTTCAGAGGACTAATGACAACAAATGCTGACAGTTTTCCCATAATTACTGACAAAATCTGAGCCCTTAAGGTGACCTCTAATTCCACTCTCATTTACTTTTGTTAGTAATCTCTTATGCAGAATCTTCAAATATCATCTGGAAGTTCACATAGTTAACTTCCATTGACACTCATCTGTCCATCAAAGTGGCTTCCTCAAAAATTCACCTTGATTTGTCAGTTATGACCTACCCTTCACAATTATGTGCAGACTCACCCCATGAGGGGAGGCAATAGCATCTGGTTTACTAATGTCCTTTAGGGCAGGAAATCTGCTGTCCTTATCCGGTCTGGCCTACATGTGACTCCAGAATCACAGCAACGAGTTTGACTCTTAAATGCCCTCTGAAAACGGCAATTAGGGATGAGTAATAAATGCTGGCATAGCCAGTGACACCTAAATCCCATGAATGAATTTAAAAAAACTCTGACTGGTCAGCTTATACTTATACAAATTCTCAGTCATTCTGTCCCTGATGATAACTTCTTTACAACTGACATTAAACTGTTAGGTCTGTAGTTTCCTAATTTCTGCCTAACTCTATTTTTAAATAATGAAGTGATGCATGCAATTTTACAATCCAAAGACACAATTGTTGAATGTAGTGAGTTTTGCAAAATTATGATGAATGCATCTGTAATTTCCTAACCCATTTCTTTCAATCCCTAGCATGGAAACCATCAGGTCTTAAATATTTAGTTATCTAAAGTCCCATTATTTTCTCCATTACCATGTTATTACTTATTTTAAATCCAGTAAGTTCCTCTCCTTGACTTGTGTTTAGGGTCGTTGTACTGCTGTATCTTAGCCTCTACCATCAAAATGGATGCAAAGGATAAGAACTAGGAGCAGGAGTAGGTCATAAAGCTCCTCCAGACTGCTTTGTTGTTCAATAAGTTCAGGGATAAGCATCTGCCTTAATTCCACTTTCCTGTTCTATCTCTATATACCTTGATTCCCTTGAACATTAAATGTATTCATTTAACAAGTCTGCCATTTCCTTATTATCCATTATATTATCACTTGGCCTTGTATTTAGCTAACCCAAATTCCCCCTTAGCACTCTCTTTCCGTTAATATATTAAAAAACTTTTACTGTTAGCTTCCCTTGCTAGATTTGTTTCATGCTCCCCATTTTGCACCTCTTATTCCTTTCTTGGTATCAGCTTGTTGAAAGCTCTTCCAGTTCACTGGATTCAACCTTTCCCTTGCAGATCAGTCACACATGAGCAGTCCAACAAAATGAAATGTATTTAGCAGTCTTAAAATACAATGGGGGGACATTAATGCCCCCTGCTGTGGTGAGTTTGGTATTGGGGACCATTTAATGAGGCAGGAGGGTGCCAGGTGAGGACCCTGCCACCTTCTTGCCTCCACCCTGATTAAGTCTGTGGTGAGAAGGCCTTTGGATGACCATCCTGCCCCACTGCCAATTGTGACCATTAAATTGAAAATTAATGCAGATTTAAGGGCCTCATCTTGCTACCACTCATATTCAACTGGAGGCAGGGTGGGTGACTCACTACGCAGGGAATCTGAAACCACCCAATGTTTCTCAATGATCAATTGCAGATATCACAAGCATTAACCTTTCAGTGAACATGTCATCATTACATTCACTTGCATGATATAAGCTGCCTGAGTATCAGCTTTGGCTCAGTTGGTAGCACTCTCACCTTTGATTCAGGGTTCAAGTCGCATTCTAGTGTGTGAGCACATAAACCAATGCTGACACTCTGCAGGACTGAGCGAATGCTGTCCAGTTAAACTGAGCCTCCATCTGCCTTCTTCTGCACATGTAAAAGATCCTCTGACACTGTTTTGAAAAAGAGCAGGGGTGTTATCTTCAGCGTCAATATTTATCCCTCAATGGACTTCTCAAGAAGAGGTTATCTGGTTGTTATCACCTTGCTGCTCGTGCTGTGTGCAAATTGACTGCCGCATTTCCTATATTACAACAATGACTACACTTAAGACGTATTTCATTGGCTGTAAAGTACTTTAAGATAAAAAAAAAACTGCGGATGCTGGAAATCCAAAACAAAAACAGAATTACCTGGAAAAATTCAGCAGGTCTGGCAGCATCGGCGGAGATGAAAACAGTTGACGTTTCGAGTCCTCATGACCCTTCAACAGAACTGAGTATAGTTAGGAGAGGGGTGAAATATAAGCTGGTTTAAGGTGGGGTGGGGTGGAGGGGGAGAGGTGAGGGTGGGGGGAGGTTGTAGAGACAAGCAAGCAGTGATAGGAGCAGATAATCAAAAGATGTCACAGACAAAAGAACAAAGAGGTGTTGATGGTGGTGATATTATCTAAACGAATGTGCTAATTAAGAATGGATGGCAGGACACTCAAGGTACAGCTCTAGTGGGGTGGAAAGACTAACGGGGCATAAAAGGTATAGATTTAAAAATAATGGAAATAGGTGGGAAAAGAAAAATCTATATAAATTATTGGAAAAAACAAAAGGAAGGGGGAAGAAACAGAAAGGGGGTGGGGATGGAGGAGGGAGTTCAAGATCTAAAGTTGTTGAATTCAATATTCAGTCCGGAAGGCTGTAAAGTGCCTAGTCGGAAGATGAGGTGCTGTTCCTCCAGTTTGCATTGGGCTTCACTGGAACAATGCAGCAGGCCAAGGACGGACATATGGGCAAGAGAGCAGGGTGGAGTGTTAAAATGGCAAGCGACAGGGAGGTTTGGGTCTTTCTTGCGGACAGACCGCAGGTGTTCTGCAAAGCGGTCGCCCAGTTTACGTTTGGTCTCTCCAATGTAGAGGAGACCGCATTGGAAGCAACGAATGCAGTAGACTAAGCTGGGGGAAATGCAAGTGAAATGCTGCTTCACTTGAAAGGAGTGTTTGGGCCCTTGGACGGTGAGGAGAGAGGGAGTGAAGGGGCAGGTGTTGCATCTTCTGCGTGGGCATGGGGAGGTGCCATAGGTGGGGGTTGAGGAGTAGGGGGTGATGGAGGAGTGGACCAGGGTGTCCCGGAGGGAACAATCCCTACGGAATGCCGCCGGTGGGGGTGAAGGGAAGATGTGTTTGGTGGTGACATCATGCTGGAGTTGGCGGAAATGGTGGAGGATGATCCTTTGAATGCGGAGGCTGGTGGGGTGATAAGTGAGGACAAGGGGGACCCTATCATGTTTCTGGGAGGGAGGAGAAGGCGTGAGGGCGGATGCGCGGGAGATGGGCCGGACACGGTTGAGGGCCCTGACCACGACCGTGGGTGGAAAACCTCGGTTAAGGAAGAAGGAGGACATGTCATAGGAACTGTTTTTGAAGGTAGCGTCATCAGAACAGATGCGACGGAGGCGAAGGAACTGAGAGAATGGGATGGAGTCCTTACAGGAAGCGGGGTGTGAGGAGCTGTAGTCGAGATAGCTGTGGGAGTCGGTAGGCTTGTAATGGATATTGCTGGACAGTCTATCACCAGAAATTGAGACAGAAAGGTCAAGGAAGGGAAGGGAAGTGTCAGAGATGGACCATGTGAAAATGATGGAGGGGTGGAGATTGGAAGCAAAATTAATAAATTTTTCCAGGTCCCGACAAGAGCATGAAGCAGTACCGAAGTAATCATCAATGTACCGGAGAAAGAGTTGTGGGAGGGGGCCGGAGTAGGACTGGAACAAGGAATGTTCCACATACCCCATAAAGAGACAGGCATAGCTGGGGCCCATGCGGGTACCCATAGCCACACCTTTTATTTGGAGGAAGTGAGAGGAGTTAAAGGAGAAATTGTTCAGTGTGAGAACAAGTTCAGCCAGACGGAGGAGAGTAGTGGTGGATGGGGGTTGTTCGGGCTTCTGTTCGAGGAAGAAGCTAAGGGCCCTCAGACCATCCTGGTGGGGGATGGAGGTGTTGGGGGATTCGACGTCCATGGTGAAGAGGAAGCGGTTGGGGCCAGGGAACTGGAAATTGTTGATGTGACATAAGGTGTCAGAGGAATCACGGATGTTGTTGGGAAGGGACTGGACAAGGGGAGAGAGAAGGGAGTCAAGATAACGAGAAATGAGTTCCGTGGGGCAGGAACAGGCTGACACGATTGGTCTGCCGGGACAGTTCTGTTTGTGGATTTTGGGTAGGAGGTAGAAGCGGGCCGTCCGAGGTTGGGCGACTATCAGGTTGGAAGCTGTGGGAGGAAGATCTCCAGAGGAGATGAGGTCAGTGACAGTCCTAGAAACAATGGCTTGATGTTCAGTGGTGGGGTCATGGTCCAGGGAGAGGTAGGAGGAAATGTCTGCGAGTTGACGCTCAGCCTCCGTGAGGTAGAGGTCAGTGCGCCAGACAACAACAGCACCACCCTTGTCAGCGGGTTTGATGACAATGTTAGGGTTGGACCTGAGAGAACGGAGTGCAGTAAGTTCAGAGAGAGACAGCTTAGAATGGGTGAGAGGAGCAGAGAAATTGAGATGACTAATGTCACGCCGACAGTTCTCAATGAAAAGATCAAGAGAAGGTAAGAATCCAGAGGGAGGGTTCCAGGTGGAGGGAGAATATTGGAGGTGGGTAAAAGGATCCGTTGAACGGGGAGAGGACTCCTGCCCAAAGAAGTGAGCACGGAGACGAAGACGGCGGAAGAAGAGTACAGCATCGTGCCGAGCCCGAAATTCATTGAGATGCGGGCGTAAGGGTATGAAACTAAGCCCTTTGCTGAGCACTGAACGTTCAGCGTCGGAGAGGGGAAGGTCAGGGGGTATAGTGAATAGTACTTTGAGATGTCCAGTGCTCATGAAAAACCTAATATAAATGTAAATCTTTCTTTATTATTCTTTCTATTCGCAGTAGATACAATGGAGAGTAAAACTGCAACAACACACTTGCCAACTTTGTAACATTCCTTAAATGCCACAAGTGATTTCAAGCCATTAATCTCAACTCAGAGTTCAGATGACAATTAAATAACCCATTTTTATGACAGGAGCAGCTGACGTGTATACATTATAACCCAACATTCTTCTGAGACTGTCAGATGGATCTCAATAGTCTTTCCCGTGTTCTTATGTGTTCCTTATCAAATAAACAGAGGAAATTTGGAACAACAGAACCAGGTCATATTGTGGAACTATTTCTATTGCAATAAAAACAGAAAATGCTGGAAATACTCAGCAGATCAAGCAGCATCTGTTGAGAGAGAAACAGTTTTAAAGGTTAATGACTTTTCATCAGAACTCCATTCTATTTCTATTGGAAGCTGCTTTTCAACATCACTGGGGCATTCGACTTGAACTTTGCTCTTATGGGCAGGTTTTTCAGGTTGGCGAGTGGGGGCGGGGCCTGCTCACCGACGCGCAAAATGACGCGGGGATATGTCGGGCGTGCATCCCGGCGTCACCCTGCGACATTTAGATTTTCAGCTCGGCGGGCACGCAGTCGATTCGGCTGCCTGTCTGCCGAACTACCAACGGCCTGATAAGGTCATTAAAAAAACGAATTAACATGATTGATGGACCTGCCCGTCCAGCCTTAAGGTTGGCGGGCAGGCCGGGAGCCCAGGCGGGCTTCAGAAACAAACTGAAGGTATTTAAATTTTTATTAAATGTTTAAATAAAAGTTATGGACATGTCCCAACTCATGTGACAGTGTCAAATGAGGGGACGTGGCAGGGAAATTTTTTGATCACCTTTATTGAAAGTTTTAAATCGGAGCTGATCTCCCTGAGGCAGCACTTAGCCTCAGGGAGACCTGTGCGCTCTTTCGTGCGCATGCGTGAAAGAGCTCACTTCCGGCTCAGGGAATCCACCCCCCCTGCCCGCACAGGGATTGCTCAGCACTTCTTGGCGGACGTCATGCTGGGCGGGCCTTAATTGGCCCGTCCACGTAAAATGGCGGCACGTCCCCGACCGTGGGCGCCGATCGGAAGCCCACCTGCCTGTGCCCGCTCCCGCACTTACCCCCCCCCCAACAGGGGGAAAATGTTGCCCTATAAATTCTGAGCTACTATGAAATGTATGTATTGTGCGACTACCATTTTAATTGAGTTCGATGATGACACTTACCACTTATGGAGGGTGTTAGCTAATATTTAATGGACAGATGGTGGTTACTGATTGAGAAATCAAAGCTTTGATCCTAACATCACTGAATGAGCTAAATTGAAAATGGTTGTATTTAATGTAAATAATAGAGTACTGTATTCAAATAGAATATTGAATTCCAATGTGCAATTGGAAAACTCTGATGAAATTTAGCCAGGGGCACAAGTGCTCATGATTCCTTAGTACCTTGGTTATTGGGTGTTAACCAGACTCCCGTGTATTTAAAGTAGGATTAAATGACTGGTTGCATATCTTTATAGTCAACACTGCAAGCAGTGTGTGGGCAAAAAAATCAATAAAAAGCAGTTGAAATATTCCTGCTCCATGTTTCCACTTGTGGGGAGTAGTGGTGTAGATTATTTCTATGGCATTAAAGCCTTTCAAATAGTTAAACCTCTGAGGAAGAAATATGACATCATTGGGCCACTGAGGGCGCAGCAGAGAGGGGATTCTGTCTGTTATTGTGCTCTTGTGGTGATTCCATCCCAAATCAAGTGATGGAGTTAATTAAATGAAGAGGTGGTTGCCCGTGTCTGTTCTGGTATCACAGGCACAACTGCCCAAGGAGGATAACATTGAATAGGAATCTGTTCTCAGCAGATGAATGCTCCACTGAGCCTAAAATTGATGCATCTAGAAAAATTCCCAGGAAAACCTGGGAAAACCTCTCCACATATGCCTAAGCTGCTGCTGGTGCATATAAAAGTAGTGGAGAAGGTTGGGGTGGGGTGGGCTGAAGATGAACCCACTCATCTCCCACTGCAGATTTGATGTTTACTTTAAATGGGGCAGAAATCTGGCAGATTGGAATTCTATCCCAAATTCTTCTCCCAATGCAACCCCCCCACTACCTCATCCCCCCTATCATCGCCAGCACAGTCCACAGGGTAAGAGCGTCTAGTACTTTTTTTTGCAATGAAGTGTTACTCAACGTATAAGTTAAATTATTGGAAGAACTGAAAGGCACCTAAAAAAACATAGTAACATCAACCAAGAAAATAATAATTAACATGGCAGGCAAAGTACACATTTACATCGAGCTCTGCATTCAAACAAATAAACAGGGTTTATGTACTTAACTGTTGAAAACAGACTTCAGAAAAATAGAACCTGTCACAGGGTGCAGTTGGCAAAAATGCTTCTTGTTGGGATTATAAATGTATTAGTTAATATTTTCTAAAGGATTACTTATTAAATATAAATATTTTTCTGGATGTATGTTGTTGTTAATGTTTAATCTGTGGGTTGTATGGGATTTGTTTTGTTGAAGTCCAGCAGGAGTGCCTTCAGCACGAACCTGAAATGGCGGAGATCAGCATATCTGGACAAAATGGCACAGATCAGCACATCTGGACAAAATGGCACAGATCAGCACATCTGGACAAAATGGCACAGAACAGCACATCTGGACAAAATGGCACAGAACAGCACACCCAGGGCAAAATGGCATCCACATTCTTGTTTCTAAAAACACGCTAATACAATTTTTGTCCATTGTCTCTTTCCTACCCTCCTTTTTGCTTTTATCATTAAAAGAAAAATACATTTGGAACAAAAGCTGTTAAAGAGGCAACAGCAGTTTCCACTTTGCATAGAGCTGGAGAGTACAGATTGATTTAATCAAAGCAACTGATTCAGACAAATACTCATATGCATATATATATAGATAGAGAGAGGAGCATTTTCTTCTTTTAGAGAAAAAATGTTCTTTACTATTGGAGCACAGTAGTAGAGGTGGTACATAGGTATTAGGTTTTAGGTATTACAAAGGTATTAGGTCATTAGTGACCAAGGAGACATCAGAGAAAAGTAGAATTGATTATATCTAAAAGCACCATATTTAAATGCACGAAGCATTGGCAGCAAAATAGATGAATTAATAACACAGATTGAAATAAATGTGCATGATGTAAAAGCCATTATGGAGGCTCGGTTGCACAGTGGCAAAGGTTGGAAATTAAATGTTCCAAGATACTTGACCTTTACAAGGGGTAGGCAAAATAGTATTAGCAGTAGAGGCGCATTAGCCCCGATAATAAAGGATGGGATGAAAAAATTATAGAGAAAGGATCTTAGCTCAGAAAATCAAGATGTAAAATCAGTTCAGATGGAGCTAAGAAATAAAAACGGGCAAAAAACATTTGTGGGAATAGTTACAGGCCCCAACAGTAGTTGTAGTGTTAGGCAGAATATAAATTGGGAAATCAGAGGTGCATGTAATAAGGGTAATACAATAACCAAGAGGATCTTTAATCTTCACATAGATTGGGAAAACCAAATTTTCCATAATATTGTGCAGGAAAAATTCATGGAATCCGTTCAAAATAATTTTCTAGATCAGTAAGTCAAGAAACCAACTAGAAAACAGGCAATTTTCTATCCTACATTGTGCAATAAGACAGTTAATTAATAACCTTGTATTAAAACAGCCTCTGGGAAAGAGTGAGCATAATGTGATATAAGTTTATGATGAGTTTGAGAAGGATTTAGTTAAGATGAAACTTGATGCTTAAATCTGAACAAAGCAAACTATGTAGGTATGAGGAGTGAGTTGGCTAAGGTAGATTGGAAAATGGCATTAAAAGATATACAGTAGATAAGCAAACATAAGCAAACAGACATTTAAAGATATAATTTATAACTACAATGGATATACATTTTCTTAAGGAATAACATTTCATGGAAAAGTGGTCTAACCATAGCTAGCAAGTCAAATATAATTTTAGACTAGACAAAGAGAATTATTGGGCTGAATTCTCAGGGCCCGTTAGGAGCTGGAAAGGGGGGCAGACTGGGGCCAAAAATACCGGCATCAGCTGGCGTGCTGATTTCTGATGTCGTTCCCAGCAAGTAGCCAGTTAGGCTCCTTAAGAGCTTTATTAAAGAAGGCTGACTGGAATTTTGTAGCTGACCTCCGGTTTCCCACAATGGTGGGGTGGGGGGGGGTGGTGTGTGGGTGGGGGGTGGATGGGCTGGAGACAGGGTGCAATTTAACTGTCTGGATGCAGGCAGTTGGCAGCAGGGCTGGGCCAGAGTTCCAGGTAGGTCTGGAGGGTCTCCCTCCTGGCTTTGGTGTGGATTCAGGCACGTGACACCCTGTAGGAGGGCTCCTCCACTCCACAACACTCCCAGAATGATTGCCTGGCTGCAAGAACCATTTCTCAACTAGTGTTCTAAAAAGGTTGGTGAGAGGGCACATCCATGTTGAAGCAGAATAGCAGAGGCAATAAATTAATACTTTCTATTTGTCTTCATGGTGGAAGGCACAAAAAATATTCTGAAAATAGGAACTGAGGATCTAATGAAAATAAGGGCCGTAAAGAAATTTGTGTTAGTGAAGAAATAGTGCTGGAGAAAATAATGGGGTTATGAGGTTAATCCCCTTACCCCCAGACCTGATGGTCCACATCCTATGGTTTTTAAAGAGGTGTCTACAGAGTTAAGGGATGCTTTGGGTTTGATCTCCCAGAATTCTCTAGATTTTAAAATGATAGATCCCCATGGATTGGAAGATAGAAAATGTAACCCTGCTATTCAGATAGGAGGGTGAGAAAAGACAGGGACTAATATGTCAGTCAGCCTGACATCAGTCATCAGGAAAATGCTAGAATCTATTATTAGGGACATGGTAACACACCCCTTAGAGAATCATATGATTTGGCAAATTCTACATGACTTATGAAAGGGAAATTGTGCTTGACAATTGCAACTAGCAGAGTAGATGAGGAGGAAACAGCGGATATAGTGTACTTGGATTTTCAAAAGCTTGTGATTGGATGCCACACAAGAGGTTATTATACAAAACTAGGGTTGATGGGATTGGAGATAATATATCAATAAGGAACAAGGATTGGTTAACAGAGAGAAACAGAAAGTAAGAATAAATGTGTCATTTTTGGGATGGCAGACTGTAAGTAGTGGGGTTCTGCAAGAATCAGTTTTTCGGCGTCAACTGTTGACAATTATTACACCTGGTCCTTTCATTTCAACCATTGACAAAATACCTAGCATTGCTGATGATACAAAGCTGGATGGGAAAGTAAGCTGTAGGATGATGCAACGAGGCTGCAAAGGGATATTGACAAGTTAATTGAGTGGGTAAGAATGTGGCAGGTGGAATATAATGTGGAGAAATATGAGGTTATCCACTTTGGTAGGAAAAATAGGAAAGCAGAATCATTTTTAAAAGGTGAGAGACTGGAAGTGTTGGTATTCAGACAGGCTTGGTGCCCTTGTATATAAATCACAGGGGCCAGAATCTTCGGGTTGGTGAGTGGGGTCAGGCTCCGCTCACCGACGTGTAAAATGATGCACGGTGATGTCGGGCATGTGTCCCGATGTCACCGCACGTCATTCAGATCATCAGTTCGGTGGGTGCGCACCGGAGTTGGCTACGCGCCTGCCGAACTGTCAAAGGCCTGTTAAGGCCATTTACAAACTAATTAAAGTTATTAACTGAGCTGCCCGTCCAACCTTAAGGTTGTTGGGCAGGCGAAGACCCCAGGCGGCCTTCGCATTTATCATGAAACCTCATCCACGGACGGGATGAGGCTTCATGAAGGGTTTATAAATTAAATAAATTTTTAAATTAAAGTTCATTGACATGTCCCAGCTCATGTGGCACTGTCACATGAGGGGACATGTCTTAAAAATGTTTTTTTCTTTATTAAAATTTTAAAAAATCACACCAATCTCCCTGAGGCAGCTCTGTGCCTCGGGGAAATTTCGGCGCTATTTCGTGTGAATGCATGAAAGGGCACAGGCCCCAACTCAGCCTACTCCCCCCCGCCTGCACAGGGAGTGCTGAGGCCTGCCCAGGCAAAATGGCGGCAGGCAGCAAGTTAACACGCAGGAATGACATGTAATTAGGAAAGAATATGGTATGTTGCTCTTGCTGGGATTTTGGAGTCTGAGGGTAAAGCTACCATTAACAGCTTGTGAGACTGCTCCTTGAATACTGAGTACAGTTTAGATCTCCTTACCTAAGGAAGAATATACTTGTCTTCAAGGAAGTGGAACAAAAGTACACTAAACTGCTTCCTAGGATGTGGAGTGCGTCCTATGAGGAGATTTTTTTTCTTTCATGGGGTGTGGGCATCGCTGGCTGGGCCAGCATTTACTGCCCATCCCTAATTGTCCTTGAGAAGCTGGTGGTGAGCCACCATATTGAACTTCTGCAGTCCATATGTAGATACGCCCACAGTGGTGTTAGAAATGGCGTTCCAGGAATAGCACAGCAACAGTGAGGGAACAGTGATATGGTTACAAGTCAGGATGGTGTGGGGCTTGGAGGGGAGCTTGCAGGTGATGGGTTCCCTTGCACCTGCTGCCCTTGTCTTTCTAGGTGGTAGGGGTCACGGGTTTGGAAGATGCTGTTGAAGGAGCCTTGTTGAGTTGCTGCAGTGCATCTTGTAGATGGTACTCACTGCTGCCACTGTGCATCGGTGTTGGAGGGAGTGAATGTTTAAGGTGGTGGATGGGGTGCCAATCAAGCGGGGCTGCTTTGTCCTGGACGGTGTCGAGCTTCTTCAGTGTTGTTGGAGCCGCACTCATCCAGGCGAGTGGAGTATATTCCATGACACTCCTGATTTGTGCCTTGTAGATGATGGACAGGCTTTGGGGAGTCAGGAGGTGAGTTACTTGCCACAGGATTCCCAGCCCCTGACCTGTTCTTGTAGCCACAGTATTTATATGGTGGGTCCAGATCAGTTTCTGGTCAATGATAACCCCCTAAGATGTTGATAGTGGGGGATTCAGCGATGGCAATGTCATTGAATGTCATGGGGAGATGGGTATGTCTCTCTTGATGGAAATGGTCATTACCTGGCACTTGTGTGGTGCAAAGGTTACATGCTACTTGTCAGCCCAAGCCTGAATGTGGTTCAGGTCTTGCTGCATTTGGACATGGACTGCTTCAGTATTAGAGGAGTCGCAAATGGTGCTGAACATTGTGCAATCGTTAGTGAAAATCCTCACTTCTGACCTTATGATGGTGGCAATGTTCCTTGCAGCAGAATTTTCTGGTTGGTGTGTGGCGGAGGGCCTGACACACTGATATGTAAAATGACGGGGGATGACATCGTGCGTGAGTGCCAACGTCATCGCGCGCCATCGTGATGTTTCATTGGCCGGGTGTGCTCCGGAGTCGGCTGCGCACCCGCCAAAGTGTAAACGGCCTATTAAGGCCATGAAAAAATCAATTGAGCCACTCGAGAACACTGCCTGTCCAACCTTAATGTTGGGGGGCAGGCGAAAAGCCCAAGTGGCCTTCAGGTTTTTCAGGAAACCTCATCCACAAGCAGGATGAGGTTTCCTGAAGCTTTTATTAAATAAATTAATGAATTTTCATGAATATAAAAACATGCCCCCATTCGTGTGACAGTCACATGAGGGGACATGTTTAAATAAGTTTTTAAATCAATTCTTTATTAATTTTAATATCCATTCAATCTCCCTGAGGCAGCTCCTTGCACTGGCCCCGACTCTCCCTCCTCCCTCCGCCCGCACAGGTAGCGCTGAGCGTTACTGACCACATGGTACGTTGGGCGGGCCTTAATTGGCCCGCCCAGCCTGCCCAGTCTGCCCAGTCCGCCCAGTCCGCCCGCCCAGTCCGCCCGCCCAGCCCGCCCAGTCCGCCCGCCCAGTCTGCCCGCCCAGTCCGCCCAGTCCGCCCAGCCCGCCCACTCTGCCCGCCCAGTCCGCCCGCCCAGTCCGCCCGCTCAGTCCGCCCAGTCCGCCCAGCCCGCCCACTCCGCCCGCCCAGTCCGCCCAGTCCGCCCAGCCCGCCCACTCCGCCCGCCCAGTCCGCCCAGCCCGCCCACTCCGCCCGCCCAGTCCGCCCAGTCCGCCCAGCCCGCCCACTCCGCCCGCCCAGTCCGCCCAGCCCGCCCACCCAGTCCGCCCAGCCCGCCCACTCCGCCCGCCCAGTCCGCCCAGTCCGCCCAGCCCGCCCACTCCGCCCTCCCAGTCCGCCCAGCCCGCCCACCCAGTCCGCCCAGTCCGCCCAGTCCGCCCAGCCCGCCCACTCCGCCCGCCCAGTCCGCCCAGCCCGCCCACCCAGTCCGCCCAGTCCGCCCAGTCCGCCCAGCCCGCCCACTCCGCCCGCCCAGTCCGCCCAGCCCGCCCGCCCAGTCCGCCCAGTCCGCCCAGCCCGCCCACTCTGCCCGCCCAGTCCGCCCACCCAGCCCGCCCGCCCAGTCCGCCCAGCCCGCCCACTCCGCCCGCCCAGTCCGCCCAGCCCGCCCACCCAGTCCGCCCAGTCCGCCCAGCCCGCCCACCCAGTCCGCCCAGTCCGCCCGCCCAGTCCACCCAGTCCGCCCAGTCCACCCGCCCAGCCCGCCCACCCAGCCCGCCCAGTCGGCCCGCCCAGTCCGCCCGCTCAGTCCGCCCAGTCCGCCCAGCCCGCCCACTCTGCCCGCCCAGTCCGCCCAGTCCGCCCAGTCCACCCAGCCCGCCCGCCCAGTCCACCCAGTCCGCCCAGTCCACCCAGCCCGCCCGCCCAGTCCACCCAGTCCGCCCAGTCCACCCAGCCCGCCCACCCAGTCCGCCCAGTCCGCCCAGCCCGCCCACTCCGCCCGCCCAGTCCGCCCAGCCCGCCCACCCAGTCCACCCAGTCCACCCGCCCAGCCCGCCCAGTCCGCCCGCCCAGTCCGCCCGCTCAGTCCACCCAGTCCGCTCAGCCCGCCCAGTCCGCCCGCCCAGTCCGCACAGTCCGCCCAGTCCACCCAGCCCGCCCGCCCAGTCCACCCAGCCCGCCCAGTCCACCCAGCCCGCCCGCCCAGTCCACCCAGTCCGCCCAGTCCACCCAGCCCGCCCGCCCAGTCCACCCAGTCCGCCCAGTCCACCCAGCCCGCCCGCCCAGTCCGCCCAGTCCGCCCGCCCAGCCCGCCCAGTCCGCCCAGTCCGCCCGCCCAGTCCACCCGCCCAGCCCGCCCGGTCCGCCCAGTCCGCCTGTCATAAGAAAAATCCTGGCCTCGGATTATTTAGGTGCTAAAGAGTCTTCAAGCTAAAGCTAAGTTGGAGTCTCAAACTGAAAAATGGTTCAGCGCATTTAACACAAGACAACATCTTGGTAAAGGATTTAAACTTGTGTTAGCATGACTGCCTGGGGGATTTCTGAGAGGCTGATTACCACTTAAATTGCCTGTTAGTGCTAATTAAGAATGGCATTTAATTGGATAGCACTAAGCCTAAAGCCCTCTCCTAAAATTGACCCGCTGATTTTGATTAAATAAGTCATCGCAGAACATTTTGAGTGTTACTTAAGGACATGTCATCTTTTCCAGTTCACTTGCTGCTGCTTGAGGTTTGAAGGGAAGTTTTGAAACACAGTGGGAGACTGGCTGGGATACTTTGTCAAGACTTCACCAACAATCCATCAAGTTTTATTCTGGAAATCTCTGAGTGCTTTGCCTGAAAATCATAAGTGTTGTACTACTCTACATTAATTGGACAGTGTACAGGAGTCACCAGAAGAAATGGAGTGCTTGGTCATTGGCATCTTGCTAGGGAGCCCTCTTGGTTTGCAGGGCGGAGGATAGAGGAGGACATGAAGCCAGCCAGAGCGGCACCAGCTGCTGTAAGAGAAAGAGAGAGGAAGAAGGGGGCAAGTTGGTTTCTTCCCCACCTTGCAAGTATAGGACATTTCCCCTCCTCTGCAGTTCCTGCATTAAGACTTCCAGTGTCATGTCGGAAAAGCTGTGTGGTCTCTCACTTGGTCCCTGAGCCATCCTGAAATGTGCTGCTGTATGTTAAATAAGCACACTCCATACCTCCAGTGGAAGTGAGTGAGTGGGTCCTACAAATACTGCTCCATGAAACTGAGTTTAATCAACATTTGAGTACTAAACCAGTGGGAGCCTGTTTAGCACTTCCAGGCAAATTCAAGTTATGTTAATCAACAATTAGGACCAAAAGTCAAGACAGATTTTGAAATAGGCATGTCTAATTAGCACCAAACCCATTTAGCACCTGTTTTCACCCTTTTTCCAAAATAGCCCCTAAAATCTGGTCTAGAGCAGACATCCTTTCCTGATGTTCCCAAGCTTGCCTTTGCAGCTTTAGTAACTGAGGTATGACTGAGTCCATAGGCTCATCATCTGACTCAGACTCAGCAGATTTCTGGTCTCCAGCCGACCTCTGAGTGCCGGAAACCTGGAAAGTCCCTGCCACTACTTGCTGTGAATCAGACAGTGCGATGTGCTCACCAGATAGTGACCCCCAAGGCCACTCTGAAGCTTGGTCCCACTGAGGTATGTGTCTCCTTGTTACTGGGGGGGTGTTGGTGACCACTGTGATGGGTCTTCAGTTAGGGTGTCATCAGATTCTTCAGGGCTTGAGTTGAGGACCTGGGTCGTGGGACCCCTCGGTTGCTTCCTAGATGTGCCTGTGAAAGCAAGGAGAGATAATTAATACATGGCAGGGGACTGCCGATCAGGGGAACTGACTCACAGCATGGTTGTCTGATGGATGTTGCACTGCTGGATCCTCACTTGGTTGAGCACCGCCGACCTCACCATCAGCATAAGAACTGCCCAGGTTGCCACCAGCCAGCTGGAGGACTCTATTTTCAAAGTCTGTGAGGGCTTTAATGTTGGGCATTCCTCCCTTTTGTGATCCCTCCCTTCTGTTGTGTGCCAGCTTGACCTGCATGAATACAGGTGGAGAGAGTGCAAGCAGGGTGCCTGCCAGGCCAGATGAGAAGGATGCCTGGCATG
Source organism: Cetorhinus maximus (assembly GCF_964194155.1). NCBI lineage: Eukaryota > Metazoa > Chordata > Chondrichthyes > Lamniformes > Cetorhinidae > Cetorhinus > Cetorhinus maximus. The sequence goes on from NC_135887.1 coordinate 203,019, forward strand.
TGTGGGTGGTGAGTGGTGCCATGGACAGGATGAGGGCAATGAAGATATACATGAGAGAGTGAATGGTGTTGTCCCTTGAGTGAGATCCCTGTGGGTATGTGATGGGTTTGTGAGTGTGTGAGTGGAGACTGATGAGAAGAGTGACTTATCCTGGTGGATTGGAGATTATTCATCCTCTTTCCAAAATTGGGAGATCTGACCCACAGGCAAGTCCAGCAGCAGCCTGTCATAATCATACATAGAGTATCATACCATTCAGACAAAGGACCCCTGACTAAGTCCTTTCCCATTGATTGGACATACACACCAGAGGTGGCAGCACACTGGTATACAGCAGGGTGGGAGCTGCCCTGGAAATCCTCAACCTGAAGTCTCATGGCATCAGGTTAAACATGGGCAAGGAAACCCCCTGCTGATTACCACCTACTGCTCTCCCTCAGAAATAAAAATCTGGTCTAGGCATTCACTTTTCCTGTTCTGAGCACATCCTATGCCCCCCTGTGCTCCTCACCTTTTTAAACCTAAGTCCCTTTCATTTTGTGCACTTTGGGAGTGAGATTGTTACCTGACTGTTGAGTTTTATTGCCTCTGGCAGTTGTGATGCACATTTTGCCTGGCTACAAAATTATCAGAGCAATTGTAGCCTAAACACAGTGTGAATGTTTAGGCACAAGATATGTACACAAAAGTCCAAGCCAGCTGCTGATAATAACATGTAACAAGCTTTATCAGAACCAGTTTCCATCTGTTATTTAACTGACTCAGTAAAATTTATGCTCAATTTCATCTCTTACATGCCCTTAATTAACAGTATATTAGCTTGGTGAAAGATTATGATTCTTTCGCGATAACAGGACCTTGTAAACAGATGGGATAGAGTAAGCCACTACAGCCAAAATGGTAGCTCATTTCTAATCAGAAGCAGCATTCCACATTTCCAGTATCATTGGAATCTACAAGTAGATCTGGAAGTTGACTCCAGCCTATTACATAAACACCACATTCTTCTCTGGATTCTGAGTGATGAAAGTGAAAAATAAACTGAAATAGACTGTAACCAAAAATTGTCCAACAAGTACTGTAATATTTTAAACAGGTCCAGTTTCATGTGGAACAACTGTAAAAGTTACATCAGTTTTACTCAGTGCCTTCATATCGGATTGCCACATTGCTACAGCCCACCCTCCAGCCTCCACACCGAGATACACAATTATCTCTAACACCACAGAGAAAGGATTTCATTCCTTCCTCAAGCATAGCAGCCTAAATGATTAGTTTTGGGAATGATGTTCATAAAGCAGCTGGAGATGCTGGGTAGAAGGGTGGTAAAAAGACATTTGGGATGGTAATGACAAAATGATGGTATTACCCTTACAAGATCCATTAATCATGGTGCTATATGCAATTTTCAGTGTTATCAACATTTTGAAATGTTGAGGTGAGTTCTGTTTTAAACACACTATTAACATTGTCTCTTACGAAATTCCCACAAATACTAAAGATGGTCAATTGTACACTCAGTTGCTTTTCGCGGACAATTTTTCAGTGATTGTTCAAATTCTAATTGATAGGTAAATAAACGGCTGTTAAAGTTAATCCTAGCTGTTGAATTGTTTATTTCCTAGAGAGTTATATCCATATTTAACCATATAGTTGGAGAGGGGTGTGGGTGAGGGAGGGTGAAGACCAGTCACCAGTAACATAACAGGCAACACACACACCAGTAACACAACCAAGTTGATTTTCCTTCCAGGTATTGTTAAAGAGCAGATTGTAAAGCTGAAATGTGAGCAATATATAGTATAAGGGTATCTGGCATAGCAAGAGTTAATGTGGGACTAGGAAACAGTACTGCCCTCAGTGTGATGTAAAGAGGCACATGATCTGAGACTCGGATCAGTTGTGGACTAGACAGAGACCTGTGTAGGAGCAAGTATGGAATTAGTTCAGAGCTTGGGCTATACCATGTATATAGTTATGTGTTACCAATAAACACTTAAATGTTCAACTCAGTACATGCCTCAGAACCTTTTTTTGAGACCTACTGAATACAATGTACAACATACAACATGGTGGCAGCTGTTGGAAAAACCCAAAACATTAGAGAAGCTGGAAATTCAAAAGCTGGAAAATGAAAGGCAAAGCATTCTGACCTGACTGAAAGCACCAGAAGTGAAGACACAGAGGGAGATCTTCTGGAAGAAGCTCCAGAGAGACTGGAAGCAGAAAGGCAGAAGAAAAAAACTCCACTTTGCAGCTAAGGACTCCACAAGGTCTCGTGGAGGCCCATAGTGAATACCTACAGTTTCCAGCGAGGGTAAGCAAAAAGAAAATCCAGCTCTAAGCCAGAACTAGTTTTATAAAGTCTTCAGTCTTTTAAAAAGTCAGAGCAGCCCGTTTCTTAAAGCACCAGGTCCAGGGTTGGCAGAATACCATGAGGCGGCCAAGTTCATTGCAAGAAAAAAGTAATGGAGAAAATCAAAACGTTTAAAAAACTCAACCAAAGTCAGGAATTGATTGCAAAATGCCAAAAATCCTCCAATATTGCAAGGAAGGCTCCAAATAGTTGGCTGAGTAAATTCCTGCAAAAAGTTAAATGCAAAGAGATCAGGACGGCCATTGCAGTGGGAGCACGCCAAAACTGAACAAGCACTGGAGGGTCTTTGAGAAAACTGTTACTGCAGCTCCACCTTTAAAAGCTGCACAGCATTTAAAGCTGTACTCTGCTGAATTAAAAATCAACCATGGACAACAAATCAACATTACCAGGCCAATTTGAGCTCATGCAAGGGCCAAACCAGATGCAAAATTGGGCATCTTGGAGAAGAAAATTTTTAAGTTACCAGAGTATATCAGGATTAATTAGAAAATCAGTAGAAGTACATTTAACATGTTTTTATACTTGTTTGACGAGTATACAGACAAAGTAATCCTAATGTAATGCATTGATGAATCCTCAACAAGCTTTGATGAGATATTAAAAGCCATTGACAAAGATTTTAACCTTCAAGTTATGGAACATGCAGAGGTACAGAAAAGGGATAGAAAACCCCTCCGTAAAGCTACAAAAGGAAAAAAAGACAATACCCAAGCAAACCATACTATGGCGCCGGACAGGCAGAAGACCAGCCTGAAGTCTTTAAAAAAATCTTTTTGAAAATGCCAATACATTTCCCAAACTGCAACAGCAGGTGGCAATGCTGAGCTAGTTAACTATGAGTGAAGGGAAAATCGTAGACCATTCCAAGCTGTGACCAGATAATGAAGCCATGTGTAGCACGATTATAGAACTGAAACAAGTTAACTCTTCGTCAGAGACAGACATGGCTAACAGTGAAACCAAAATGAAGGACAAGGACAAAGCTCTGCTGCAGGCAGAGAAAACAAAATCTGAAAATGTTTGTGTTGAAGCTGAATTGGAAGACTTGAAACACAAGATTCAAGCAGAGTATGTATGTACCTTTGAAAATGCACGATAAACTAAAATCTTAAATGAACCAAACTGTTCAAGATTTGAACAAACACATTTCTCGGGTGTCACAAAGCCTCAAAACCTCTTCATGAGACCTACTGAACACAATATACAGCATACAACACAATTTAAGGTGTTAAGGCTTGGGTCTTTAATAAGAATATTCTTCATTTCATACTCTTCCTTTTATGGTAGCTATGTAGTGATACATAGGCCAGAACCTTTACTTCGTTGAGCAGGCGTGTGGCCGACCTGAACGAGTGTAAAATGATATGCGATGCCATTGGGCGAGTATCCCGACATCATCACGCGCTCGCACGATATTTCAGTCGACGGGTGAGGGTGGGAGTCCGCAGCGCAGCCGCTTACAATTAACAGGCCTATTAAGGCCATTAAAGTCCCAATTAAATGTCATTTTTCACTGCCTGTCTAACCTTACGGTTGGTGGGCAGGTGAAAAGGCCAAGCGGCCTTTGCACTTTTTAGGAAACCTCATTGACAGGCAGGATGAGGTTTCCAACAGCAATTAAAAATAAAATTAAAATTTTAACATTTCATTAACAACATGTCCCTGCTCATATGACAAGGTAACAGGAGGGGACATGTTTTTTAACATTATGCAATCATTTATTTTTCATTTTCAAAACTCTTCATCTCCCTGAGTCAGCTTAGTGCCTCAGAGAGCTTTTCCAGTGTGTGCATGTGTGAACTTGCACGCTGACCCTCCTCCCCCACCACACAGGCAGCGCTGAGCGCTGCAGTGCACCTTTCATGCTAGGAGGGCCTTAATTGGCCCACCAGTGTGAAATCGTGGTCATGGCCCAATTGCGGGCAGTGGTCAGCATCCCGACTGCCCCTGCCGAGCATGCCCAACAAGGGCAAAATTCTGCCCATAGGTGCAGATTAGTAACAGGCTGTGTATTTAGAATAACGGCTTAGAGTCATAGAGTCACAAAGATCCACAGCACAGAAAAAAGACCTTCAGCCCATCGAGTCTACACCGGTCAAACAAGTACCTAACTATTCTAATCCCAATTTCCAGCACCAGGCCCATTGCCTTGTATGCCATGGCATCGCAAGTGCACATCCAAATACTTCTTAAATGTTATGAGGGTTTCTGTCTCTACCACCCTTTCAGGCAGTGAGTTCCAGATTCCCACCACCCTCTGGGTGAAAAAATTCTTCCTCACATCCCCTCTAAACCTCCTGCCCCTTACCTTAAACCTATGCCCCCTTGTTATTGATCCCGCCACCAAGGGGAAAAGTTCCTTCCTTTCTACCCTATCTATGCCCCTCATAATTTTATACACCTCAATCATGTCCCCCCCTCAATCTCCTCTGCTTCAGGGAAAATAACCCCAGTCTATCCAAACTCTCCTCATAACTAAAACTCTCCAGCCCGGGCAACATCCTGGTAAATCTCCTCTGCATTCTCTCTAGTGCAATCACATCCTTCCTATAATGCGGATTCCAGATCTGCATGCAATACTCTAGCTGTGGCCTAACCAGCGTTTTATACAGTTCCAGCATAACCTCCCTGCTCTTATATTCTATGCCTCGGCTAATAAAGACAAGTATCCCACCACCTTATCTACCTATCCCACTACCTTAAGGGACCTGTGGACATGCACACAATGTCCCTCTGATCCTCGGTACTCACCAAGGTCCTACCATTCATCGTGTATTCCAGTGCCTTGTTTGTCCTGCCCAAGTGCATCAGCTCACACTTATCCGGATTAAATTCCACTTGCCACTGACCAGCCCATCTGACCAGCCCATCTATATCCTCCTGTAATCTAAGGCTATCCTCCTCACTATTTACCACCCCACCAATTTTCGTGTTATCTGTGAACTTACTGATCAATCCTCCTGCATGCAAACTGCGAAATAATTTTATTATTTTCTTTCAAATCTTTTTAAGTAATGATTCCACACTGCTTTGACTTTTTAAAAAATACTGAAGCAAAAGTGTTGCTATTCATTTTGCACTTTGTATTCCATTCAAGTGCAGCATAACTTTTAAATTATTTACAATGCAAGGTAAAATAAACATTTTGAAGATATCATGAATATGTCTAATGAACTTCCCCAAATCAAAGGATGAATTGCATTTATTTTGTATTGAAGGTGTCAACTTGATAACAGCCTCAGCAATTTTCAGACAAATGCCGATTCTGGTCTCTGACCATTAATTAAAGACAGGATTTTGAGTTCAGCGTGTGGGCGTGATCATCCAGCCCGGGAGTGGCTGGGAAACAGGCTGCCACCCACCATTGGCCCCCGACTGCGATTTCATACTGACTGGCCAATTAACGGGCAGCCAGCGTGAAAGACGCGTTGAAATGCTCAGCGCTGAAAGGGAGGGTGCGAGAGGGGGGGGTCGAGCACTGAAATCAGCCTGGGTGCTGGGCAGTGCCTGCAGAAAGCTCCCTGAAGGCAGAGAGCTGAAGAATCCAAAGCCATAAGTAAAGACTTTCAAATGCTGAAAAAAATGTCCACGCGTCAGGATCAGTCACCTGAACATACGGTCGATGTAAATTCTGCCCAAATATTTTTATCTTTTTTTAAATTAATATTGGAAACCTCATCCTGCTCTTGGATGAGGTTTCCTTAAAAAGGCAAAGGCTGCTTTGATTACTACGTTAATGGCCTTAGTAGGCCTCTTAATTGTCGGCGGGAGCGTTGCCGACTCTTGCGCACGTCTGCCGACCGAAATATCACAGGATGATGTCGGGACGCTTGCTCGACATCATCACGCACTATTTCACGCTCGAGCGGGTTGGGCACGCGCCCGCACACTGAGCCCATAATGGAAACTGACAATACTGAAGGGGTGCCATTTTACCAGGGGAGCTGTCCTTTGGATGAGACACAAAACTAAAGTCCCAGTACCTAGAAACTGTTCAAAGACCAGGATTCTCCATTTAAGTCAATGGAATTAAAAATCAGGAGATGAAAGATGGGCTGCTGATTCACAATCATTCGCGTCACACTATCAGTCAAAGTTAAGATATAACCCCAGCAAAGATATTTTTAAAATGAAGATTGCAAGATTGCAGAACAAATATTAAATCATTACTAAAGGAAGTTACTTCAAATTTCAGAAGGCCATAAAACATAAGAACATAAGAAATAAGCGCAGGAGTAGACCATGTGGCCCCTCAAGCCTACTCTGCCATTCAATAAGGTCATGGCTGATCTGATCTTTGCCTCAATTCCACTTTCTTGCCTGTTCCCCATAACCCTTGAACTTGATGGCCTGTATCTTTAAAAGAAGTGGCTGCAGATATAGTGGATGCATTGGTAGTAATCATCCAAAATTCCCTCGATTCTGGAAAGGCTCCAGTGGATTTGAAAACTGCAAATGTTAGGCCTCTATTCAAGCAAGAGGTTCAGTTCTAGTCCAAAAATCTGTCTCAGCCTTCAATATATTAATTGACTCAGCCCCCATAGCCTTCTGGGGTAGAGAATTTCAAAGATTCACAATGCTCTGAGAGAAGAAATTCTTTCTCACCTCCAGCTTAAATGGGTGACCCCTTATTCAGAAACCCTGCCACCTAGTTTTAGTTTCTCCCCAGAAGGGAAATATCCTCTCAGCATTGACCCTGTCAAGCCCCCTCAGAATCGTATATGTTTCAATAAAATCACAGCTTATTCTTCTAAACTCTAATGAGTATAGGTCCAACTTGTTCAACGTTTCCTCATAAGACTACCCCTTCATCCCAGGGATCAATCTAGTGAAACTTCTCTGAACTGCCTCTAATGCAAGTTTATCCCTGCTTGAAGAAAGCGACCAAAGCTGTACGCAATACTCTAGCTGTCGTGTCACCAATCCCCAATGCAGTTATTGCAAATCTCCCTACTTTTACATTCTAATCCTTTAAAACAAAGGCCAAAATTCCATTTGCCTCCCTAATTTCTCACTGTTCCTGCAAGCTAACTTTTTGCTTTTCATGTATGCGGACACCAAGATCCCTTCAAACCCCGGCATTCTGTAGTTTCTCTCCAATAAAATAATATTTTTCTTTTCTATTCTTCCTACCAAAGTGAATAAGGTTACATTTTCCCACATTATACTCCCTCTACCAGATTTTTGCCCACTCACTTAACCTACCTATATCCCTTTGCAGACTCTTTGTGTCCTCCTCACAACACGCTTTCCTACCTATCTTGGTATCATCAGCAAATTTGACTATCATACACACTCTCCTTTCATCCAAGTCATTAGTATAGTGTAGTAATTATGGTTTTATATAGTGTGTAGTGTACCTTTAAGAAAAATACTTGTTAAGCAAGATTACATGATCTGTAGCAACCAATAGGAGAGTAGGTTGGGTTACCTGAACAGTCAGTTTAGAGATAGAGATAGAATTAAAAGCACATGTGTAGTTGCTGCTGAGTATATTGTAAATAAACTTAAAGTTTCCACCCAAGAAGTGTCTGCAGATCAACTGCATCATTAATAGCACAACTTGGCTACCCTACAGCAAACTGGTGATGAGGATAAAACAGGATTGAACAGAGGAAATCAAGTTAGAAAGAAATTAGCACTGTACCTCACCCAGTGATTGTAAGTAGCAAGCTCCATTAGAATTGAAGAAGTTATCCCCTCTCAAAATGCCACATTTTGGGAGAATTGATCCTTTTGAATCAGCCACAGACGATTGGTCTCAATACATAGAAGGCCTCGTGTTCTTTTTTCAAGCGAACGAGATTATGGGGGAAGAGAAGATGTGAGCGATCCGCTTGAGTAGTTGTGGGAGCAAAACCTACAGTTTGATTCAAAGTTTGATGGCATCCAGTACCCCAGATTCAAAAGGACCTTGTAAAGGATCATTTTCAACCAAAGCCCTCAGCCACGAAGCAGAGGTTCAGGTTCAATTCGCGGAACAGAGCCCCAGGTGAGACAATTGCATGCTACGTGGCAAATATGAAGCAGCTAACGGAACATTGTGAGTTTGGTACAACTCTGAACGACATGCTCAGAGATCGTTTAGTGTGTAGTGTGAAAGAGGACGCTATTTAGAAAAGATTATTGTCCAAAGTGAATCTGGGTTTCAAGGCTCTAGAGGTAGCGCTGGCCATGGAAAGTGCAGTTAGAGATTCAAAGGCAATACAGGCTGCACAAAATGGTGCCATCCTCCACATCGGGCAGGAAACCACAGCTGAAAGAGGCGTGAAAAAGCCGAAGAATAAAGAAAAATAACTTAGTAGCAAAATCAAAGGATAATTTTAATGGAGGTGGAAACAATCGGTTTTTTAGCGATTGGTAGTCTAAAAAAATCTAATGTTACTATTGCCACAGAAAAGGACGTATAATGAGGCAGCTCTAGGAAAGATTCAAACAGACTTGTAAACAAAAGAAGAAGCCCAATGAAATCTACAATGTAGAAGAGTCTGAAACAACAAATTCAGATATTTACTCATTGTTTAATCTGAAAGTTGGAAAGTCAGAACCAATATTTGTCACAGTGAAAGTAAATGGCAAACCTGTTAGAATGGAAGTGGACACGGGAGCTTCCACTACAGTAATTGGGGAACATACCTTCAGATATCTGAATAATGGTGAACATCAATTAAATTTAGAACAAACAGCTGCCAAACTAAAAACATTTACGGGTGAAGACATTCAAGTGAAAGGCATAAGCAGAGTAACTGTCCATTATGGAAGCCAATCAGCAAAGCTACCAGTATTAATATCGAGAGGCAGAGGACCAAGCTTTCTAGGCCAAAACTGGCAAAGGGAAATCAACCTTGATTGGCCACTGAGATACCAAAAAGAAGCTGGAAGTGTTCCTGTTTTGAAAAAGGAGTGTGTAAGGACTGAACAACCTGAAGAAATGCAGGCTGTCTTAAACCAAAACCTGGAAGAACAGCAGAAGAAACCCGAAGAGACCCTGCTTGATGACAGAGTTTGAGACGAGGTGAGAAACCTTCACAGGGAAAAAGAAAACCTGTTGAAAGACCTTCACACTCTACAAGATTCCCTCAGGTCAAAGTTTGTATCTCTGGAAAAGTATGAAGAGAAGCAGAAAGATTTTAGGCAGTTCTCTGAACAAACTGAAGGGTGAGTTGGCAGAGAAAACACAACAATGTTCAATTTTCCAGGAGGTAGCAAACAAATACAAAACAGAGACGGAAGAGCTGATGAAACAGCTAAATGAAGCCAAAGAGGCTTTGGAAGCACAAGTCACAGAATTTTCCAAGAAACAGACAGAAAATGAAATTTTGGGAGACTCAGCCACTGAGCTCAGACAAGTTAAGCTTGCATCTGAGAGAAGTCTGGCCAACAGTGAAGTCAAGAAGGAGGCTGAGATTAAGGTCTGCGCTAGAAAGAAGAAGACACGTAGAAAAAAGATACAGAAATATTAATAGGGCTTTAATTCTGACAGCAAACGAATACACTTTCGTACATAGGCCTGGAAATCAAATCACAAACGCCGATGCCCTTAGTCATTTGCCTTGACAAGAAAATGATGCGCATGTCCCAGTTCCACAGGAACTTGATTTGCTGTTAAATTTCTCAGATTCCTCACCGGTATGTACTCGACAGATCAGAGACTGGACAAGTCGGGACCCAGTCCTATCTCAAGTATGAGAACAAGTGCTGCATGGTTGGTCACAGGAGCCCGTATCTGATGAAATGAAACCTACTTCAACAGAAATAACCAGTCAGGATGGCATCTTATTGTGGGAAGCACGAGTGATAGTTCCTTCAAAGGGAAGGGAGCCACTTTTAAATGAAGTACACAGTGGCCATCCAGGAATTTCCTGAATGAAGACCATAACACGTAGCTATCCATGGTAGCCTGTGATGGATGACGAAATCGAAAGTTTAGCAAAGCACTGTGTACAATGTCAGCAACTGCAAAAGTTGCCAGTGACAGCTCCATTACACCCATGGGAGTGGCCAGGTAGACCCTGGGTGCGGTTACACATTGACTACGTTGGACCTTTCCTGGGAACAATGTTTCTGCTCATTGTCGATGCCCATTCAAAATGGTTGGACATAATTGAGATGAAGTCACCAACGTCGGTTGCTACAATTGAGAAACTACATCAGTGTTTAGCTATTCACAGACTACCAGAAGTAGTCATTTCCAATAATGGCACGGCATTTACAAGTGCTGAGTTTCAACAGTTTATCAGCCTCAACAGTATCACTCATGTGAAAAATGTACTGTACCACCCTTCCTCAAACGGATTGGCCGAAAGGGCAGCTCAGACGTTCTAGGTAGGCATGAAAAAGATAGCTGGTGATTCCTTGGCAACCAAGCTAGCACGCTTTCTTTTTCATTACAGGACTGCCCCTCACACAACAACAGGTGTCACATCTGCGGAGTTATTGTTGAAACGTCATCTCAGGACAAGATTGAGCTTATAATGCCGGATTTAGAGTGGAAGGTGGACAGGAGTCAGGGAAGCCAGAAAACTAGACACAACTGGCATAGTCATGAGAGGAAATTTACCGTGGGAGAGCCAGTAGAGGTGAAAAAGTTTGGGTAAGGACCAAAATGGTCACCAAGTGAAATAAGTGCGGTGACTGGATTCTATCTTATCACATGGAGGTAGAAGGCTGGACCATCTGTAAACACGTGGACCATTTAAAGAAGAGAGAATCAAATCACCAAGATTTGGTTCCACTAGTGATCATGACCGGGTCTGTGTTTCCTACTGAGGATACTCAACCCAGGACTGACGTGTCTGATGTTCCTGTGAGAGTTGAGGTGCACAGCTGCATGTGCCCACCGAAGCACCTGGGACAGAAATTTAACATCCTGCGGGCAGGCGCATACCTGACCTGATTGGGAGTAAAATAGTGCGCAGTGACATCGGGAGAGCGTCCTGGTGTCATCGTGTATCACGCAATATTTTGGTTGACGGGCCCCCATGAGAATCGGCAGCGCGCCCACCGACAATTAAGAGGCCTATTAAGGTCATTAAACTAGTAATCAATGTGTATTTTTCACCGCCTGTCCAACCTTATGGTTAGTGGGCGGGCAAATAGGCCAGGTGGACTTTGCATTTTTAGGAAACCTCATCCACTGAGGTTTCCAACAGTAATTTTAAAAAATAAAAATTTTTAAACATAATTTTTAATATGTCCCTGTTCATGTAGCTGAGTCACATGTGGGGACATGTTTCCCATATTTTTTAAATCTTTATTTTCCATTGTAAAATGTTTCAGCTCCCTGAGGCAGCTCTGTGCCTTCAGAGGGTTTTCAGTGCGCGCTCCCCTGTGCATATGCTGACTTCAGCGCTTGCGCTCTTCCTGCCCCCACCCTGGCAGCGCTGAGGTTCTCAGTGCACATCTCACACTGGCAGCCATTAACAGGCCAGCGTGAAATCGTGGTCAGGGCCCAATCGTGGGCGGCGGTCCGTTTTGAAGCTGCTCCCGGACCCATGCGCTGCGCTTGCCCATTGAAGGGATAATCCTGCCTCTGATGTTCAGGCAACTCCGGAAAAGGAGGTTCCTGACACAGAATCTGAAGTCGTGGAGCTGCGACATTCCACATGTACCAGGAAACCACCTGAAAGACTGAACTTGTAAATTCCTTACCCAGTGTAAATATTATGTTGTCTTGAAAAATATATATTTGTAAAAATAATATGTATAGCTGAGTTAAAGGGGGAGGAATGTAGTAATTATGGTTTTATTTAATGCGTAATGTACCATTAAGAATAACACTTGTTAAGGAAGATCACATGATCTGTAGTAACCAATAGGAGAGTAGCTTGGGCTACCTGAACAGTCAGTGTAGAGATAGAGTTGGACTTGAAAGCACATGTATAGTTGCTGCTGAGATATTGTAAATAAACTTAAACTTTCTACCTATGAAGTGTCTGCAGATCAACTCTATTATTAATCGCACAACTCAGCCACATTACAACATACAGGCCTGAGCATTGATTCCTGTGGCACCCCACTAAATACAGTCTTCCAAGTTGAAAATTATTCATTGATCTTCACTCCTTGTTGTCCTTTAGTTTGCCAATCCTCTATCCATGCTAATATATTCTCAGCAGCACAATGGGCTCTTACCTTGTGCAATAACCTTCTCTGTGGTATCTTACTGAATGTATTTTAGAAATCCAAATACACTACATCTACTGGTGCCCTTTTATCCAATCTACTTGTAACATCTTCAATGAACTCTAATTTGTCAATCATGTTTTCCCTTTCATAAAACCATGTTGACTCTGCTTGTTTATATTATGATTTTCTAAATGTCCTGCTACAACTTCCTTAGTAATGGATTTCAACATTTTCCCAATGATAGATGTTATGTTAACTGCCCTATAGTTCCCTACTCTCTGTCTTCCCCCTTGCTTGAATAGGGGCCTAACATCTGCAGTTTTCTAATCTACTGGAGCCTTCCTAGAATCTAGGGAATTTTAGAAGATTACTACCAATGCATCCATTATATCTGCAGAGACTTCTTTTAAGAATACAGACCATAGAGTTCAAGGGACTTGTCAACCTTTAATCTCATAAGTTTGCCTAGTACTTTTTCTCCAGTGTTAATGATTGTTTTGAGTTCCCTCCTCCTTCCCTTTGACCCCTGATTTACTAATATTATTGGGATACTTTTGGCATTTTCTACCATGCAGACAGATGCAAAATATTTGTTCAAAGGTTCTGCTATTTCCTTGTTTCCCATTATTTTCTACAAGGGACCAATGATTACTTTAGCTAGAATACACTGCACCTTCTTGTGCAAACATAAAGGCATCTTTTGTGCCTTTGCGCATGTGCACATTTGCTGTGCATGCGCAGTTTTACCCATCAGTTGAGTATATGATAATAGTGTTGAGGGGAATTCAAGTTCGCCTCAGTGCTTTTATTCAGTCTTGGATGGACAATCAAGCACTCATCAGATGCCAGATTTGATCAATTATTTGGAATTACTCAATTATGGTACCAGAAGCTGTACAGAATATACCATTACATAGTGGGATGCAGGTTTCTTCCCAGCCCGCAATACGAAAATGTACTAGCCTCCAAAGTCCCAGCGAAGTGTTGAGATTGTCGGGTTGTAAACAGTTATGCTTTAAACTGCCCATTTACTTCCAAGATAAAAGGGAATTGGTGTCTCAAGGAGAGTTAATCAGCATTTCTACCTGGATACAAAGCCCATGTGATTCACATTGCCATGGAGATGTGCTTTGAGAGGGGAAAAGTTTCTAAGGTATCCCTGAAACTCACAGACAAGTTAGTCTGCCAGGATCTGGGAGAGAGACAGCAAGTAGAGGTCAAAAGTCTCTCTATCACCACGCAGGAATGTAGGTGGGTGATCAATGCTCAGATTGAAATGACCAAACGACCAAATTCATGAGGAGTTTGAATGAGGCTGGAAGATTTGCCTAATTTGTATTACAAAGAGAAACTCCAGGGAATTCTTACCATGAAGGACAGTTCCTGGGCTCAAGGTTACCAGGCTGAGAAAGAAAAGAATGGAAGTAAACCCTTGGGAACGAAGAATCACTTTGAACTGGTTCCAGGAGAATTGAATGTCTACTTAAAGGACAGTGTAATGTATGGCTGATAGTAGTTATTTTCAGTTGTGATAAAAGTTCTGTTCTGTAGTTTTAGTGTATAAGTTGCCTACAAAAATAGTGTTTAGTCCCTGGTACATGAAGTTTTTTTTATTTGTTGGGATGTCAGTGTCTCTTGCTAGGCCAGCATTTATTACCCGTCCCTAATTGCCCTTGTTCAGAGGGCATTTAAGAGTCAGCCACATTGCTGTGGACCTCGAATCACATGTAGGCCAGACCAGATAAGGAAAGCAGATTTCCTTCCCTAAAGGGCATTAGTGAACCCGATGGCTTTTTATGACAATTGGCAATAGCTTCATGGTCATCATCAGACTTTTAGGGGAGAATTTTCCCCATGTTGGGTGGGCTGAGCGGGAGCGGGCGCGGACCTGATCGCCTCCTGCCATCGGGCCTGCGCTGCCATTTTACGCGGGCGGGCCATTGAAGACCTGCCCAGCGTATTTCTCGACTCTCAAGAATAGCGGGAGTGGGCGGAAGGTCCAATGGCGACCCGGCGGCCTGTTTAAATGAAGGCCTGGCAGTCTTTGCAAGGTTGCTCAAAATGGCCGACGGAAGGGCTCACCAGAGGGCTTCTGGTGAACAGGCAAGACCGGAGGGTAGGCCAGCGGGGCAGTGTGCCCCTCGGTTCTTGGGTGGGTGCCTAGCTGCCCTCCTGGAGGAGGTGGCAACACGGCGGGAGGTCCTGCTTCCGAGAGATGGGAGGCGGAGGCCTCCCCACCTGACCAAACATGCCTGGGGGGAGGGGGTGAGAGTGTCAGCTCCCAGGATGTGGTGCGACGCACATGGGGCCAGTGCCTCAAGAGGTTCAACAACCTCCTGCGCTCGGGAAGGGTGACTACCATGCTGGCTTAGGCCACTTAATGCAGCCATCAGCCTTCCCCCCCCTACCCCCACCAGTAACTCTGAGTACAGTTACAGCATTGAATCCTTCATGGCGTGTTTCCCTCACTGGGTGGGCCAGCAGATATTGCCCATGCCTAGTTCACCCTGAGAGGGTTGAGCTACGTTGGGTTCTGCACCTGCAGCATGTGTGACACCGATACCTAGAGTATAGAATCGGGAAACTCAAGGATCTGCACCTAGGCAGAGTGCTGGAACTGGGAAGCATGTCAAAGTCAGGACACTAACATGCTGGGAGGGGAGTGTCCAGGTGGCAAGGCACCAATCCATCTGCTGGTGTTTGTGCTCCACGTGCTTGTGCCTCCTTGCTTAGCAAGGTTACACCTTGTGGTGCTACATGTAATGGAGGCAGCATTTGGGCAAGGGGGGGGTGTCAGCCCTGGCTTCTTTGTGAGAGTGTGCGGCAGCTGCAGGGTGACAGAGAACTAGAGCTCTGCAATGTCCCACTCTGGCTGGGTTGGCAGGGATGTGATGGGAATTCAGGTACAGGATGGACTAATCAATGCTCTTCTCTCCTTTTCAGG
Organism: Cetorhinus maximus; assembly: GCF_964194155.1. Lineage (NCBI taxonomy): Eukaryota > Metazoa > Chordata > Chondrichthyes > Lamniformes > Cetorhinidae > Cetorhinus > Cetorhinus maximus. The sequence goes on from NC_135887.1 coordinate 218,471, forward strand.
AGAAGACTGCGCACAACGCGTCAGAATGAATGCGGACTGGCGGAGGCCAGGCCCAGTTGGCCATTGTGACTTCATTCGAGCAGCAGGCCATGGATCTGGAGAGGCCCCGTGTACCCAGGTCCACCGGTGGCGGTGAGGCTGGGGTGCCACGGGGAGGTATGTTTGCCGAGCACTGAGGTCACCATGTGTGTCCCAGTAGCCATGGCACTGCTGAATGTTCAGTGATTGAAGTTTGTAACACGGGTTGACCATTCATAGTGGAAGGGTGAGCGTATAATGATCCGGGGGAGCAGCATGCACATTGACATTGTCTGCACTGTAACTAATCAAATGTCCTTGTTCTTCCTTTCAGCATCACTGGAGCAGGGCCGGGAGGAGGAGCAGCAGAGGGGCTGCCTCTCACCCCTGAGGGCCCAGAGCAAATCCACTCACCAGCGTCACACCACCTCTGCCAGGTAGGCACCAGCGCAGATACTAGCACCTCGGTGGGAATTAGAATATCGGCTAGTGTCCCGGGGCAGAGCAGTGAGGGCACTTCACACTCGCTGGAGGAGCTGGCAGAGACAGAGAGTGCCCATGGCGCCGGCAGTCGAAGGATTGCTGGGGACCAGGCTCATGCTCGGTCAGTCGCTGATAATGTGCCCATGGAGTCGCCCATGAGGCACCAAACGCTGGAAGTGCAGCAGCGTATTTGGGAGGATCTGGTGGAGATACATGAGGCAATGGGTGGCATGGTGCCCGTGCTGGAGGAGTCCACGTGGAGCATCACCGATGCAATAACCCTCATGGCCGAGCGCCATGCTTCCTCCATGGAGAGAGTGGTGACTCTCGTGGAGAGGCTCCTCCAGGAGAACAATCAGGGCTTCCTGGGGATGTGCTCTGACCAGCAAGCCCTCACATCGCCATTGACCTCAGCTGCGAGATGGTGTGGGCACCAAGTTTCCCAGCTCGGCGCCCATCCATCTACGATGAGAAGGGAGGTCCAAAGCGACCTCACATTGGCGCAGCAGCTGCCTGTCATCTCTGCGGGCACCTCTCAGGGCGCTCCGGATGAGGGCTGCAGCTCCTCTGCCCCTCTGCCAGTGACCGTGGCATCTGGTGAGGCTGCGACGACTGGGGAGATGGCAGCTGTGGAACTGGCAGCTCCCTCCCAGGCGGGGCCAGCACAGGCTCCACAGGCCAGAGGACGACCGCCAAGGTCATTGAGGCCAACAGGACAGCAGAGTCAGCAGCTGTCTCAGATACCACTCCCAGCGAGGGGGCAGCACCAAGACGTAGCACCTGTAAGCATAAATTTAAGGCACATTAGGCACAGCACGGGTTTCTCACTGATGCTTTTATTTTGCTCCATACTAGTTCATTTAAGACTTGGCGTGATGTGCAACCCTTTTTTTTGGTTTCTGAAGTTACTTTTGTAATCTCATTAAATTTTGAAATGTAACCATGGCTCAGGGTGATTCCTTATTTCTGCAAGTGGATGGGAACCCATGATGTTATGAGTGAGTTGTTTGACATTGACCTTTATTGACAAGGGCCTTAGTTAATTTTCTATCCAGGCAGATTTTGCACTCAGGTATCGAGTGTGGAGCCTACAGGCAAGGCTTGTCCTGGAGGTCCATGTGTGCTGTGCTAGTTGAAGATTCTTTGGATTAAAGCCTCCCAGGTGTCCCTGCCTCCCTGGAGTATGCCCGGGTCAGCGTCTACCCCCTCAGCATTTCCCTGTGTGTGCTCATCCTCGGACTCACTGCTGGACTCATTGTGTGCAGCCGCAGCCACTGCATCGACATCTTCATCGTCCAAGGCGTCCCCCCTTTCCAGCACAAGATCGTGGAGAGCGCAGCATGCAATCACTATCACTGACACACGATCTGGGGGGTACTGGAGTGCGCCCCCTGAGCGGTCCAGGCACCGGAAGCGCATCTTGAGAAGACCAATGGCTCTCTCCACCACAGCCCTTGTGGTGCCGTGGCTCCTATTGTACCGCTGCTCAGCTTCTGTTCTTGGATGGCGGAGAGGCGTCATGAGTCACCTTCTGAGGGGATAGCCCTTGTCACCCAGCAGCCAACCATCCAGCCGGGCTGGAGCACTGAAGAGCCCCGGCACCTGGGAGTGTCTGAGGATGTAGGCGTCGTGGGAGCTGCTTGGGTACCTGGCACAGACTTGTAGAATCAGCATCTTGTGGTCACACACTATCTGCACGTTCATGGAGTGGAAGCCCTTCCTGTTGACGAAGGCACCGGGCTCACCTGCTGGCACCTTGATGGCCACAGGTGTACAGTCTATAGCCCCCTGGACATGGGGGAAGCCAGCAATGGCCGCGAAGCCTCTGGCTCACTCAGCCTGGCTGGCCTGGTCCCAGTGGGAGCGGATGAAGGTCAATGCCCATCTGAACAGAGCGTCTGTAACCTGCTTGACACAAGTGTGGACAGCTGATTGGGAGACACCACAAAGATCACCCACCGAGCCCTGGAAAGAGATGGAGGCATAGAAGCTGAGGGCAGCTGTGACCTTCAGAGGCATTGGCATAGGGTGCCCACCAACACAGTATGCACAGATCTCAGGGTCTATCATCTGGCAGATGTGGATGACTGTCTCCTTTGAGAGACGGATCCTCCATCGGCACTGCACCTCAGACACATTGAGATAGCTGTTTTGCCGCTTGTATACCCTGGCAGCAGGATAGTGGCGTCTTCTGCGACCCCTTCCGCCTTGTACTACCTGTTGCCCTGCGCCCCTTGTGCCTGCGCCTGGCCTCCCAAAGGTGGCTCCCCTGGAGGCTGAATGTGGACTCCTGGCCTCCTCCCCCTTCTGGCCCTCCCTTCCTCCTCAGAGGAGGTGCCTCCAGTGGAGAGTCCAGCTCCCATTCCCAGGCTAAGGGAAGGCTTCCTGAAACCTGAAAGCCCTAAAAATGATCTTTACTGTCGAGTCCTGACCTGAAGGCTGTTACTCCTGTCCAAGCAGCTGGTATGAGATTTGAAGTATTCCTGCTTATGCAAGTATCAGTAACTTTCACACTTAAATATCTAACAGATAACAATCACGACCCCACTCAGCCCTCTTATCCCGCCTGTGGATGAGGTTTATAGAAATGTCTCCCACCCTTCTGCCCGTTGTGCCCGTATGACGTCCTGAAGATTGCACGGGCCCCAAAAAATTGCAGTCAATTGCTGCCTCAAGGGCCTTAACTACATGATTAACTAATGGTGGGTGCACAGCCGAGAACATCGCGCGCGCCCACTTAAATATCGCGCAGTGACATCGGGACACCCCCCGCACGCCAATGGGAAATTTCTGGCCTTAATTCCAGATTTTTAGTGATTCAAATTTCACCATCTACCACGGTGGGAATCAAGCCTGGGTCCCCAGAACATTGTCCTGGGTCTCTGGAATACTAGTCCAGTGACAATACCGCGATGTCACTGCCTCCCCCCTTGCTGTGCCATCTTTTCAGCTATCAACTGGAAGTTCAAATTTCTTTTTTGAAAGTTATTGGTCTCCATGGAGATTGTAACAATGGGCTCGCCAAGTGGAAGGTCTACTAGTATATCCATCTCTAGGAGAAACTGCGCTGATCAGGAGCCTTGGAGTCAGCAAAAAATACTTCAGCACCTGCCACACCATTCCCTGTAGAATTCTGAAACATGAAACAATTATAGAAAGTACTAAAAATGTGGAGAATTGCATCAACAGCAAGAAGATATCAGGCAGGGATTAACCCATAAGTAGTTGATGATCTCTTTGAATAGCGTTGATGGGTATTCCTTTCTGCTGCTTGATGTCGTGTTTAACCATGCGAGAGAGGATGTTGGCTGAACCACTGAGCTGCAAAATGACAGCAGTGGCAGAAAATTAGTGTTACACTCTGATTAATAAATTAGTGTTACACGTTGATTAATAAATTAGTGTTACACGCTGATTAATAAATTAGTGTTACACGCTGATTAATAAATTAGTGTTACACTCTGATTAATAAATTAGTGTTACATGCTGATTAATAAATTAGTGTAACACTCTGATTATAAATTAGTGTTACACGCTGATTAATAAATTAGTGTAACACTCTGATTAATAAATTAGTGTTACATGCTGAGTAATAAATTAGTGTTACATGCTGAGTAATAAATTAGTGTAACACTCTGATTAATAAATTTGTGTTACACTCTGAGTAATAAATTAGTGTTACATGCTGAGTAATAAATTAGTGTTACACGCTGAGTAATAAATTAGTGTTACACGCTGATTAATAACATGATCTGCCTGCCCTGAATAATCTCGGTGTACATTCTCTACTTGCACACAAATACATGTACCGAGCTGACATCCAGCACATTTTGTGTCACAAGCACGCACACCTGCCATGGGCGCCACTTTGGAGCCTGCAGGGCTCTCATAGCATCCAAAATACAGGTGCTATTGAGCCCTATTTCTACTGAGCCCTCTTTTATTGAGCCCTATTACTCCTCCAGGAACTTCACAGAAGTTAGAATGAAAATCAGTTGCAATTGGCAATTTGTCAATAACATATGTGATAACACTTAGTCCTATTTATTAAATCTAAAAGTTATTTTCTTATTGTGTTTGCAGTGTAAGGAGAGGAAAGGAAAAGCAAGGCACCAGCTGATTGCTCAACAAATAGCAAAGGCATTACATTGTAGGAGGATCCAGGTTTGATCCCCGCCAATGTTCTGAGTTAGATTGTTTCAGTAGGAGGCACGACAGTTGGCCTTAGTGAGGGAAGGGAAAATGACCCTGAGTTCTCAAACACAATCACCATATAATGACCTCTGCTAGAAATTAATCTCCTCCGTCTGGCTGAACTTGTTCTCACACTGAACAATTTCTCCTTTAACTCCTCTCACTTCCTCCAAATAAAAGGTGTGGCTATGGGTACCCACATGGGCTCCAGCTATGCCTGTCTCTTTATGGGGTATGTGGAACATTCCTTGTTCCAGTCCTACTCCGGCCCCCTCTCACAACTCTTTCTCCGGTACATCGATGATTACTTCGGTGCTGCTTCATGCTCTCATCGGGATCTGGAAAAATTTATTAATTTTGCTTCCAATTTCCACCCCTCCATCATTTTCACAGGGTCCATCTCTGACGCTTCCCTTCCTTGACCTTTCTGTCTCAATTTCTGGTGATAGACTGTCCAGCAATATCCATTACAAGCCTACCGACTCCCACAGCTACCTCGACTACAGCTCCTCACACCCCGCTTCCTGTAAGGACTCCATCCCATTCTCTCAGTTCCTTCGCCTCCGTCGCATCTGTTCTGATGACGCTACCTTCAAAAACAGTTCCTCCGACATGTCCTCCTTCTTCCTTAACCGAGGTTTTCCACCCACGGTGGTTGACAGGGCCCTCAACCATGTCCAGCCCATCTCCCGCGCATCTGCCCTCACGCCTTCTCCTCCCTCCCAGAAACATGATAGGGTCCCCCTTGTCCTCACTTATCACCCCACCAGCCTCCGCATTCAAAGGATCATCCTCCGCCATTTCCGCCAACTCCAGCATGATGCCACCACTAAATACATCTTCCCTTCATGCCCCCTGGCGGCATTCCGTAGGGATCGTTCCCTCCGGGACACCCTGGTCCACTCCTCCATCACCCCCTACTCCTCAACCCCCACCTATGACACCTCCCCATGCCCACCCAAAGATGCAACACCTGCCCCTTCACTTCCTCTCTCCTCACCGTCCAAGGGCCCAATCACTCCTTTCAAGTGAAGCAGCATTTCACTTGCATTTCCCCTAACTTAGTCTACTGCATTCGTTGCTCCCAATGTGGTCTCCTCTACATTGGAGAGACCAAACGTAAACTGGGCGACCGCTTTACAGAACACCTGCGGTCTGTCCGCAAGAAAGACCCAAACCTCCCTGTCGCTTGCCATTTTAACACTCCACCCTGCTCTCTTGCCCACATGTCTGTCCTTGGCTTGCTGCATTGTTCCTGTGAAGCCCAACGCAAACTGGAGGAACAGCACCTCATCTTCCGACTAGGCACTTTACAGCCTTCCGGACTGAATATTGAATTCAACAACTTTAGATCTTGAACTCCCTCCTCCATCCCCACCTCCTTTCCGTTTCTTCCCCCTCCCTTTTGTTTTTTCCAATAATTTATATAGATTTTTCTTTTCCCACCTATTTCCATTATTTTTAAATCTATACCTGTAATGCCCTGTCAGTCTTTCCTCCCCCGTCCCACTAGAGCTGTACCTTGAGTGTCCTGCAATCCATTCTTAATTAGCACATTCTCTTAGATAATATCACCACCTTTAACACCTCTTTGTTCCTTTATCTGTGACATCTTTCTGCTCCTATCACTGCTTGCTTGTCCCTGCAACCACAACCCCCCCCGCCATCCCCCAACTTCTCTCCCTCACCTTAAACCAGCTTATATTTCACCCCTCTCCTAATATTACTCAGTTCTGTTGAAGGGTCATGAGGACTTGAAACATCAACTCTTTTCTTCTCCGCCGATGCTGCCAGACCTGCTGAGTTTTTCCAGGTAATTCTGTTTTTGTTTTGGATTTCCAGCATCCACAGTAGTTTTTTGTTTTTATCTCTGCTAGAAATTGTATATTTGTGTATGTTAGTTGAACACATGGTCAGGCTTGGCTGGGAACACATCTTTCCAACCTCCCCCAGCTTGCAGCAAACTAGCCCACTGACACTCCCAGTAAAAGTTCACAGATGAATAATGGCCATACATAGTGATAGCAGGGTTTAATGTAATCCTTAGATGTAACGACTAAAATATTACAAATGTTGGTAATCTGAAATGAGCTCAGAAAATTTTGGTAACACTTAATTGGTTTGTCAGCATTAGAAATTTAGAAGATAACTTTGTGTCTCAAATAGAGACCATCTAGCACAGGTTTGTCCTAACTGTGGCCATGGGCCGCATCTGGCCCCCAAACCCCTCTATATAGGCCCCCAGAGCCAGTTTTCAGCCATCTAGCTGCAGAACACATCAGAAAGTAAAAACTTAACATTTCTGATAAAGAGTCTCTAACCAAAATGTTAATCTGACAATTTCCTTTTTCAAATGCTAACAACTCTACTGTGCGTTTCCAACATTCACTGATGACATTTGTAAATTTTCACTTGTTTTAGCCAGCTGTGATTGATTTCTTCCCATTGCTTAGGCTGCTCTAAATAAGATGTCATCCTTTAAAAGTCACAATCTCTGAATTTCTTCCAATTACAGAAAGAAGAAAAAGTACTGACACAGCCTCATCACACTGTGTGATTCTGTTATTCTGATACTGGCACAGCCTCATCACACTGTGTGATTCTGTTATTCTGATACTGGCACAGCCTCATCGCACTGTATGATTCTGTTATTCTGATACTGGCACAGCCTCATCGCACTGTGTGATTCTGTTATTCTGATACTGGCACAGCCTCATCGCACTGTGAGATTCTGTTATTCTGATACTGGCACAGCCTCATCACACTGTGTGATTCTGTGATTCTGATACTGGCACAGCCTCATCACACTGTGTGATTCTGTGATTCAGTGATTCTGATACTGGCACAGCCTCGTTACACTGTGTGATTCTATGATTCTGATACGGGCGGAGCCTCATCACACTGTGTGATCTGTGATTCAGTAATTCTGATACTGCCACAGCCTCATCACACAGTGTGATTCTGTGATTCTGATACTGGCACAGCCTCATCGCACAGTGTGATTCTGTGATTCTGTGATTCTGATACTGGCACAGCCTCGTCGCACTGTGTGATTCTGTGATTCTGTGATTCTGATACTGGCACAGCCTCGTCGCACTGTGTGATTCTGTGATTCTGTGATTCTGATACTGGCACAGCTTCATCACACTGTGATTCCGTGATTCTGTGATTCTGATACTGGCACAGCCTCGTTGCACTGTGTGATTCTGTGATTCTGATATACGCACAGCATCATCACACTGTGTGTTTCTGTGATTCCGATACTGGCACAGCCTCAACACACTGTGTGATTCTGTGATTCTGATACTGGCACAGCCTCATCACACTGTGTGATTCTGTGATTCTGATACTGGAATAGCCTCATCGCACAGTGTGATTCAGTGATTCTGATACTGGCACAGCCTCATCGCACTGTGTGATTCTATGATTCTGATACGGGCGGAGCCTCATCGCACTGTGTGATCTGTGATTCAGTAATTCTGATACTGCCACAGCCTCATCGCACAGTGTGATTCTGTGATTCTGATACTGGCACAGCCTCATCACACTGTGTGATTCTGTGATTCTGTGATTCTGATACTGGCACAGCCTCGTCACACTGTGTGATTCTGTGATTCTGATACTGGCACAGCCTCATCGCACTGTGTGATTCTGTGATTCTGATACTGGCACAGCCTTGTCGCACTGTGTGATTCTGTGATTCTGATACAGGCACAGCCTCATCGCACAGTGTGATTCTGTGATTCTGTGATTCTGATACAGGCACAGCCTCATCGCACAGTGTGATTCTGTGATTCTGTGATTCTGATACTGGCACAGCCTTGTCGCACTGTGTGATTCTGTGATTCTGACACTGGCACAGCCTCATCGCACTGTGTGATTCTATGATTCCGATACGGGCGGAGCCTGATCGCACTGTGTGATCTGTGATTCTGTGATTCTGATACTGGCACAGCCTCATCGCACTGTGTGATTCTGTGACACTGATACTGGCACAGCCTCGTCGCACTGTGTGATTCTGTGACACTGATACTGGCACAGCCTCGTCACACCGTGTGATTCTGGGATTCTGTGAGTCTGATAGTGGCACAGCCTCGTCGCACTGTGTGATTCTGTGACACTGATACTGGCACAGCCTCGTCACACTGTGTGATTCTGTGACACTGATACTGGCACAGCCTCATCGCACTGTGTGATTCTGTGACACTGATACTGGCACAGCCTCGTCACACTGTGTGATTCTGGGATTCTGTGAGTCTGATAGTGGCACAGCCTCGTCACACTGTGTGATTCTGTGATTCTGATACTGGCACAGACTCATTGCACTGTGCGATTCTGTGATTCTGATACAGGCACAGCCTCATCGCACAGTGTGATTCTGTGACACTGATACTGGCACAGCCTCATCACACTGTGATTCCGTGATTCTGATACTGGCACAGCCTCATCACACTGTGATTCCGTGATTCTGTGATTCTGATACTGGCACAGCCTCGTTGCACTGTGTGATTCTGTGATTCTGTGATTCTGATATATGCACAGCATCATCACACTGTGTGATTCTGTGATTCTGTGATTCTGATACTGGAATAGCCTCATCGCACAGTGTGATTCAGTGATTCTGATACTGGCACAGCCTCATCACACTGTGTGATTCTGTGATTCTGATAATGGAACAGCCTCGTTACACTGTGTGATTCTGTGATTCTCTGATTCTGATACTGGCACAGCCTCGTCGCACTGTGTGATCTGTGATTCAGTAATTCTGATACTGCCACAGCCTCATCACACAGTGTGATTCTGTGATTCTGATACTGGCACAGCCTCATCGCACAGTGTGATTCTGTGATTCTGATACTGGCACAGCCTCGTCGCACTGTGTGATTCTGTGATTCTGATAGTGGCACAGCCTCATCACACAGTGTGATTCTGTGATTCTGATACTGGCACAGCCTCATCACACTGTGTGATTCTGTGATTCTGATACTGCCACAGCCTCATCACACAGTGTGATTCTGTGATTCTGATACTGGCACAGCCTCATCGCACAGTGTGATTCTGTGATTCTGTGATTCTGATACTGGCACAGACTCATCGCACTGTGTGATTCTGTGATTCTGTGATTCTGATACTGGCACAGCCTCGTCGCACTGTGTGATTCTGTGATTCTGATACTGGCACAGCCTCATCGCACTGTGTGATTCTGTGATTCTGATACTGGCACAGCCTCGTCGCAATGTGTGATTCTGTGATTCTGATACAGGCACAGCCTCATCGCACAGTGTGATTCTGTGATTCTGTGATTCTGATACTGGCACAGCCTTGTCGCACTGTGTGATTCTGTGATTCTGACACTGGCACAGCCTCATCGCACTGTGTGATTCTATGATTCCGATACGGGTGGAGCCTCATCGCACTGTGTGATCTGTGATTCAGTAATTCTGATACTGGCACAGCCTCATCGCATTGTGTGATTCTATGATTCTGATACTGGCACAGCCTCGTCGCACAGTGTGATTCTGTGATTCTGATACTGGCACAGCCTCGTTGCACTGTGTGATTCTGTGACACTGATACTGGCACAGCCTCGTCACACTGTGTGATTCTGTGACACTGATACTGGCACAGCCTCGTCGCACTGTGTGATTCTGTGACACTGATACTGGCACAGCCTCGTCACACTGTGTGATTCTGTGATTCTGTGATTCTGATACTGGCACAGCCTCGTCACACTGTGTGATTCTCTGATTCTGACACTGGCACAGACTCATCGCACTGTGCGATTCTGTGAATCTGCTACTGGCACAGCCTCATCGCAATGTTGATTCTGTGATTCAGATACTGGCACAGCCTCATCGCACTGTGTGATTCTGTGATTCTGTGATTCTGATACTGGCACAGCCTCGTCACACTGTGTGATTCTGTGATTATGTGATTCTGATACTGGCACAGCCTCGTCACACTGTGTGATTCTGTGATTCCGATACTGGCACAGCCTTGTCACACTGTGTGATTCTGTGATTATGTGATTCTGATACTGGCACAGCCTCGTCACACTGTGTGATTCTGTGATTCTGTGATTCTGATTATGGCAGACTAATCACATTGTGCGATTCTGTGAATCCGATACTGGCACAGACTCATCACACTGTGCGATTCTGTGATTCTGATACTGGCACAGCCTCGTCACACTGTGTGATTCTGTGATTCAGATACTGGCACAGACTCATCGCACTGTGCGATTCTGTGAATCTGCTACTGGCACGGCCTCGTCACCCTGTGTGATTCTGTGATTCTGATACTGGCACAGCCTCATCGCACTGTGTGATTCTGTGATTCTGATACTGGCACAGCCTCGTCGCACTGTGAGATTCTGTGATTCTGATACTGGCATAGCCTCGTCGCACTGTGTGATTCTGTGATTCTGTGATTCTTATACTGGCACAGCCTCATCGCACTGTGTGATTCTCTGATTCTGTGATTCTGATACTGGCACAGCCTCGTCACACTGTGTGATTCTGTGACACTGATACTGGCACAGCCTCGTCACACTGTGTGATTCTCTGATTCTGTGATTCTGATACTGGCACAGCCTCGTCGCACAGTGTGATTCTATGATTCTGATACTGGCACAGCCTCGTCGCACAGTGTGATTCTGTGATTCTGATACTGGCACAGCCTCGTTGCACTGTGTGATTCTGTGACACTGATACTGGCACAGCCTCGTCGCACTGTGTGATTCTGTGACACTGATACTGGCACAGCCTCGTCGCACTGTGTGATTCTGTGACACTGATACTGGCACAGCCTCGTCACACTGTGTGATTCTGTGATTCTGTGATTCTGATACTGGCACAGCCTCGTCACACTGTGTGATTCTGTGATTCTGACACTGGCACAGACTCATCGCACTGTGCGATTCTGTGAATCTGCTACTGGCACAGCCTCATCGCACAGTGTGATTCTGTGATTCTGTGATTCTGATACTGGCACAGCCTCGTCACACTGTGTGATTCTGTGATTATGTGATTCTGATACTGGCACAGCCTCGTCACACTGTGTGATTCTGTGATTCCGATACTGGCACAGCCTCGTCACACTGTGTGATTCTGTGATTATGTGATTCTGATACTGGCACAGACTCATCGCACTGTGCGATTCTGTGAATCTGCTACTGGCACGGCCTCGTCACCCTGTGTGATTCTGTGATTCTGATACTGGCACAGCCTCATCGCACTGTGTGATTCTGTGATTCTGATACTGGCACAGCCTCGTCGCACTGTGAGATTCTGTGATTCTGATACTGGCATAGCCTCGTCGCACTGTGTGATTCTGTGATTCTGTGATTCTTATACTGGCACAGCCTCATCGCACTGTGTGATTCTCTGATTCTGTGATTCTGATACTGGCACAGCCTCGTCACACTGTGTGATTCTCTGATTCTGTGATTCTGATACTGGCACAGCCTCGTCGCACAGTGTGATTCTGTGACACTGATACTGGCACAGACTCGTCACACTGTGTGATTCTGTGACACTGATACTGGCACAGCCTCATCACACTGTGTGATTCTGTGACACTGATACTGGCACAGACTCGTCACACTGTGTGATTCTGTGATTCCGATACTGGCACAGCCTCATCGCACTGTGTGATTCTGTGATTCTGTGATTCTGATCCTGGCACAGCCTCATCGCACTGTGTGATTCTGTTATTCTGATACAGGCACAGCCTCGTCACACTGTGTGATTCTCTGATTCTGTGATTCTGATACTGGCACAGCCTCGTCGCACTGTGTGATTCTGTGATTCTGATACTGGCACAGCCTCGTCACACTGTGTGATTCTGTGATTCTGATCCTGGCACAGCCTCATCGCACTGTGTGATTCTGTGATTCTGATACTGGCACAGTCTCATCGCACTGTGTGATTCTGTTATTCTGATACAGGCACAGCCTCGTCACACTGTGTGATTCTCTGATTCTGTGACACTGATACTGCCACAGCCTCGTCACACTGTGTGATTCTGTGACACTCATACTGGCACAGCCTCATCGCACTGTGTGATTCTGTGATTCTGTGATTCCGATACTGGCACAGCCTCGTCGCTCTGTGAGATTCTGTGATTCTGATACTGGCACAGCCTTGTCGCACTGTGAGATTCTGTGATTCTGATACTGGCACAGCCTCGTCGCACTGTGTGATTCTGTGATTCTGATACTGGCATAGCCTCGTCGCACTGTGAGATTCTGTGATTCTGATACTGGCACAGCCTCGTCGCACTGCCTTGGCCTTGTGCCACAATAATATTTGAGCTCTGCCAGTTGTTAGTTGTTTTCCACATTGTTCTAAATCTTTTCTCTTATGAAGACTAAAGCCACATCTAGTATAAAGGAGTGAAGATAGAATGAAATATTCTAGATAGGACTTTTGAATCTCTATGTCAGATTGGCATACTCATAATGAATGCAGCAGTTGCTGGTGATCTCTCATATTCACTGTCAACAACATGGGATAAATGGCAGTTAAGAAACATGCAAATCTAAATGAGCAGTTGAAAAGTCACTGTTGTAAAATTAACAGTTGACTGTGTGGAGGTGCAATCTGCTCATTTATTCTATACATTAAAGATCTTTGTGTCAACACCTGGCAATTAGGAGTCTTAGTGCTGAATAGCCAGAGCTGTTATTAATCAAAATGGCGTCAGTGCAACATTATCCAGAGATTTGCTGTGTAAAGTTCACAACTAACTCTTTTCTACGGAATGGTTCAGGTGAGGAAAAATTTAGAAAGTTGAGGATTAAAGACAAGGCAATAGTACAGGATAGTGATATCGGTAATGATAACTAGAGTGTGACAGGAAGGGACAGAGTGTACAAACATAAGAGTGCACCAGCCAATAGGGTCAGAGTAAGAAAAATGATTAAAAGACAAAAGTAAAGATAGATGAATTGATGGCATAAATATAAATGAATGAAATGAATGAGTATAATATGACATCCATTACAAAGACATGGTTACAAGGTGACAAAGACTGAGAACTGAATATTAAAGGGTATTTGACATGTTGAAAGGATTAAAAAAATGAAAAGAAGGTGGGGTAGCTCTGATAATAAAACATAGGATCAGTACAGAAGTATGAAATTATCTTGGCTGGGAAGATTAAGATGTAGAATCAATTTGGCCGGAGATAAGAACAGTTTTAGGACCACTTAAGAGGATTGTGGGTTTTTTTTTGAAGTGGTTCTTGAATTAGTTTTTGTTTACTTTGACAGTCTCATGAGCATCTCAAAGACTTCCCAATGTTATTATAGGGCTAACGAATTCTGTACATGGATGATACTGGATGTGTGGGCATGGGGGTGTGTAAAGGAGTTTGAGAGGTGGGTGAGTAGACATGGGGGTTAAGAGGTATGTGGGGGCATGGGGGCATGTGGAGGGGAATGGAGGGGATAGGGCAGGGCATGAGGTTCATTGGGGGCATAGCCGTGAGAGCGGGACATGGAGGTTCAAGGGGAGTTAGGGGTGGATGAGGGGTAGGCAGGCGAGGGTTAGGGAGCCTCACAATCATTACAATCACAGAGCTGGATCAATGTTCCAGTGACTAGAGGTGGGCTTTCTAACCTGGTGGCATCAATATCTGCCCTCCTCACCTGAGGTTCTCACCTCCACCCTACATTGGGACTGTGGCTGTTGTAGGTTAGCATGGCCACTTAGGAGGGAAATGGCCTGACTCATGATTCCCACCTCAAAGGGTCAAAGTGTTTGCAAAGGAATATAGATAGGTTAAGTGAGTGGGCAAAAATTTGGTATATGTTGTATAATGTGGGGAAAGTGGGGTTGTCCACTTTGACAGGAAGAATAGAGAAGGAGAATGTTATTTGAATGGAGACAGTCTACAGAATGCTGTGGTACTGAGGAATCTGGATGTCCTCATAAATGAGCCACAAAATGTTAGCATGCAGGTAGAGGAAGGCAAATGGAATATTGGCCTTTATTGCAAGGGGGATGGAGTAGGGAAGTCTTACTGCAACTGTGCAGGGCATTAGTGAGACCACACCTAGAGTACTGCACACAGTTTTGGCCTCCTTTCTTTAAAGAGGGATATACTTGTACTGGAGGCAGGTAAGAGAAGGTTCACCAGGTTGATCCTTGTTGAATGGTTGTCTTAGTAGAAAGTTGTGAGCTGGCTGGGTCTATACTTGCTGGAGTTTAGAAGAGTGAGAGGTGATCTTATTGAAATAAAAAAGATTCTGAGGGGGCTTGACAGGGTAAATGTTGAGAGGATGTTTCCTTTCTTTGGGGAATCTAGAACTAGGGGGAACAGCTTCAAAATAAAGGGTCTCCCTTTTAAGTTGGGGATGAGGAGGAATTCCGTTTTTCGCAGGGTCACTTATCATTGGAATTCTCTACCACAGGAGCTGGATCATTGAATATATTCAAGGCTCAGTTAGACAGACTTTTGATCTATAACGGTGTTAAGAGTTATGGGGGTCAGTTAGGAAAGTGAAGTTGAGGCCACGATGAAATCAGCCACAATCTTAGTGGATGGCAGAGCAGGCTCGAGGGGCTGGTTAACCACTCTTACTCCGAATTCTTATGTTCTTAATAGGCTGGTCAGATTTACATATGTGTGAGGCAAGGTGATGAAGCTGACAATCAATGATTGTTATCATAAGATTATCTATTTATTAACAAACAAACATTAACAAAATAGTCATACTAAATTCGTTTCTATGTTCATGATGAGGAAATAGAATATGATCATTCTTACTGACTATGCCAGTGTTCCACCTATCACATTTGACAATTTGCCAAATATTCCTATAATCTAAACTGCAAGTAAGATATTAAGTGAATGGGCTGGGGTTTATGCTTCTGTTCTCTGAGATGAGTTTACATTTAATGATAAAATAGTGTCATCTGCAAGATACACTTGTTATCCAAAGGTGCAAGTTTTATTATTGCAAGCCCCTTAGGAGAAATCAGCTCCCAACTGTGGATTCAGAGTCAAAGCATTTTTTCAGGACCTCTGAATTTAACATTTCTTTTGTAATGAAATTGTTTTTCCGACTTCTCCACTGATACACTGGAAATGCAACACATTTATTATGAGCTGATTGAATTCCCATGGCATTATCTCTCCGACACTCTTGCATGTGTTTTCCAATCTCTCTAACTGTCTATCATACCTGTCCCTTCCCTGATGCACTCAAAGTCCACATCTCACCTTCGTCCACAATAGAAATCAAAATAGTCGTGAATATCCAATTTGCTTCCAATCTCCAACCCTCCAGCATTTTCACATGGTCCATCTCTGACACTTCCCTTCCCTTCCTTGACCTCTCTGTCTCAATTTCTGATGATAGACTATCCACCAATATCCATTACAAGCCTACCGACTCCCACAGCTACCTCGACTACAGCTCCTCACACCCCGCTTCCTGTAAGGACTCCATCCCATTCTCTCAGTTCCTTCGCCTCCATCGCATCTGTTCTGATGACGCTACCTTCAAAAACAGTTCTTCTGACATGTCCTCCTTCTTCCTTTACCGAGGTTTGCCACCCACGGTCGTTGACAGGGCCCTCAACCGTGTCCGGCCCATCTCCCGCGCATCCGCCCTCACGCCTTCTCCTCCCTCCCAGAAACATGATAGGGTCCCCCTTGTCCTCACTTATCACCCCACCAGCCTCCGCATTCAAAGGATCATCCTCCGCCATTTCTGCCAACTCCAGCATGATGCCACCACCAAACACATCTTCCCTTCATGCCCCCTGGCGGCATTCCGTAGGGATCGTTCCCTCCGGGACACCCTGGTCCACTCCTCCATCACCCCCTACTCCTCAACCCCCACCTATGGCACCTCCCCATGCCCATGCAGAAGATGCAACACCTGCCCCTTAACTTTCTCTCTCCTCACCATCCAAGGGCCCAAACACACCTTTCAAGTGAAGCAGCATTTCACTTGCATTTCCCCTAATTAGTCTACTGCATTCGTTGCTCCCAATGCGGTCTCCTCTACATTGGAGAGACCAAACGCAAACTGGGCGACCGCTTTGCAGAACACCTGCGGTCTGTCCGCAAGAAAGACCCAAACCTCCCTGTCGCTTGCCATTTTAACACTCCACCCTGCTCCCTTGCCCACATGTCTGTTCTTGGCTTGCTGCATTGTTCCAGTGAAGCCCAACGTAAACTGGAGGAACAGCACCTCATCTTCCGACTAGGCACTTTACAGCCTTCCGGGCTGAATATTGAATTCAACAACTTTAGATCTTAAACTCCCTCCCCCCATCCCCACCCCGTTTCTTCCCCCTCCCTTTTGTTTTTTTCAATAATTTATATAGATTTTTCTTTTCCCACCTATTTCCATTATTTTTAAATCTAAAACTAATACCTTGTCAGTCTTTCCACCCCACCCCCACTAGAGCTGTACCTTGAGTGTCCTGCCATCCATTCTTAATTAGCACATTCTCTTAGATAATATCACCACCTTCAACACCTCTTTGATCCTTTTGTCTGTGACATCTTTTGATTATCTGCTCCTATCACTGCTTGCTTGTCCCTACAACCACCCCCCCACTCAACTTCTCTCTCTCCACCCCCCCCCACCCCCCCCCGACCCCCCCCATCTTAAACCAGCTTATATTTCACCCCTCTCCTAACTATACTCAGTTCTGTTGAAGGGTCATGAGGACTCGAAACGTCAACTCTTTTCTTCTCCACCGATGCTGCCAGACCTGCTGAGTTTTTCCAGGTAATTTTGTTTTTGTTGTGAATATCCAATTGTTGGGAGTGGGTCCTAGCATTGAATATGGATATGATGTCAAACAGGTGGCACAAAACACACAGCTAAGAGACTGTTGAAGCTGAGACTGAGCATGAGGGATCTGCGTTCACAGTGTAGGGTGGAGTATGTTGAAGGCAGTTGGAAGAGAATGAACAATTCTGGCATTAGTTCTTTACTAGCAGTTGGCAGTTTATGAGGAGTAACTGTAACCTGGCAATAGTTAGGGGCTGGAATGCTAGGGTCTGTCAGCACTGAAGGAATGGACAGTGGTGGTTGGGGTTTGGGGAGAGGTTGTTTGATACAGGGCAATACTTGGGTGTGGGCTTCTGAGGGTTATAGTATTAAGAAAGGTTGGAATTTGGAGCACTTGAGGAAAGGAGTGGGTTAGAGATTGAGGACTGAGAAATTTATGAGTAGCATTTACAGAAAAAATATCTTAACACTCAGGCCGGAATCTTTTTGCCCCGTTAGTGTCAGGTGACATTGGGGGGGGGGGGGCAACATTATGGTGAGAAGGAAAAAATTGGTTTCACGCCATCATGGAACCAGTTTGTAATCGTCCGCTCCGCCTGTCAATGGCTGGTCGCGTTTTCCACTGTTGCACATCGGGAAACTAATTTCAATACTTTAGCATCTCATTATAAGCCCTGCTCACTGGAATCATTCCCCCCACACTAGGTCATCACGTGTTTCACAAATGTACATAAGTGACGTGCACCTGGTGAGCTGCATTTCACTCAGGACTTCGAGGTTTGTTTGCCTCCCTTTCTTCAGGCAGCACTCACGGTGATCAGCAGCGCCAGGATTCACAGCCATTACATCACTTTCAGTGGTGCTCGTGGACAGGTCTCTACCTACCAAACCAGCCGTAAGGTGGGGAGAGCTTTTTAAAGGCTGCGGGGCTTGCTTGGGGAAGGGGGAGAAGTGGCCTTAAGTAAGGGAAGAGGCTGCAGGGCGAGGGCTGTACTGGGGAAGGAGGGTATCCTAGGGTTTGTGTGGGGCCACATGTTGATCTGTGCAAGTGGCCTCAAGATGGTGAGGGCTGAGGAGGCAGTCTCCAGAGGAGATGAGGCCAGATGGAGATGTGAGGATGAGTGTGAGAGAGTGAGTGGTGATGTCCCTTGAGCTGGTAGTGAGTGAGATGCAAGTAAATGTCTGATGGGCTTGTGAGTGGGTGAGTTTAGAACAATGAGATGGTTGCCTTACCCTGGCAGCACGGATAGGATCATTCATCTGTTTCTGCACTGGATGGCCGACCTCTTGTGTGCAGCATTGGCACTGACCACCACTGCCATCTCCTCCCAAGCCAGAGTGGTGAGGCTGATGGGCCTCCTGCGGCCAGAGCATCACGGCGGGCCTCCACAGTGACCAGAAGGCGTCTGAAGGCTGCATCACTGAATCAGGGGGCTGCACTTTCTTGGCTTTTGGGACCATGTCTTTACCGGAGCAGTCCGGCCTGCCAGCATTGAGAAGTGTGCATGCGGCCGCAGTTTAAATATTGTGCCTTGCGTGACGAAGCGGTGAGGTAACGGCACGGCGAGAAAATTGGAGTCTGCCTTCCAGCGAGATGGCGTGTTTCCTGAGGTGGAAATGAGACAATATGGCACCATTGCGGCCGGCGGGTAAAACAACTTTTTGTCTCATCTGCTACCAAACTTTGTGAAAATCTGGGATGATTCTGCCCTCAGTTTCTGTGAATGATTGACATTTTGCACTGATGCAGGGTTATAACTCTTCCATGGGCTTCACAAAAAATGTAGGAATTCTTTTCCTCAGGTTCAGTGCTTGTTCCATTAAAATAAATATTACCCTGCCATTGTGGCTGGTGAATAAAACAACAGGCCTCGGGGAAAAGTTGACAGTGAGAGTCGCGGCCCAGGCCGTAAGAGCAGCAGAATGTGGGCACAGCAGAAAGAAGCATTCAAGTTTGGACAATTGGGAATGGCAAAGAATTTGAGGAGCTTTTCAGGAATCCAGAGGTTGCTGTAGAAAGGAAACACAAAGGGAAAGACAAAGGGAAAGACAAAGCAAATATTAAAAATGGCATTGACAACGGGAGACTACTGTCATTCATGGGCAAATACCTAAGAGTTGGTGTATTCGCGGAGAAGACATTTGGATTATTGCCAATTTTAAGTATCCAAGCTTTAGAATGGAGCAGGAGCTAGAAGACCTCTGATTTGACAGCTCATCATTGTGGAAAATAGATATGGGAAGTGGGAAATAAATTCACAATTCTTTTCAATGTTACTTCATTATTGTTATAAATTTTACTTTGGCCATATGATGGAGTGGGCAAGAAATGAAATGACTGCTCCACTGAAAAGGAAGAGTTTTTGTGATGGTTACCAATTTTTCATGATCTGCTTTGTAATTTATTTTTGCACAGAGATCTGATAATAGAATCTCATAATCGGTCTAATCTAGAAGGAATGGAAAAATTGTTTGAAAGGAGCATTTAAACCAATCATGCCTGAGGGAATACACTCTGAGGACATTTCCCAAGCTGGACTGAAATTTTGTCCTATGTGCGCCACAAGCAGAACTTACAATTTTATAGGTAGTTGCAAGGAAAAGCAATCAAGGAATCTTAACCATTCATCAAACTGGAGCAAATTCATAATGGCTTTGTTCACTCAGAATGTCATGGTTACTGAAGTGCAAATGTTAGAGTTCTAGTTAATTACCAGACATGAATGTAATCATGTAAACAGTGAAACAGGTTTTCTCTAATATGGTATTGAAATGTAAATCCCTACACAATAAAATTTTACTGAAATATCCAGTATTTAATAAGCTTCTTACAAGGTTAAAAAGAAGAACTAGAAGTGAAGAGCTGACCAGATTAATTTGTGATTATATGACTGGACTACAAAACATTTAATGAGTAGGTAGTCCAATACAATATAAAAAAATTGAATTTTTGCACCTGTTTGATGTGGTTATTTCTGTTGTGTGATATTAAAATAACAATTTGTTGGATTGGTGTCCCTACCATTGGACTCAGTATCCACTCCTCCCATCATTAGTGCACTGTGCTTGCAGTTTGTACAACTTACAGGGTGCACTGCGGCATCTCACTAAGATTACTTTGAGAGCACCTCCCTCTGCTTTGGCGCCCACCACTGAGAAAGACAAGATCACTGATGTCATTGGAACATTGCCATATCTAAATTTCTCTCAAGTCACGCACAATCCTGACTTTGATGTATATTGTTTTTCCTTCATTGTTGCTGGGTCATAATCTTTGAATACCCTATCTAACTTCATCATGGCAGAATCATCATCAAAAAAACTGCAGCAGTTCTGGGAGAACATCTACCATCATCCTTTCAAGGTAATTGGGAGTTCACAGTAATTGTGGACTTGCCATCATCACCCCCAACATAAAAACATATACAAATAAAATGACATCTTTGCTCTTGCCTCTAAATCAGGAGGTTGCTTTACCATGGCTTTTCAGCACATAATCTCGGTGCACTTCAGTACCTCACTGAGGCAGTGCTGCACTGTTGGAGCTGTCGTCTTTTAGATGAGACATGAAGCTCTCATTAGCCCTGCCTGCTAGATCAGATGGATGCAAAAGATTCCATGGCACTAATAAAAGAGCAAGGAATACTCTTGGTGTTCTGGTCAACACTTCCCTTCGACCGACACTCACCAAAACCAGGTTATCTTGTTATTCATACATTTATCCTTTGTGAGACCCTGCTGTGGGCAAATTGTCTGACATGTTTGTCTATATAGACAAAATGAAAGTTCAAAAGCAATCCATTGGTTGTGAAGAATTTGGGCCATCCTGAAGATATGAAGATGTCCTATATAAATTCAATTCCTTGGAAAGCATATTTTTTCACTTAATGAACTTTTTTAAAAAAATGTTTCTCTTTTTATCATCAGTTAGCCTCTCCAACTGCCCTCATTCATACTATCTTCTTTAGTCAGGAGTGTGGGGTTAGTGAAGATACCCAAGTGGCATCATCAAAGATGCTGTCATCATTGCTTCTTGCTCAATGTATTAAAAAACCTGTTCAAGAAGTACAGCAAAAGTCTGTCCCAACCATGTCACCATTCCAAGGAATTGGAAAACATTAACCCCTTGCAGAAGGCGGAATCAATAAAACCTGACATTGCAACTTGGGCCTTGAACTGAAAAAGCATTTTTATGCTTTAACTGATGTATGTCAACTGTTAGAGACTGTTTCTCCCAATCTGAGCCTCAAGCTGAAATAAAGGGACCTGACAGAGACTTTGTACAGAATCTTCAGCCCTCCCCCATGGCGACTTCGGTGGTGGTGGAGCACTTAAACAGGGGGTGGGGGTGACGGGCAAGGACCCCACGACATTCCTGCCTCCAGCCCAATTATATTTGTGGCAGAAAGGCCTGTGGATGGCCTTCATCCCCCACCACCAGTTGAGGCCCTAACTAGGCACTAACCTGGCACTGGTATTAACCCAGTGACATATATGGGGTTTCACCATGTGGAAACATGGCAAGTAAACCTGTGCATGGTTGCTTGAGGGCTCCCAGGGGGTTCCCTCAATCAAAGGCACTCGGTGCTTGATTAAGGGACCTGGTATCAGAAAGTGGGGTGGTCCCATTGAAAGCCACACCCCTGCCCTTATTAGCGACCCCCTCCCCGCTTGTGACTCCCATCCATGACTCACCCTCCCACCAGCACTCCCCTCTGACCTGGGATCCAATGACGATCCCAGACCTCGGGTGGGTATCGCACTGGCAGCAACCACCACCTGCCCGGTTGTGCTGCTATTCAATAGATATGCCAGCCTCTGATTGGCCAGCAGCTCTGGGCAGGTGGGACTTTTGCCCAGGCTCCTGGTCCCTGGGGGATAGCCTGCCCCTGGCCTGTCAAGTGCCTGAGCAGAACAAGGTGCGGCGGGCATTCCCTAAGAGAGGCGATGCAGGGCTC
Organism: Cetorhinus maximus; assembly: GCF_964194155.1. Lineage (NCBI taxonomy): Eukaryota > Metazoa > Chordata > Chondrichthyes > Lamniformes > Cetorhinidae > Cetorhinus > Cetorhinus maximus. The sequence continues at coordinate 240,884 of NC_135887.1, forward strand.
TCACCAGCTCTCCAGCCGGTGGCCGGAACTCCTGTCATCTCCACGAGATTCTGACCCCTGTTTTCATTTGCAAATTAAGTCGTAGATCTAATAAAGAACATTTATCCTGCCTTTAATTCACACAAAACTGAACCTTGAGAAACTCCTTTGACAAACAAAAGGAAGGGAGAATGGCCAGCCATGTTCTCTCAAAAAGAAAACAAATGTTTCTGGGGAGAATTAAAGACCTTTCATCTGGTTGTTGTGACGTATGTAAATTCTAGGGACTAGTTCATATTAAACAGAAGGCAGATTAAACAGTGGAATCTTTGTGAAAAGCACAATAGCTAAATGAAAGAACAGGCTCCAGTTACCAATCGCTTCAATGAAAAATAGAGCAGTCTGGATGCTGTTTTTTCATCTGCATTATCAGTTCTGTAAGATTTTAGGCAAAGACCTCTAAGAGAGAAATGATATATTGAAGGTTCCAGCAGTTTCATGATGCATTTATCAGAAGCTATATTTGTGATAGTCCTTGAATAAAGATATAAACCAGTTACTGTTCAAGACTTTAGCTGTATCATTCCCACATCAAACATATGGTGAAAATAGCATTTTTTGACTAAAATTACTTGTATTTTCAGAAACAGTCAGCATCATAGCTATCACTCAGCTGCTTTTCAGGAGTGCTGAGTGACTACAGAATGGAAAAATAAAAATCCTTTTGCCTCTCACTTTCAAAACAATGACACATGTAAAAAATGACTTCCCACAGGAAGAATCTTTAGATCCAAGAGCCAACTGGTTTAGTCTCTCAGATGCTGAGTGAGACATTACCTCTTCCATTCTGCATTCTCCTTCAAATGATTCAAGCACAGAGGACTGACCTAAAGTAAAGGAATTATAATTGCTGCCTTGAAAATGGGCATTTACCATTGACCACATGGGCAAGTAGTTCACAAATGGCTTCATGCTATATATGGGAGCCTACATCGTCACATGGGTGCCTGCAATATAGAAAATTTGAACTGCCCTCCTATTCTGCTATCCACAAGAAAAGCAACAAAGGTCTTTCCATGCATCAATAACCTACTTAGCACATCTGCGCATTGTGGATTGACTGATGTAGCAGATGTCCTCTGAAGCAACTTGCAATGAGGCAGCAGTTTTAAAAGTTCACTGCAGTGACCTTCACTACTAGGGGCAGGGGTATTCCTGTGCTACCAACATTTTAAAGTGGCAGTTCTTTAGGACAGAAGTTGGGGAAAATGGTGTAAGAAAATTGGCAATGCTCATGCACTGAATGACACTTTTGTTGATGGAAAATTGCCGTGGTAATTTTTCTGTGTGGGGTGATAGTGGTGAGCCTCGCTTCACTTCAGTTTACGTTTGAATGTTGCTGGGAAACAGTCTTCATTTCATAGAAAAATTCAGGCACCCCTGTCAAAGTTAACATATGAATGATAGCTGCCTAGGTGAGATTATGCAGCACATCTGGCACTCATTGGGTGGAATCGTCCTGGATTTGCATTAAGTGTGACAACGGGTGAGAAAAAGAACGTTTTACCTGCCGGCCGCAATGGCGGCTTTTCACACCATATCAACCCAATCAGGCTTCATTAATCATCCATTCCCGGGATACACGCTGCTTCACACCATCACCGCGTTGCTTCTTCACACCAGGCGCCATATGTAAACTGCAGCCGCGCACACACCTCTCAGCGCTTCCAGCCCGGGACTGCTGCCCAGAAGACTTGGCCCCAAAAGGCATGAAGACTGCAGCCCCCTGATTCAGTGACGCATCCCTGGGACACCTTCTGCACACTGTTGGTGCCTGCTGTGATGTCCTCTACCCCTTTATCAGATGATAATATTTAATATTTCAATTGTTTAAGTTTCTAAGGTAAAATAAGCTGATAAAACCATGCTGCATTTTATCTGCGCCTAGTATAGAGGGAGATTTTCATGTGTCTGACTCAATTGACAAAAGATATTTGGTGCAAGTTCACTGCCTGTTCAAAGGAATCAGTCAAAGAATCGACCAATTATTATTTTTACACTGTCGATGAGCTGCTGTATATTGTGAGCATCCTGTCAATAGGAAAGAGCTGAAAATCCAATGGCTTCACCATGAACTCCAACCAGTAGAGGAATACTGAAAGAGGGGGGAGATGAGTCCAATGGAGGGATGCAGAGCATCAGACATGTCAGGGACCAGGTTTTGTGGAGTTAGGGGGAACGTTGAGGTTCCTCCAAGTCCCTGGGATTCCAGCTGAATACAGGTGAGGACAGCTTTGGGGAGAAGGTAAGTGCTTTTATGGCACTGCTTGTGGGCCAGGAGGAGCAGGAGTGTTATCCCTCACCTCCAACCTCCCCTGTATCAGACCCTCCCATAAAAAGACCCCAGCATTAGAAACCCCATCCCCACGGATCAGACACACCCCTGGGTTAAAGACTCAGACTCCATCCCTGACCTCCAACGTGTGGGAAGGCTCAGACTCCCATGCATCCCCCTTGATGTAATCCGGCCAACTTCCGTTCGGGGAACCACTCAGGGCCAACCCCATGGCATGGTAGGAAACTCAGGCTTTCAGGTTTTACATAAACTCTGCCTCCCACTCGCAGCCGGTGTCAGTAGTTGGAAATTGTTGCTTGTCAGAAACAGAAACATGTTGATCCTTAGGATAGTGTTACAGACAAGAGGGGGATTAATTTAAACAGCTCTGATTCCTCCTCACACTACCTGCCCATAAACAGAAAGCTGTTTTGATTTCTGATTTCCCTCTTTATAAGTGATGACATAGTTTCCCCAACCCTCCCACTGAGGGGGTCGAATCCTCTACTAATAACCCCACTGCAAACTTGAGACAAGATAAAATAAGAGGGTTGGTTTATTTTACACACACACAAAACACAGGAAAGGGTTTCACAATATCCGCCCCTTTTAGCACTCATACAATAAAAGAGGGATAAGGGAAATAAAAAGTTACAGGGCAAGGCCACAATAAAAATAAGAGTTTTGGTTTCACATGCGTCCAGAATCCAGAATCAAAAGTCCAAATGGGACATTCCTTCAGAGGTTAGCCAGCTGAAACTGTTGGGCCCCAGCTATGCCTGTCTCTTTATGGGGTATGTGGAACATTCCTTGTTCCAGTCCTACTCCGGCCCCCTCCCACAACTCTTTCTCCGGTACATTGATGATTACTTCGGTGCTACTTCATGCTCTCGTCGGGACCTCAAAAAATTTATTAATTTTGCTTCCAATTTCCACCCCTCCATCATTTTCACATGGTCCATCTCTGACACTTCCTTTCCCTTCCTTGACCTCTCTGTCTCAATTTCTGATGATAGACTGTCCACCAATATTCATTACAAGCCTACCGACTCCCACAGCTACCTCGACTACAGCTCCTCACACCCCGTTTCCTGTAAGGACTCCATCCCATTCTCTCAGTTCCTTTGCCTCCGTCGCATCTGTTCTGATGATGCCATTTTCCAAAATAGTTCCTCTGACATGTCTTCCTTCTTCCTTAACCGAGGTTTTCCACCCACGGTGGTTGACAGGGCCCTCAACCGTGTCCGGCCCATCTCCCGCACATCCGCCCTCACACCTTCTCCTCCCTCCCAGAAACATGATAGGATCCCCCTTGTCCTCACTTATCACCCCACCAGTCTCCGCATTCAAAGGATCATCCTCCGCCATTTCCGCCAACTCCAGCATGATGCCACCACCAAACACATCTTCCCTTCACCCCCCCGACGGCATTCCGTAGGGATCGTTCCCTCCGGGACACCCTGGTCCACTCCTCCATCACCCCCTACTCCTCAACCCCCACTTATGGCACCTCCCCATGCCCACGCAGAAGATGCAACACCTGCCCCTTCACTTCCTCTCTCCTCACCGTCCAAGGGCCCAAACACTCCTTTCAAGTGAAGCAGCATTTCACTTGCATTTCCCCTAACTTAGTCTACTGCATTCGTTGCTCCCAATGCGGTCTCCTCTACATTGGAGAGACCAAACGCAAACTGGGCGACCGTTTTGCGGAACACCTGCGGTCTGTCCGCAAGAAAGACCCAAACCTCCCTGTCGCTTGCCATTTTAGCACTCCACCCTGTTCTCTTGCCCACATGTCTGTCCTTGGCTTGCTGCATTGTTCCTGTGAAGCCCAACGCAAACTGGAGGAACAGCACCTCATCTTCCGACTAGGCACTTTACAGCCTTCCGGGCTGAATATTGAATTCAACAACTTTAGATCTTAAACTCCCCCTCCCCCCATCCCCACCCCATTTCTTCCCCCCACCCCCACACCATCCCCCCACCCCCCGCTTTTTTTTTCAATAATTTATATAGATTCTTCTTTCCCCACCTATTTCCATTATTTTTAAATCTAAAACTAAAACCTTGTTAGCCTTTCCACCCCACCCCCACTAGAGCTGTACTTTGAATATCCTGTCCTCCATTCTTAATTAGCACTTTTCTCAGACAAAACACCTCTTTGACCCTTTTGTCTGTGACATCTTTTGATTATCTGCTCATCTCCACAATCACCACACCCTCAATGTCTCTCTCTCCGCCCCCCCGCCCCCCCCCCACCCACCTTAAACCAATTTATATTTCTCCCTTCTTCTAACTATGCTCCAGTTCTGCCGAAGGGCCATGAAGGCTCGAAACGTTAACTGATTTCTTCTCCGCCGATGCTGCCAGACCTGCTGAGTTTTTCTAGGTAATTCTGTTTTTGTCTTGAAACTGTTGCAGGGTGTTCTGTCTTCTCAGAAACAATGATTTCCCTGATGGAAGAAGGAATGTAGAGATGAATGAGTCTTAGAGATGCAGGAATTCCAATTTTCCAGTAGTGCACAGTGTAGATGAGGGCCAGGCAATGTATCAGGGCACAGTTCTTTCTGCTGCTACATGTTAGGTGGTAAAATGATCGACTGCCTGCGTTTAGTTCCACATGGCAATAGTACAGGTTCTATTTTTTTATTCATCTACAGGATTTAGGCGTCACTGGCTGGGCCAGCATTTATTGCCCATCCCTAATTGCCCTTGAGAAGATGGAGGTGAGCTGCCTTCTTGAACTGCTGCAGTCCATGTGTTGTACGTACGCCCATAGTGCTGTTAGGGAGGGAGTTCCAGGAATTTGACCCGGTGACAGTGAAGGAACGGTGATATATTTCCAAGTCAGGATGGTGAGTGGCTTGGAGGGGAATTTCCAGGTGGTGGTGTTTCCATGTATCTGCTGCCCTTGTCCTTCTAGGTGGTTGCAGTCATGGGTTTGAAAGTGCTGTCTAAGGAGGCTTGGTGAGCTCCTGCAGTGCATCTTGTAGATGGTACACACTGCTACTACTATGCATCGGTGGTGGAGGGAGTGAATGTTTGTGGATGTGTTGCCAATCAAGCGGGCTGCTTTGTGCTGGATGGTGTCAAGCTTCTTGAGTGTTATTGAAGATGTGCTCAACCAGGCAAGTGGGGAGTATTCCATCACACTCCTGACTTGTGCCTTGTAGACACTTGGCAGGCTTTGGGAAGTCAGGAGGTGAGTTACTCGCCATAGGATTTCTAGCCTCTGACCTGCTTTTATAGCCACAGTATATATATGGCTAGTCCAGTTCAGTTTCTGGTCAATGGTAACCCCAGGATGTTGATTGTGGGAGATTCAGCAATGGTAATGCCATTGAATGTCAAGGGGCAACGGTTAGATTCTCTCTTGTTGGAGATGGTCATTGCCTGGCACTTGTGTGGCATGATTGTTACTTGCCACTTGTCAGCCCAAGCCTGGATATTGTCCAGGTCTTGCTGCATTTGGACATCACAGAATCACAGAATCACAGTGCAGAAGAGGCCCTTCGGCCCATCGAGTCTGCACCGACACGTGAGAAACACCTGACCTACCTACCTAATCCCATTTACCAGCACTTGGCCCATAGCCTTGAATGTTATGACGTGCCAAGTGCTCATCCAGGTACTTTTTAAAGGATGTGAGGCAACCTGCCTCTACCACCTCCCAGGCAGCGCATTCCAGACCATCACCATCCTCTGGGTAAAAAGGTTTTCCTCACATCCCCCACTAAACCTCCTGCCCCTCACCTTGAACTTATGTCCCCTTGTGACTGACCCTTCAACTAAGGGGAACAGCTGCTCCCTATCCAACCTGTCCATGCCCTTCATAATCTTATACACCTCGATCAGGTCGCCCCTCAGTCTTCTCTGCTCCAACGACATGGACTGCTTCAGTATCTGAGGAGTCGCGAATGATGCTGAACATTGTGCAATCATCACCACTTCTGACCTTATGATGGAAGGAAGGTCATTGATGAAGATGGTTGTGCCTGGGTCACTACCCTGAGGAACTCCTGTAGTGATGTCTTGGAGCTGAGATGATTGGTTTCCAACAACCACAACCATCTTCCTTTGTGCTAGGTATAATTCCAACCAGTGGACATGTTTCCCCCTTGATTCCTATTGACTCCAGTTTTGCTGAGGCTCTTGATGCTACACTCTGTCAAATGCTGCCTTGATGTTAAGGGCAGTCTCTCTCACCTCACTTCGGGAGTTTAGCTCTTTTGTCCACGTTTGAACCAAGGGTGTAATGAGGTCAGGAGCTGAGTGACCCTGGGTGAACCCAAACTGAGCATCAGTGAGCAGGTTATTGCTAACAGTGCTTCATAGCACTGTTGATGACCCCTTCCATCACTTTACTGTGATCCAGAATTGATTGATGAGGCAGTAATTGGCCAGGTTGGATTTGTCCCACTTTTTGTGTACAGGACATACAATTTTCCACATAGCCAGGTAGATGCCTGTGTTGTAGCACTGGAACAGCTTGGCTAGAGGCGCGGCAAGTTCTGAAGTATGTCTTCAGTGCTATTGCTGGAATATTGTCAGGGCCCATAGCTTTTGCACTATCCAGTGCATCAGCTGTTTCTTGATATCCCGTGGAGTGAATTGAATTGGCTGAAGATTGGCATCTGTGATGTTGGGGATCTCTGGAGGAGGCCAAGATGGATTATCCACTCGGCATTTCTGGCTGAAGATTGTTGCGAGTGTTTCAGCCTTAACTTTTGCACTGCTGTCCTGGGCTCCCCCATCATTGAGAATGGGGATATTTGTGGAGCCTCCTCTTCCAGTGAGTTGTTTAATTGTCCACCACCATTCACAATTGGATGTGGCAGGACTGCAGAGCTTAGATCTGATCCATTGGTTGTGGGATTGTTTAGCTCTGTCTATCACTTGCTGCTTATGCTGTTTGATATCAAGTAATCCTGTGTTGTATCTTCACCAGGTTGACACCTCATTTTTAGGTATGCCTGATGCTGCTCCTGACATGTCCTCCTGCACTCTTCATTAAACCAGGGTTGATCCCCTGGCTTGATGGTAATAGTAGAGTGGGGGATATGCCAGGCCAGGAGATTACAGATTGAGATTGAGGACAATCCTGCTGCTGCTGATGGCTCACAGTACCTCATGCATGCCCAGTCTCAAGTTGCTAGATCTGTTCAAAATCTAACCCAGTTAGCATGGTGGTTGTGCCACACAACACATTGGAGGGTATCCTCAATTGAAGATGGGACTTTGCCTCAAAAAGAAGTCACGCCTACCGATACTGTCATGGTCAGATGCATCTGTGCCAGGGAGGTTGGTGAGGATAAGGTCAAGTATGCTTTTCCCTCTTGTTGGTTCCCTCACCACCTGCCGCAGACCCAGTCCTTTAGCACTCGGCTAGCTTGGCCTGTGGTGGTGCTTCCGAGCCACTCTCAGTGATGGACATTGACGTCCCCCAACCAGAATACATTCTGCGCCCTTGCCATCCTCAGTGCTTCCTCCAAGCGATGCTCAACATGGAGGAATACTGATTCATCAGCTGAAGTGGGGGTGGTAAGTGGTAATCAGCAACTTGGGGTGGGAGGTCATGTGACATACCTCCAATTTCTTCTCCCAGGGTTTTGGACAAGGGATGTACTTTCCCAGGTCTGGAATCTTGAGAGGTTTAATAGCGAAGTCAGGGACCCTTTTGTACTTGCAGACATATTGTCTCTGTTGGCCACATCTCTGCCTTAGAAATGTAAAGGGGGTTCATGCATTTCTTTGGAATTTGCTTTTCTGCAGTCACAGGGGGCATTAGCACCTCTTTAAAAGTAATGAGGTCCCTGTTGTTTTCTGGAGGTTAGAAATTCTTTTGGTATGAGTCATGGCTAGTCAGGCATGTCAGGGTAAAAGCTTTGTCCATTGTTAAAATAAAATGATTATTTTATAAAGTAGCTAGGTCGATGTGGATATATATTTTCCTTCCTGTTTTCTGGACAATAATCTGATGAACTGAGGAACCCAACATTCAAATTCCTCCTGTAGGCAAAGAAAAGCTCAGCTTGTAGCTTTGCTTATTCTCATCAAGTTTACCATTGCAAATGAGATGAGCACCCAGTAATGCTGGACACGACTTTGTGCCAAGCAATTCTGGTTTAAAATTAATCATATTGGTGTAAGTAAAGAGAAAACATCTAATACAATATGTTTCTGCTCCCTAAATTATGATAGAATGTGGCCTCTTGCTGGTCACTTGTATATCGACGGATCTAGTACTGAGAGCCGGTACTACTGGATTGTCTAGCTTGTATTCCTTGCTCATCATTCTGCCATGCATGAAACTTACATGGGTTGAATGCCTGAGTGTAGCTAATGCATTCACATTGCTGACTTGTACGGGAGGAACCTGTATAAATTGAGTCAAGGAAAAGAAGTGAAAGAAATATATCCTGCAGCTTTTCTCCAACTAAATGATGCCTCCTTATAGCTGATCACAGAACAGCATGACAGTAGCAGTTGGGTGGTGTGAAATCTGCTATCTTCATATGCAAACACTTAACAGGCTTAAGTAAAATTATACCATCCACTATTTTAATGGCAATTAAAATAAAATGAAAAACTTAACAAAAATCTTGAAACAAACAATTTCATTACTCTGGTAAAATGGCAAAGGAATTTAAAAGAAGCAAATTAAGCTTTAGTATACATAACATGACACTCAACACAGATGGATAAGCATCCTGTATTCCGCATGTTAAGCTTTAATGTACTGACATTGCACAGCAATGATTTTGTCTCAATAAAGAACCATAACCTGAAGCATCCTGCATCATGACAAGCTGTCCAGAAAGCCCAATGTTCTATTTATGGTTAAGTGCAACTAAAATAACACAATGTACAGAAAGTTAGTGAAAGGCTGGAAGGTAGCCAGGTATCATCGATGCAACTGAAACTCAGTTTAGCAAACTATAAAGGTAAAAGCAAATGGTCTATCGAGACGTGAACCATTAAAACCTGAGATTGAGATTTTAAAAAATAAGTTACTGACTCCTCCAAAGATTGCATGAGTTATATTTAAAAGATTGTGGTTGAGCTCTGTCATAGTAAGTTCCCTATTTTAATTTTTTATTTTATTTGTTCATGCGATATAGGCAACGCCTGTTAGGCCAGCATTTATTCCCCATCCCTAATTGCCCATCCCTAAATATGCATATATAACATTCATCATAATGGAGTGAGATACTGTAGTTGAACTGAAAGATTGCTAAAGAATATGTACTGCATATTATGCAGCTTTCCCTTGTATAAATTTGAAAAATGTTCAGCTTTCTAGTTACTGCCAGTTAATTCAGTGGTTCTCACCCAGGGATCCACAGGCTCTTAGGGGGTCAACTAGAAGGTTGGGTCCACCAATGAGTTGAGCAAAAATAATGCATTTTGTCCCAATGAAATACGGCGACACCCGTCCTCACATTGGCACAGTCCACAGTGCACATACAGATCACTGGAAAGTGGACGTACCATTGGAAACTATATGGGGCAATGCAACATTTGAAAAAGATGAGTCATTATAAAGTAGCATGTGGAAATGAAACATGTGGATTCAGACAGCGACGCATGGGGGTAATCCTAACAACTTACCTGGAGACAGTAAGACTGCAACATCTAGGTAGGTCCCAGTTTCCCTAGTGCAGTGATGTTAACAGTCAATAAGACAAGTTGTACCCTAGCTTCCCACCACCCCCCCAACACCCCCACCAAACACCCCCCCACCACCCCCCCAACACCCCCCCACCCACCAACAGCCCCCCCAACACCCCCCCAAAACCCCCCACAACACCTCCCTAACACCCCCCCCAACACCCCACCCAACACCCCATCCAACACCCCCCTCAACACCCCCCCCAACACCCCCCAAACACCCCCCCCAACACCCCCCCAACACCCCATCCAACACCCCCCCCCAACACCCCCCCCCAACACCCCATCCAACACCCCATCCAACACCCCCCCCAACAACCCCCCCCAACACCCCATCCAACACCCCCCCCAACCCCCATCCAACACCCCCCCAACACCCGCCCCAACACCCTCCCAACACACCCCCCAACACCCCATCCAACACCCCCCCCCAACACCCCCCCAACACCCCATCCAACACCCCCCCCAACACCCCCCCAACACCCCATCCAACACCCCCCCAACACCCCCAACACCCCATCCAACACCCCCCCCAACACCCCCCCCAACACCCCCCCCAACACCACCCCCAACACCCCCCCAAACAACCCCCCCCAACACCCCCCCAGCACCCCCCCAAACAGCCCCCAACACCCCCCCCAACACCCCCCCAAACACCCCCCAACACCCCCCCAACACTGCATACCATAGGTGCAGCCACAGGCCCTGCCTTCCTCTGTCCAGAATCTACCTGGACTTAGGTCATCTACAGGTGGCTGCTCCAATAACCTGTGAGGCAGGTGATTGTGCCCAAGAAGTCACTGCACAGCACCTTTCTGGAATTAGGAATTAATGTGGTGCAGATTTACAGTATGATTTATCAAAGTGCTCTCTTTCTAGGGAGTTTAAAAAGTAAATTATTGCAACAATGCACATACAGGAAAATAGCAAATCAGCCAAGCTCTACAGGAAGAGCAAGTAACATTTCTTCAAAGGGGATTGGGGTATCTGATTCTTTGTTCATCCACATGGCGTATCTGAAGCTTTGCCCACCCATGTTGGGTACCTGATGATGTGCTCACCCACTTAAGGTTAGGTTGCCATGCTTTACTCATTATTTGGGTGAGGGCTGGGATATTTTAATATTTACTTTGATTCTTGGGGTTTGATTTCTAGATCTTGACCCCACATTGTGTTACTCACAATAAGAGATTGTGGTGGAAGAATTAATCTAGGCTGGTCTTTTGGTTCAAGCTGGTTTATTTTCAAGACAACTCCTCAGCGCTACTGACTTCCAAGTAGCTTCCACACAAAGTTTTCCAGCTGTATCTTTTTATTCTATTTAGATGGGATAATCAATGCCCATTACCAGTTTAACTAGCAATTGCCTTTAACAAGGTGGTTGCCAGGCAGTGTGATTATTTATACATTGACACATCGGCCTGGGAGATCTTCCCAGAGGTGGTCAATTAAAAGACTTCCTCCGGGTCTGTCATCCAATTAAGGGTGGTGGGTGGGTCCCTGAGGCGACAGGCCCAATCAGAGGGCCTGCAGCCTTGGAAGGTTGGCAGGCCAACGAGCAGAGGTGGGCACAGCTCCTGCAGAATGAGAGCACGAAGGTGCCTCCATCTTTAGGCAACCCCCCTGAAGAAGTCAGAGCTTTAAAAATATAAACCCTGATCGCATCTGCCAGGCCAGCCCTGTGGAGGGGAAATCAGCCATGGCCTGCCAATCAACGCTGCTCTGGCCGGGGAGGGATTAGAACAAGAAGTCTTGAGGGCCTCCTCCAGGCAATCGCCAGCCTTGGCTGTCAGTAGGGGGCTGGGGGGTTTATGGCATCTGCTGCCAGGAAGATCTCGGCCGCATTCGCAATCAACCAACAACTGGACAGTTAATTATTCACATCGCTGCTGCCTGCTGATCTGACAATAATATATCTGACTTTCCTCCCAGACCCGCCTCCAAGTCCATCCCTGCGGAACTGGGAAGATTCCACCAGCATTTCCACTGAGGAGATGTAGGCTTGTGTGAAAAACATAAAGCTGCCGTAAATCCAGCAAAATTAAGGAAATAAAAAGACAGCTACTTCAGTTTTGGTTTTACTTTTCCTGAAAGCGGAGAATACCTCAAATGCCATGTGGAATTAGTGTATCAATATTGTCCAATCAATCTTTGAAACCTTCCGAATTACAGAGACATTCAATTACCCCCCCAAGCATGATTTATATAAGGACAAGCAAAGTTCCTTTTTTGTAATTGTATAACTAATTTTTATACAGAAAAAATATATTTGTGTTACAGGAGTGGGGGGGTGGCTGTGGAAATTTTAAAATACAGGAAGCTTGTCCCAGAAACAAAACAGAACCCCTGAGTTAATTGCTGAGACTTATGGCTCTGACACAAAGGAATAGCTAATGTATTACTGACAACAATGATTTCCTCGAAGTATAAAGCTATATTTTAGTAGGACTCATGGTATCTGAACCGAGGATTTTGAAGATGAGCAGAGAGCAGCTAAGCTTACGTCAATTGAATAGAAAGCGAGCTCTTAGGCTGCCTAACACCAGAAATAGCTGAAAAATTTATGACATTCATTAGAACATCAAACCCACTCACACGAAAACAAGTTATAATCCATAAACCATTGTATGACTTTGTAACAAGGCTGCTTTTCTGAACAGTATGAGCATGTTTAAAATAGGTTAACTGCTGGGATGTCTTAAACGTTGCCGATTTTGAACCTATAACCAGCTAGGGTCAAAACAGGCCAATGTTTGAATGTGCTAAGTGCCGCAGGATCAGGTTTACTGATTGTTTCTATAAAGCCCTGTGTTTCTGAACAATATTAAGCAAAGTCAATATAACATGTGAGGTAAAAGATTCAAAATCAGGACCATCCTGCTTATTGACATCCTGTTCGATTGATTTTCTTCATTTTGTGTATCATCTGTATACTAGGAATTGTAACAGAATATGTAGGTCATGCAGCACTCCCAGGCATAGGGGTGAAATTTAATGCCCTCTCTTGTGGTGAGTTTGGTGGCAGGGAGGCATTTAACCAAGTGGGAGAGTGGTGGTTGGGGACTCCGCTGCCCTCTCACCTCTGTCCTGATTAAATCGGTGGCAGGAGGGCCTGTGGATGGCCTTTGGCTCCACCGCCAATTGAGGCCCTTAAGTGAGAACCTCCAATAACTTCTACCCAGTGGTGAGAAATTTGGTCACGTAGCGTTGTTTCTAGCAGTGGTACGGTGGCCTATCTTGTGGGGTTAGTGTTCCTCATGTTTCCTACATTACAACAGTGACTACATTTGAAAAAATATCCCATTGGCTGTAAAGCACTTTGAGACATCCAGAGACCCTAAAAAGCATTATATAAATGCGAGTCTTTCTTTCAGATTAAGCTTGGGTCAAGTGTCTAGATGTAGCTAGCTGCCTTAAAATCCTCATATTTTGACTGGATATAAAGGTTCAGTCACCAAACCATGATTCAACAGGAAAACATATCTGGAATTTCCTCACAGGTTGTCCAGAGCTAGTACAAAAACTTTAGCAGAAGATTGGCTTGCACGTGTAAAAATTGCTATTCACACCAGTTCTCCAAGGTTTCCATAAAAATTCTCCCCTTGCTTTTTTTTTCACGGAGAAAGTCTGACTCCTCTCCAACCTCGTACCTGGTGTTGCGCTCTTAACACTGTTCCAGCTGAGGTCATGTTACTGACTGGGGCCAGGATTTTCCCTGTAATCGGCAAAGTCCGATGTCATTGGTGTTTGACTTGCCAATGGCAATGGTGGAATTTCACCCCAAATCGTGTGGAACGTTGTGAAAAAAAATCCAAGGCATGGGTTTTACGATGGAGCACTGGCGCCTTGGTTTGGCCCAACCAGCCATGACCTCAGAGCTTCAGTAATCTGAGTGTCATTTTGAAGGCCTGCACAGAGCGAGCACTCTCTAAGGGATAGGAAGCTGTTGGAAACTGATGGCTTCCAAAGCTAGGAAACATGCTGCTCCCAAATTTAGCAATGCCTCCCTTGAGCACTTACTAGATGCAGTGGAGGCTTCGCCGCAATGTCCACAACCTGTACTCTGGGTGAAGAGCAGCAAGCAAGGTCACCAATCCAACATGGGAGGTGGTGGCAGGTGTGGTCAGTGCCAACAGCCTGCAAAAGAGGTCAGCCACCCAGTGCCGCAAGAGGATGAATGATCTCCTCCGTTCCTCCAAGGTAAGTCACTCTTCTCATCACTCTCAACTCACACACTCACAAACCCATCACATACCCACAGGGATCTCACTCACTGCCAGCTCAAGGGACATCACCACTCACTCTCTCACACACACCTTCAATCCTGCGGATCATGTCATCATCCCATCCATGGCACCACTCACCACCCACACATGCCAGGCATCCTTTTCATCTGGCCTGGCAGGCATCCTGCTTACACTGTCTCCATCTGTCTTCATGCAGGACAAGCTGGCACACAACAAAAGGGAGAGGTCCCAGACCTGCGGAGGTGCCTAACCTCAAGATCCTGATAGACTTTGAAAATAGAGCAATTCAACTGTTCATGTGCTAGCGGTGAGGTTGATGGTGCTGATCCAAATGATGATGCAGCTCTGCAACATCCCTCAGACAGCCATGCTGTGAGTGATGTATCCCGTTTCACAGGCCATTGCCGTGCACTAATTATCTCTCCTTGCTTTCACAGGCACATGTGGGTAGCAGCCCTGAGCCCTGAGGACACCGCGAAAAAGGAATCCATAGGCATTAACACTGAAAACCCGTCACAGCGCTCACCCACAGCCTCCACCAGCGCAGAGACACACACCTCGGTGGGACCTAGTTAGAGAGGAGCCTTGAGGTCGCCATCTGGTGAGCACATCACACTGTCTAATCCACAGCAGGTGGTGCCAGGGACATCCCAGGGTGCTGGCACTCAGGGGGTTGCTGGGAGCCAGGAATCTGCTGAGTCCCAGTCAGATGACTAGCCTCTGGACTCAGTCATATCTCAGTTGCTGGAGCTGCAAAGGCAAGCTCGGGAACATCAGGAAGGGATGTCCACTGCACTCCTCAGATTGCAAGGCACGATAGAGGAGTCTATCCACCTTCAGGCTGAGGTGATAGCGCCGGCATGCCAACACACCGAGGTCAACACTGGTAAGATGGCGGCCACCATGGAGACCTTGGTCCAGGACATCGGCACTTGCTGGCATTCATCAGTGTCAATGTGAGCAGGGCTGGGCATCTCAAGCTCACTCCAGCTGCCCCTTCCTCTCAAGGAGTCAGCCAGGGGCCCTTGGGCACCCATAGGCAGGAGGAAGATCAGCAGCTGCACAAACTAGGGCCATCCACCCAGTTGACTCTGGGAGTGACCGTCTGTCATATATAATGTTATTGGAAATTATTTTAAATTGGGCTTGTAGTAGGGTCTGTGTCTGTGGGTTTGAGAGTGTGTGTCTTAACTGGATTAAAGCCAGCTAGTCTGAGTGCTTTGGTGTATAGTAGTTTTGAGATGTGAAACAGTAAGGTAAAGGATACATTTGCATTTTGTTGAGTGAACCATTCAAAGACTGGGGGTGAAATCTTGCACCTAGCTAGGAGACACCAAGCAATATGTTTATATTACTAATAAAATTGGTACTATGAAAGGGATTTTATTATTAGAAGAGGTCAAGTTCAAAGGGCCTGGTGATACAATAAGAATTTGCTTTCAAAGAAAAGGCTAGGTATATACAGAAGAGTTTTGTGAGTGGGAGTCAGAGGTATGTAATATCTAAGCCACCTGTAAGCCTACAACTGTGTCTGTGAAAGAACAAATTGAAAGGAATCTCATTTTGAATTCATTAGCTAAAATGTACTTTGCCTGGTGTCTGTTTAAGTTTATGGGTTTTTGTTGCCTTGGGGAAGATTACCTGGGAGTGATTAATTTCGGGATTTGATTAACAATTATTATGGGAGTAATTTGTCGACATGTGCATGTGTTTAATACCTTGTTAAATTAATAAATGTTTAATTTAATTTATATAAAAACCTCTTGAGGCCTGTTAGTTTTATTCCTGAATTCCAAGCTGCATCTCAAACATACCAATTGAAAATATAGGTTATGACAGTTGTTTAAAGTTTTCCCCTGGGATTTTAAATAACTCAGCCTTTACCAGCTGCTGGGTCATAATACAACCCCATTTGAATCCCCTCTTCCTGTGACCCCACAGCTCCAGCTCCACAGGCCGAGGAGGGTGGCACTGCCACACAGGAGGGCCCCAAAAGCTGGCTGGGGCCCTCCTGGTCTCAGCCCTCCATAGGACACCCGCCAAGGTCATCATGGACAGGGCGTAGCAATCAGCAGGCCGCCTCCACCTCCACTGTGGATGTCAGGAATGCACCAAGACGTAGTGACAGGGTTAGAAAGGTCAAGGAGATTTAACTCTTTTCGAGTCAACCAATTAAACTAAATTAATAGAATAAGGGATAAATCAAGCACAGCCCCTAAGTCAGGTCAGCTGTAAAACCAAGGACAAAGTCTAAAGAAACTTACAAACATTAAACCAAAATGTGATTAAAGGGGTCAACAAACCACCCCAGTCCCCGCGGCGCCCACCGGGGACGGGAGGCCTCGAGAGTGCCGGCAGACACCGCGTGCTCCCTTTCCAGGGACACCCGGCCGCGAACGTAGCCGCGGAAGAGGGACAAACAATCGGGCGGGAATCCCCCCTCGATCGCCCACTGCCTGGACCTGCTAATGGCCAACTTGGCCAGGCCCAGGAGCAGGTTCACGAGGAGGTCCTCCTCCTTCCCGACCCCCTTCTGCACCGGATGTCCGTAGATCAGGAGCGTGGGACTGAAGTGCAAACAAAACAGCAATAAAAGGTTTTTTAAATAACTAAAAAGGGAGTGCAGCCTATGACACCCTATGTAAACGTGATCCACGGACTCCACAAGACCGCAAAAAAGGCAGTCTTGGGAGTCCGTGAACCTACATATTCTATGATTGTAGGGGACTGCTGCGTGCAACACCCTCCAACCCAGGTCCCCGATAGAAAGAGGGAGAACACCTCCGTAGAGGGCCTCCCATCGGGGGCCTCCGCCACCGGATGGCAACAAGGAACGCCAGGGCGTGTCCGGGCGGCGGACGAGGGCGAGAAAATGAAAGGTGTGCAGCAGCAGTCCGTACTGAAAACTCCTCCGCACCGTGCCAAATGGCACGGAGGGCATGTCCCCGAGGCGGCTCATATTATTGCGGGGCACCGGCACCCGAGGGAGGGTTCGGTGCTTGGGGCCAATGTGGAATTCCGTCCGAACAGGGGAACGTTCAGATGGAAGGCCACCGCGCACCTGGGCCACCTCGAGACCTAAAATGACATCGGGTCCGAGCACGTCCGTCCTTAGGTCTTGGATGGCATCGGCTGCGATCTGGACACTCACTGACGCGGGAGCATCCAGCCCAGTCCTCCGCCACCCAGCACGTCCCCGATCCTGGTCACCCCGGCAGCCACAGCCCTCCTCTCCACCAGCCACTGAAAAGGAAGGAGGGGCAGATTCCTGAGCAGCGGCTCTCTGACGATAGCCGCTACTCCTGACGGGGGAGAGCTGCGTCGTGAGGCGACCACGTTCCAGACTTTGATCAGGCCCTGGTAAAAGACGGGCAACGCCTGTAAGGATCCACCGAGGCCCCTCTGCTCTATAAACAGAAGCTGCACGCCATAATTCAGGCCGTGCACCTGGCGGAAGAAATACGTCGCCAGGGCACACCATCTCGGAGGAGGCTCGACGTAAAGGTATCGCTGCAGGGTCTGAAGGCAGAAAGTCACCACCTGAGTACATAGGCACACCAGCACCTGACCACCCTCTACACCAGCGCCTGACCACCCTCCACACCAGCACCTGACCGCCCTCCCTAAGCGGGAGACTCAGAACCTCAGCAGCGACCCAGTGCAATCTTTTGTCCCAGAAGAAGTCGACTAACATTCTCTGGATTTTCGCAACAAAGTCCGGGGGAGGGGTCAAAGTGACCAGCCGATACCACAACATGGCGGCGATCAGCTGGTTTATGACCAGAACTCGACCCCGGTAAGACAGCACTCGGACCAGTCCTGTCCAGCGCCGCAGTGGTGACTTTCGTCTCCAGTTCCTGCCAGTTCGCCGGCCGGGATTCCTCAGCAGGGCAGAGATGGACCCCCAGGTAGAGGATGCTGGTCCTGCTCCAGGTGAAAGGCCTGAGCTCCTTGGGTAGGGGATCCATCTGCCACGGGCCGACCAGGAGTCCAGAACATTTTTCCCTGTTGATCCTAGCAGAAGAAGCCGCAGAGTAGACCTCCTGGCACTCGCGCATCCTCCGCAGGTCAGCCGGGTCACTAAACATAAGGAGCACGTCATCGGCGTATGCCCAGCCCGCGCAGAACCAATCCCGACAACCTCCTCCGCAAGAGGCGCAGGAAAGCCTCCACGCAAATAGAATACAACTGGCCAGACAGGGGGCAGCCCTGACGTACCTCTCTACCAAAGCGAAGGGGCGCCGTCAGGGACCCGTTAACCTTCACGAGAAACTCCACGGCGAGATTTAGTTGCACAACATAGACACAGGTGTTAATCACTTGTACTTAATGTTGACCATTGTAAATACACTCCCAAGAATGTTTCTTTATCTACGGATCCTTGTTATGATAAACAGTGTTCCTGTCAATCGGATGTGAAACCTTGGTCCCTGCACAAAACGAAGGCTAGTGTCACAGTCCAGGGCCTCTCCCCTGTGCCGTGTGTAACCTTTTGAGCACAGTGATTGTCCGGCTTCAAAGTCACTGTCCAGATCAGTGATGTGTGCACCTCCATATGGCTTGTGTTTGCTGCAAGAATCTCTTACCCAAGCGTCACTGGGTTCGGGGTTGTTCTCTGTGTGCTCTCAGCACCATCGAGGCAGGACTGCACCCCTCATCTCATCACCATTCCTGACAGGTGAAGGTGTGGTACTGAAGGGAACAGGTGATGAAGCTGCCAAAGGATCAATTTGTCTTAAAGTCCATGTGCTCGCTGTATCTCAGCAGCGTCTCGATGATATGAGTCTCTTCACAGAGCGTATGTGCGCTGCCCTCAGCCAGACAAGTATCAGACGTACCCAGATGCAATGTGAAGATGTCAGGAGTGTCCTCACTGCATCTCATCATCATCCTCCTGGAATCTTGTGGCAATGAGGGCCTCAGGAGTACCCCTGCCTCATCTGGCCAGTGCAAGGGCCTCATCACCTGCACCCCCACCTTCCAGGACCTCATCACCCTCATCCCCTTTGACTTCCGCCTCAGAGGAGACGTGCAGCTCTTGCATCTCCTCATCATCCAGGTCCTGCCCACATTGCATCATCAGGTTGTGTAGCATGCAGCAAGCCACGATGATGCATGACACCTTCTGGGGAGTGTACTGCAGTGCTCCGCCAGATCTGTCCAGGCATCGGAGCCTCATTTTCATGATGCCAATGGTGTGTTCAACCAAACTCCGAGTTACGGTATGAGCCTCATTGTACCTTCTCTCACCAGGAGCCTGAGGCCCCCGCACGGACGTCATCAGCCACATCCTTTGTGGGCAGCCCTTGTCCCTGAGGAGCCAACCCTGCATCCTGTGTGATCCCTGGAAGATGTCAGGGATCTGAGAGCTGCTGAGGATGTATGAGTCGTAGACGCTTCCAGGGTACGTTGCACAAACATGTATGACCCTGTGTTATGGTCACAGACCAGCTGAACATTGAGAAAGTGGAAGTCTTTGTGGTTCACATACCGGACTGCTTGTTGCCAGGGAGATTTAAGAACCACATGGGTGCAGTCGATGGCACACTGCACCTGTGGGAATCTGGAAATCTCAGCAAATCCTTGCTTCCTGGCTAGTCTGATCCATATCGAAATTGATACGTGTGTGTGCCTTGGCAAAGATGGTGTCCGTGATCTCCTGGATACGTTTGTGGGTGGAGGCTTGAGAGATCCTGCACAGATCCCAGTGGAGTCTTGGAGGGAGCCATTGCCGTAAAAATTGAACACGGTAGTCACCTTCACTGCCACTGACAGTGGATGCTCTTGGAGTCCCGGTGGCGCCAAATCCTGCAGAAGATCGCATGTGTGAGTGACCAGTTCCCTTGTCATGCGCAGCTGTTGGCGACACTGGTTCTCACTCATGTGCAGGTAGCACATGCGTCATCTATTGACCCCAGGCGCCTACGAACAACAGCTTTCTAGGGTTCATCCTCCATGTGTGGGGGAGGCCCTGCTGCCTTTTGGACTTGAGGGTTCTGCTCCTCCCTTTGACGAGACATGCTCCTCCGAAACATTTACAGAATCACAGAATTTTAACAACATAGGAGGCCATTCAGCCCATCATGTCTGCACTGGCTCTTCAAATGAGCATTATGACCTAGTGCCATTGCCCTGCCTTTTCCCCATACCCCTGCATATTGTTTTTATTCAAATACTCATCCAATGCCCTCTTGAATGCCTCGATTAAACCTATCTCCACCACACTTCCATACAGTGCATTCTTGTTGGATTGGACACATCCTGCTATAGAAAATTCTCTTGAGGAACACACTCTAGGAACTTTTTCCCCTTTCTATTCTTTACGCTACCACTGTCCCAGACTACATTTGGGTAATTAAAGTCATCCATTATAACTACTCTATAATGCTTGCATCACTCTGTAATTTCCCTGCAGATTTGTTCTTCTAAGTCCTTCTTACTAGTTGGCGATCTATAGACTACAATATAATTGCATTCTCTTTGTTCCTTAGCTCTAGCCAAATTGATTCTGATCTTGAACCCTCTGGGATGTCCTCTTTCTCCAGCACTGCAATGCTCTCCTTAACCGATACCGCCACCCCTCCTCCTTTTCTTCCTTTCCTATCTTTTCTGAACACCTTGTACCCAGGAATATTTAACACCCAGTTCTGCCCTCCCTTGAGTCAGGTCTCTGTTATCGCCACAACATCATATTTCCACATGGCAATCTGTGCCTCTAACTCCCCAATCTTATTTACTATACTCCGTGCATTCACATGCGCACATAGTAACTCTGATTTAGATTTGTTACTTTCTCCCTCACCCCGACTTCATCTATTAACTTACTATTCTCTATACTACTGCTATCTGCCCCTCCCATTATTTTGTGCACCCTGGTATTCCTCTCTAATATTTTCTCTTAGTTCCCAGACCCCGGCCGAGTTAGTTTAAAGCCCTCCCAACAGCACCAGCAAAACGCCCTGCAAGGAACTCAGTCCCAGCTCTGTTCAGGTGCAACCCATCCAGCTTGTGCAGGTGCCATCTCCCCCAGAGCCAGTCCCAGTACTCCAGGAATCTAAAGCCCTACCTCCTCCACCATCTTTCTAGTCACACAGTCATCTGCCTTATCCTCCTATTTCTGTACTCAGTGGCATGTGGCACTGGGCGTAATCCAGAGATTACTACGTTTGAGGTCCTGCTTGCTAATTTTCTCTCTAGGGCCCTGAATTCTGATTGCAGGACCACATCCCCCATCCCACCTAAGTCATTGGTACCAATGTGGACCACATTCTGGCTGATCATATTTCCCCAAAAGAATATCCTGCAGCCTCTCTGTGACATCCTTGACCCTAGCACCAGGGAGACAACATACCATCCTGGAGTCATGTCTAAGGCCACAGAGACACCTGTCTGCTCCCCTAACCAATGAATCACCTATCACTATCCCTCTTCCTTTCTTATTCCTCCCCTCCTGTACAGCCCAGCTGCTTGTGGTGCCACAAACTTGGCTCTGACTGCACTCCTCTGAGGAACCAGTGCCCTCACCAGCTTCCAAAACAGAAAACTGATTTGTGAGCGGGACCCCAGGGGACTCCTGCTCTACCTGCTTACTTCTCTTGGACTGTCTGGTGGTCACTCATTCTCTCTCTGTCTCCAGGCCCTTAAGCTGTGGCATAGCCATCTCTCTGAACGTGCTATCCATGTAGCTTTCAGCCTCGCGGATGTGCCACAGTGACTCGAGCCGCCGCTCAAGCTCTGGAACCTGGAGCTCAAGTTTCTGCAGCTGACATCACTTCCCGCACATGTGGTCATCCAGGACACCAGTAGCATCCATGACTTCACACATATTACAGGACACGCTTTATACTCGACTGAGCTGCCCTGCCATGTCTTAACTCTACTTCCCTTACATTAACTTTATTCTACTTTGGATAATTTATATTACTTTATTATATTTGCCCTAAATTTCCCTTATTCCTGGCGCTTCTCATTTAAATCCAAGTATAGCAACTTGTTTAAAAATATTACACTTTTCTAATTTACTCACCAGGTCCTACTTACCAAGGCCATTGCTCTTCTTTCTGAGGAAAGGTCAAAAAGGAAAGGAACACCTCCTCCCTCCTCACTGAGCTCCCTCAGTCACCAAACTCCAACTGAAGCACTCTACTGCAGCCCAAAACAGCACTCCAGGGCAGACAAAATATTTTCTTCTCCATCTTTTCTACTGCCTATAAGAAATGAGGCAGACAGCGAGGTCACCAGGCTCCATCTTCCTGATGGTCTCCGCACCGTAGCATCAAAAAGAGAGATGCGAGAGTAAGCAATTGACCTCTTGGTCAAGTCATCACCTGCAGCTGCCTCTCAAGGCCCCTTAACGCATGCCAGAGAGTCCTGACCACCACATAGATGTCCAGTGTTCAGTGCGCATGATGGTTGACCAAATCCCCACCCACCACCGCCCCGTACCACGTGACTGAATGACAACAGCTTTGGCCACTCAACTGCATCCTGAACTCTCATCTCAGATGCAGACATTGTCCTAATCTGCACTCCAAGGCTTTGCTGTTTGCTTGGACCATGAGAGTGACTTTTCAATGTCTTCTTAAACATAATGCAAGGGACTAGGAGTGCACCCCTCCATTAGTGTTCCATTGTCATCTTTCCCAAGAGGATCCTCAAGCTTGCCCAGGCACCCAGTGGTTCTGCAGCACCATAGCACTCATTCGATTTCGAAGTCTTTGTGCGGGGAGGTTAAAAGTAAAGGATCAATCATTGGCATTCTCAGGGATTAGTGCTGCTTGAGTGGGCACAGTTGCTTGACTAACCTGACTTCAAGATTGTCAACTGAGCTCAAGCTAGACAGTCTCAGCTGTGGGAGAGTGCTCGCCTTTGACATGTTTTTACCATTTGCCCGGCCGTTTCCTTCCCCCAACCCCACACGGCTGTCATTTGCTGGTGTGCAACCTTCAGTAAATGCTGCCATGAGCCCCCCTTGCACTATTGTCCTAGCCCCGAGGTCCTCTTCTCTCCGGCACTGCTGCCCTATACCGAGGTCCCCTTCTCTTCAGCCCTCTTGCCCTAGCTCCAGCACCACAAGTGAACCACAAAGGAGCCGCTGTAGAGACTTGCCTGTGACCCCCCTGAACTTGCGAAGCTGCTTCCTTGCATTGAGATCCTCATGAACACTGTGCAAAGTTGTGTGCACTTCCCTCCAAGTTCCCCTCGAAGTTCAGGTCACCAGGTGCATGCCTTTTAAAGGCAGCTGTAAATCATTCCGTTCTAAAATCACACCAATGTGGGATTTAAATTTGATGTGGTGGGGGGTGTGGTGATTCCAGCGTGTTGCCACAATAATGATATGCAAAGGTGTTCAAATTAAGTTCCCAACATCCGACTGAGGGAATCACAGCCCGCGATTGACGAGGGGAGGGGACAATTGCTTCCCAGATTTACATCGCCAGGAAACGCACCTCGGGCTTCTCACAAGATTTTCCGATCTCACCACCGAACACGCCTGTCCCAGTCGGGCACGGAATATCCCTGTCTGGGAATCAACATTTCTGATGGATAGACTAAGCTTGTATCTGCTGGAGTTTAGAAGAGTAAGAGACGCCTTGATTGAAACCTATAAAATTCTGAGGGGTCTTGACAGGGTGGATGTGGAGAGGATGTTTCCTCTCGTGGGAGAATCTAGAACTAGGGGTCACTGTTTAAAAGTAAGTGGTCGCCCATTTAAAACAGAGGTGAGGTGAAATGTTTTCACTCAAAGGGTCGTGAGCCTCTCTTCCTGAAAAAGTGGTGGAAGCAGAGCCTTTGAATACTTTTAAGGCAGAGGTGGATAGATTCTTGGTAAGCAAGGGGGTGATAGGTTATCGGGGGTAGGTGGGATGCAGATTTGAGGTTACTATCAGATCAGCCATGATCTTGTTAAATGGTGGAGAGGGCTCGAGGGGCTGAATGGCCTACTCCTGCTCCTTGTTTGTTTGTTTGTACGTAGGGCCTTGCTACTCACCAAGATAGACATGAGCAGGATAATACTGCAGGACAAATACATATCTGGAGAAATGGTGAATGGCGTTTTGATGAACTGATGGAGAGAGTTGAAAGGAAATTATACTAATAATAGCTATGAATACAAGCTGACAACTATGGCCTTTTTAAGCAAAAATGCAACTCAGTCAGCAGAAGGAATTCACAAAGGTAACACTGTTTAGATTAAAAGGAACTGGAAAAGTAGCTTTTGCATCTTATCCCCAATTCCCATTGTCTGATTCATTCACCATATTATTATAATTGCCTTTGGATGCATATGCAGAAATGCAAAAATTATACAGAGAAGCAACACAATGATTTGTCTTTTAATCTGCTAGGTGGACTCACGATTGACTTTTGACATAGGGAAGTAGGCAGCTTCACAACTACATTATGCTAACTTTTACAGAGATTTACATTATCTGATCTTGGCTTCTGTATAACTCAATAGATTCACTTTGGTACTCACAAGACTTTAACCAAGTAAGGCAAAAACAGAACGCCAGATAGTAAATATTAAAGGGAGTTTATTTTTAAAAGGAAAAAGGTTTACTTATCAATTCTCGACTGACTTTCGCAACTTCAATTGGGTGACCAATAGATGTGTGAATCTTCCTCAGATTCCTGAACTGACAGCAGTTTCCCAAAATCCTGCCTCATGGAGCACTCAGTACCTCCACGTCTGTAGTCCAACTTCCAAGCAACAAGATCGTTCTTGAAACCCACTTTTAACTCTTGAATTAGGATTATTGCATCTCGAATCAGGCCTGTTGCAATTAGCCAAAATAGTTATTTGTTGTTACTGAGTTAATTTTATTGGATTTATCCATTTATGTACAATGCTCCATAGAGTAGAACAACGAGACAGTTCATGATCTTTCTCTTCCCTGAATTTGTACAAGTCTTCATTCACTATCCTGCACCTATCCCACATGGCCAAGGATGAATAAGGCCCATGTTTCATTTGGTATTTAACTGCTCCCTTTTTCCCACAGACAAAGCTTACAGCAGCAAATTAATACTTTTAAACTTAAAATATTAGTATATTACCCAGCCTTATTAACAGCTTGATTAATTATTTATTCTTCAATTATACTTTGAAGCTCACTATTTAATTAACCATCTGTTTCTGGCTGGTTACTAATTATACAGTAATTCTTGAATAATACATGTGAATCATTACTAAGTACAGAATACAAAATGGCTTCTTTAGCACAGTGTTAGTACAAAATGGTGTCTTGACCTTGTTAGTTTACAGTGAATATATTGCGAAAGCTCCCTAAAATGGTCAAGTCAAACTAAATCTACTGCCCAGGCTTATTTACATAAGATTTCATCATGCATGAGGATGCTGTAATACTAATCAGGTCATAGCTTCCCTCATAGCCCATACCCTGAACGCATTTAAAAAGGAGCTTATTAAGAAGGAGTAATCAGATTTCTAGAAGTTGATCTCTGGGAAGAAATATATTTTCATCTATTTTTCATATTTGATGACCTTTTGGAAAGCTGATTTTCTGAAAGTTTAAGGAACTCAAACAAATAGGTCTGAATTTTTAAATCCAGAGATCTATTAATTTCATGATATTCCAAACATTTTTTCAGCCGTTTAAGACAGCAGCTGGGCGAGGTCGTGGGGGACATATTTGAACTCAAGTCTTGCTTACGAATTATCCCCATTCAATTTTTGAGCTGCTGAGCTTCTCATACATTCAAATGACATGATGATATTAAGACTAGATTTACTGCGCACTCAAAACAGGAAGGACATCAGCCTAGCAGTAACCCATGTAACAAAATAAAACACATATTAATTCTGTGAGAGGACTGAATGCAAGGATAAATTACAAGGAAGGTGGCATCTTCCCCCAAGCCTACCTGTCAAAGATATTTTCTGGATGTGGATGCACAGCCATAACCAACTGTTCTGTAGCTTCACCAGCCAAAATGACTCTGAAGACTTTGGGCTGAATATTAAAATTCACAGCAGGGGATCGAGGCCGGCAGCAGGCCAGGTGCCATGATGTTTGAGTCGTGGATTTCTCAGTGGCTTTTTAACAGAGCCACAGCATTAGAAATAGCACCCCACTTCCAAGGCTGCATTAGAGTGGGGTGGTGCTGGAGGTCGGGAGGGTGGGGGTTGGTGTGGTTTTGGAGTGTATAATGACAATCTGCACTTCAATGTTGAAGCTTCACTATTTAAAGGGGCTCTGCAAGACTCAGAATGGAAGCATTCTGCGACAGTCAGGAGAGAGGTAGCTACTAGGAATTCTCAACTGCGGAAGATCGCCACACGGGTTGCTGTATGGGCCGCAGAGTGACTCCGTTCCCAGCGGATGGGAAAGAAACTTGCCTTGGAGACTAAGCATGAATGGCTGGGAGCAGCTGAGGAGGTGAGCAGCAGGTGTGCGGTACCTCGTTTCTGGGTAAGAGTTTCAATGATCTCATTAGGGCAGAAAAAGTGAGTGACATGTCACACTAAAGTGCAAACTCTGTCACTCTGAATTCCCAATCTTGCCCGCATAGTTCCATTCCTCCCTTCGAGGCATCTCCTCACATCCCCACGTGACCAGCCATCACTGATACTCACCTTCATCTTAGTGACATGTCACACCCTCCTTCTCAGTCACCCTCCACTAATATTGTCATTTCATTCTCACAGCACATTCCATTTCTCATGCTCTCAACTCTTTACTTTCTCTCTCTGCAAGAGGAGAGAATGTAGAACATCAGGGAGAAGCAAAGAACTGGATGCGGCCCTCCACTCATCACCATCCTGACCACTGCAGAAAAGGATGCACTGAAAGTAGATCTGGGTATGCATGGTCATCGGTGATGGAAAGATAGGGTCTTGCAGCTACCTGGTGATAGAATCAGATATTACACAGCCATATGAAACACGACACTCACTCATATTGGGCGGAATCGTCCCAGAATTGCACTAAGTGCGGTAGCGGACAGGTAAAACCCACCTGTTGCAATGGCGGCTTTTCAGGCCATATCTTCCCAAACCCGCCGCATTCCTGGGAAACAAGCCATTTCCATGGCAGACGGGATCTCACTCGCCCGCCACACCATCACCTCACTGCTTCAGCACACCAGGTGCCATATTTAAAGTCCAGCCACATGCACATCTCTCGGCGCTTCCAGCCCGGGACTGCTGCAATGAAGACCTGGCCCTGAAAGGCAAAAAAGACTGCAGCCCCCAGGTTCAATGACGCGTCCCTCGAGTGCCTTTTAGATGCAGTGGAGGCTCGCCGGGATTTTCTCTACCCCAGATCTGGCTGTAGGGTGGGCAGCAACAGCACTAAGCTGGCTTGGGAGGTGGTGGCAGCGATGGTCAGTGCCAATGCCCTTCAAATGAGGACAGCCACCCAGTGCCGCAAGAGGATGAATGATCTCCTCCATTCTGCCAGGATAAGTCACTCTTCTCATCACTCTCAACTCACTCTCACAAACCCATTGCACATCCACAGGGTCCTCACTCACTGCCGGTTCAAGGGACATCACCATTCACTCTCACACAAACACCTTCATTGTCCTCATTCCATCCATGGGACCACTCACCACCCACACATGCCAGGCAGCCTTATCATCTGGCCTGGCAGGCCTCCTGCCTGCACTCTCTCCGTCTCTATTCATGCAGGACAAGCTGGCACACACACACCGGTGGAGGAATGCCTGAAATCAAGGTCCTCATGGACTTTGAAAACAGCCATCCAGCTGGCTGGTGAGGATCTGGACCGGTCCTGTGCTGATGGTGAGGTCGGCGCTGCTCTAGCAAGTGAAGATCCAGCTCTGCAACATCCATCAGACAACCAGGCTGTGAGTGACGTGTCCTTTTTCACAGGCCACTGCCAGGCACTAATTATCTCCCCTTGCTTTCGCAGGCACATCTGCCAAACAGCTGACTGACTCCATGACCCAGGGCCTCCAAGCAAGCCCCAAAGAAACCTCTGAAGAGGCACCTGGAGGCACCCTCCCTGAAGTCCCTTCACAGCGCTCACCCATACCCTCCACCAG
Organism: Cetorhinus maximus; assembly: GCF_964194155.1. Taxonomy (NCBI): domain Eukaryota; kingdom Metazoa; phylum Chordata; class Chondrichthyes; order Lamniformes; family Cetorhinidae; genus Cetorhinus; species Cetorhinus maximus. The sequence continues at coordinate 269,150 of NC_135887.1, forward strand.
CACAGAGACACACACCTCAGTGGGACCTAGCTTTAGAGTAGCCTCGGAATCATAATCTGGTGAGCACATCGCACAGTCTGATCCACAGCAGTTCTGGGGAGAAGAAAGGCATGTGGAGGTGGATCATAATAGGGTCCATGGTAATGGGGGGAGGTTCAGGGTGACTGGGGGGAGAGGAATGGTGATAGTCGTTGGGTCAAGGGTGATAGGGGAAGTTGGTGGGTGACAGGAGGAGGGTAGAAGGTGGTGGACCGAGTCTGAAAGGTGGCGCGCACCATTTTTTAAATCTGACCTTGACCACGCAATTAGACAGTCAGTGAGATCCCTCAAAGTGGGAGGAGGGTCTTTTCAGGTGGGTGGAGTTCAAGGTCAGCACAAGTGACCGACTAAAGGGACAACCTAATAATTATCAGGCAATTGGATGTCAACCATGCTCAGTTATGTTCTCCTCTTTACGGTGAAGCCAACACAGCAGCAGGTTTGTTCCCGGCTCATGGGTCTCATAGCGTTGAGGTCCCAGCAAGTGCAGATCTGCCATTCATTCTGTGCTATTTGCCAACTGCTGCAGTCAGAGGCAGGAATGAGGGGAGGGAGGGAGGTGGACGCCTCCAAGGGGCATGGCTGGTGGTCGGCAGCCAACTCGTGACTCCAAACCTCCACCTCCCAAGTGAATGGTCATGGCTGACAATGGCCCATGTGGTTAGTCTTTCTGTGCTGCCAAGGCAATGGTCTCTCTATAGAGTCTCGAGGGTAGTGGAGGTAAGTGGACTCATGTCAGAGGGAAGCTTCCTGCACATTGCTCTCATCGCCCTGATCAAAGTGCAATATATCCCTGCACAGTCATGTATGAATGGAGGAACAGTCATCTCTGGTCCTCCAGGATGCTGTTCACTTGGAAGAGGTGAAGTGGGGATGTCATGTCTAGACAGAGGGCAGGCAAAGTGCTTAGCACTGGGCTCCAGGCTTTGAAATGGAGGGAAATCTGTAAAGGACATGCTCACTAAATGTATCACTTCAATTCATTCACAGGTCCACTGATGCATTGTTGATGCAGGCTGCAGGCAGCCCTGCCTTGGTAATGGCTCTCATTCAGATGAGGAGAAGGAGATCCCTCGTAGGTTAGCACAGAGCCAGGGGGAGGAAGGGCCTGAGCAGCAAGAGGCAGTGGGGCATCAAGAAGGTCAAGATACTAGGGGAGGAGGTGGCATAGTGGTGTTGTCACTGAACTAATATTCTAGAGATGCAGGTAATACTCTGGGGACCCGGGTTCGAGTGCTGCCATGGCAGATGGTGGAATGTGAATTCAACAAAAATCTGGAATTAAAAGTCTGATGACATGAAACCATTGCCGATTGGGAAGGAAATCTGCTGTCCTTAACTGGCCTGGTCTATATATGACTCCAGACCTATAGCAATGCGGTTGACTCTTAAATGCCCTCCAAACAAGGGCAATTAGGGATGGGCAATAAATGCTGGCCTAGCCAGTGACGTCCAGCAACAAATTTTTTAAAAATACCGGTGAACAGGGTGCACTGCAAAGGAGAGCATTGGCTCGGTCGTGGGTGTATCCCAGGTGGTGCTCTTATCTAGAAATGAGTGAAAGGCAATGCATGAGACACTTTCATACATCTTGGAATGTGGTTGCTCACATCTGCCAGCTTCTCCAGTATGAGCAATAGCTGCAAGGATTCTGGAGGAGGAACGCAGAGCTCCTGACTGCATTGAGTGAGTGGCTGCCATTTAAATATGGCCCCAGGTCCTTTGGCCCTATGAGGTAATGGCATGGTGGGCCATGCTCCTTGTGGGTGCATAATTAATAAGCTGAACAGTGGAAGGTTGCCCGCATTCACCTGCCCTGCCATCTAGCACAATAACAATTCCTTGATATCATTGCTGTGGAAAAGCCAAATCCATGTTGATAAGTGACCTGATATTGAACAGCAGTTGTGTTGGTGATGCTTGATATTTAGATAAAATTTCTATAGAAGCAGGTTTCATATTAGACTGATCCAGGTATATATCTCAATGTTTAATGAGTGTACATTACAGGCAAAAAACAGTTTTATTGTTCCTTGACAGAATGGGCTGAAAATGTATTAAAATTGAAAGCTTATTGTTGGAAGACAGGCATACTGCTGGTGGACCACAAACATTATTCCAATTTGAATGGAATAGTTAACATTGTTTTTGCGCTTTGCAGATACTTTCAAAAGATGCGCATTTTAAAGGAATTCAAAGATCCTCTAGGGAGCCTACTTTCATGACTATAAATGTATTAATAAAAGAGTAGAATTTTATGATTACAATTGGTGAGGAGGCAAATCTACTTGATTAATTTGATTGCAATAGATTGTAAACCATAGTGTTACTGCACAGTAGGGTAACATGGTTAAAATGACTGTTAAGCAATAGAGCATTTTACTTGTACTTCTTTCAGCTTAGTCTATTATATTCACTGCTCACAAAGTAGTCTGATGGCAAACCCAGACTGGGTGACCACTTTGCAGGACGCCTCCGTTCAGTCTTCAAGCATGACCCTGACCTCTTGGTTGCTTACCCTTTCAATTCACCACCTTGCACTCATGCTCACATTTCTGTCCTCGGCCTGCTGCAATATTCCTGTGAAGCCAAACTCAAGCTTGAGGAACAGCACTTCATCTTCCAATTAGGCACTCTTGCCTTCTGGACTTAACATTGAGTTCAAGAGCTTCAGACCATGATCGCTGCTCTTCATCTTGTATTTCTTTCCCCTGGTGCCTGTCTGTATCTTGTTCTCATGTTTTGCATTCAGACAGAACTGACCTTTATTTTGCAATTAATACTTACTCTGAACCAATGCTTTGTTCCTTTACTATTACCATTTCCATTCTCTTTGCATTTTGTTGCATGACATCTTTGTCATTTAATCTCCCTTGCCCTCTAACCCATCCCTGACTTTCCCTTTTGGTTCCTCCTGACCCTCCCCCGTTTCTCAACAGCATAATACCCATCAGATTTCCACCTCTCTCTAGTTCTAAAGAAGAATCATAATGGACTTGAAACATTGTCAGGACTTTTAGGTCGACCCACGCGGATGTAAAATCATGCATGATGACGTCAGGTGAGCATCCCGACGCCTGCCAACTGAGTGCAGGATGACGTGTGCAAAAATTGGAAGCACGCCCGCCAACAATAAGGAGGGCAATTAAACCCATTAAAGCTGTAATTGTCTCCAATTTTTCGTGGATCACCCAACCTGGATGAATCCGCCAGGCGGACTTTGCATTTTTGATGAAACCTCATTCAAGGGCAGGATGAGGTTTCCGTTATTAAATTAAAAAAATAAAGATGTACAGACAGAATTTTCATCATGTCTATGTTCAGGTGATTCAGATGTGTGGACATTATGTTCCGGGTGTTAAAATCTTTATTTATTTGTTTTAAAGTCTTCAGCTCCCTGAGGCAGTACTTCAGGGAGCTTTCGTTCTGCACTCCCCTGTGCCCACGCTTATGTCAGCATCTGCCCTCCTCCCGCCCCCACCCCGGCAGTGCTGAGCATTTCAGCGCGCGTTAATTGGCCAGCTAGCATGAAATCACACTCAGGGCTGATTGCAGGCAGCAGTCCATTCCGTGACCGTGTCAATCACACCTGCACGCAATCCTACACATTAACTCTGTTTCTCTCTCCACTCAGACCTGCTGAGATTTTCCAGCATGTTCTGTTTTTATTTCAAATCTCCAGTATTTTATTTATTCATGGGATGCGGGCATTCCTGGCTAGGCCAACATTTATTTCCCAACCCTAATTGCCCTTTGTTCAGAAGGTATTTAATAGTCAACCACATTGCTGTGGGTCTGGAGTCACATGTAGGCCGTACCAGTTAAGGACGGCAGATTTCCTTATCTAAAGGACATTAGTGAACCAGATGGGTTTTTACAACAATTGACAAGACAGTTATCAGACTTTTACTGAATTAAAATGTCACTATCTGCAGTGGTGGGATTTGAGCCCAGGTTCCCAGAAAATTACTCTGGGTCCTTGGAATACTAGTTCACTGACAATACCGTTGTGCCACCAGCTAAAAAAGAGCTTCTAATAAATGAGCAAAGATGAACTGAAATCTATGATGTGAGCACATTCAGAGTTGTCAAGGGTGAACGCTTCTCCTATTACAGAAAAATAGAGGATGGAATCAACTTTAAAATCAATAGTTCTTCCTTGACTCTCTAAGGGAAATTTGGAGGCCTGTGGGGGTGGGGTGATAAAAAGACATTACTTACCAGGCATTTATTTTAAAATATTCTTCATTAAAGAAGGGAGCAGGGTGCAGAAGAGAGTTTAAAGTGAGATAGACCTCTGGACCCATTCCACTGCAAGTGTATCTCCTATCGCTAACGACAGGCAACAACAACAAAAGCTCGAGCCTCCAACACTCTCATCTTTTGGCTGAAGAAGGTGCAGAGACAAATGTATAATGTATAATGCGGGGTCACTTTTGTTGCTTGAAAGCTCAGACATCACAATAAATGCATTCATAAAAGCATTAAAATTTATTTCTAAAGTTCCAACAATCTATTGTGTTTTCCATTGCTAGCTGAGACTACAGATTTATTGTTAAAATAGTAAGTCAGATGATTTCCCATTTTGGATCCAAAAGGAAGCTTTGTTAAAGGACATAAATAAACTAAATAAAAATAGATAATTCATTAATTTGTTTAGCACAATGTCAATTCCTCTATATCATTACAGTAAAGTAGTAAATCTAAATATCCATGTTGATAATTCACAAGGTATGTCAGACAATACACTATGGCCTGAATTTCCCCCTGAGCAGGCACACGCTATCAGCCCAGGAGCAGCCGGAAAACAGGCTCCCAAACACAATCAGCCCACGGCTGTGCTTTCACACTAACTGACCAATTAAGGCCCGCCCAGCATGAAACATATCTTCCCAATGGTCAGACAGGGCCGGGCAGAGGCCTGTTGGGTGCCAGGTCCAAAGGTGACCCAGCAGGCAGTTTAAAATCAGTGGAAGCAGCTCCCTGAAGGCTGCCGGGGAGAATCATGCGGTCTGGAGACTGGAGCAATGGCCTCAACAGCGGGTGGAGACGTCAGGCAGGAGGGCAGGTCGGGTGGGTACTCGGCCCCTCTTTCTTCCAATGAGTGCCTTGCGGTCCTCATGGAGGAGGTGGATGTCAGGCAGGACACTCCACTGCCTGGGGATGGCAGGAGGCGGCCACTGCATCAGGCCAAAAAGCTTGGGAGGAGGTGGCAGCCGAGGTCAGCAGCCACCATGTTGTGAGGCACACATGGGTGCAGTGCCACAACAACCTGTTACACTCGGCAAGGATGAGTACCGTGTTGGCATAGACCAGCATGAAGTGTTTAGGACTGTCCATCCCCCCGCCTCCCCTCCCGCCCCATGGTGTTCAGAGGTGTTAGGGTCTGAATGTCAACTGTCAATGACGTCGGAGCTGGCCAAGGGTCTGAGCCCTGGCTGCTTGGATTGAGTGCCTTGTGGCTCGAGGGCCACGACTCAGATGTGCCCTGAAAGGTGTTCCTCAGCTGGGGTTGGCCAGGCTGCAATGGCGCTGCACGTAGAAAGTGGACTAATTAACGCTCCTCTGTCTTTTCTGGAGAAGACGAGCCATAACAACATTGAGAGGTCAAGAACACCGCGGGGCTCCCCAAACCTCCTAATCATGACAAGGTTTGAAATGGACGCTTTGGAGCTGGAGAGCCGCCACCCACCTCGGTCAGCCGGCCGTGGAGAGGCAGGGGTCTCTGATAAAGGTAAGAGCACAGCGCACAGAGGTGAGAGGTTCGGATGGTGCAAACATCTAGTATAACCTCTTCATTAATGGGAGCCTCAAACCTGGAGTCCCCATTGATCATTGAAAGACGATGGCACCATGATGCAGATCTCCATTGTCTCACCAGGGTGCCTGGCATCCACAGTCACAGTTGATGACTTAAACTAATGACATATCGTTGGTCTCCCTTAGATTCGCCAGCACTCACTCGTATGCAGGATCCTAAAGAGACAACCTTGATGCCAGAGGACCGCTGGGCCTCAGATGCACCTGTGTCACGCCCACTCTCTGAACCAGGCACCAGTGCAGGTACCAGCACCTCGATGGGCATTAGAGCATCAGCTACAATGTTGGTGCACAGCAGTGAGGGCCCTTCACACTCACTTGAGGTGCAGCCAGGGGCTGAGAGTGTCCAGGGCACTGGCAGTCAGGGGACTGCTGGAGACCAGGATGATGCTCAGTCAAAAGCAAATGACGAGCATCTGGAGTCGTCCATTATGCAGCAGATGCTGGATATCCAGCGGGATGTCTGGGAGGATCTGGTTGAGACCCGTGAGGGTCTGCGTGCCATGGTCTCTGTTGTGGAAGAGTCCATGCGGAGCATGAGCATGGTGCTGACCCTCATGGCCGAGCGCACTGCCTCCTCCATTGAAACAGTGGCAGCTCTCAAGGAGAGGCAACTCCAGGGACAGAATCATGGGTTCCTCGGGTTGTGCTTGGTCCTGCAAGCCCTCACACAGGCACTGACCTCAGGTGGCCAGTACCAGTGTGGGAAATAGATGAGACACTCAGTATCCCAGCTAGGTGCCCGTCCATCAATGGCGAGCAGGGAGGTCCAGAGCAACCTCACGTTGGCGCACGAGCTGCTTGCCATCTCTGCGGTGTCCTCCCAGGGCGCTCTGGATGACGGCAGCAGCTCCTCCGCCCCTTTGCCTGTGACTGTGGCATCTGATGAGGCTGCGATAAATGGGGAGGTGCCAGCCATGGCACTGGCCGTTCCCTCCCAGGTGGGGCCAGCCCAGGCTTCACTGGCCAGAAGAGGACTGCCAAGGTCATCAAGGCCAACAAGACAGCTGAGTCAGCAAGGTGTCTTAGATACCACTCCCAGCAGGGGGGGAACACCAAGATGCAGCACTCGCAAATATAAGTCTCAGGCACCATGAGCACAAGAGGGATTGTTCACGGGTGATCTTCTGTTCTGTAATGTTTTATTTATATGTTTACTGGTGTGGGCATTAACACCAGATATGGTAATGTTAATTTGTTTTGAGTGTCAAAATTATATAAATTTTGCTTTTGTCTTAATGGCTTGAATATGCTTCACTTTTTTTTAGTGCAAGGTACGCTAGTATCTAATGCTGGACATGAGTTTATTGCAGTGAGTGGACTTTGTGTTCAAATGAAAGGGTCATTTCAGATATCGGGACAGAGGCAGCAGCCCTGGCACGAGGTGGAAGCAGAGCTTTGGCAGCCTAGCTGAAGAAGCGTTGGATCAAGGCGTCCCTGGTGTCCCTGCCTCCCTGAAGGATACAAAGGTCTGCCTCCACGCCCTCAACGTTCTCCTCACCGTGCTCCTCTTCTGACTCACTACTGGATTCATCCTCTGTGTCCTGTGGAGCTGTGTCAAGATCCTCTTCCTCCAGTGGGTCCCCCCTTGCCAGTGCCAGATTGTGGAGAGTGCAGCATGTAACCATGATCAGTGACACCCACTCTGGGGGGGGGAGGGGGGGGGGGGGGGGGTATTGTAGTGCACCCCCTGAACGGTCCAGGCATCGAAATGCATTTTCAGTAGACCTATGGTTCTCTCTATCACCGCCCTTGTGGAGGCATGACTCCTATTATAACGCTGCTCTGTCTCTGATCTTGGATGGCAGAGAGGCGTCATGAGCCACCTTTTCAATGGATAGCCCTTGTCACCCAGCAGCCATCCATCCAGTTGGGCTGGAGCACTGAAGAGCCCCACCACCTGGGAGTGTCTGAGGATGTAGGCGTCAAGGGAGCTGCCAGGGTACCTTGCACGGACTTGCAGAATTTGCATCTGGTGGTCACAAACTATCCGGATGTTCATTGAGTTCTGTTGATGAAGGCACCCGGCTGACTTGCTTGTGCCTTGATGGCCACATATTTACAGTCGATTGCACCCTCAATGCAGGAGAACCCAGCAATCGCTGCAAAGCCTCCGGGTCGCTCAGCCTGGCTGACCTCATCCATACAGAAATGAATAAATGTCATTACCAGCCTGGACAGACCCTCAGTCACCAGCTTGACGCAAATATGCATAGCTGATTGGGAGACACCACACAGACCCCCCACTGACCCCTGGAAAGAGCTGGATGCATAGAAGTTGAGGGCTACTGTGACCTTCAGAGCCACTGGCATGGGGTGTCCACCCACATAGTCGGAGCTGATCTCAGGCCCAATCACCTGACAAATGGAGGTCACGGTCTCCCTGGAGAGGTGGAGCCTCCTTCGGCATTGCACCTCAGACATATTGCGGTAGCTGCATCACCGCCTGTAAACCCTGGCAGCAAGATAATGGCCTCTTCTGTGGCCCCTTATGCCTTGGACTTCCTGTTGGCCCTGCACACCTTGTGCCTGCGCCTCTCCTCCCACAGGTCCCTCCCCTGGAAGCTGCACTGGGACACCTGGCCTCCTCTCCCTCCTGCCCCTCTCTTCCTCCTCAGAGGAGGTGCCTCCAGCGGAGACCACAATCCCTATTCCCAGGGTAACTGAAGGCTGTCTGATACCTGGAAGGGTCCACATGGTCAAAATTCTTTCGGGGCCTAGGAGACATCAATGAGTCCTGAAATAAAGCCTAGAATTGCTAAGAATGACATCCAGAACAAAGATGAAGCTGTCAAGTTCAAATAAGCAACCAGCAGCAAACTATCTCCTAACCTCCTCACTACTCACATTGACAATTTTGCTGACCCTTCTTATCCTGCCTTTGGATGAGATTTTGCAAAAAGTGGGCTGCCCACCTGCTCATTTTGCCGGTGCGACAAGTGCGAAATCGCACAGGCAACGTAAAATTGCGAACAATTGCCTTGTTCATGGCCTTAAGTGGCCTTTTAACTGATGGCAGGCACAGCTCTGACACCTGCGCATGCCCGCCGACCTGAATATTGCTCGTATGTGGGATGGGGCCGGGACACTCACCTGACATCTTCTCATGCGATTTCACGGCAGGTTGGTTTGGGCGTGTGCCCGCCCACATAAAATTCTGCCCTATGTTTTATTCCATTGCTCTAGTGCAGCTGTGTTAGCTCGATCTACCTGTTTGTGGCTGCAGAAAATAATTGCATTAAAATGGAGACCCTGAAGTAATTTAGCCCTCAGTTGTTGTTGGTAAGGGGAGTTGTAAATTGGCAGATGCTGGTAAATTTTTATCCTCAGGTCAGCAAAAACCAACATCTCTTTTTTAATACTTTCACATTTTAAAATCTGATGGAGCCTAAACCATACGACAGAGAGGTAGAGAGACAGGCAGGGATATCTTATTCAATCATTCTTCCCGACGTTGCTTTATCTTGTTGTTTCATGCTTTGATGGATTGAAATATAGTCACAAATAAAATCACAAAAAGAATAGCTAATCTGCACAGACTGTACAAAAGCTTTTACACTTAATTTAAATTCCTATCTGAAGACTTTGTACCAGCAGAAACTATAAAACACAAAAAGCTTGTGCATGAATGACACTTGCATAATAACGCAAGTTGAAGGATGTGGTAGCAGGAGGCATGAGTGGCATTTATGCCACTTAATATCAAATCATTTTAAATCAATTCTCATAACAGTCAAAGCTTTACTCTAACAATGTCTGTTTAAAAAAAATCTTAGGAGACAGGTTGGCACAGTTTGATTAAAATTATCATTTAGTTCAGATTCAGCCCAGAATGATGGAATGGAAATTTTCTTCCTTATGATGACTGTTAAGAGTACTTAAATACAAATTCTTTCTTTCTTTGTAAAATGAATTTAGGTTATCTAAATCAGTTCCTGGAAGATAAGGTTCCACTGATAACCAACTGATCTATCGTAAATGCTGTGCCGTTATCAGAAAAGACTACTTCTGTGAATGGCAAAACTCTGAAGTAGTTTCTCAATTGTAGCAGCCGATGTTGGTGACTTCATCTCAATTACATCCAACCATTTTGAATGGGCATCAACAATGAGCAGAAACATTGTTCCCAGGAAAGGTCCAACGTAGTCAATGTGTAACCGCACCCAGGGTCTACCTGGCCACTCCCATGGGTGTAATGGAGCTGTCACTGGCAACTTTTGCAGTTGCTGACATTGTACACAGTACTTTGCTAAACTCTCGATTTCGTCATCCATCACAGGCCACCATGGATAGCTACCTGTTATGGTCTTCATTTGGGAAATTCCTGGATGGGCACTATATAGTTCTTTCTGAAACAACAGATGCAAAATAAGACTGTTCAAGGACTATTGATTCATGCACAGGATCAAACTCCAAATAGATGCTGTTGTAGGGTGGCAGAGTTGTACTATTAGTGATAGGGTTGATCTGCAGACACTTCTTGGATAGAAACTTAAGCTTGTTTGCAATATACTCAGCAGCAACTACACATGTGCTTTCAACTCCAACTCTATCTCTACACTGACTGCTGAGGTAGCCCACACTACTCTCCTATTGGTTACTATAGGTCATGTGACATTGCCTAACCAATATTATTCTTAAAGGCACATTACACACTAAATAAAACCATAATTATTACATTCCTCCCACTTTAACTCGGCTATGCATGTTATATTTACAAGTACATCCTTTTCAAGGCAACATAATATTTACACTGGGTAAGGAATTTACAAGTTCAGTCTTTCAGGTGGTTTCATGGTATGTGTGGAACGTCGCAACTCCACAACTTCAGATTCTTTGTCAGGAACCTCTTTTTCCGGAGTTGCCTGAACATCAGGTGCTTCGGTGGGCACTTGCAGTTCTGTATCCTCAACTCTTGCAGGAACATCAGACATGTCAGTCCTGGGTTGAGTGTGTGCAACAGGAAATGCAGACCCAATCATGATCACTAGTGAAACCATATCTTGCTGATTTTCCTCTCTCTTCCTTAAATGGTCCACATGTTTACAATTGACCCGGCCTTCCACCTCCACATGGTAAGATAGGGGTTCAATCACCACACTTATTTCACTCGGGAACCACCTTGGTCCTACCTAAAGGTTTTCACATATACTGGCTCTCCCACGGTAAATTTCCTCTCACGACTATGCCAGTCGTGTCTAGTTTTCTGGCTTCCCTGACTCATTTCCACCTTCCCCTCTAAATTCGGCATTATTAAGCTCAATCCCATCCCGAGACAGTGTTTCAACAATAACTCCGCAGGTGTGACACCTGCCTTTGCTTGAGGAGTAGTCCTGTAATGAAAAAGAAAGCATGCTAACTTGGTTGCCAAGGGATCGCCAGTTGGCTTTTTCACGCCTGCTTGAATGTTTGAACAACCCTATCAGCCAGTCCGTGTGAGGAAGGGTGATACGGTGCAGTTTTCACATGAGTGATACCGTTGAGGCTGATAAATCATTGAAACTCAGCACTCATAAATGCCGTACTGTTATCAGAAATGACTACTTCTGGTAGTCTGTGAATGGCAAAACTCTGAAGTAGTTTCTCAATTGTAGCAGCCGATGTTGGTGACTTCATCTCAATTACATCCAACCATTTTGAATGGGCATCAACAATGAGCAGAAACATTGTTCCCAGGAAAGGTCCAACGTAGTCAATGTGTAACCGCACCCAGGGTCTACCTGGCCACTCCCATGGGTGTAATGGAGCTGTCACTGGCAACTTTTGCAGTTGCTGACATTGCACACAGTACTTTACTAAACTCTCTATTTTGCCATCCACCCCTGTCTACCATAGATAGCTGTGTGCTATGGTCTTCATTTGGGAAATTCCTGGAAGGGCACTGTGTAGTTCAATTAAAAGTGGCTCCTTTCCCTTTGGAGGAACTATCACTTGTGCTCCCCACAATAAGATGCCATCCTGGCTGCTATTTCATGTCTTCTGTTGAAGTACGGTTTCATTTCATCAGATACGGGCTCCTGTGACCAACCATGCAGCACTTGTTCTCGCACTTGAGATAGGACTGGGTCCCGACTAGTCCAGTCTCTGATCTGTCGAGCACATACCGGACAGGAATCTAAGAAATTTAACAGTAAAACAAGTTCCTGTGGAACTGGGATGTGCTCATCATTTTTTTGTAAAGGCAAATGACTAAGGGCATCAGCATTTGTGATTTGATTACCAGGCCTATGTGCGAAAGTGTATTCAAATGCTGCCAGAACTAAGACCCATCATTGCGTTCCTGCTGAGGCTATGGGTGGTATAGCCTTGACCTCACTAAACAATCCTAGCAATGATTTGTGCTCTGAAATGATTGTAAAATGGCGGCCGTGTACGTACTGGTGAAATTTCTTGACACCAAAGATGATGGACAGGCCTCATTTTCTATCTGCAAGAATCCCTTTTCTGCTGTGGTGAATGTTCTTGATATGTAACCTATTGGCTGTTCCGTGCCATCGTCCATCTGATGGGAGAGCACTGCTCCCACTCTGTAGGGAGATGTGTCACATGTCAGCACCAATTCTTTCGTCTGGTCATAATGCACTAATAGATTGGACGAGTGCACCAATTGTTTCACCTTTATGAAAGCTTCTTTCTGGGGCGCCTCCCAAGACTAACGTTGGTTCTTTTTGAGTAGAGAATACGGGGGGGCCAGCACTGTAGATAAATTGGATAAGAACTGCCCATAATAGTTGATCATTCCCAGGAATGATTTGAGCTCTGAGGTGTTCTTTGGAGCAGGTGCCTCTCTTATGGCTCTCACTTTCTCCTCAATGAGGGGAGGCCCTGTAAATCTGCCCAGTGACCCAAATAGATTGCCTCCCTCGCTTGGAACGTGCACTTTTCTGTTTTTTAAACGCACTCCAGATTGTAAGAAACGTTTTAAGGCTTCTTCTAAGTTTGCCAAATGCTCTTTTCCAATGAATCCTGTCACCAATACATCATCTAAATAGACTACAACCTGGGGCAGTCCCTGCAGTAAGCTTTCCATTGTTCCCTGAAAGATGGCACAAGCGGAGGAGACACTGAAAGGCAATCGTGTTTTTTGGTACAACCCTTTCTGGGTATTAATTGTCACAAATTCCCGGGAGTCATTATCCAACTCTAGTTGTTGATAAGCATGACTCATGTCAAGCTTTGTGTACATTGTCCCTCCTGCCAGCTTGGCATACAGGTCTTTGATTTTTGGAATGGGGTGGCTGTCTAGCTTAGCTACTTTATTAACTGTCAGTTTGTAGCCTCCACAAATTCGGACGCTTTGGTTGGATTTAAGGAAGGAGACTATGGGTGCTGCCCATTCTGAGAACTGAACAGGTTGCATAATGCCCAGTTTCTCTAGTCTGTTCAGTTCAATGTCAACTTTTTCTTGCAGGGCATATGGTACCGGTCTCGCCTTCATAAAGTGAGGGGTTGCTTCCAGATCCACATGAATCTTGGTCTGCAGGCCATGGATTTTCCTCAGTTCGTCCTTAAAGATGGTGGCATACTTTCTAAGTAGCTCTGGTAACCCATTTGCTCACAACTGGAAAGTTTCAGACCATTCTAAATTAATCTCCTTTGACCAATTTCACCCCAGGAGGCTTCACCTGTTACCACCATCAAGTGTACCTTTGCCGATTGGCTTCCATAATGGAGTTACTCTGCTTATGCCTTTTACTGGACTGTCTTCACCTGTGTATGTTTTTAGCTTGGCGGTTGTTTCTTCTAAACTTAATTGACGTTCACCATTATTCAAATGTCCGAAGGTATGTTCCCCAATTACTGTAGTGGTAGCTCCAGTGTCCACTTCCATTCTAACAGGTTTGCCATTTACTTTCACTGTGACAAATATTGGTTCTGCCTTTCCAACTTTCAGATTAAACAATGAGTAAATATCTGAATTTGTTGTTTCAGACTCTTCTACATTGTAGATTTCATTGGGCTTCTTCCTTTGTTTACAAGCCTGCTTGAATCTTTCCTAGAGCTGCCTCATCATATGACCATTTCTGTGACAATAGTAGCATTCGATTTTTTAAAAACTGCCAATCATTAAAAGACTGATTGTTTCCACCTCGATTAAAATTATTCTTTGATTTTGCTGCTAAGTTATATTTCTTTACTCTTTGCCTTCTCGGTGGAGTGTTGCTTTTTTGTGCCTCTTTCGTGTGAGGTTTCCCGCCTGATGTGAGAGGTACATAAGTACATAAGAACATAAGAACTAGGAGCAGGAGGCAATTCAGCTGATCTCATTTTGGCCTCAACTCCAATTTCCCGCCCTCTCCCCATAACCTTTCAACCCGTTACTAATTAAAAATCTGTCTATCTCCTCCCTAAATTTATTCAGTGTCCCGGCATCCACTGCACTCTGAGGTAGTGAATTCCACAGATTCATGACCCTTTGAGAAAAGTAATTCCTCCTCATCTCTGATTTAAGTCTACCACCCCTTAGCCTAAAACTATGGCCTCTCATTCTAGAATGCCCCACAAGGGTAAACATCCACTCCACGTCCACTTTGTCTATCCCCTTTAGCATCTTATATACCTCAATTAGATCTCCTCTCATCCTTCCAAACTCTAGCGAGTATAGGCCTAAACTGCTCAATCTCTCCTCATAAGACAAGCCCCGGCATCTCTGGAATCAACCTAGTGAACCTCCTCTGAACCATCTCCAATAAACTACATCCTTCCTCAAGTAAGGGGACCAAAACTATGCACAGTTTTCCAGGTCTCACCAATGCCTTGTACAGTTGCAACAACACTTCCCTATTTTTATACTGTATTCCTTTAACAATAAATGCCAAAATTCCATTTGCCTTCCTTATTACCTGCTGTACCTGCATACTAGCTTTCAGCGATTCATGCACGGGGACACCCAGATCCCTCTGCACTGAAGTTTCTCTCCATTTAAATAATAAGTCACCTTTTTATTCTTCTGACCAAAATGGATAACCTCACACTTATCTACATTAAACTCCATCTCCAAATTTTGGCCCATTCACCTAACCTGACCATATCCATTTGTAAATTTCTTATTTCTTCATTGCAACTTACTTTCCCACCTATTTTGGTGTCATCTGCAAATTTAGCTATAGTATCTTCTATCCCTGAATCCAAGTCATTAATATAGATTGTAAATAGTTGGGGCCCAAGGACCGAACCCTGTGGCACCCCACTAGTTACAGATTGCCATCCAGAAAAAGACCCTTTTATCCCAACTCTCTGCTTTCTGTTGGTTAGCCAATCCTCTATCCAAGATAATATATTACCCCTAACTCCGTGTGATCTTATCTTGTGTATTAATCTTTTGCGCGGCACCTTATCAAAGGCCTTCTGGAAGTCTAGATATACTACATTTACAGGATCCCCATTATCCACTTTGCTTGTCACATCTTCAAAGAACTCAAGCAAATTAGTCAAACATGATTTACTCTTCATAAAACCATGCTGACTCTGATGGATTGCATTTTGACTTTCCAAATGCCCTATTACTACTTAGTTAATAATGGATTCCAACAATTTCCCAACGACAGACGTTAAACTAACTGGTCTATAGTTTCCTATTTTCTGCCTCCCCCCTTTTTGAATAAGGGCGTTATATTAGCATTTTTCCAATCCACTGGAACCTTTCCAGAATCCAGGGAATTTTGGAATATTATAGCCAATGCATCCACTATCTCCGCTGCCACTTTCTTCAAGACCCTGGGATGTAGGCCATCAGGTCCTGGAGAATTGTCACCCTTTAATCCTAATAGTTTGCTCAGTACTTTTTCTGTAGTGATGGTGATTGTTCTAAGTTCCTCCTTCTCTATACCCTCTGCATTACCTGTTAGTATTGGGGTTGTGTTAGTGTCCTCCACTATGAAAACTGAGGCAAAATATTGATTAAGCAGCTCTGCCTTTTCTGCATTCCCCACTATTAATTCCCCAGTCTCATCCTCCAAGGGACCAACATTCACTTTAGCTACTCTCTTTCCTTTTATATATTTGTAGAAGCTTTTGCTATCAGTTTTTACATTTTGCGCTAGTTTTCTTTCATAATTTACCTTTGCTCTTTTTATTTTTTTTAGTAACCCTTTGTTGATCTTTAAAAGTTTCCCAATCTTCCAGCCTGCCTCTGACCTTTGCAATTTGGTATGCCTTAGTTTTTGCCTTTATGTTATCTTTAACTTCCTTGCTTAGCCATGGAAGCTTTTTCCCCCTCTTACCATCTTTCTTCCTCTTTGGAATATATTTTACTTGGGAGGAATTGAATATCTCCTTAAATATCTGCCACTCTTCATCAACTGTCCTACCTTGTAGTCTTCCTGCCCAGTCCACTCGGGCCAAATCTGCCCTCATGCCTATGTGGTTACCTTTGTTTAACTCCAGACATTCGTGTGGGACTCAAGTTTCTCGCTCTCAAACTGAAAGGAAGGTGCCATTTTGCGCGCCCTGTATTGCCTTTGAATCTCTCACTGCACTTTCCATGGCCAGCGCTATCTCTAGCACCTTCTTGAAATCCAGATTCACTTTGGGCAATAATCTTTTCTGAATCATGTCCTCTTTCACACCATGCACTAAACAATCTTTGAGCATGTCGTTCAGAGTCATACCGAACTCACAATGTTCCGTTAGCAGCTGCAAATTTGCTGCATAGCATGCAATTGTCTCACCCAGGGCTCTATTTCATAAACTAAACTTGAATGTTTGCATCGTGACTGAGGGCTTGGGTTGGAAATGACCCTTCATGAGGTCCACCAATTCATTAAAATTCTTCGAAGCTGGAGCACTGGCTGCCGTCAAACTTCGAATCAGACTGTAGGTTTTGCTCTGACAAGTACTCAAGAGGATCGCTCACCTCTTCTCTTCTCCTGTAATCTTGTTCGCTTGAAAAAAGAACGTGAGGCATTCTATGTATTGAGACCAATCATCTGTGGTTGGTTCAAAAGGATCAATTCTCCAAAAATGTGGCATTTTGAGAGAGGATAACTTCTTCAATTCTAACAGAGCTAGCTACTTACAATCACTGGGTGAGGTACAGTGCCAATTTCTTTCTAACTTGATTTCTTCTGTTCAATCCTGTTTTCTCCTCATCACCAGTTTGTTGTTGGATGGCCGAGTTGTGCTATTAATGATAGAGTTGATCAGCAGACACTTCTTGGGTGGTAAGTTTAAGTTTATTTACAATATAATCAGCAGCAACTACATGTGTTCTTTCAACTCCAACTCTATCTGTACACTGTCTGCCCGAGTTGTCTGCAATACTCTCCAATTGGTTACTACAGATCATGTAATCTTGCCTAACCAGTATTATTCTTAAAGGTACATTATGCACTAAATAAAACCATAATTACTACAGATGCATTCCTTACAACTCTAAATTACACAAATCATTTGCTAAAGAGGAAAGATTCCCCAGCAATGATGCTGTTATCAATAATCGTATTTGATCAACTGATTAAAATGGCCTGTAGAGTCAAAGCCATCAGTTCATAATGTTGCTGCTTTAATAAGGACACGTTTCTTCCATGATGTGACTGTGTTCCATATCACCCAGCTCTCAGATAACTCAGTGTCATGTGAGCCTGCAGAACAGATGTTGCACTCAAAAGGTAATTTAATATATGCAAAGCTTTTTGGGACATTTCTGAGAAATGTGATCAGGTGCTAAAGCACATCTCTCTCTTCATTTTTATTTTACTCAGGGGCTTGCCACATTTACACCAGCAGGAAGGCCGCAATGCCCCTCACAGCTCAGCAAAATAAAAAGAGTGGGCATGCCAATTAACGTCAGCAAGAAATGTGCAGGAAATCTGAGAGCAGTGCAGGGGAGAGGGTAGACACATGGCATAACAGGTCTACAATCTCTTTTTCTCTTCACTGTGATTGGGAAATGCTGAATTTCCAGATGCAGTGAAAAGGAAAATCTGTCCTGACATATTTGTGAAGGGTAGGCCTGATAAATTTGATCGGTTGTAGATTACAAAGTTAAGTCTGTCCATTTTACAAATATTGTATCCAGTTGTTACCTCTGTGTCTTTTCCACACATTCCCAACAAGGTGGTTTTACCTGAGATGTTAATCTGTCATTTCTTTTTCCAGATGTTGACAGACCCATTGGTGTTTCCAGAATTGTATTTCCCCTGTTCAAATTTTGTTTCAACATTAATGGATGAATAATGAATCAATGGAAGTGATATGAATAAACCTCCTTTTGTTTGCTACTCTATGTCTTGTAAAGCAAAGATTTTCAAATCACAATTTTTTTAGCTGGGTTTTGAAAACTTGGACGACAAAGGCCTGAATCTTCTGGTCGGCATGCTGGGGAGGGACACGTTAAATGATGTGCGGTGATGTCAGGCATGTGTCCCAATGTAACTGTGCGTCATTCCAATCTTCAGTTTGGTGGGCACGTACCGGACTCGGCTGCGCACCCGCCAAACTGTCAAAAGCCTATTAAGGCCATTTAAAAACCAATTGTCACAATTAACAGGGCTGCCTATCCAGCCTTAAGGCTGGGGGGCAGGCGAAGAGCCCAGGCGGCCTTCACATTTTTCATGGAACCTCATTCGCGGGCGGGATGAGGTTTCATGAAGGGTTTATAAGCTTAATTAAAATTTTTATTACAATTCATTGACATGTCCCAGCTCATGTGACACTGTCACATGAGGGGACATGTCGGAATAATTTTTTTTTCTTTATTTCAATTTTTCAACATCACAGTAGTCTCCCTGGGGCGGCTCTGTGCCTCAGGGAGATTTCCGCGCTCTTTTGCACACATGCACAAAGAGCACAGGCCCCAACTCTCCCTCTTCCCCCATGCCCGCACAGGGAATGCTCAGCACTTCTGGATGCGCATCATGCTGGGCGGGCCTTAATTGGCCCACCATGTAAAACAGCGGCGTGCAGCCGATCGCGGGTGGCAATTGGCTGCACGCCCGCCCGTGCCCGCTCCTTCCCAGCCCGTCCGACGGGGAGAAGATTATCCCCACAGTTACAGGATTTCCTTTCTCGTTCCACCAATAAGCTGGAGTGAAAAGTAAAAACAGTGGAAGGACTTGCATTTATATAGCATCTTTCTTGCCTCAGGTTGTCTCAACGCACTTTGCAGCCATTGGGGAGAACTTTCTCCCCATTGGGCGGGCTGGGTGGGTGCGCAGCCAATCG
This sequence comes from Cetorhinus maximus, assembly GCF_964194155.1. NCBI lineage: Eukaryota > Metazoa > Chordata > Chondrichthyes > Lamniformes > Cetorhinidae > Cetorhinus > Cetorhinus maximus. The sequence goes on from NC_135887.1 coordinate 288,173, forward strand.
CCGTCTGCGAATGGCTGCATGCCACCATTTTACGTGGGCAGGCCACCCAGCATGACACACACCCAGAAGTGCAGAGCACTCCCTGTGCAGGTGGAGGGAGGAGGGAGAGTCGGGCCCTGCCTCAGGGAGATTATTTTCTGTATGAAAACGTCAAAAAAAAATAGAAAAAACTATTCAGACATGTCCCCTTATGTGACAGTGTCACAGGAGCTGGGACATGTCAGTGAATTTTAATAAAAACTTTTATTTAATTAATAAACACTTCATAAAACCCCATCCCGCCTGTGGATAAGGTTTCATGATAAATGCGAAGGCCTCCTGGGCTCTTTGCCTGCCCGACAACCTTAAGGTTGGAGAGGCAGCCCTGAGAATCAGTTTAATTAGTTAATTAATGGCCTTAATAGGCCTTTGACAGTTTGGCGGGCGCACAGCCGATTCCGCTGTGATGTCGGGACGCACGCCCAACCTCACTGCGTGTCTTTTTACGTGTCGGCGAGCGGGACCCACCCCCGCACACCGACCAGAAGATTCAGGCCAATGATATACTTTTTCTGAAGTGAATTTACTGATGTAATGTAGAAAATGCAACAGCTAATTTTCCAACTGGGTCCCAAAACAGCAACTTGAAAATCATCTGATCTTAGGTGGTGTTTGCGGAGTGAATATTGATCAGGACATGGGGGAGAACTCCTCAGCTTTTCTTTGAATAGCTTCATGCTCAAGTCTCTGGAAGAGGATTTGAACCCATAACCTTCTGGTCTCAGAGGTGGAATGCTGCAACTCAGCCTTCGAGCAATTCTCTGGATATTTCTTGCCATATATATAAAAAAAAATCAGGCAATGTCATGAACTAACAATTATTTATTAGTCTTAGAATCAGAGTCAATGGTATTTAAACTTAAATACTGAGTATAACAGAATTAATATATTAGATGAGCTGATAAACCAAATTACAGGCAACTCAGCTGTGTCAGAGCAATTCAGCATTAACTGCTTGCTGATTACAAATTTATAGTTGAGATCAGTATCTGAGATTGCTATAAATTAGTGAGATTATTTAGTATGGGACTTATCAGGAAAATGATAAATTAACAATATGGTGAGCAATTTATTAAAATCTACATGATTATTGTTGGCAGTGTTTCTAGAAGTTAAGCAATCTCATCATGATTGAAATAAAAACAGAAAATGCTGGAAATGGCAGCATCTGTGGAGTGAGAAAAAGAGTTAATGTTTCAGGTTGATGACCTCTTGCCAGAATGTTATAGACAATGTAATGGCCTATGACAGAGGGAAGGTACAAATGTGCGACTGTTAGCAAATGGGGAATTGGGGCTGAGGTTACTGGGTATCTCACTTGAATTAGTTCTTCACATACAGCCTGGGCAGAAAGGGGCTGTATAGGCTGTGGCCTCCCTTCCTCCTCTTGCTTCTCCTCCTCATGCTCCTATTCCTCACCTTTTCACCTAATAGGGGGTGCCAAGGGCTATGCCTTCACACTAGCAAGGTTGTGTAGCATGCAGCATGCAATCACGAGTCTTGAGACATATGCAGCTGAATACTTTAAAGCTCCTCCAGAGTGGGTCAAGCAATGGAATCATTGCTTTGGCATGTCAATGGTCTGCTCTATCATATTTCATGTGGCACCACAGCTTACATTGTATGCATGCTGTGCACGTGTGCATGAGTTGCAAACCAGAGTCATGAGCCATGTTGTTCAGTAACCACCCTTTGATTTGCCATGATGATTAAAATCCAGCTGGCACAGAGGAGTGCCGCCAAATGAAGATATCATGACTGCAGCCAGGATAATGGGCATTGACCTGCATGATGCGCTGCCTGTCATCACACACTAGCTGGATGTTGGGGCAGTGTAATTCCTTTCAATTCCAGTACATGGTAGAGTTGACATAAGGTGCACACAAAGCAATGTGTGTACTGTCAACAACACCCAGCAACATGGGGATGTCTGCAAACTTTGCAAACTCACATCTGCCTGCTTGCCTCCGGCAAGAGGAAATGAAATGACATTAGCTCTCCTTGAATCAAGAGCCTCAGTGACATCCCTAATGCAACAATGGATGACAAAGTTCAAGATGTTTCAAATATCTCCAGCACCAGAGGGATGATAAGGAGTCAGACAGATAAAAGTTGATAGCCACAATCACCTTCACCTGATTTTAGGTGGTGTTTGAGGGAGGAATATTGATCAGGACATGGAGGAGAACTCCCCTGTTTTTCTTTGAATAATTTCTTGCTCAAGTCCCTAGAAGAGGGTTTGAATCCACAACCTTCTGGCTGCAGCTGGTGGTAGAAATTAGGGAGGACATCCACAGTGAAACACAAATGTCTCACTATTGTTCCTGGCTCAGGTTCAGGAACAGAACTATTTTATTTATGATCAATTTGCAAAGAAACCTCTTCACTTCTCTTGATGAATCTAATTGACGTACGTTAGAAGAATTCAGTTCTTCCTGGTGTCAATCGCCTCAGACAATTGTTAATATTCATGATGACATCCAAATCAATAACGCACTGGCACTTAGACATACCAGTTTGTTCACTGCTCTATAGCTTAGGGTCTTTGTAAACAAAGGTTTTCACACAGGTCCAGAAAAGCCAGGACGTCTATACCTACATTAATGAACCATCTCTGTGGTCTTAATGGCTTATCTTCTATCCACAGTACTGGTTATTTTGTTTTTTATAAGCTTTCATAACTGAATCTGTATTTTGTCCCCTTGGCACTCAAGTGTAACAGCTAACCTAATTCTAAGGGCCACTTAAGGCAATTCATAGGATGTTTTTCCTACATCGTTGCAGGTCAAGGAGGCCAGGCACCAGAGACAGGCTTCAAACTGGAGGTGGTGGGGGGCTGCAAATTTCCAGCCCCTGCAATGCATAGAAGTTCACCTTGGAGATGAGCAAGCGGGAGATAAGCTTGACTCTGCAGATAAATGACCATTCTTCTATTGTGGCTTCCATCAATGCATATTTCACTAATATGTGCATTTTGGTAATTGTTAGCTTACCTGACTCCACACCTCTTTATGAGTGTAACTGAAAATGTATTGCAAGGAGTTTGTTGCCTATTCCAATAGAAACTTTTCTCACTGTGTCTCCACAGGACTACCTGAGGCAGGAGTTAACTGTGTCTGGGCCTAAACACCATATCTCCATTCCAAATGAAACAGAAAAAGACATAAATTCTGAAAGCCTAATTTCCACTGACCCCACACCCCCCACAATGCCAACACCAGCTCAGTGGAAACAGTGTGAACATGGGATTTAAATCGCTGACAGATTTGGCCACATTCCTGTGCAATCGTAACTTGCCCATCTCAGCTTCTCTGAGCTGGGAACACTGCCTGCCTCAGAGGAGTTGGACCACGTTTAAATGGGCAAAGTTGCATCCTGATGATATAATCAGTATGCATGCAGCATTTTAACCGTGGGCATGACTAAGGTCCGTATGGTCTCAAACCTACCAGCAGGATCCAAGTAGTAATTACAGCACAACTATTTTAGGATCAGGATGATCTTGTCTCTGCTAGGCAGGCCAAGTTAAAAGTGGCCCTCATATATTGTGAACAAACATTCTAATTGTGTTACACCAGTAAAAAAAAAGACAACCTTGCATTTTCTAGCACTTTTCACGACCACAAGATAACTCAAAACTTTTGAAGTGTAATATAGGAAAAGTTGCTGACAGCAAACTCCCACAAACAGCAATGTAATAATGAGCAGATCATCTATTTTTGAGATGTAATTTAGGGATAATTTTTGGCCAAGATACCTCTCCCACTCTTAGGGATAACACCTTGGGATCTTTTACATCCCACACCAGCAAGCAGATGGGACTTCAGCATCACATCTAAAGACAGCACCTCCAGAAGTGCAGTACTCCCTCAGTACTGCACCGGAGTATCAGCCTTGAACTTTGGGCTCAAGCCCTGGAGTAGGATAAGAGTGGCACCAATTGAGTCACAGCAGACGTTACTAAGGAGTGCCCATGTAACAAAGCAGTTATATATTATTACATCCATTCTTTCCCACTCTGAGTGCATATAAATAGGTTATAAAATAATCTCTGCATGTCCATTTAGCTAAGTGACAAACAAAACCTGTAATTAAGGGTTTATAACCAGGGAATGTAACAATGACACAAAGCAGATTTTAGCTTTGTCAACACTCCCATTGTGTGCTATTGTTAAATTAATTCTCATTACAGTTAGATTCTAGGCCATTAACTCCTGTGATTTATCCTTTGTTATAATCTCAGATACAAAATATTATCAAATGCCTTCTGTCAGTCATATGGCCTCTCAAAGAAATCCAGTAGATTCATGAGGCAAAACTATGCTGTGTTCTATTAAGCTGATTAAAAGCATTTTACGTTGAAGCAGTGCAACCTACAGTGAACGTGGTTCCCTGCTCCATACAGTCTATATTATAAATGCTTTGCTGTTTAAGGAACTGATGGAGCTGTAGACGCATGGAAATTTGGGTCTATGAATCTGCTTAAAGTCCTCTATTCCTGCAAAGTAAATGCACGGAGCCTTCTGCCTTTATTTGCACTCAGTGAGAATCAGGTCATTTATAACAGCAGAGTTTGCAAGATCACAGGGACTACGCTGTGAAATGGTTAAAAGAGGGTGAGAGCCATTCAGAGGTCACTTTCTCTAGACAGAGCCAATTTAAATATTTAGTTTAATAGCACCTTAATTGGACATGATAACATTGTAAAAATGCTCTTGAGCAAGTTATACTAACATAGTCCTTAGTTTCCTATTTCACTCATTATTAATGACTTTTTGAGTAGTGAAAATGCATGTGTCACTCTGTAATCCTCTGGTATAATAATTATAAACGGAGTTTGTGGAAACATTAGTTTGAAGCTCACATATTCCATTACTAAGTTTCTTGAGAATTTTAGACTATATATCATCTGGTTGAGGGTCCCTGTGGACATTTAGAACTTACACATTCCTCACAACCACACTTTCAATCAGTTGGGTTGAATCTGGACTTTGCCTAGCTTTCAATTATGAAAATTAATGTGTCAAGTTAATATAAGGCATCTGCTATTTCACAACATCCCATAGTATTCCTGATAACCCATCCCTTATGTGTTCCAGAAATTCCATGCATGCAGACAATATACAGACTCTCACAGAGTTGTGACAGAGGGATGTAATTTTGGTCTGAACTGAGATCTACCAGGTTTCATCCAATATGCAAAAAGAAGAGAATTCTGACTGGGGTTGGAGTGATTCTGGGTTAGCGACTAGTCACTTCTGCTACCAACAGCGGATTGGGGTGCATCTGGGTCCATTTGAAGCTGCCTTGAAAGATTTTGCCAAAAGTGCACCTGTTTGTCAGTGAGAGTTAAATTTTCTGAATGGGCTTAGGCTCAGCATGAACCTACTTTGGAGCCTACATCTGAAAAGGCAAATAGCTACTGATCCTAGAAAGAATGATTGACATTGTCAGGGGACATTGTGGGATTCCAAAAAAATGGTTGCTTCTTCCCCTTTGATTGAATGGCCTTTTGCTTCTTTTCGCAAAGCTTTAGTGTGTCACTCTGATGTTCAACTGGCACTGCTGTTGTCCCCAGGACTGGAGATAAAGTCACCAGCAAGTAAAAGTGATTGGCTGAAGTTTCACCTTACTGTACTTTTTAAATTTGCTCCTGGGATGTGAGCGCTGCTGGCAAGGCAAGCCTTTGTTGCGCATCCCTAATTGCCTTTGAGAAGGTAGTGGTGAGCTACCTTATTGAATCGCTGCAGTCCATCAGGTGTAGGTACACCCACAGTGCTTTAGGAAGCAAGTTCCTGAATTTTACTCAGCAACATTGAAGCAACGGTGATATAGTTCCAAGTAAAAATGGTGTGTGACTTGGAGGGGAACTTGTAGGTGCTCATGTTCCCATGTGTCTGCTGTCCTTGCTCTTTTAGATGGTAGAGATCACAGGTTTGAAAAATGTTGCCGAAGGAGCCTTGGCAAGTTGCTTCAGTGCACCTTGTAGATGGTACAGAGTACTACCACTGTGCATGGGTAGTGGGGGGAGGGAATAAAGGCACTGGATGGTGCCACAAGACTTCTCTGGTCTTTAATGCTTTTCTTTGAGCACCAAATGTAATATTTCCAAGTTTGCAGGTGACACAAAGCCAGGTGGGAATGTGCGTTGTGAGGAAGATGTAAAGCAGCTTCAAGAGGGTTTGGACAGGTTGAGTGAGTGGGCAAAAATATGGCAGATGGAATATAATGTGGAAAAATGTGAGGTTATCCTCTTTGGTAGGAGGAACAGATGTGCAGAGTATATCTTAAATGGTAAAAGATTAGAAAGTGTAGATGTACAAAGGGACCTGGGTGTCCTTGTCAATAAGTCACTGAAAGCTACCATACATACCATTAGCCTTCCTTCATAAGACTGTATCATGACATCACCTGAAGGGAAATGTATCATGTGATCCAGTCTTAGTTTCATATGAACATAGGAGCAGGATTAGGCCATTCAGTCCATCGAGCCTGCTCCACCATTCAATATGATCATGGCTGATCATTCACTTCAATGCCTTTTTCCTGCACTATCTCCATTCCCTTTGTGTCATTGGTATTTCGGAATCTGTCAGTCTCTGCGTTAAACATACTCAATGACTGAGCTTCCACCGCCCTCTGGGGTAGAGAATTCCAAAGATTCACAACCCTCTGAGGAAAAAAACTTCTCCCCATCTCAGTTCATAAGTGGCCTCCCCCTTATTTTGAAATTGTTCCCCTAGGTTCTAGACTTCTCAACAAGGGGAAATGTCTTACCTGGATCTACCCTGTCTATCACTTTAAATATTTTGTAGGTTTCAATGAGATCGCCTCTCAGTCTTCAAAACTCTAGAGAAAACAGGCCCAGTTTCCCAAACCTCTCTTCATAGATTAGTCCCGCCATCTGACGAACAAGCCTGGTGAACCTTCGTTGCACTCCCTCTATGGCAATAATATCCTTCCTGAGGTAAGGGGACCAAAACTGCACACAGTACTCCAGGTGTGGTCTAACCAAGCTTCTACACAATTGACACAAGACTTCACTACTCCTGTAATCAAATTCTCTTGTGGTAAAGGCTAACATTCCATTCGCCTTCCTGATTGCTCGCTGCACCTGCATGTTAGCTCTCAGTGACTTATTGACAAGGATACCCAGGTTCCTTTGTACATCTACACTTTCTAATCTCTTACCATTTAAGAAATACTTTGCACATCTGTTCCTCCTACCAAAGAGGATAACCTCACATTTTTCCACATTATATTCCATCTGCCATATTTTTGCCCACTCACTCAACCTGTCCAAACCCTCTTGAAGCTGCTTTACATCTTCCTCACAACACACATTCCCACCTGGCTTTGTGTCACCTGCAAACTTGGAAATATTACATTTGGTCCTCACATCCAAATCATTGATATATATTATGAACAGCTGGGGCCCAAGCACTGATCCTTGCGATACCCCATCAGTCATGGCCTGTCAATGCGAGAAAGACCCTTTTATCCCTACTCTCTGTTTTCTATCTGTTAACCAATCCTTAATCCATGCCGGTATATTATCTCCTAACACATGTGCTTTAATTTTGCTAACCAATCACTTGTGGGAGATTTTATCAAAAGCCTTCTGAAAGTCCAAGCCCACTGCCACCCCTTTATCAATTCTGTTAGTAACATTCTCAAAAAACTCCAACAGGTTCGTCAAACATGATTTCCCATTCGCAAATCCATGTTGACTATGCCCAGTCAGATGACTCTAATCCAAATGTCCATTTATCACATTCTTTAGAATAGATTCTAGCATTTTCCCTACGACTGATATAAGGCCACCAGGTCTGAAGTTCCCTGTTTTCTCTCTCCCTCCCTTCTTAAATAGTGGGGTGACATTTGCTTCCTTCCAATCTGCAGGAACCATTCCAGAATTTATGGCCAGGATTTTATGGCCCTGCTGCAGCCTGTCTCCCCCTGATGGATGTGGAAAGCCATTTAAATCTCCATTCAGTTTGGCGGGACGATAATATCCCGCTAGGGGGAGAGGCCATAAAATCCTGACCCATAGAATTTTGGAAGACGATCACCACGTCTATAGCTACCTCTTTCAACACTCTGGAATGTAGAATATCAGGTCCCAGGGACTTATCAACCTTCAGTGCCATTAATTTCTCCAATTCAACATTCTTACTGATACTGATTTCCTTTGATTCCTCATTCTCTCTAGTCCCTTGGATCTCTAATTCTGGGAGATTTCTTTTATCTTCCTCAGTGAAGACAGGAATTCTCCCATCCCGCCAGCGGAGGGTTTCCTGGCGGGCAGGAGTGGAGAATCCAGCAACGGCAAAGAGTCACAAATCTGCCATTGTAAAAACAAATCACAATTCTCCCAACGGTGTGTTCATGGCGGGTTAGTTATCCCATCGACTAGTGGCGCAAACACCATTTGCATTCATTAGCATATCATGAATGCTCATTAAAACAGCTGCTAGCCGGAATCTTGCCACGACTTCCAATCTTCCAGTGGGAAATTACGTTGGTCTCAAATCCGTTTGTAAAAGGGCAGCGTGCACATGTCAGGCCTCAGTTCGCTGTGAGTGGAACATACCTGCCATTGCGCTGTGTTGGTCTTGTTGCGGTGAACGCACTCTGCTGGGGCTATAGGGTTGGACTGCTCCTTCTCTTTGCTTTCATTGTCCTGAGGAACACCCCTGTGCTGTGGTACTCATGCAGGCCTCCACTTTCAGAGACTAGCACTTCAGCCGGGGGTGGCCAGTGAGGCGAGAGTCGGGTTGATGAACATGATGGGGGCAACAGGGACGGAAGGTGGTGGAGTGGCAGAGACGGGAAAGGGGGAACACGATGGGGGCTTTTCTGGGGTCACCCTCTAACCTCTTGTTGCCACAGGAGTGAGCAGACCTGACACCACGTGGAGTTGGAGGGTGTCCCCTGCCAGTGGCTTTGAAGGTGACCACTGCACTCAATTTCTTGGCCTCTGGTACTTTCCAAGGATCAACAAGTGACCTGTGTGGCAGCTCTCAGTCCGCACCACATTGTTGCATAAAGGAGGTCGATCACAGGAAGGCCCATTGTTATGTCAGGTTTGCTCTGGATGAAGATAGCCCGGCTGCGGGATTCGACTGACCTCACCGCCATCTCAGGCTCCCCAAGAGTGCAGGGTGCAACAGACTGCACCAATGTGGCTATACGGGCTCCATGGCAGCAGGCCCTAATGTTTATAAACCACAAGGGCTATCATTCCATCAACGTACAACTGGCGTGTGATCACCGGGAGCACATACTGCACGTTTGTACACGGTACCCTGGGAGTTGCCATGACTCCTACACCCTGAGTCACTCCCATGTGCCTGAGATTTTTGAGGGGCCATTACGACTGCAGAAATGGCTGCTTGAGGATTAAAGGCACCCACTGAAACGCTGGCCGATGACACCAGTGTGTCACCCTCAGAGTCGTTCCGAGGAGAGGTACAAAGCTGCTCATAGCTCCACACGGTCCCTTATAGAACAGACCATGGGGCTGCTGAAGAGGCACTTCAGATGCTTGGACCATTCAGGTGGCTCACTCCAACACACTCCCGACAGGGTTTCCCACATCATCGCAGTGTGTTGCACCATTCACAATCTGGCTATGCAAAGAGGTGACCCCTGCCAGAGGATGACCTGGAGGAGGATGAGAGCTCATCGGAGGATGAAGATCCAGAGGCCCAGGAACCTCAGGAGGCTGCTGAGGATCAGTATGAGCGTGGTCACACCATGGAGGAAGGTAGACATGGGAGATGTGCCTGTGATATGTTAATTGCTGACAGGCTCCAGGAAGAATAAAGTCAAGTGAGGGAATATGGCCACATTTCTCCTAGCCCTCAATGCCATTTTGTTTCAACTAAGGGGATGTTCACCCACTTGCAGTGAGAACGAGTCCTGCAATCACACTTGCCTCATGAATCGCCAATCCATGATCTTTGCTTTGGTGCGTGGCTCCCTGTGAGTGAGTTCTCGCTGAGAACTGAGAGCCCACCTTAGGAACAAGAGCAATACAAGAGAAGACTTGAAGTCTTTGCCGCCATCTAATGATGCAAACACTGTTCTGACTGAGATGTGGACATGCCTCAGGATCTCCTCCTCCCACCCATGTCTTTTCTTCTGCCACTACCACTGAGGGGACACATGCTGCTAGATTACCAGTGCTGATGAGCTGCCCTCGCTCAATGGTGTTCTTTGAGGAAGAAGGGTTGGAAACGCTTACATCACACATTTCCAATAAAGATTTAAACACATCTCCCTGATATCACACAAGGCATGCAGAGACTAGTTCAACTGAGGTTGACATCACAGGAATGTGAATCTCTCAGTGGGACACTATCACTGAGTGGGAGGGAGGCTAAACCTTGAAATAAGAGGATTCCAAAGTACAAAATCTCAACACCTTCAACTGACAGGAACATTCACATAACCTTCAAAGGTATTAACAAAAGTGCAACTTATTTACATGTCTAATACACCCGTGACCCAAAAGTCACATCAACTTTTCTTAACTTTCCTAACTCTAGCGCTATGCCTGGGTGCAGCTCAGAAATCCACAGCAGAGGTGGAGGCAGCCTGCTGACTGCTACATCCTGATGTCTTTGATGACCGTGGCAGATGTCCTCTGGCGGCCTGTGGCCTGGAGGGCCCCGACCTGATAAGGGTCACCTGCTCAGGGGCCGAAGCACCCTCGTGGCCTGAGAGGCTGGGGTCACAGGCAGAGGGGGCTGTGAGCGGCTGCGCACCCTTGGAGTGGCCTGAGAGGAGGCCTCTGGGATGTCCAGATGATGCTCATCCTCCCTGTGGGTGCCTGAGGGCCCCACCCTGATTCCTGTAGGAGATGGTGCACCTGGAAGGGGTCAAGGTGCCTCGTCCCCATGTCGCCTACATCCTGATGGTGTCCACCAGGATGTCTGGCCAAGGAGTGCAGGGCCGAGCGCAAATCCGGCGAGAGCCGCTGTACCAAGGTCTCCATCGTGGTCGCCAGCATTCCCACGGTAACCTCGAGGCGCTCGCATGTCGGAGCCACAACTTCAGACAGAACATGGATGGACTCCTCCATCGTTCACTCTAGTCTGCTAAGTGGCTGCCGAATCTCTGCCTGATGTTCCACCGCCTGTCATTGCATCTCCAGCGTAGGTTTGGCGGCCGCTTCCAGAGACTCATCATCTGACTCGGACTGAGTGAGTGGCTGGTCTCCAGCAGCCCTCCGAGTGCCAGGGACCTGGGCTGTCCCTGCCTCCGACTGCTGCGGGGACCTGTCAGTGAGGTGTTCCCCAGAAAGTGAGGCTGAGCCTAATCTACATCAGTGCCCCATCGATGTATGTGTCTCTGAGCTGATGGAGGATGTGTACGAGCGCCATGACGGTTCTTCCAGAGCTTCCTCCTCAGATGAAGTTAGGGAGCTCGCACTGGTGCTGGGCTGGCTTGGGGGCCTAGAAAACAGAAAGTAGAGTTTCAGCAAATGAGCAAGAGCTAGATAAGACTGCACGTGACTCACTGTGAATGTTAGGATTTGATGAAGTGATGGAGCTGTGATCCGCACTGGGTTGGTGGGAGAGGCCGGTCTCCCCTTCCCCACAGGAGCGATCCCTGTCCTCCCCCAGCCAGCTCGACTACAGCCTCCTCAAACTCAGTGAGAGCGATGATATTGGCCACCGCTCCCCCAGTCTGCGCTCTCTCATGCCTGTTGTACGCCAGCTTAGCCTGTATGGAGAAGAAAGGAAAGCACATGATGAGAAGGGAGGGAGCCGAGTTTGGGTGAGATGCATGTCTCCTGTGTGTGGTGAGCCCTCCCCAGAAGGGCCAGAGGATGGAGTGTGAGCAACATGACAGATGGGATGGTGATGATGTGAAAGTCTCGGTGAGAGAATGAATGTTGATATGTGTCCCCTGCTAATGGTTGTGTGAGACCCCTGAAGGGAGTAGCTGTTTGAGTGCATGACACCATGATGAGAGTTTGATATTGGAGGGATTTGAAGGATAACTTACCCTGGCAGAGCAGATGAGATCATTCACCCTCTTCCTGTACTGGGTGGCATTTCAGGCATGGTTGCCAGCTGTGCTGACCTGCTGCACGATGGCCTCCCAGGCTGAAGAGGTGAGGCTGCTGTGCTCCCTGCAGCCATCCCTGGGATAGAGGACTTGCCTTTGCACCTGCGCCCCTCTGTTCAAGGCCTGGAGGGTCTGGTACGTGAAGTGGAGGTGCTGGCTTCTCCTTTAGTCTCTCGGCCTTCCTCTTCTGGCTGCCTGACATTTCTTGTGGGCTGGAGAGAGTGAGATTGTGTGTTGGACTGGCCTTTAAATATAGCACCTGGACCTTTGAACCCAACAGCTGATGATAGCTGCATGTATCAACTCCCGACCCGCCAGGTGACTCGGAGTGATACGCGCCTTTGCATAATTAATGAGGCTCCAAGCCGCAGAATCAGACACGGGATCCCCCCATTACAGATAGCGGGGTGGGCACTGCCAAAAGCGCCCACCACCGCACTTAGAGAGGAATCGTCCCAGAATTGCACTCAGTGTGGTAGCGGGCGGGTAAAACAACATTCTGCCCACCGGCTGCAATAGCGGGTTTTCATGCTGTGTGGTCCCAAACCCGCCGCATTCATTAGGCATTTGTGAGAAACAGGCTGTTTCGATGGTGGGCGGGCTCTTATTTGCCCGCCATGCCATCACCTCTCCACTTCATCAAGCCGGGTGCCATATTCAAAGTCCAGCCGTGTGCACATCTCAGTGCTTTCAGCCCGTGAATACCGCAGGGAGGATGTTCACAAAAAGACTGCAGCCCCAGGTTTAGTGATACGCCACTGTAACGCCTTTTGGACACCGTGGAGGCCCACTGTAATGTCCTCTACCCCTGTTCTGGCCGCAGGATGGGCAGCGGTGTGACCAACCAGGCTTGGAAGGCGATGGCAGTAGTGATCTGTCCCAGTGCTACACAGAAGAGATTGGCCATCCAGTGCAGATAGAGGATGAATGATCTCATCCGTGCAGCCAGGTTATGGCAAACTCTGACTCTAAATCACTCTAAACTCACACTCTCAAGCCCATCACACATTCATTGGCATCTCACTCACTGGCAGCTCAAGGGACATCACCACTCACTCTCTCTCACACACCCTCACATGTCCAACTGGCTTCATCTCTTCTGGAGACTGCCTCCTCAGTCCTCACCATCTTGAGGCCATTTGCACAGATCAACATGTGCCCCCCACACACACCCTGGAATAACCTCCTTCACCAGTACAGCCCTCGTCCTGCAGCCTTTTCCCTCGCCTGAGGCCACTTCTCCCTCTTTGCCAATCAAGCCCTAGCCCTGCAGCTGTTGAAAAGCCACCCCCGCCTTACAGCTGGTCTGGTAGATAGAGACCTGCCCGTGAGCCCCCCTAAAAGTGATGTGGTGCTGTCTGTGAAGCCTGGCGCTGATGACTGTGAGTGCTGCCTGAGGCAAGGTAGGCAAACAAATCTTGTAGTCCTGAGTGAAGTGCAGCTCACCAGGTGCATATCGCTTATGTGCTGTTGTGAAACACGTGGGCTTGTCTTCCCGCCGATGTGAGCGAACGATCCAGCGGAGGTGGAGGGTGGGATGATTCCAGCGGACAGGTCTAATAATCGACATGCTGATGTATTACAATGAGGTTCCCGACTTCCGATAGTGGAGAGCGCGGCCCGCCAGCAGTGGGCTGAGTGGGCGATCGCAAACTGGTTTCATGTTGTCATGAAACCGATCACGCCACTGAATAAGCCCGATGCCAGCGGGCATGAAACATCCCAGTCTTAGTCTCAATTATGGAAAATCCCACCCAAAGTAATTATTTAGCTTCTCTGCCATTTCTCTATTCCCCATTATAAATTCCCTTGGCTCTCCCTGTAATGAATTCACATATATCTTAGCCAAACATTTCCTTTTTACATACCTATAGAAGCTTTCACAGTCTGTTTTTATGTATCTTGCTAGTTTACATTCATATTCTATTCTCCCTTTATCAGTTTCTCGGTCCTCCTTTGATGTATTCTAAAATGCTCTCAATCCTCAGGTTTACTACTATTTCTGGCAACTTTATAAGTCTTTTCTTTTAATCTTATATAATCCTTAACTTCCTTTGTTAGCCACATTTGACTGACTTTTCTTCTTGGGTTTTGTCTTGGAGGAATGTATAGTTGCTGTAAACTATGTAATAATTCTTTAAAGACTATCCATTGCCTATGTATAGTCATACCTTTTCATGTATTTTCCCAATGCGCCTCACCCTCATACCTTCATTATTTCCTTTGTTCAAATTTAACACCCTGGCTTCAGATTGCACTAACTCACTTCCAAACATAGTGTAAGATTCTATTATATTATGGTGACTCATCCCTGAAGGTTCTTTTACAACTACATTGTTAATTAGCCCTTTCTCGTTACATAATACTAGATCCAAAATAACCTGTCCTCTAGTCGACTCCTCAACATGCTGCTCTAGAAAACCTTCCCTAACACACTCCAGAAACTCGTCTTCCACAGCATTAGTGCTCATTAGGTTTACCCAGTTGATATGCAGATTGAAGTCACCCACAATTGCTGTATTACCCATGCTACTTACTTCTCTAATCTCCTGATTAATACCATGCCCCACGCTAACACTGCTGTTTGGTGGCCTGTAAACAACCCTGACCAATGTTTGCTGCCACTTGCTGTTTCTTAAATCCACTCAAACAGATTCCACATTTTGTTCTTCTGATCTGTAATCCTTTCTTACTAACATTTCCCCTACTACTGACATCAAACTAACAGATCTGTGGTTCTCCATTCTCCCTCTTCCTCCCTTCTTAAAGAGTGGGGTTACATTTGTTGCTTTCGAGTCCGTAGGAACCTTTCCAGAATCTACAGAATTTTGAAAGATAATGAGCAATGCATCCATTATCTCTATAGCCACCTCCTTCAACATTCTGGGATGAAGCTCATTTGGTCCAGGGGATTTATCAGCCTTCAATCCAGTTAACTTTTCAAGTACTACCTCTTTACTAATACTCATTTCTTTTAGTTCCTCAGTTTCACAAGTCCCTTGGTTGCCTAGTATTTCTGGGAGAATTTCTGTATCTTCTTCCTTGAAGACAGATGCAAAGTAACTGTTTAGTTTCTCCCCCATTTCCATGTTCACCACTAGAAATTCTCCTGCCCCCACCCTTAATGGGCCCACATTTGTCCTAGCTAATCTTTTCCTTTTCACATACCTAAAGAAGCTTTTACAGTCTGCCTTTATGTTCCTCACTAGTTTGCATTCAGATTATCTTTTCCTTTTCTTAATCAGTTTATTGGTCCTCCTTTGCCAGGTTCTAAATTGCTCCCAGTCCTCAGTTTACCATTTTTTTCTGGCATCGTTATAAGCCATTTCCATTGATCTAATGCAACCTTTAACTTTTTTCATTAACCACAGTTGATTTCCATTTGGGTGTTTGTGCCTTAGAGGAATGTATACCTGTTGTAGGCCGTGTGGTATTTCTTTAAATACTAGACATTGCTGGTCCACCGTCAAGTCTTTAGTGTATTTTCCCAAACTGCCATTGCCAACTTGCCCCTCATACCTTCATAATTTTCTTTCTTCAGATTAAAGACCCTAGTTTCAGAATGAACTATATCGCATTCAAACTTAATGAAAAATTCTAACATATGATGGTCACTATTTCCCAACAGTTCCTTTACAGCAAAGTTATTAATTAGCCTTTCTTATTACACAGCACTAAATCCAAAATAGCTCAATCCTAGTTGGCTTCTCAATGCACTGCTCCAGAAACACATCTCATAAACACTCCAGGAATTCATCCTCCACAGCATTAGTGCTATTTTGGTTAATCCAATCTAAATTATAGTCACCCATTATTACTGTAAGATTACAGAGCTCTGAATGCAGAGGGATCTGGGTGTCCTAGTGTATGAATCACAAAAGGTTACTATGCAGATACAGCAAGTAATAAGGGAAACTAATAGAATGTTATCATTTATTATGAAGAGAATTGAATACAAAGGTAGAGAGGATATGCTTCAGTTATATAGGGCATTGGTGAGACCACATCTGGAGTACTGTGTACAGTATTGGTCTCCTTATTTAAGGAAGGATGTAAATGCATTGGAAGCAGTTCAGAGAAGGCTTACCAGACTAATGGGAAGGTTGTCTTATGAGAAAAGGTTGGACAAGCTGGCTTGTATCCACTGGAATTTAGAAGAGTAAGAGGCAACTTGATTGAAACATATGAGATCCTGGGGCGTCGTGACAGGGTGGATGTGGAAAGGACATTTCCTCTTGTGGGAGAATCTAGAACTAGCGGTCATTGTTTAAAAATAAGGGGTCACCCACTTAAGACAGAGATGAGGAGGGTGATGTGTCACTGGAACTCTCTTCCTCAAAAGGCAGCAGCAGCAGAAGTTTTTGAATATTCTTAAGGCAAGGCAGAGCTCGGTAGATTCTTGATAAGCATGGTGGTGAAAAGTTATCTGGGATAGGTGGGAATGTGGAGTTGAGGTTACAGTCAGATCAATTATGATCTTATTAAATGGCAGAGCAGGCTCGAGGAGCCAGGTGGCCTACTCCTACTCTTAATTCGGGTGTTCGTATCAAATGTTTAAACAGCATACAGAGCTATAGTTTCTTGATTCAGGTATGTTCGAACCAGTCAAGCAGGCCATAAAAATTCACCCATCAATTGGGAATGAAGGTCTACACAGGCTGAACACATTAAGATTAAGAAGAGCTAAATGATCCCCAAGAGGCATGGGCTACATTGGAACACTGGTTCGGAATCAGGTTAAGCTTCCATATTCATCTAGAGTTCTAGACTCTAGAACTCATGTCATTCCTACAATAGCCTATGGAATCCATAGACCACTTTGTCAGCAGATGCCAGAGAAAAAGGTACACACTGTGATTTTTCAGATGCAGAGCTAGCAGATAGAATTGTTGAGTTGGTGATCGCATCCACCATGGAAGAGTTCCAGAAAGATCTGCTAGGCAAGCCCAAAACATTTAGCATTGAAGAGCTACTCAAGGATGGATGTAAATATGAAGCAATCCTTGCAGCTTGACAAAGAGTACAGGTCTTAAGAACAACCCCAATTGTGCCACGTGCACTAGAAAACCCAAACCAGCAGGACATGTGGAAGATGTGGCCTTCTACATGCACCAAGGAAATGGACAGCTTTTTATCCATTCTGCAAGGCATGCAGCAGAAAGGGCTATTGGTGAAGGCAGTGCACTACAGTAAAAGCTGATGCAACTACAAAGAGCCATGCACTGATCCAAGCAGACTGTACACAACAGGTATCTTTTCAGGCAATACGAATGACCATTCATTGTCCCGTCAGAAACATATACATGAGGTCATTGACAAACCAGAAAAGGATGATAATGTGCACAATGACACAAAGAATGGTGAACACATTTTACACCATCAATCTTGTGGAAAACATAGATGCCATCACACCGTCTGAAGTGTTTGCCAAGATTTGAATCATCTGTCCTAAGAAAATTGGTAACTATTCGTTATTGGCCAAGATTGACACAGGGGAAAGTGCCAACATACTCCCTCTGTGAATTCTAAAAGACATGTATCACGCACGTAGAAGGCCATGACAAAACCTACTCTGTGAAACTTTCAGTGTACAATGGTTCACTAATTCTATGTGCAGGATCCATAGTCTTGGAGTACAGACACAATCCATCCCCCTTAGAAGTCATAGAGGTTCTACATCATGGAAACTAAAGGCGCAGTGAATGTAGGTCTACTGGCGTGTCAGGACCTCACACTAATAAGAATGCATGGAATCAGTCAGCAATCACAAGGCAGATCAACCTCAGAAGCTACTCCTATCAGAATCACAGAATCACAGTGCAGAAGAGGCCCTTCGGCCCATCGAGTCTGCACAGACACGTGAGAAACACCTGACCTACCTACCTACATAATCCCATTTACCGGCACTTGGCCCATAGCCTTGAATGTTATGACATGCCAAGTGCTCATCCAGATACTTTTTAAAGGATGTGAGGCAACCCGCCTCCACCACCCTCCCAGGCAGCGCATTCCAGACCATCACCACCCTCTGGGTAAAAAAGTTTTTCCTCACATCCCCTCTAAACCTCCTGCCCCTTACCTTGAACTTATGCCCCCTTGTGACTGACCCTTCAACTAAGGGGAACAGCTGCTCCCTATCCACCCTGTCCATGCCCCTCATAATCTTGTACACCTCGATCAGGTCGCCCCTCAGTCTTCTCTGCTCCAATGAAAACAACCCAAGTCTATCCAACCTCTCTTCATAACTTAAATGTTTCATCCCAGGCAACATCCTGGTGAATCTCCTCTGCACCCCCTCCAGTGCAATCACATCCTTCCTATAATGTGGCGACCAGGACTGCACACAGTACTCCAGCTGTGGCCTCACCAAGGTTCTATACAACTCCAACATGATCTCCCTACTTTTGTAATCTATCACCTCAGTTCACAACTTAACATCAAAATATCCAGGATGCTTTGACAAAATTAGCTGTTACAAGGGAGCTGCACCATTACACTTGCAAAAGAATGCAAGTCCATCAATTGATCCACCACGTAAGTGCAGCGTACACATACAAGACAAATTGAAGGTAAAACTAGGCAAATTAGAGAAAGACAGAATTATTAGAAGAGTACAAGAGCACACAGATTGGTGGAGCTTGACCACATGTGTCATATAGAAGGATGGATCATTGAGAGCACACCTCGATCCACGACGCTTAAATGCAGATTTGAAACATTGTCCTTACAAAATACACACATTGCAAGAATTAAATCCGAGATTTGCAGGTGCAAAATTCTTCTCAAAGCTTGATGCCAAGCATGGTTACTAGTCATAAAAACAAAAAGCTAAAAGCTACTGTGGATGCTGGAAATCCAAAACAAAAGCAGAATTACCTGGAAAAACTCAGCAGGTCTGGCAGCATCGGTGGAGAAGAAAAGAGTTGACGTTTTGAGTCTTCATGACCCTTTGGAAAAAGATTTGTGGTAGAGACTGACCACTAGAGATGATATGGTGAAAACCATTAACCAGTGCACCACCAAGATTGCAACATCTCTTGAAAAAGATTCAAGGTTACGACCATGAGGTTAAGTACAAGCCAGGTAACTTGATGGTCACATCGGATAC
Source organism: Cetorhinus maximus (assembly GCF_964194155.1). Taxonomy (NCBI): domain Eukaryota; kingdom Metazoa; phylum Chordata; class Chondrichthyes; order Lamniformes; family Cetorhinidae; genus Cetorhinus; species Cetorhinus maximus. The sequence continues at coordinate 307,401 of NC_135887.1, forward strand.
ATTAGCAGATTGCCTAACCGAGCAAAAACAGAAGATATATCCTTAGATCTACAAATTGACTTCATTGACAACAAACATGAAGATGTTCTCCAAATTAATCTGGTGCATTTTGCATAACGCAAATGCCAGCAGCTATAACAAGGAATGGCAAAAGATTCTATGCTACAGAAATTATGGAAAGCTGTCATCAAAGGATGGCCCGATTCAATTCAGCATGTCCACAAATAGGTGAGATCATTATGGCCCTACTGGGATAATCTAGACATCTCTCGGGAGTCATTTTTAAAGCCAGACAGGCCATCATACCGGAATCTTTGTGACATGATATTCTTCAACAACTTTATAGCTCACACTTAGGCATAGATTGGATAAGAAGATTCGCAAGAGAAGGAGTCTATTGGCCAGGTAAGCAATTGCATTGAAGTCACCTTCAAGAAGTGCAAGGCATGCCAAGAGCATATGCCAAGTCATTAGACCATAAGTAGGAACAGAAGTAGGCCATTCGGCCCATCAAGACTGCTCCGTCAATCAATGAGATCATGGCTGATCTGATTATCCTCAATTCCACTTTCCTGCCTTTTATCCATAATCTTTGAATCCTTTACTGATTAAAAATCTGTCTATCTAAACCTTGAATATGCTTAACAACCCAGCCTCTCCAGCTCTCTATGGTAAAGAATTCCACAGATTCACTACCCTCTGAGAGAAGAAATTTCTCCTCATCTCTGTCTTAAATGGGCGACCCCTTACTCTGAAATTATACCCTCTGGCCCTAGACTGCCCCACACAGGGAAACAACCTCTCAGCATCTACACAGTCAAGCCCCCTAAGAATCTTATATGTTTCAATAAGGTGCCTCTCATTCTTCTAAACTCCAATGGGTACAGGCCCAACCTACTCAACCTCTCCTCATAAGAAAATCCCTCCATACACGGGATCAATATAGTGAACCTTCCCTGGACTGCCTCCAATGCTAATATATCTTTCCTTGGATAAAGGGTACAAAACTATTCACAGTATTCTAGGTGTGGTCTAACTAGTGCCTTGTATAGTTTTAGCAAGACTTCCCTATTTTTATACTCCATTCCCTTTGAAATAAAGGCCAACATTTCATTTGCCTTCCCTATTACCTGTTGAACTTGTATGCTAGCTTTTTGGAATTCATGCACGAGGACCTCCAAATCCCTCTGTGCTGCAGCTTTCTTCAGTCTTTCTCCATTTAAATAATATTAAGCTCCTCTATTCTTCCTGCCAAAGTGCATAACCTCACATTTTGCCACATTATATTCCATCTGCCAAGTTTTTGCCCACTCACTTAACCTGTCTATATCCTTCTCTTTGTGTCATCCACACCACTTGCCTTCTCACCATTTTTGTGTCATCCACAAACTTGGCAACATTCATTTCCCTCATCCAAATCATTAATATATATTGTAAATAATTGTGGCCCCAGCACTGATCCGTGTGGTACTCCACTAGTTACAAGTTGCCATCCTGAAAATGCCCCCCTTATCCCAACTCTCTGTCTTCTATTAGTTAGCCAATCCTCTATCCATGCTAATATACTACCCCCAACACCATGGGCTCACCTTATTAAGTAGTCTTATGTGTGGTGCCTAATCAAACGTCTTTTAGAAATCCAAATATATTACATCTACTGGTTCCCCTTTATCTATCCTGCTTGTTACCTCTTCAAAGAATTCTAATAAATTTGTCAGGCATGATTTCCCCTTCATGAATCCATGCTGACTCTGCTTGATTATATTATGCATTTCTAAATGCTCTGCCATTACATCCTTTATAATAGACGCTAACATTTTCCCAAGATGGATGCTAAGCTAACTGGTCAATAGTTACCTGTTTTTTGTCTTCCTCCCGTTTTGAATAAGGGTGTTATATTGGCAGTTTTCCAATCCTCTGGGACTTTTCCAGAATCTAAGGATTCTTGGAAGATTACTGCCAGTGCATCCACAATCTCTGTAGCTACTTACTTTAATATCCTAGGATGCAACCCATCAGGTCCAGGGGACTTATTGGCCTTTAGCCTCATCACAGCACAAAGAATGATTGATTCCACATGAGGTTCCTACCCATCCTTGGTCCAAAATTACATCTGACATCTTTCATGCCCATGGCACTGACTTCATCGTCATTGTTGACTACTTTACCAAGTGCTCCATTATTCGACAATTGCACAATACAACAAGCACAACTGTCACGCACACTTTAAGAGCTATTTTCAGTTAATTTGGTGTACCAAGAGAGATCACTACAGATAACAGTCTGCAACTTATTGATAAGCCATTTCAGGATATGTGTGACAGGTGGAATATCGATCACATTTCTTCTTCTCCTCCTCATTACACTAGATCTAACGGCCTAGCTAAATGAATGATTCTCATGGTGAAATCCCTAATTCTCAAATGTACACAAATCAAGAAAGAGCTACACATTGTAATGTTATATCTGAGTGCCTTTAACTGCAACTATTCCATCACAAGCAGAGCTCATGTTTGGCAGACCAGTGCACACCAATTTATCCACCCTTACCCATTCTACTCTCTCAGGAACTAAAGACTAGCTTTTAAAACTGCAGGTGAAGATGACCAATGTGCACAAAAATGCAGGTGCGGAATTGTCAAGTTTACAGTTGAGACAACAAGTTTACATCCAAGATCCCACAGAAGGTATGTGGCAAACAGCTGAAGTGACATGGATTTGTTCAGAACCAAGGTCCCATGAAGTCATTACACACAAAGGCACACTGGTGAAGCATAACTAATCAAATCAATTCCAGCTTCTCAACCACCATACACCCCTATTGCATCTAGGACAAGATTCCAAGTGCAACCAGGAACAACATCCAAGAATGACAATCCCACAGATCACTGTGAGCAATTAAAGAAACCTCCAGACAATGTTACCACGGCAAGATCTGAGTGTACCAGCAGATTATCTACACTTTAGAGACTTGTAGATTCATCAGTTCTATGCAGTTATACATGCAGTTATGTAATGGTAAATAAACATCAACACATACTGCAAATACTTATACTTTTTTGGGAGGGGGAAAATGTTTTTAAAAAGAAAGGTGGATGTAATATGTCTCTCCAGGATATCAGCATGACATCACTAGAAGGGAAATGTGTCATGTGATACAGTCTTAGTTTCACTTTTGCTTTGAGCAGAGCACACACACAGCTCTGATGTCTAACCGTTCTTATGTTCCTAGTCTTAATATATGAACCTACAACGTGTTTACCCAATCCCTTTTGAGTGATTGGTGCTGTGTTTTATACAGTAAATAAGCACAAGGTATTGTATCATTATCATAACACAATTGAGACCACAGGTTTGAAAAGTGCTGCTGAAGGAGCCTTGGTGAGCTGCTGCAGTGCACCTTGTCGATGATACACACTGCTACCACTGTGCATGGGTGGTGGGAGGAGGGAATGTTTAAGGCAGTGCATGGTACCGCAAGACCTCTTTGGTCTTTAATACTTTCTGTATCCTATAAGAATGTGAGAAAGCCTGGAACAAGAAAAAAGGAATGTGCCCAATTAATCCAGCTTCCTTCACAGTTTATGTACTATCCTCCTCAATCATTTAATCTCCCGAGGGAAATTTCTGAATAAATATTCCCTGGTGCCCAGGAGTAATCAAGCAAAACGAAAAAAGCTCTGGATCTACACTATTTGGCCCTGATCTGCTTACCCCACCCAGCCACCTCCACCCGACACAGATAACACAAAGCGGAACAGGAGCTAGTCTGTTCCATGAAGTATTTCACCATCTCAGACTACGGGGAGAATGTTCCATTTTATGTGGGCAGGCCAATTAAGGCCCGCCCAGTGTGACGCACACCTGGAAATGCTGAGCACTCCCTATGCGGGCGGGGGAGGAGACTGAGTAGGGGCCTGCGCTCTTCCACGCGTGTGTGCGAAAGAGCGCAGAAATCTCGTGCCTCAGGGAGTTTAATTTCATTTTGAAAAATCTAAATAAAGAAAAAACATTTTTCAGACATGTCCCCTCATGCAACAGTGTCGCATGAGCTGGGGCATGTCAATGATTTTAATGAAAGTTTATTTGATTTATAAATCCCTCATGAAGCCTCATCCCGCCCGTGGATGAGGTTTCATGATAAATGTGAAGGCCGCCTGGGCTCTTCGCCTGCTCGACAACCTTAAGGTTGGACAGACAGCTCCGTTAATTATTTTAAATAGTTTTTAATGGCCTTATTAGGCCTTTGAAAGTTCGGCGGGCGCACAGCCAACTCCGATGCGTGCCCGCCGAACTGAAGATTGGAATGACGCGTGGTGACATCAGGACGCACGCCCCCGATGTCACCACGCATCATTTTACGCGCCGGCGAGTGGGAGTGGGTTCCGCTCACTGACCAGAAGATTCAGGCCTGTATCTATTCTACCCATTCCAATCCCATTCTCACTAAAAAACACAATTGTGTGAAATTGTTAGATATACATTGGCTGCTCTGCTGCTATTAACAGCTTTCTATTTTTTACTTTTATCACTTTAAAATTTATTTGTTAACATCCTCAAATGACATTTTTATGCCTCACATTTGTCAATAATTTATGAGATTTTAATTATCTTTGTAAGTAATTATTTGATCTCATTGTTTTGGCCTCCTTACTGAGGACTTGTTGTTACATTTTAATTTGTAGTAAGTAATCTTTAAGAAGTCATTTATCTATATTCATAAATCTTTCAGTCCTTTCTCCAACAACTGTGGTTTATATAATTTCCAAATGTTACCGCCCAAACCAAAAGTGTGTTCCAATCTGATTACATGCAGACTATACTACTCTCTAGCTTCTAATTTTCCCCAAAGCTCTTCAGTTATCTACTAAATTGATTCCCTTCTGCACACAATACTTTAACAACTGCTCATTTAAGTCAGTTAACCAATTTATTCTCTGGCCTGGTCTCCAAGTACAATTGGGAGAAACTCAGATATTACCATTGTTGCATCCTTTAAACTTTACACAAAATCATCACTCTCCAGTCTTTGAACTTATTATTTGGACTCAAGTAATATGATACTGTAACTGGTTCAAACATGTCCCTTTTCAATGGAGCACTGGTCTTTGTTACTAAATCCACACTCTTTTCTATACAAAAACAAAACTGCCCAATTTGTACTGTTCCTTCTGCTCCATGTCTGTTTACTGTGATAAACAATGTATAGTTTTTAAGTTGAATTTATGTATTTTTGTGTTAAGGAAGGTGGAGTGGTTTCAGTTTCATGTAGGTTTGGTACGAGCATTGGTACCTAGAGGTCTGGATGGACCTGTGACTAAAAAGTCAGGTCTGTTGGGTATTTTTGCATACATATATTTTAAATGAGGTTTTACAACCCCTGGGGTTGTATCTTCCAGTCAGCAAGCAGGGGCGGGGCCCGCTCACCAAAGCATAAAATGACGCGGGGTGATGTCAGGCGTGTGTCCCAAAGTCACCTCGTGTCATTCAGACTTTCAGTTCAGCAGGTGCGCGCCTGAGTCAGCTGCGCGCCCGCCGACCTGTCAACGGCTTATTAAGGCCGTTAACAAAGTAGTTGAAGTCACTAATGGACCTGCCCCTCCAACCTTAAGGTTGTTGGGCAGGCCAGGAGCCCTGGCGGGCTTCAGAAAAAGCATCAAACCTCATCCACTGGCGGGATGAGTTTTCAGGAGGATTTAAAAACCTCACAATATTTTAAAATAAAAGTTATCAGCATGTCCCAACTCATGTGACAGTGTCACATGAGGGGACATGGCAGGGAAATTTTTCTCTCAGCTTTATTTAAAGTTTAAAATGTGAGCCAATCTACCTGAGGCAGCCCTTTGCCTCAGAGAGATCTGTGCGCTCTTTCGCACGCATGCACTAAAGAGCGCATTCCTGGCTGAGGGAATCCCCCCCGCCCACACAGGGAGCACATCGCGCTTCCTGGCGGACATCACAATGGGCGGGCCTTCATTGGCCCACCCATGTAAAATGGTGGCGCACCCCCAAGCGGGGGTGCCGATCGGAAGCCTGCCCGCCCGCCCGCTCCCACTCCTGCCCGCCCGCTCCCACTCCTGCACATTCCCCCTGATGGGGGAAAATATTGCCCCTGAAGTTAAAAAGATGGGTTAAAAGTTTAGTGATTTTGGAAAAGAACCCAAAGTAGAAAAAATGTGACTATTGCCTAGCAATAGTGCACAAGTGACACAGATACAGAGGAAGACAGGACCTGAGAGGCAGTTCAGTCAGTGGGTGTCAGAGAAAGAAGACAGGAATTTTAAGCTCTCTGATAAGAAATACTGTAAGGCTACTAGGAAACTGAGCTTAGGGAACTAATGTGTTTGCTCTGCAGTTGAGGCTATACTGAGTTTAGAGTGTGGTTTGGGTCTCTCGGGGAGAGATATGAGTTGGGTGAGAAGCATCAAGTGAATGCTCAAGAATTCACTGGAAAAAAAATCATTTGCATATGTGCCAGTCCCAAACAAGGAGCCTTTGTGTCAAGCTATTGGTAACTCTTCACTGAATTATGTGTCTGTAAAGATAATGCTGGGTAAAGGAATATTGGGAAATTGAATCAACTTCTTGTATTTGTATTTGTATTGAGAACTTTTCAACCTTGTTTTCTGATGTAATATAATTCATTTTTCTTTAATAACTATTTTATTCTTTGCATTAAAAGTTCATCACCAACCTCCTGTGAATTTTTTCAGTAACTTTCTTCCACAGTTTCTAAAAAAAGTTAGGATCTATCAAGCCAGATTCCACTCTGGGATCTGACTTATCCATTATTAACATCAGCTGGAATTGTAACATTACATACCTCCCAATAGTCTCCAGTATCAATGGTTCATTTAGCTATGTCTCTCCTATTAGTATTTCTGCCAATTCAATCCCACAAAGCCATTATTTCTTTTCATTACTTACTTTCACCTTTTTTTGCTTTGAGTGTAAACATCTTCAGTATCATCATCAGCCTTTTCATCTACCAGATCCAGTACCGCAAAGCAATTAATGATTTCCAGTGCAGATTTTCAAGAGATTACCTCAATCTCATCACTGTTGGAATGCACATCAATGTATCCTCCAATTTGTTTCAGTGCGAGGTCCCTTTAAACGTTTTTGCACAGCACACATGGAAACTAAAAGGGCTGATTTGTGCACAGCCTGCGCAGGAATTTCCTGGTTGCTGCACAGCCAAACAGCTTAGTGGGAACCATTGAGATTCATCTATAGCATTGTTACTCCAGGCTTCACTTCTCAAAACTTACTTTATCAACCTCCCAAGCTTCACTCTAAACACATTCCAACTTGTTGCAAAACTGCCACTAAGTTTCATTCAGTCCTCACTGATCTACACAGACCTCTAGTCCTTGCCATCATTTGCAGGTCCCTCCTTATTTTCACGATTTGCTCCAGCTGTAAGTGCCAATATGCCCTCTCTCTCTCTCTCTTGACTATGGCGTTGTGTCCAAAGTCTTTCCCTTCACTCCATGTTTGGTGATTGAGTCTTCAGGTACTTCTGTCCTACACTCTGAAACTCTCTCCCTAAGCCTCTCAGTATTTTTACATCTGTTCTCACCTTCAAAGCTTCCTAAAAAATCTTTTGAACAGTGCCTTAGATCAGCCCCCTTAACTCCACTATTATTACAAAACATCTGTTTTCTTTTTCATTTGTTAAACACCTTGGAACATTTAAGTTACTGGTACAAATTGTTGTTGTTAGTATACTTTAATGACCATGAAATTCTGTAGGGGTTCTCTCAGTGTCCTGCCAGTGGACCAGTGAAACTTCCAGGAAAACAGTGCAAACAATCAAAAATACTGGAAGTAACAAAGGCATAGGTGACAATTCCACCAACTGAGGTAAGGATAGTGGAAGCAAGGAAGAGTAGGTTAGACAAAGGAGAGCCAATGGATGTTATCTACTTGGACTTCCAGAAGGCCTTTGACAAGGTGCCGCATAGGAGGCTGCTCAGTAAGATAAGAGCCCATGGTGTTAGAGGCAAGGTACTAGCATGGATAGAAGATTGGCTGTCTGGCAGGAGGCAGAGAGTGGGGATAAGGGGGTCCTTCTCAGGATGGCGGCCGGTGACTAGTGGAGTTCCGCAGGGGTCAGTGTTGGGACCACAACTTTTCACTTTATACATTAATGATCTAGATGAAGGAACTGAGGGCATCCTGGCTAAGTTTGCAGATGATACAAAGATAGGTGGAGGGACAGGTAGTATTGAGGAGGCAGAGAGGCTGCAGAAGGATTTGGACAGGTTAGGAGAATGGGCAAAGAAGTGGCAGATGGAATACAACGTGGGGAAGTGTGAGGTCATGCACTTTGGTAGGAAGAATAGAGGCATAGACTATTTTCTAAATGGGGAGAGAATTCAGAAATCTGGAGTGCAAAGGGACTTGGGAGTCCTAGTCCAGGATTCTCTTAAGGTTAACTTGCAGGTTGAGTCGGTAGTTAGGAAGGCAAATGCAATGTTGGCATTTATTTCGAGAGGACTAGAATATAAAAACAGGGATGTGCTGCTGAGGCTTTATAAGGCTCTGGTCAGACCACATTTAGAATATTGTGAGCAATTTTGGGCCCCGTATCTCAGGAAGGATGTGCTGGCCCTGGAGAGGGTCCAGAGGAGGTTCACGAGAACGATCCCAGGAATGAAAGGCTTAACATATGAGGAACGTTTGAGGACTCTGGGTCTATACTCGATGGAGTTTAGAAGGATGAGGGGGGATCTGATTGTAACTTACAGAATATTGAAAGGCCTGGATAGAGTGGACGTGGGGAAGATGTTTCCATTAGTAGGAGAGACTAGGACCGGAGGGCACAGCCTCAGAGTAAAGGGAAGACCTTTTAGAACAGAGATGAGGAGAAACTTCTTTAGCCAGAGAGTGGTGAATCTATGGAATTCATTGCCACAGAAGGCTGTGGAGGCCAGGTCATTGAGTGTATTTAAGACCGAGATAGATAAGTTCTTGATTGGTAAGGGGATCAAAGGTTACGGGGAGAAGGCGGGTGAATGGGGTTGAGAAACTTATCAGCCATGATTGAATGGCGGAGCAGACTTGATGGGCCGATTGGCCTAATTTCTGTTCCTATGTCTTATGGTCTTATGGATTATCGCTGGAGCCCTTAGAATACAGTAGGAGATTGGGGAACCCCATGGAGTTTCAGGGTTAATATGCTTAACCCACCCAATATCTAATAAAGTCACCCATTTAGGAATGATAGCTAAGGCTCAGATTAAACTTTTTTTTGGTAGGCCAATTGGTGGAGCTATTGAACTAAATGTATTGCATATTTAATTAGGGGCTTCACATTGGGTAAGACTGTTCATTCGGCACAGTATTTACAATCACTGTAAATGCCCTGTTGTTTCTGACCCTAGATAAAAGTAGGCGGTACCCCAATACAGTGTCTAGCTGTATTTTTGGTTATCTCTGTATCAACAACCGAGGAATTGGTATTTGCACACAAGAGCCAAGTTAGTCAGGAAAGGAAGAGGTCAATTGTGTTCTGCTGAACTCCAGTTTTCTTACTGGAGCAAATGGTCAACTGCTCTCACAGCAACAGGAGGCTGATTTGGTGGATCCAATGGCATCACTCCCCAGTGCTCCTGAGGCACTAAGATGGGTTCCATGGCAATTGTTTTATCCCTTACAGCCATTTGGGTTTTGGGAAACAAGTTAGTATAAATGATCAAAAACTTAGAAAATGGCACCTTAATCATTCTTGATTGCAGGTTATAGCAAAAAAATGACTATTCTTCTTTTACTAAAACTTGGATAACTAAAACAAATGCAGAAAGAGACATTGGATCAGATTGATGTAAGGACAAATATCATATCCCTGTATAAACAATCATATCTTGAATATCACGACCTGAGAAAGATCATTGCTACTTCAAAAGGAAGCGAAATTGGTAAAAATCTGCCTTACAAAGTTAACTGGTGCACCTCAGATGTACTGCTTATATTGTTCTGGCTATAATGTATTCCCCCATCTCCCTGGTTCTGGTCAGAACTAAACCATCAAAGTAATGCTTTTTATCCTTAAATAATCATGGCGCATTGCAGCTAAACTATGTTAAAAGTTAAAAGCAGACCTACTGAGATAAGAAATTCCTCTCCATCCCTAAATATACAACCCCCAAATTATTAGTGATGCCAACCCGGACTCCCACAGCACTAGCTTACACAACTTATCATTCTGGCCATGGATGCCCCCTTCCACTCTCCTTTGCCTTTTTCTCTGCCCGCCCTCTCCCCTGACCCCTCTCCTCACTTCCCCCCTCCCTCTTTCCTTCTCCTCTCTCTCACACCCCCTTCCCCACTACTCTTGCTCCTTTCCATCTTTCAATAGTGCTTTTCCCTTATTCCCCTCCCTTCTTAAACAATAGGAACAGGAGCAGGCCATTCAGCCCATCAAGCCTGCTTTACCCCTCAAATAGAATATGGCTGATCTGTACCTCAATTCAACGTTCACCTGCATTTGATCGATATACCTTGATACCCAAACTTCATAAAAATCTGTTTATCTAAGTTCTGGTAATTTCAATGGACTCAACATCGACTGCCTTTTGAGGGTGAATATTTTACAATTTCACTGCTCTTTTTGCCTGATTTCATATGGCCCAGCTCTTATTCTAAGATTATGGCCTCCTTGTTTTGGATTCCTTCACTAGAGGAAATAACCTCCTATTCTATTGAAGCCTTCTATCATTTTAAATACCTTAATTATATTACTCCTCAGCCTTCTAAACTCAAGGAAATACAAGGTAATCCTACCTATCCACATAATTTAACCATTTTAGTCCTTGCGCTCAGTCTTCCTCTATCCTCCTCTCACCCTCTATTCCTTTCGCGCTCACCTCACCCCATTCTTAGTTTGTTCATCCTCATTTCCCACTTCTCTCCCTGACTCACACCCCTCACCCCAACTCTGCTACCTCACTGTCTCCTCCTGCTCCGACCAATATGTGTCTGTTTGCAATGAATTACCAACTTTGTGGAACCCTGGGAGATGATGTATCAATAGCTGACTTGGGAGAGCTGGTTATTATCTGTGCAATTATCTTTAAGGAACTAACAACAAAAACTCCTGCCTAGTATCTTTTCTCATGGAAATTTTGTATATGAATATTTGTGCAATCATTCATTTATTTATTTACTTACTTACTTATTTATTTATTCATTCATTTTTTAATTTATTTATTTATTTCGTGCTTGTCATCCAGTCTTTCCCAGCTCTGGCTGCAACACAGGCAAACCACTATGTTGCTGGAACAGCAGAATTGGCCTGTGTGAAAGTGCTGATGAGTATTGGGGAAGTACAGGTGGATTAACTACTGTATCACTATCCAGACCGTGTGCAGTGTGTTCACATTGGGCAGGATTTTACATCCCGTGGGTGGGCATGCACCTGAATCAATCGGGTGTAAAATAATGCATGATGACATCAGGTCAGCATCCCAATGTCATCGTGCACTTGTGCAATATTTCGGTCGGCGGGCGCAGGCGAGAGTTGGCAGCATGTCCTGCTGACAATTAAGAGGCCTATTAACGCCCTTAATCAATTAATTTAAACCTATTTTTCGCTGCCTGTCCGACCTTACGGTTGGTGGGCAGGCGAATTGACCAAGCGGCCTTTTGATTTTTTAGCAAACCTCGCCCACGGGCGGGATGAGATCTCCACAATTAAATTAAAAATAAATATAAATTTTTGGACAGAATTTTTATTCGGTTTATGTTATTGTGAGTGAGTCCCATGTCGGGGCATTTTTTCCAGATTTTAAAAATCTTTATTTTTGATTTAAAATTTGTTCAGCCCCCTGCCCTCAGGGAGCTTTCAGTGCCTGCTCCACCCGTGCATGCGCAGACTTTTGCGCTCGCACACTTCCCGCCCCCATACTAGCAACGCTGAGCTTCTCAGTGCACCTTTCACGCTGGCTGCCTGTTAATTGGCCAGCGTGAAATCGTGGTGGGGGGCTGATCGCGGGCGGCTGCCTGTTTCCCGGCCGCTCCCGGGTCCGCCCCCTTTGGGCCCATTTCAATGGTGATGATATCACACTGTGGCATGAAATTTTATTTGCTGGAAAGCTGTGTTCACATTTAACTTTATGCTGGCTTATTTTCTAATATTCTAGGTTTAATAGGATTTAAAGTATTTAATAGGATTTCTTTGCACTATTCCATTGAGAATAAAACTTACTTTTTGTGCATTGCAGAGTGATGTGCAATTACAAAGCAAGTTAATGGTGTTCGTAAACTATGTTCATACATGAAGGGGTTTAATATTTTATGATTTTATCCTATTTCAAGTAGCAAGGTAAACTAATTAAATGTTACAAAGATTCTTTTTACACATAATCAGTTTGTGAGATCAGAATCCTCTGGGTAAATAAGTATATTTACATTTGTTACAGCATTGCTGACACATTCCCAGAATTCGACTGAACTGTGACTTTGGCTCATGAATTGAGATTATGCCATTCAATTAACAGATGAAAAAACATGTAATGCATATGAGATTGCACAGCAGTTTGACGCATGAGTTCTGGCTTGGATGCCAAGATTAAACAAAACAGCTTAGTATGTCTGATCCTGCCAACATGACAGGACCCTGACTGACCATTGGAGACAGTGGTGCTCAGTAATTATCTGTATGCAATGTGCCGGATTAGCATAAGAACTCACTGTGACCTCTAATCTTTGTCAAATTAAACTTAAATCTTGGGCTACATCACTTCAGTACAAAACAAACATTAGCCTCTTACTTTCTCTTTTTCTCTGCAATCCAGTATCTCAAATATCATGTTCTTTGATGTCTAACAGGTTGTCAAAATTATTTTGTTAATACAAATTAGTGGATATCTGGAATCAACAACACCGACTTGTATATATATAGCATAGCAAAATGTCCCTAGGTGCTCCACAGAAGCATAATCAGATAAAAATTAAAACTGAACCAAAGGCTGTTTTCAGGAGCTCTTTAAAGGAGGAAAGAAAGAGATAGAGAGCCAAAGAAAGTTAGGGGGTGAAGTTCTAGAGCTTGGGTCTAGACGACCAAATGCATGCCCCCCCACCACCAATGGAGGGGGGAAGGAAATGGGAAACCTCCATTGAATCTTGTGTCAATTAGCACTTCAAAATCCAGCTGAATGTCTATCTGGTTACAAATAGGAGTAAGGTTAAAAAGATAAATGTAGATAAAAATGATTGAATACTCCAAAAGATATCTAAGATTGATATAAGGTATAGTGTTAGATCATCTGAAGTTTTGGCTTCTTGGGCCTTTTAGTCAGAGCGAGCAGACAGAAACTTTGCAAAGTCTTTCGTCAAAAGATTAGAAGAGTGGGTGGAGGTTGGAATGGAGCAGGATCTACACAGTCAGTGGAATGGGCTGAATGGCTTTTTCTCATTTAATGAATTATGCTCATTTTATGGGACAGACATTAAGAAGCAGATAATTAAGTTGGTACTAAACCACCAAACAAATTCTGGAAGGCAGAAATTTGCAATCTATTAGTAAGGATATGGTGTTAAGAGAAATCTTCATATTCCAATATCAGTTTAACACAGCGGTAAATGTTTGCCATTCATGAACTAAAGTATTTGCGAATGTTTGTATATGGAACACTACCCATGCAAGGCCTTGTTGTGGGTCTATGTGATTTTGTGGAAGAGAAACTAATTTGTGTAGCACCATTTGTGGAGCATCGGTTCGCTGAGGGTGGTCAGCGCTGTTGACAACTACCTATGCAGCCCACAGCCCCTGGCGTTCGTCAATGACATAATGGTAAATTAATTTAAGTGAAGAAATTTCTCCTCATCTCAGTCCTAAATAGCCTTATTCTGAGGCAGACACCAAGTGTTCAAGATCAGCGGTTCTCAAACTTTTTGGTCCATAGACTATTTAGGCGGGGCAATAGACACCGTGAACCACATACTGGCTCTACCCCACCTGCTTTCACTGAACACTGCAAAAATAACTCATCATCATGGATTTACCAGGGTTTGGAAACCCTGGGACAGGACATACCACCATCACCATCCCTGGGTATGTCCTGTCCCACCGGCAGGACAGACTCAGAAGAGATGGCAGTACATTAGTATACAGTTGGGAGGGAGTTGCCCTGGGAGTCCTCAACATCGACTCCGGACCCCATGAAGTCTCATGGCATCAGGTCAAACATGGACAAGGAAATCTCCTGCTGATTACCACGTATCGCCCACCCCCTCAGCTGATGAATCAATACTTCTCCATGTTGAACACCACTTAGAGAAAGCACTGAGGGTGTCAAGGGCGCAGGATGTACTACGGGTGGGGGACTTCAATGTCCATCACCAAGAGTGGCTCGGTAGCATCACTGCTGACTGAGCTGGCTGAGTCCTAAATGACATATCTGAAAGATTGGGTCTGCAGCAGGTGGTGAGGGAACCAACAAGAGGGAGAAACATACTTGACCTCATCTTCACCAACCTGCCTGCTGCAGATGTATCGGTCCATGACAATATCGGTAGAAATGACCACCACACAGTCCTTGTGGACAAAGTCCCGTTTTCACATTGAGGATACCCTCCATCGTGTTGTGTGGCACTACTATCATGGTAAATGGGATAGATTTCGAAAAGATCTAGCAATTCAAGACTGGGCATCCATGAGGCACTTTCAGCCATTAGCAGCAACAGAATAATACTCACCTACAATCTGTCACCTTATGACCCGGCGTATCCCCCATTCTACCATTACCAAGAGGCCAGGGGATTAACCCTGGTTCAACGAAGAGTGCAGAGGGCATGTCAGGAGCAGCACCAGGCATACCTAAAAATGAGGTGTCAACCTGGTGAAGCTATAACACAGGACTACTCGTGTGCCAAACAGCATAAGCAGCAAGTGACAGACAGAGCTAAGCGATCCCACAACCAATGCTCTGCAGTCCTGCCACATCAAGTCATGAATGGTGGTGGACAATTAAACAACTCACTGGAGGAAGAGACTCCACAAATATCCCCATCCTCATTAATGGAGGAGCCCAGCACATCAGTGCAAAACATAAGGCTGAATCATTTGTAACAATCTTCAGCTAGAAGTGCCAAGTGGAAGATTCATCTCAGCCTCCTCCAGAGGTCCCCAGCGTCATAGATGCCAGTCTTCAGCCAATTCGATTCACTCCACGTGATATCAAGAAACGGCTGAAGGCACTGGGTAATGCAAAGGCAATGGGCCCTGACAATATTCTGGCAATAGTACTGAAGACTTGTGCTCCAGAACTAGCTGCGCCACTAGCCAAGCTGTTCCAGTAGAGCTACAGCACTTGCATTTACTTGACAATGTGGAAAGTTGTCCAGGTTTGTCCTGTACAGAAAAAGCAGGACAAATCCAACCTGGCCAATCACCGCCCCATCAGTCTACTCTCAATCATCAGTAAAGTGATGGAAGGGATAATCAACAGGGCTATCAAGTGGCACTTGTTTTGCAATAACCTGCTCACTGATGCTCAGTTTGGGTTCCGCCAGGATCACTCAGCTCCTGACCTCATTACAGTCTTGGGTCAAGCATGGACAAAAGAGCTAAACTCCAGGTGAAGTGAGGGTAACTGCCCTTGACATCAAGGCAGCATTTGACTGAGTGATAGCTGCATAATTAATGAGGCAGGAATGGGACGATATGGCACGAAAACCCATTATTGTGGCTGGCGAGTAAAACGACTTTTTTCCCACCCACTACCGCACTTAGCACAAATCTGGGATGATTCCACCCAAGGAGACCAAAACTGCGCAAAATACTCCAGCGCCAGAATTTTATGGGCCGGTTGCAGTGGGGACGGGGCCGCAAAATGTGACGAACCATCCTTAACTCTGTTGACTTCAGCAGGAACATAAAATCCCGCTGCCATAAAATTCTGCCCCAGAAGTGGCCTCACCATGGCCTGGATAACTGTAGCAAGACTTCTTTACTGTTACACTCCAATCACTTTGTAACAAAATCTAACATATCATTTAGCTTCTTATTTGCTGTACCTGTATGTTAACTTTCTGTGATTCATGTACAAGACACTCTCAGGTCCCCTGAATGTAAATATTTCGCAGTCTCTCACCATTTAAAATAATATCCTGTATTTTTAAATTTTTCCTTCCAAAGTGAATAGCTTCACACTTAGCCACTTTATATTCCATCTGCCATTTTGTTGCCCCCTCTCCTAACTTTTCTATATTCTTCTTCAGCCTCTTTGCGTCCTCCTCATTGTTTACTTTCCCACCTAACCTGGTATCATCAGTATTTTTTGATTATGTTCTGTATCTGTTCATGTCATTTTAATGACCAATTTACTTAGACACCCCTCAAGTCTCTCAAAGTACTCTGTTCTATCCATTTTAGATCCAAAGTGGATGACCTCACATTTCCCTACATTGAAATCCATTTGCTATAGTTTTGCCATTCATTTGATCTAATAATATCTCTTTGTAATTGTATGCTTCCATCCACATTGCTAATAATGCTGCCTATCTTTTTGACGTGGCAAAGTTGGACATGTGCTTTTCTAATCTGTGATTGGGAATGCTGGGGGCAGGTCAGTCACCAGGAAGGCTGGGCTAGACTGGTGGACAGTGCTGTGAGAGGCCAAAAACTTCTTTGAACGTTTGGGGTAGGAGGCAGCATTCTTTCTCCTCCCGGCCCACATGGAATGTGGAAACCTAGTGGAGCCAGCTGTTCCCGCCACTCTTTTGCTGCCAGGGTTTTCAAACCCTGGGAAATCTGTGCAAGGACAGTGAATTATAAATTGGATTGTCAACTGCACTGATTTAAATATGTTAATTATGTGTCAAGCCTCTCCACAACAGGACACTCAAGTGCCTTGATATCCACCGCTCCTCATAGGGTCATATTGAGGCCCTAAAGTAACTAATCAGTGCCTAATTACTCTTGGCAGTTGTGTGTGAGAACATGTTCAAACATGTGAGCCTAAAAATAGGGCCATGGTACTTTTTGAGTACACAGAGGGCATAGTTCACACCAGCACCCAAATGACTGAATTGAGCATTGGATCTCATTTCAATGTTGCCAGGGAAGATTGAAGAGCTACCAGTGAAGACAATGGATTTGATGGCAGCTGATATGGCCAACAATTTCCGTACCTCCGTTGCCAAAGTCATAAACAGGTTGGCAATATAACCTGCTGGCCCCTCATCCACTAAGGGGAACTTTCCTAACTTCAAAAGGAAGGGAAGCTGGTCGATGTAAATAAAGATCTTTATGAAGTTGTGCTCAAAGCCTCTCTAGTGTAATCAAGAGCAGCTGCAAATGTAGATTATGATGCATTATGTTATGAGCCTGGGGATGTAATTAGGGAAATGAAGCAGGATCAATAGGTTCTGTTCATTTGCAAGGGTGCTCAATTTCACAGAAGTGATTCCTAGTCAATTTTGCCTTGGCTAAATTCTGTTGTCAGTGATGACTAAAAGGTTCTTTAAGACTAGTACCAATGATTGACAAGTCTGGCAACCTCCAGTACACCAATGGGCAGATCACTGGGCCTAGAAAGAGCGCTATACTTACTTGGCATCTAACCCAAAAGACAACAGGAAGGACTTATGTGCATAAAGGTCATAAAAACTGGTGCAGTTTGTTGCACAAAGTGATGTTGATATGGAGTTTCCACTTTGGGCACAATAGGGAGCCAAAATGCATTGGAAATTGCAATTCAGGTTTCTGCCAAAATTCATATGCATCATCACCAACATAAAACATTCCAAGAATCAACACAATCAGGCAGCATAATAGAATAGAAGTATTCTTTAATATATTTAAGAGTGGTAACCTGGTGCAGTTTTCTTAATCAACTGAAAATAGGTTTATTACCAAAAATAAGCCTTTTTAGTAAGGATGTCCAGTCCTCCACCTGTGAGTAATCTAATTTAAAACCACTGGAAATGACTTAATAAAAACAGACTGAACCATTTAATAGTTTCATTGGTGGACACTAATCAGTTTCTTACTAAACTTATTATTTTAAATTTATTTTATAAAAGTGCCTCCTATGCCTGTGTGCCTAAGAAAATTAACACAATTTGCAGAGCCTTCCCTAATAAATGCAATTAGCGAAAGCTCATGATTGTTGTAATATGTCTTTAAGGCAGGCTTGTCCAACCCTTTCGCATGGTGGGGCCACATTTCAATTTTTTTCCTCACTCTAGGGGCCAATAAATAAATTTCAGAAAGGTTTGGCACAACATTAAAAATTAATTTTTAAGAAAAGCTCACATATGAAAAGAAACAACTTGCTGAGCAAAACAACAATGCCAAAGCAATAAGCTGACTTTTAAAAATATCATTCACGGGATGTGAGCTTCGCTGGCTGGGCCAGCATTTGTTGCCCATCCCTAGTTGCCCTTGAGAAGGTGGTGGTGAGCTGCCTTCTTGAGCCGCTTGCAGTCCATGTGGTGTAGGTACACCCACAGTGCTGTTAGGGAGGCAGTTCCAGGATTTAACCAGCTGTGAGGGTGGGTGAGAGTATGTGTTGGCGTGTACGAGTGAAGGTGAATCAGAACCCTGAGACTGGGAGTGAGCCACACACACACACACATTCCCCTCTCCCATCTCTCTCACACACATACACACATGCACACACACACTCTCCACTCTCTCTGTCATAAGCACACATGCTCTCCCCTCTCTCTCTCTCATACGCATACTGCACTCACATTCTCCCCTCTCTCTCACACACACACATACACTGTCTCCTCTCTCTCTCTAATACACACACTGCTGTCACACTCTCTCTTCTCTCACAAACATGCACACGTACTGTCTCCCCTCTCTCTCACTCACACTCTCCCTTCTCTCCCTCTCTCTCTCACACACACTCTACCCTCTCTCTCTCTCTTTCACACAGACACACACATACTCTCCCCTCACTCTCCCCTCTCTCTCTCATTACACACACTGCACTCACACTCTCCCCTCTCTCACTCACAAACTTACAAAAACACACTCTCCCCTCTCTCTCACATGCTATTGGGCCTCACACTCGTCCTCGCCCCTCTCTACCCCTTGCTCCGAGGCCCCGGTCTTGCTCCAAGGCCCATTCATCCCTTCGATCTGGAGCCCACTCTCCCTCTCGCTCCAAGGCCCACTCACCCTCTCATTCTGAGGCCCACTCTCCCTCCACATCTGAGGCATGCTCCCACTCTGAGGCCCCCTCTCTTCCTTGTTCCAAGACCCGCTCTAGCTCTGAGGTCCACTCACCCCCTTTATCTGAGGCCCACTCGCCTCCTCACTCCCTCAGCACTCTCTCAGGTCCTCTCTCAGTAGCAGATACAGGGAGAAACCAGTCTCTGATTGGACGAGCAGCTTTTTCAAATGTAAGTCAGTTGAATGTCCAACAAGCTTGGCAGGCCAAGCCCAGAGGCTTCAGGGGCCACAAAATGGCCCATGGGCCACGAATTGGACAAGACTGCTTTAAGAGATATCAGCATGATATCACTAGAAGGGAAATGTGTTGTGATCCTGTCTTAGTTTCACTTTTGCTTTGAGCAGAGCACACACACACAGCTCTGATGTCTTCAAGCTTCAAGCCTATGTATAACTGTTCTTATGTGACTAGTTTTGATAAATGAATCCACAGCATGTTTACCAAATCCCTTAGGAGCAATTGGTGCCTTGTGCCTCATACAGCAAATAAACATTATAATGACACTACATGGTGATCAGCGATGGTAAGACAGGTGGAAGCAAGATTAAGTACAGGTACAACATGTTGAACAGCGTTAGGTCATGCTACATGGCATGAGATGACCCTTGATGTTTTGGCAAGGAATTCACAGTGTTGGAGTGTGTTGAAAATGCAGCGTGCTGACTGCAAAGAAAAGCTTTGAAGACACAGCGCTGGGCTAGTGCTCAAGTAAAGAGCTGGGAAACAGGCGGATTCCTTGTGGTGAGATTGCAGTGCATCACCTGTCAGTTCCGTGAGTGGGACAGTGCATCGCGAGGACGAGCACTGGGTTAGCTCAGTCGGGGAAGGCGAGTGACCAGCATGTAGGGTGAATTGATAGAGAGCAAGGGAGAGTCAAAAAAAAAACCATCATACAAATCAGGCCAGAGAAGGTTGCTATTATAATGGGTGGCTTCGGGAGTTGCTGAACAATAACTTGAATAAAAAGCAAAAACACCATTGCTTCGTGGTGCTTTCCCACCACAATTTGCCTTTGTGGGCGGAGCCTCGGAAAAGCATGTGAAAGCGGCTACAGTGACACTCATCCCAGGTATTACAGAGGGAGGAAGATCAAAGAGATATTGTCAGAATGTCCACAAAATCCCCATTATGAATTGGAATTCAGCTGACCCACAAACCAAATTCAAAATGTTTGAACTGTATAATGAGCTATGGTTTCTTGATTCAGATGTATGTGAACCAGGCAAGCAAACCATAAAAATTCACCTAGCAAGTGGGAATGAAGGTCTACATAAGTTGAGCATGTCAAGATTAACAGAAGAAGAACTAAAGGATCCACAAAAGATATGGACAACATTGGAAGGCTGATTCAGAATCAGGTTACACTTCCATATTCATTGACTAGAGTTCATGTCATTTCAACAACAGCCAACAGAATCCATAGACCACTTCATCAGCAGATGTAGAGAAAAGGGTTTGTACTGTAATTTTTCAAATGTCAAGCTAGCAGACAGAATTGTTGAGTTGGTGATTGCATCCATTCCCATGGAAGCATTCCAGAATGATCTGCTAGACAAGCCCAAAATGTATAGCATTGAAGAGCTACTCAAGGATAGACGTAAGTATGAAGTGATCCTCACAGGTCGACAAAGATTACAGTTCCTTACGACAACCCTGATTGTTAACATACTGGCTGGGACACCCAAACTTGTGGACATGTGGAAGTTGTGGCCTTCTGCACGCACCAAGGAAATGCCCAGCTTTTCATCTATTCTGCAGGGCATGTGGTAGGGAACACCATTGGCAGTGGCAGTGCACTAGAGTAAAGGATGATACAGCTACAAAGAGCTGTGCACTGATCCAAACAGACTGTATACAACGGATTCTTTCAAGCAATAAGAATGAGCATCCAGTAGCCCATTAGAAACATATACATGAGGCGATTGCCAAACCAGAAAATGATGATAATGTGCATGATGAGACAAAGGGTGGTGTACACATGTTTCACGCTGTCAATCTCATGGAAAACATAGATGACACCTCGCCATCCAAAGTGTTTTCCAAGATTCAAATTATCTGTCCTAGGAAAGTTGGTAACTATTTGTTATTGGCCAAGATTAACACAGTGGCAAGTGCCAACATACTCCCTCTGCAAATTCTAAAAGTCATGTATCCACAGACGTGGAAGGCCAAGGCGAAATCGACTGCTGTGAATCTTTCAGCTTAAAGCTCCGTGTGCAGGAGCCATAGTCCTGGAGTGCAAGTACAATCAATCTTCCTGGATCTCACAGCTGTTCTACACCATGGAGACTAAAGGCCTAGCGATTGCAGATCTACTGGTATGCTGCGACCTCACACTAGTGACAATCCATGGAATCAGTCAGACTTCACAAAGCAGATCAACCTCTGAAACTACTCCTATCACCTCGGTTCATGGCCTAACATCAAAATATCCAGAATGTTTCAACAAAATTGGCAGTTTTAAGGGAGCTGTGACATTACACTTGCAGGAGAGTGCAAGTCCATCAATTGATCTGGTACATTATGCGCAATGAAAATGCCAGCAGTTACAAGAAGAAACAGCAAAAGATTCTACACTACAGAAACTGGAAAACCATTATTGAAGGATAGCCTGTGTCATGATAATGAAAGAAAAAACATTGAATTGCATCCAGAAATATTGAACTTTAAAAAATAAGACCTGAGTTTTTAGAATGCACACAAGCCACTGGCTGGAATGCTGCAGGGTGACTCCCTAAGAGATAATGGAACCCTATCCTGTTGCCAGACAAGGTACTGCTAAAGACACCCAGAAACTAATTGCTCTCTCCAAGCAATGCCCAGGCAGGTTTGTGAATTCGCTTGCCACTTGGAATATACAAAGAAGGGGTTGAAGGTGAGCTGAAAAGCTGCCCCAGTGTCTGTCTATTGGTGGGTGTTCTGAGAGAGAGAGCAAATGTTGGAAGTCTGACTCAGAAGTAACAGCCACACACAGCACCCCTGCAAATAGCCATTTTTCAGGTATCCCAATCTCTCTCCCTCTCTACCGAAATCAGCACTACTGGAGCCTTGAAACCAACTATTCATCTACTGGAGTCAACTCTAACGGAACCTCAAAACTGACTATTCATCTACCGGAGTCAATTCTACTGGAATCTCGAATTGCAACGGCCGCAACTCTCAATCACCTACTCCCCACAGTCAAGGACTGTTCTGTATAGCTTTTACATATATATTCACTTACTTCAAGTTAAATTCTTACTTTTAACCTGTATGGCCTTATATGCACTTGTTTCTATCTTTTCTTGCCTTTAGTAGTTAATAAACTCACTCTTGCCATTAACTCAAGTAAGTTTGATTAAATTGGCTCCTTCAAAACCTGAACAATTGGGTCTGGGGAAAAGGTATTCATGAAAGGGATCCTTTTTAGATTAAAACTTGTTGCGGCCAACAGAGGTGGGGAGCTGAATAAAGACAGGGAGCCACTTCATCCTTCCTCACCTGGAGCATAACATTTGGGAGTGTCCCAGCCAAACAGTGACAAATTGAGGGGTCTTGCCTGGATCAACAACTTTGAGGAACCTCACCTGGGGGTGAGTTGTAACACCAGAGTCAATTCAGCATGCCCACAAACACGTAAGACTATTTTGGCCTTATCAGGATGAGGTAGGCATCTTCCAGGTAGTCATTTTTAAAGGCAGGCAGGTCATCCTACCAGAATCTTTGCTACCTGATACTCTTCAACAACTTCATCACTCAACAGTGATTTTGACCTGGGGGAATGGCCAGTTTTTGGTCAGGACCTGAACCAGGTGAAATGAATCTTGAACGAGTGTAAAACACAAATGTAACTGGTTTTGAGCATAACTCACTCATGTTTAACATTTCTCGATCTATTGTCCTATTTCAGCCAATACTGCAGCTTACACTGATATTGCTGATGTAAACAGGCAGAAACTCCATTCTATTATCTGGAGGTTAAATATGAGAACATGCAGTTTTTTATTTAAGACTTATGATTAGCAGAATTACATTTTAGAGAGGTAAATAGCTACTGCTGAAAATCTCCAAGTGTTGAAACCATCATCCAGTAGGATATTATATATGCCCATGCTGTAGTCAAGAAGATGGTAGAAATGTTTTCACAATGTTATAGTGAACTGCTCAGCTCACCAAGCCATTCTGGAGAAGCTTCTGGTTCCAGTTTTCCACTCAACAAGGGCTGAAACACACAGTTGTCTAAAAGCCATTGAGTGAACTCCTTCCTGGAGGGGTCGGGTTGAGCCAGATCTCTTTGGGTTTGAAGCAACTCCTGGTCTGGAACTCTGATAGAAACTGAGAAATTGGCAGGTCTGCAGTAATCTAACAGCATCGTTGATGAAGGACTAGTCAATCTGGCTCACCAGTGGAAGCTGAAAAGACTGATCTGTTACTGAGAGTTGGTTTCTTCCTTCTTAGCTTCAGACAACCCTGCTGGGCAGGCATTAGGTAGCTTTGTACTAATAAATTGTGTTTTAATACTTTAAACTCTATCAGTACCATTGTGTGAACTTGGGAATCTCTAAAACTTGCTTCTGTCAAGCTAGGTTCTCCAGACAAGTTAAGTGGTGCACTTGGCTATGGGGAGAGAGTGCACACTTTGTACAGATGTAGATTTCTCAGTAACATGATTTGAAGGTGCTTAAACATGGTTTGTGCATACGCCAGATACCCAACTGACTCCCATAAATGTTTTACTGTACCCATCATAGATATTAACCAATATGATACTGAACCAGGTCAAACCAACTGGAGCTAATCGACACATAGGAGCTAATGTTTAAAATTATGTTAGCTGGTAAAAGTGTTTCTGTTCAACAACTTTTCTCAGTAGGGAGAGAAATGCTTTTGGCACACACCTGTAGCCTGAGTAACTACAGCCACTTATTTTTTTTTAACTAACCTTGAAAGCCAACAATATGTGTAAATATTTAAACATGAAAATAAGAAGTTATTTTGATGGTGCTATAACACACTTGGTCCAAATATGCTCATATTGAATGGGCAGGTGAACAAAACTGACCCAATGCTTCAAAGTCCCTGTTCTTTGTTACAAATATCAGGAATTCTAATTTTACATTGGTATAATAATCTATTTAAGAACCTCTCCTCCTCCATTTTCTGCCTTACAGTTGCTCGAGAGCCTGGGGAAGTGGATCTATCTGTCACCTTTGCCCTTTGTCAATGCTGCTGGTAGGACTGGTCCAACAGAAGGAGCAGCAGAAACACACGAAAACTTAATTAAACTTTACTCAAATTTTCCGTTGGATGTTTTGCTGAGGAGCAAAGCCATGCATGCTGCTTCAAGTGTTTCGACTGGTTTGTGGCATCACCCAAGCTGTTTGTGTAAATTGCTGCCTCCTAACTTACTGGCAGTCATCTGTTATCAAGCATATAATAAACAGAAGCTACAGTATTCTCATGGATAGGACAGTAAAATGATTACTGATATCACTGCTTGTCTCAACACAAGGACAATACCATGTTTTTCAAACTACTTGATAGATTATCATGGGTTATTGAACTGTGAATTAACCAGGTGAGCGGTCATCAGTTGCTGTTTGTCATGATACACATGACGTCAACCCACTTTGTTCCTCCCAAAAAACTAGGGGCCTAGAATGAACAGTTATTCTGGTGGACTCCCAGAAACAACACCAGGACTCCGATTCACCAGATCCCAGATTCAAGGCAAAGTTTCCCAGATGGGATAAGCCTCAGCTCATTCCTACAAGATCATCAATGGAAACTTCAATAGTAACAAGGGCAGATTTGTTGACCATAAGACCATAAGACATAGGAGCAGAAATTAGGCCATTGGGCCCATCGAGTCTGCTCTGCCATTCAATCATGGCTGATAAGTTTTTCAACCCCATTCTCCCGCCTTCTCCCCATAACCTTTGATCCCCTTACCAATCAGGAACCTATCTATCTCGGTCTTAAATACACTCAATGATACACAGCCTTCTGTGGCAATGAATTCCATAGATTCACCACTCTCTGGCTAAAGAAGTTTCTCCTCATCTCTGTTCTAAAAGGTCTTCCCTTTACTCTGAGGCTGTGCCCTCGGGTCCTAGTCTCTCCTACTAATGGAAACATCTTCCCCACGTCCACCCTATTCAGGCCTTTCAGTATTCTGTAAGTTTCAATCAGATCCCCCTCATCCTTCTAAACTCCATCGAGTATAGACCCAGAGTCCTCAAACGTTCCTCATATGTTAAGCCTTTCATTCCTGGGATCATTCTCGTGAACCTCCTCTGGACCCTCTCCAGGGCCAGCACATCCTTCCTGAGATACAGGGTCCAAAATTGCTCACAATATTCTAAATGTGGTCTGACCAGAGCCTTATAAACCTCAGCAGCACATCCCTGCTTTTATATTCTAATCCTCTCGAAATAAATGCCAACATTGCCTTTGCCTTCCTAACTACCGACTCAACCTGCAAGTTAACCTTAAGAGAATCCTGGACTAGGACTCCCAAGTCCCTTTGCACTCCAGATTTCTGAATTCTCTCCCCATTTAGAAAATAGTCTATGCCTCTATTCTTCCTACCAAAGTGCATGACCTCACACTTCCCCACGTTGTATTCCATCTGCCACTTCTTTGCCCATTCTCCTAACCTGTCCAAATCCTTCTGCAGCCTCTCTGCCTCCTCAATACTACCTGTCCCTCCACCTATCTTTGTATCATCTGCAAACTTAGCCAGGATGCCCTCAGTTCCTTCATCTAGATCATTAATGTATAAAGTGAAAAGTTGTGATCCCAACACTGACCCCTGCGGAACTCCACTAGTCACCGGCCGCCATCCTGAGAAGGACCCCCTTATCCCCACTCTCTGCCTCCTTCCAGACAGCCAATCTTCTATCCATGCTAGTACCTTGCCTCTAACACCATGGGCTCTTATCTTACTGAACAGCCTCCTGTGCGGCACCTTGTCAAAGGCCTTCTGGAAGTCCAAGTAGATAACATCCATTGGCTCTCCTTTGTCTAACCTACTCGTTACCTCCTCAAAGAATTCTAACAGATTTGTCAGGCATGACCTCCCCTTGATGAAACCATGCTGACTTTGCCCGATTTTATCATGCACTTCCAAGTATTCTGAAATCTCATCCTTAATAATGGACTCTAAAATCTTACCAACGACCGAGGTCAGGCTAATCGGCCTGTAATTTCCCGTCTTTTGCCTCATTCCCTTCTTAAACAGGGGGGTTACATTAACGATTTTCCAGTCCTCTGGGACCCTCCCTGACTCCAGTGATTCCTGAAGGATCGCCACTAACGCCTCCACTATCTCTTCAGCTATCTCCTTCAGAACTCTGGGGTGTAATCCATCTGGTCCAGATAATTTATCCACCTTCAGACCTTTCAGTTTTCCTAGCACCTTCTCCTTGGTAATGGCCACCATACTCACCTCTGCCCCCTGACTCTCTTGAACTTTGGGGATGTTACTCATGTCTTCCACTGTGAAGACTGACGCAAAGTACCTATTCAGTTCCTCCGCCATTTCTTTGCTCCCCACAACTACTTCTCCAGCATCATTTTCCAGCGGCCCAATGTCCACTTTTGCCTCTCTCTTACCCTTTATATATCTAAAAAAACTCTTGCAATCTTCTTTTATATTACTGGCTAGTTTACCCTCATATTTAATCTTCTCCCTCCTTATTTCTTTTTTAGTTGACCACCTGAGTTTCTAGAACATAATCTGGATCTAATTCCCTCTAGGCAGATAGGGGTGAAAATTGTTTTTAGAAATTATTAAAAGTGTTCCCTTGAAACATGGGGGCCATTGAAGATAGCAATTCTCCTTTCTGTCGGGGATGGGTTGGGGGAGGGGTCACCTAGCAACAGCCTGAACAAGTGACAGAGAATGCAGGTCAGCACATCTCAGCAGTTACGCCAGGGTGCATTTAACTCTCACCATTCCACCTTTTTACAGAATATAAGTTTGGGAAAAATATTTAGCTTAAGCGCAGTTATTTCACAGATTATAAAGCCCTAGCTGGTAATATTGGGTGCACACATTTCAGCTTTTAGCTTTGATTGAAAGAATTAAATAGACATCACTGTATCAAATCAATAAGATATTACATTGTAATTTCATGGGACTCAGTAATCTTTTTACCCCTTTTGGTTCATTTACTTATGGTAAATCCTACTTAATTGTGTCTTGCAGAGACTTATCAATGCCGCTCTTAGCAAAGCTAACTGGACAAAATGGCAGAACAACGGAATTGAGACTGCTTTTCCATGTTTTCTTGCTTCATGTAGCAATTTCCAGTCAGGTTTGATGTAAATGAGTCATGAGTAAAAGAAAATATATAACTACAAAACTGAGTAAAATGGACAAAAACATTGATGCACGTAAGCACACCAAAGTACATGCACATAAATGCGAATAAATTTATACATTGGATCAATAGAAATGAATTAGTTCCAAGGATTCATCCACAATCAAATAAAAGAATTGATAAAATGGTATGTTACAATGATCAGTTACAATCATTTTGATGGTGGGGTGATGCGCTGGATTAGTAACCTTGGGAACTGGGCTTTGAATCCTGTGTCGGCGACTCCGATGAAAGTCTCTGTTTGCTGGCTATGATGGCATTAAGCCAAAAATGTTTGGCTAGTCACAGTACAATTTATAGTGCTGCTGCAAAGAAGGAGACCTTTCAGTCTGTTGTGTCATGGGAACGTAGAAATTGCTTGTTGAATGAAGACCAATGTCCAGCTAAGTTTTCTTTCGAATATCCTGGTAGTCACATGATATAATGATAATGGAAATGTTGACTAATTACAGCAATTGATATCTATCAGTCACTCTAGTGAGAAAAATCCCAGTCTTTGAGAATCATAGGCCCAAAGTCACCTGTTCTTCCCAAGCACGTCTGATCTAGCCCTTTGCAAGATCAATCCAAAAATAATCCCACTCCCCCGCTCTCTCCTTCTAGATCTGTAACTTTCTCTGCTACAAATATTTAGGACCTTTCCCTTAAGAAAGATGCAATGGTCTTTATCTTAACTGCTTAACTGCTCCCTCTGGAAAAACATTCCATCTTCCACCACCCCTCTATGTAAAAAAAAATTCCCCTACTTTCTTGAAGACAATCTCACATTGATGACTTATTTTGCTTGCTGACTTGCCAAGAAACTTGAAGTTGCTCCTACTCCAATGCCATTGATACACCAGCTGTGCTACAGAAATCCCATTTATGCAGGTTTGTCTCTGCTGCACTTCTGCCAAAGTTGTAGCAATACAGCTTCACAGAATTTCCTGGTCATAGTCTCATCCTGGCTCAGTGGTGGCACCCTCACTTCTGAATCAGACGGCTGTGGTTTCGAGTGCCATCCCAGGATTTGATGCATCATCTAGGCTAACACTTCAATGCCATACTGAGTGCTGCATTATCAGGGATGTCATCTTTCAGATAAGTCATTAATCAAGGTTTATTGCCTTTTCTGGTGGATGTAAAGAATTTCATTATATTCAAAGAAGGTCAGGGAGTTCTCCCTGTGTGCTGTCCAGCATCTGTAATCTAATCAAAACAAAGTAACTGGCTATTTATCTAAGATAAAAGCAAAAAACTGCGGATGCTGGAAATCCAAAACAAAAATAAAAATACCTGGAAAAACTCAGCATGTCT
The DNA here is from genome assembly GCF_964194155.1 of Cetorhinus maximus. Lineage (NCBI taxonomy): Eukaryota > Metazoa > Chordata > Chondrichthyes > Lamniformes > Cetorhinidae > Cetorhinus > Cetorhinus maximus. The sequence goes on from NC_135887.1 coordinate 336,259, forward strand.
GGCAGCATCTGCAGAGAGGAACACAGTTAACGTTTCGAGTCCGCATGACTCTTCAACAGAACTAAGTAAAAATAGAAAAGAGGTGAAATATAAGCTGGTTTAAAGGGGTGGGGGGGAGGGGTGGAACTGGAGGAACAGCACCTCATCTTCCGACTAGGCACTTTACAGCCTTCTGGACTGAATATTGAGTTCAACAATTTTAGATCATGAACTCTCTCCTCCACCCCCACCCCCTTTCCGATCCCCCTTTTTTTTCCAATAATTTATCTAGATTTTTCTTTTCCCACCTATTTCCATTATTTTTAAATGTATTTCCATCTATTGTTTTATCTCTACCTTTTAGCCTATTTCGATCCCTTCCCTTCACCCCACCCCCACTAGGGCTATCTGTACCTTGCTCGTCCTGCTTTCTACCCTTAATTAGCACATTCCTTTAGATAATATCACCACCTTCAACACCTCTTTGTCCTTTTATCTGAGACATCTTTTGGTTATCTCCACCTATCACTGGCCCTCTATCCAGCTCTACCTGTTCTCCACCCCCCTACCCCACCACCTTAAACCAGCTTATATTTCACCTCTTTTCTATTTTTACTTAGTTCTGTTGAAGAGTCATACGGACTCGAAACGTTAACTGTGCTCCTCTCCGCAGATGCTGCCAGACCTGCTGAGTTTTTCCAGGTATTTTTATTTTTGTTTTGACTATTTATCTCATTTGCTATATTTTGGACCTTGTAGTATGCAGATTTGCTGCTGTATTTGCCTACAAAACAACAGTGGCTACATTTCAAAAGTAATTAATTAATTATGAAATGTTTAAGGATGTTGCTAGATGTATTTAAAGGAACTATATAATTGCAAGATTTTAATTTTTTTTCCCTATTCATCCTGTCAAAATACTTTGTAAATTTAAAAACCTCAATTAAATTTCCTCTTAACCCTTCTGCTCCAGTGGATTTAGTCTTAATTAATTATTCTTCTCCTCATACGACAGTTTTTCACCCCTAGTTTTATCCTATTGACACTGCAGTTTTCCCTCTGTAATAGAGTACCCAAAACTAAATAGTACCTAAATATAACATAAACATTGTCTAGCGCAGAGTTATGCTCACCACTTTGCTATTGCACATTATTTATTAAACACAAAATGTTATTGGTCTTTTCATAACTTCAGCTATTTATGCTCACACTTTCAAACAATTATGTATTTGAACTCTCAGTCTCTGTTTATTCATAACCTTCCAAATCTTTCCACGAGCTGAATATGCCCATTCAATTTGCAAATGTATTACCTTATATTTTTTTGCATTACGTTGCTTCTGCTGCCAGCCTGACCAGTAAGAAAGTCCATAATGACCACACTTCACTCTAAACTGACAATCTCATTCAAAAAAGGCACAACAATGATAGTGTGAGCAATGGAAAAGTCACAGTGGAATAATAATATTCAGAAGGTTAGTGTTCTTCCATGGTTGAAGCAAAAATACCTTTTTGGGTTGGAATACAGAGAACTTTCTCTGCAATCTGCATCACATCTAACCTGGAAGTGCCTGATGCTGATATTGTGAGTTCACTGTGGGCGAGCCCTCATTTTCCAGTAATGACATTTGTCACTCTGATAAACAGCAAAATGCATTCCAAACATATAAAAATATGGAACGCCATGATAATTTATTGGAACAAAGTGTTGCTAGATAACCTGCTGCATCAAACATGATCTATATCTGCCTGAATATTATGCTTTAACAGTGAAATGTTTAACAATAAAATATTAGTTCAAATAAATATTTCATAGAAGGTGTAATACTTATTTATTTGAAAAACCTAACCTGTAATCAGGTTGCTCAGACTTTCCCTCTTGATCTTTGATTGGTTTTTAGGAAAGTCTTCTTCTTATAGGCAGACACTTGGGATGGAGGATGATTCGATGGGTTTTGAGATAGCTGACATGCCCAATCCATGAAGTGCCAATCCTGTCACATGCGCGGCAGATAGTGCTTGAAGGGTTGGGTAGATGAGTTGTATAGATGTTTGTGTACCTTCCTCAGACACCTCAACTTCACCTCTGTATGTTCCTGACAAAGTCTCTCAATGTGTTTGGTGCCTTCCTGAATGAACCTTCTCCATTTTAGCTGGTCTCAAGCCAGGGTCTCCCATGAGTTGGCAGATATGTTTGACCTCTTCAGGGATGATCCAAGGACATCCCTAAAGCATTTCTGCTGTCCTCCTGGGAGTCTCTTGTCACGACTGCGTTCCAAGTAGAACAATTGCTTCAGGAGTCTGATGTCAAACATACTAATGACATGTCCCATCCAGCAGAGCTGGTTTTGATGGATCAGTGGCTCAATGCTGGGTGAGCTGGCCTGGGAGAGGATGCTGCTGTTGGATCACCTTTCTTGCCACCAGATTTTGAGGATCTTACAAAGGCAGCACTAGTGGTGCTTTTTCCAATGCTTTAAGATGCCTGTTGTAGGTTGTTCAAGTTTCTGAAGCATGTAGGAGTGCAGGGGTCACTGCTGCCCTGTAAACTATCACCTAAGTCTCAGGTTTGAGATCCTGGAAGTAAATACACTTTTCCTCATCTGGCTGAAGGCTGAGCTGGTACATTGGAGGCGATGTTGAATTTCAGCATCTATGTCTGCCTTCATCAAGAGGAGTTTCCCAAGATATGGAAAAATAGTCCACGTTTTCCAAGATCTCGCCGTCAATTAAGATCATGTTGTTTTACTGTGGGAGCTGATAGGAAAAAGACCTTCATTTTCCAGGTATTTGGTGAAAGGTCCATTTTCTCATATGCTTCAGAGAAGGAGTTGACAATGACCTGGAGCTCAGTTTTTGAGTGAGCGCACACACAAGCATCATCTGCATACTGAAGCTTTATGACTGAGGTTGGAGCGGTTTTGGTTTTGGATTGAAGGTGGTGTAGGTTGAACAGTTTCCCGTCTGTTCTGTAGATTATGTCCATGCCTGTGGGTAATTTGCTGCAGGTGAGCTGCAGTATTGCAGTGAGGAAGATGGAGAAGGCAGTTTGTGAAATGACACAACCTTGTTTGGCCACAGATTTCACTTCGATAGGGTTTGTGGTGATTCCATTGATGAGGACCATGGATGGCATATCATGGCATAGCTGGAGGATGGTGAAAAATTTATGAGGGCAGCCAAATTTGAGGAGGATACTCCACAAGCCTTCATAGTTGACAGAGTCAAAGGCTTTTGTGAGGTTGAAAAAGGCAATGCACAGCAGTTGAAAAGACCATTCGGCAGCTGAAAACAAAAAAGCCTCTGGAACATATGGAATCCCCGCTGAAATTGTGAAACACAGTGGAGATGCCTCAGTGGACTCCTGGCATGGCTGAAAAACCTCATATCCCTCACCTGAGAAGAAGAGCACATGCCAGGAAATCTCAGGGATGTTGTGATTGTGACTATATTCAAGAAGGGAGACAGGTCTGATTGAGGTAACTTCAGATCAGTTTCCCTGCTGTCTTTTACAGGGAAGATCATTGCAAGGATCCAACTCAACTGTCTCTTTGCAGTGGTTGAGGAACTCCTTCCAGAGTCACAGTGCGTTTTCGCCCATAGAGAGAGAGACATGATCTTCACTGCATGGCAAATTCAAGAAAAGTGCAAGAAGCAGCACCAACCACTGTACATGGCCTGAGGGAAGTAGGGATTATATGGAAGCATTTATTGTACATAATTAACTTAGACACCAAATGTTTATGTTCAATGACTGAAGGTTCTGTTTGATAAGCCAGCAGGAACAATCAATGCTCCCAACTGGATATCAACAAGGACAAGGATTACACTGACTGCCACTGCTAATGTGAATGAAATCTGTAACAGTCCTCCCAGAACATTTTTAAACCCATTAAGGCTTACAGTCAATTTGCAAACCCTAGGAAATATGTAAAAACATTTTTCGACTTATCTTTCCACACAAACATAAAAGCTAAACAAATTTAAGATAGATAAAATGTACCTGATGAGTCAGTAATCCTAGCTACCCAATGTACACTCTCACTGTTTACGATTTTATGTTGAACTCAATTAGATCATTGTATTTTATACCATGCATGTGGGCTGCAGATTGCTGATTTATTTTTAGGGGTTTGTATACCTCCACTGAGCCATCAAGGCTGGAGAAACATTGATGGTGATTATGTTTTTCTAAAAAAGCATTAACACTTCACGTCTGTTGAAAGGCCATCAGCCTGAAAACTTAACTCTGTTTCTCTGTACACGGATGATGCCTGATCTGAGTTTTTCAACAACAATAACTTATATTTATATAACACCTTTAACATAATAAAATGTCCCAAGGCATTTTATGGGACTGTTCTGAAGTAAAATTCACCAAAGGCAATATTAGGGGCCGAGGGCTAAAAGCTTGGTCAAAGAAATTGGTTTTACAGGAGCAGCTTAAAGGAGGAGAGAGAGGCAAAGAAATTTAGGAAGGGAATTCCAGAGCTAAGGGCCTATGCAGCTGAAGGAACAGCCATCAATGATGGAGTAATTAAGATTGGGGATACTCAAGGGGCCAGATTTAAATGAGCTGGGATATCTTGGTGGGGTGTGTGGCTGGAGGAAATTTTAGAGAAAGGAAGGGATGAGGACATGGAGGGATTTGAAAACAAGGATGAGAATTTTAGAATTGAAGTGTTGTTTAATCCAGAGCCAGTGTAGGTCAGTGAGCACAGGCGTGATGGGTAAGTGGGACTTGGCATGAATAAGGAATGGTTAAAGTTTGGACAGCCTCAAGTACACGGAGGGTAGAATGTGGAAGGCCGACTAGAGGTACATCGGAACAGTCAAGTCTGGAGGTAACAAAGGCACATTCCCAATATTTTGGTTTCTATTTCAGGTTTTCACCAGCCACGGTATGGTGTTTTTGTTTTTAACTTTACCATTTGTGTATTTTAATTTTAATTTTTTCACAACATATTTTAAATAAATCAATTTTCTTACTGTTGGCTTTGGACTAACTTCCATGACATCACTAAGTCTCCAATCTCTTATTAGTTGCACTTGCAAGTGCACTTAAATTAGTGGCAATCTAAAATTAATTTAAATTTCTAAAATAGATTCCAGAAATATATTTCATCTCAAAAAATGATGTATGATTATCTGTTAGATAGTAGGAACCTGGAAAATAAACTTGCCTTTATGGATTTGCTCTTATGAGTTATGTAACCATGGATCACTGATGATAAATTATGTATTCCATCATTTTCTACGTTACACAAACAGGAAGACGTCTGCTTACTCCATCATCTTGAAATATCACCATGATTTCACCCACACAAACTCATTATCACTCACTCTGGGGTCCATGTAATAGGAGGTATTGGCTGCTTTGCACAACAATTCCTATACAATCATCTTTGTGCATAAATCATTTTTTCATAACAACTATTTGCCCTCAAAAGCCCCTACTAATCCTAAATATAATACTTGTTATGTTCTACTGTGGAATGATAATCTTAAAATCATTACACAATATTTACAAAATCTCCAATCAGGATTATTATAATCACACTTTGTGCAATCATTAGCATTGCTTGTGTTTCACAAAAAGATAGGATATGTTTTTAAATAATAAACAGTTGAGAAGAAATTAAAGGTCATAAATTAACCTTATGGTTCAACCATGATCCATAAATTACCCGAGCTGTTGTGGTAAAGAGCAGCATGAGTTCAGTTAAATAAGAGCCTGTCAATAATCAATGATTAGAAAAATGTAAACATACATTCTCATCCTTTTGATTTGCAGTGTATTAAATTTGTAACTGCTGCATATACAGCAGCAATAAACATTATTCTTTGCTACTCATTTTCTGCCATGGAACTGCTCACAGACAAAAATAGAAAAAAAAAGTCCTTCTTGTGACCATCTCCCTGTTTATTTCCTGCTCTCTAATTTTATATGCCTCCCCTCTTTCTCTGTCGGAATTACAGTTTTCTTTTCACTTTTTCTTTGCATGGCTCTCACAAACTTTCTCTCACTGTCATCTCTGTGCACCACTTACGCTATATTTCATTCTTCCTCCCTGTAAGAAAATAAGCACAAGTACCCTTTTAAGCCATTGTAAAGGGGCAGGGGCAGTGCCTGATGTAAGAGCTTGACAATGGCAGTGAGCACTGTGTGGATGAGGGGAAGTTAGGTGGTCAGAAGATGTGTTGAAGGGAACAGGTGGCTTCTTGGAGGAAATGGGCTGGACTAGAGATGGGAGAGATGTGTTGAAGAAAGAGCTGCGCAGAAGGAGAATCTGTGCAGCTTAGAGGGAGTTGGGGCTGATTGGGGCTGCAGACTAGAAGCATGGGGTAGGGGGGAGAAAGGCAGACAGTTAAGCAGCAGCTTCAGTGTTGAAAAAAGAGGTTGATGAGAAGCAGAGGTGAGGAGAAAAGCCTGGAATGTCTTATGAGGAAAGATTGGGCAGGCTAGGATTGTATCCACTGGAGTTTAGAAGGGTAAGAGGTGATGATTGAAACATATAAGATCCTGAGGGGTCTTAACAGGGTGGATGTGGAAAGGATGTTTCCTCTTGTGGGAGAATCTAGCACTAGGGGCTACTGTTTAAAAATAAGAGGTTGCTCATTTAGGACAGAGATGAGGAGGACTTTTTTCTCTCAGAGGATTGTGAGTCTTTGGAACTCTTCTTCAAAAGGCGGTGGAAGCAGAGTCTTTAAATATTTTTAAGGCAGAGGTGGATAGATTCTTGATAAGCAAGGGTGGTGAAAGGTTATAGGAATCAGTGGGAATTTGGAGTTGGGATTACAATCAGAACAGCCATGATCTTATTGAATGGTGGAGCAGGCTCGAGGGGCCGAATGGCCTACTCCTGTTCCTAATTGGAATGTCCCTGTGGCTGGAGAGGAGCTGACTGGTGGAGTTCACCTGATCTCCCAAGTGAAGCTGATTTGGTCACTTACAAATGGCTGTTCATCACCAATTCTGGCATGACCAGCTCACAGTCTCTAAGTCACATTCACTCTAGTCTGCAACCAACAGACTAAAGAACATGAAAGTAGGTTATACATGAGGGCAGGCAGTTCTGTTGAAAGGACACCGACTCTGTTTCTCTCTCCACAGATGCTAGCTGCAAAGTTATTTTTTCACACACCTAATTTGTTTCTTTGGAAATGTTTCAAAAACAATTCCCTTTTCAACGAATTTCTGCCCAGCAAATAGAATTCCTTTGCCGATAGTTTGCTGTTTCTGTAAAGCCTCTTCATACGTCGGTGATTATGGGATAAAAGCGAATATCTCTTCCACTGGCGAACACACCTCTTGGCTGCAGTCTAAGGAGAAAAGCTGGACTTGAACCAAATGCCCAGAGATATCATTTAACTTTCGTCACACATACACACACATACACATAGCTTAAACTAAAAAAAGTCACTGTAGATGGGAACCACAGGATGAAGATCCAGTACTGGGGGACAGACCTGTCCACGAAACTCTTACCTCCAGCTGTCAACCAGGAGGATGATGAATGTCTAAAGAACAGGGCTTGATTCAAACAGAACGCCCAAGTTGAGCAAAAGACAGAAGCCAAATAGAAACCTCTCTATATTTTGATTAAGGAAGGTGACATGAAGCAGCGAGGGGCTGGAGGTTTAACGGGTTTTAGCAGCAGCTCCACCGTCTGCTTTGTTACAGAGAAAGGTTACATAAATGTTTGCACCTTGAACGATATCTTTATCAAAGCGATTTGATGGGAAGTAGGTGAAGACAGTGTGTAAAGTGCGGGGTTGGGTCGGGGCTGGTGGTGTAAGCTCTGGGGAGCTGTGAGTGTAAAGCTTTGGCCACAACAAAGCGAGAAGTTTTTTTTAAATTTGAAGGGACGAGATGTTAAGCGTCGAATAGGAGGATGGTGCAATCGCATCAACTTCCTTTCTGAGTGCTCAGTGGGGGTTTGCAAAAAGAGCTTTTCCTTTTCAGTGTCTTAGAGCAGAGCAGATCTGTCTGTAAACAGTGGACCGGACTCTCCTTTCGGTCTTCTCTGTGGATGAAATGGCCTCATCGGTCCCCTGACATCTGGAGCTGCTTCAAGTTACTGTTTCACGGTTCCATTAGATTCGAGCCTCTGAACCGAGACCAAGGGGGCTAACCTGCTTGTCTTTTGATTCGCTTTCGGCTGGTCGTGGCTGCTTGGCAGCTAGTTGGCATTTTGCAATGCCTCTGTGGGCTCCCAGTGTCTGCATCGTGTCCCTGGCCGTGATCTACCTGTTTGCGAGGCTGTATTTCGGGCAGAGTTTCAAAGGTCGGTTCTATTGTAAAAGTCGATGTGCCCGGAGCCAAGGGGACAGCGATGTCCCGGAGCTGGTCTGCAAACCTTCAGCCCTCGCCAAGTACCTGCTCAAAACCTGCTTGACCTTCACCTCGGAGTCGCTATCCCAGTGGATCTGGAGGAGGTTGCCTGACCTGCAAACTGTCTGGAATGTGATCTGGCCGCCCGGCGCCGCCGTCCAATTCGTCCGGGATTACCTGCAGTTGGCCGATGAAGGGCTGGTGGCTCTGGACTGGGCAGTGCCCAGCACCTCGAGCAGGAGGAGAGCGTCTAGCAACTCCCCAGCGCCCATCGTCCTCGTTATCCCCAACTCCTTCGGGAAAATCACCAGGAATGTGGTCAAGGTGAGACCTGAGCTTTCATTTCAAAGCCCGCCCCACACCAAATTCCCGGGGTTAGATAGACTCAGTCACTAGGTGGTGATTGGAAGCTCTTGCGGAGAACTAGTACAGGTTCGATGGGCCGAATAGCCTCCGGCTGTGCTGAATGATGAAGCGGCAACATTGGTGTGCGTTGCACACTCAAGTGCCCCTGAAATGTGGATCTCCTTTGAGCCGGTGCAGGAGGGCAGCCCACTGGCCCTGAAAGCTGCCCAGATGTGATCAGTGTGCCACCTGTAGAGCGTGGCTATCACTTTACACTCTTTGCAAAATTACACCTTAGCCCGGAAAGGGTTGAAGGGAGGGGGTGGGGGGAGTACTCCAGATATTCACCAGACGGGAGAAATCTGGTCCACCCAGCCACCTCCCTCCCATTCCACCCACCGTCAGATTCTCTGCAGCTTTTCGCTTCTGTATTCCGCGAATTTACAAGGTTCTCGGTCTAAATGTGACACTGGGATGTGGAAAACGGGTTTAGCAGCACAGATGTAGAGAACCAATTTATCAAAACTCGAGACCAGAATCCAAATGACAAGAAAACGAAACATCAAAGTAGCTGAAGGCAAGGTTATACTGATGCTGACGGGAAGCGATATCTGTGTGACAGCTCCCTGTTCTAACCCTGTGGAAATCCCACTGACGGGTTATATGGTCGGAATGAGAAGCTGAGATCTCCTTCTGCTTTTAGTACTATTCTAGCTCGGCTTTCATAGGTGCTGTTTAATCAAGATTCCGGGGGATTGGTGCCTGTGAGCTAGCTTCATGTTGTTTATACTGCTAAGTCTCTTATGTTAGGCTTTTAGGCCATTAATTGAAGCGTTTCCTGAACGGAGAAAGGTGTCCAGCTCGCAGTATGAACCCTGGCGACTGCATCCCGCATGCCGGCTTCTCAGAATCCAAATTAAATGACAGCAGCTGGTATCTAACTGTGCTAAACCGTCCATCGCCTTCACTCACTGTGGAGCAACAATTAACAATTGTTGGAGTATCTATCTAAAAACAGCAGAGTACATTTCGGAGGAAATCATCCTTTAAACTACACAGTGCTTTAGTCAGAAGGCAGCTTGAGAACTGTGAATATTTATGCCCTTCAGGACACAAGGGAGATATTTAATCCTTGAAAGAGATACAGAGAAGAGCTACAACGCTGATCCCTCCGATTCTGGGATTTTCACTTCAGCACCTCTCGTAGTATATAACGGGAAATTTGACACCCAGTGACTGCGATTTTCTGACCATTAGGAGTGATGGCCAGAACATTGTTGGTAGGGTGTGCCAAGATTCCCAATGTCTCCTCCCAGAAGCACTTAAGCCCTGCCTCTATTGTCAAAGGACTGGGCTGTGAAGAGTGAGAAACCTAAGCCTTCAAAAGACGGCGTCTGAGAGGTACAGAAGTGAATGATTCAATAAGCACCAAAGAAAATACCTTGGAACATTACTTAAGATAAACCATGACATTAGGACAGGGTGACATTGGTGTGAACTAACAACTGGCAAATTTATGCCAATGTCAAGAAGTTCTTCCTATAGGAAGTGATCAACACGTGCACCTTCCAGGTGTGGTAATGGAGGCAGAATGCAGAAATCATTAAAGGAACAGTTGGATGTCATGATGTAGAAACCATGGCGCCTTTGTGTATGGTTAACTAAGGTGGTTCTCACTTCTGTTTTCTGATCGTTGGGGATTTTGGGATTTTTCTATTCTTAGAATGAATGGTTAGAAACCAAAGCCTTACCTCAACAGCATCACCTGCCTCTTCCACCCTGCCAAGCCCACCACCCCAGCCTGTGGAACTGTGCTAATTGAGTTACGCAATCAGCTGAAGTTCGAACCAGTCTGTACATGCCATCATGGTTAACTCACAAGACGTCAATTCCACTTTACTTGGACAGAGAACTCCCAAGTGTTCAGCTGATAATTTAACAAATAGTTATAGTTCACCTTAATACTGAAGAATTCTATCACGAAAAAGGTGAGCAGACTCCGGAAGCACATTCCCATTGGAATGCAGTGTGCTCCCATTTAGAACTGGCATAGAAATGTTCAATAAGACTGACTATCACATCTGTCGCTTCAGCTTAAAACAGGTTGCAGGATGGTGGGAGCATTTTGATTATTTACTTTATTAAGCAAAAAATAAAAAATAAAAATGGGAACAAATATAAAAAGCCATATTACCTACAAAAATTCATTTTAAAAGGTTATTTTAAAGATGCTGCCCATTGTAAAATGATTTTCTCTATTGCTGATTTAAGGAGCTTACTCATGAAAACATTTCTTCCTCAAATTCAATCCTTTTGAATCAGATTAATTGTGTAACCCATTTTCAACAATGATCTCACTATCTCCTTCTTGGTCACTGCTTCCTGACTGTATAATTGACAGGAATCTATCACCGAAGAGTGGCTATAAGAGTTGTCAGTAAACTAATACTGAATCACCAGTATAGATCCCAGAAAGAAAAACACATTTTCACACTGGGTCATGTTTGGAAAGAAATGTGTAGATGTGAACATTTCTTTGCTTTGTACATGTAAAGGGAAATCCATTTCTTTTAACAAAATAGGGTGACAGTTCAGTGCTCTGGGCTAAGAGGGATAAAAAGCTGCCAGCATCACACTTCCAATTGTTATCCAGTGAGCGGTGCTAATAATGTGCCTGTGTTAGACATCTGGTGACAACAGAGAGAAGCTCAGCTATTAATACTTACCAACCTGATGACACTCATCTTCCAGATACAGATATGAAGATTGGTCTTCCTGGTGGGATATGAAGGGGTTTCTAATGCCTATAGAACAGTATTGCTGTAAATATCAGTGTCTTTAGGAGCAGGGGCAAAATCCTGGGGGGAAAAACAGGGTAACAACAGCCTTAGTTCTACCCAGCAATGCAACATCTACAACAGGATGCAATTTATTCTCTTGATAGGGTAATTGATGGCAAGGCCAACATTTATTGCCCTTAGTTACCTTTATTGTCATTAGTTGCCCTTAAGTAGGTTATTGTGACCCTTCATCTTGAATAGCTGCCAGTCATGCAGTGAAAGTAGTCCTCTGGTGCTGTTAGCTAAGAAGTTCCAGGTGATCCAGAGATGGCGAGAAAAAGGCAATATGCACCCAAGTCTGAAGGGAAATGTGGGGGTGATAGTGTTCCAATGCACCTCCTGTTTTTGTCTTTCTAACTGGTGCAGGAAGCAGGTTTGGGAGGCACTGTCGAAAAAGCCGCAATCATTTGCTACAGTGCTTCCTGTAGATGCTAAACACCCCAACCACAGTGTGCTGGTAATGGAGACAATGGACGTTTTAAGAAAATTGAACATAAATTTTTTTGAAAGGCTGTTAGGGTCATGAGTGTTACCAATGAGAGACAGTGCTTGATTTGGATTATAATGATTTCTACTTGATTGTAATATAAATTCAGCTCACATGAATATTTTGAACAAAGTTTTAAGTTTTCTACCCTCTACTATTGCCATAGATTAAGCTGTGGCCCTGATTAAAGAAGGGCCGGGATTTTTAGCATGGTGGGGTTTCCCTTCCAGCCATCTGAAAAGTCAATGGGGTACACGCCCCCACCGATACTGCCTGCCCCACAGCGATTTTACTTTCCAGCAAGCATTAATTGGCTGGAAACGGGACTTCTGCCCCTCACTCAGGAGGAGGTCCTGCCTCAGAGACCTGCCAGTCAATCTGATGCTTTCCAGTCCCTGCAGTGCCAGAAGCTGCACCGGACAGGACTGGGAATGCATGCAGTCCTCAGAGGCTAAGTTCCGGGAGTCCAGGACCAGGTGAGTGAGGGGATCTCAGAGTGGGGAAGGGTTGGTGAGGCCCAGGGGAACAGGCAGAGGGACGTGGGGGTGTTGGTAGAGAGGCCTGTTGGGGGAGGGAGATCATGCAGGAATCAGATCTTTTGAGGGGGCGCCTGATGAATAAACAGGGCTGCTGATGGAGGTGCACTCGCTGCTTCCCACTAAGGCCTGAACACGGTTCATTTTCTGGCATTTCCCCAGCCGCTGAACTCCTTCTACCAACCTGAAAGCTGAGGCTGGGCAGGAAACAGCTCTTAATTGGTTAATAATTGGCCATTTAAGGGCTGCAATTGATGCAAGGGAGGGCAGGCTGGGCTAGGCCTCATCCATCTAAGTTAAATTGTGGAGCATTTGGGTGGGCGGGAACCCAGTGGGAAGGCCATCCAAATAATTTGAAGGTCACCCCCCCCCCCCCCCCCCCCCACCCCAACGCCCCCACCACCCCTGCCACAGCCTACAAACCCACCAGCAGGGGAACATAAAATTCTGCCCAAGGAGGATGTTCATAATAGTAAAATTATTTGCTTTCTCCTGACGGTAGAAACGACAGCCAACATTTTCTTACTCCTTCATTTGCTTATGTAAATATTTTGGCCTGGAATTTCAGTTAACCAGGCTTTTGGGTGTAATCTGAATCTAGACTATTGGGAAATTCCTCAGTAGTTGGTTTATCAGCCTCCTGATTGCCTCTGTCAATCTGAGAATTTTCCATTGAATGTGACTTAGGCCAATCAGACACCTGCCCAAAACAGGAGGCTGTAGTTGTAAGTGAGGGAAGTACATCATAAAGTGTATTTCCAGTACTTAAGCAGTGCAGGTGGCCATAGACATCTCTGTATCCCTGGCATCCAATATTCTATGGATAGCAGGAGGAGAAGTTAAATATTAAAATAGTTGAAAGGAATTAGACTGATTGCTTGGCGAGTGATTAAATTTCCCAGCCTCATGCTGTGGAAAATGTAAAGGAAAATTCAGTCTCCCAGGGCCTGCCAGCCATGTTGCACTTTGACAAGCTTTAAAAAAAAGGCTTCCTTCTCGGACCTTTCCTCGATGTGCATCTCAGCAGAGGCCAGGGAACTTCCCAAATTATTTAAGTGGCCCAACCCTGGGTATTCAACCAGAGACAAGAGGATACCTTACAGCAGGCTGGCTAGTGGTCATGGCCGAACAGGAGATCTAGTTTCAGGGAGACAGAGAGTGTGTACTTATATCATTGATCTGTGCAGTTTATCCCAGGGTACTGGCTGGTCATGGAGCCAGAGTCCAAGTTGGTTAGGTAGAGTTCAGTTGAACAAGTGTACAACTGGCAAGATTGTGCAACTGATCTCTGTCATCATATATTAACTGTCTTAATAAGCAAGATCTTTGAAACTGCAAAAATTCTTCAGCTGTTACCGAAGTAGCAGAGAGTAAATCATTGTTGGAACTCTATGAACCAAGAATGCAGCTTTATAGCAGTTGTAAATTACTGTGATTTGAATCAAATCCATATAAACTGCCAATTTCAGATCCCTGTATAATACAGAATATGCATCCGGCAATAATCAGATACTGTCAAACTAAGTCATTGTTTGTGGGATGAGGTGTCTTTGCTGTCCAAATAATAAATTTGACTTCAGTTTGATCTGCTATGCAAACAGAATCTGATTTCACTTATGAATTCTAATTTTCAGATCAAACAAAACAAGCAGTTTTATCTTACAAATTTGGACAGCTCCATACATTAAGGAAAACTGTCCACAGGCTTATGTTGAGTTCAAATCCTCCAATTCACATTCCCATCGTATCAGAGACATGAATTTAAATGAGATTGCATTGTTCTGAATTGATTGGAATTGTTGGCTTTTATAATACTTTCCTTTTGTAAGAGACCACGAAGCTGTTGGATGCTATTAAAAACTAAACTGGTTCAGTAATGTCCCTCAGGGAAGGAAACCTTCCAACCGTACTCAGCCTGGTCTTTATGTAACCCCAGCCCCCAATGCTCCCCCCACCCCAGCTGAAGCTGTTGACTCTTAACAACCTAGCAAGTCACTCAGTTGTATCAAACCACTTTGGCATGGACTGCAATGATTCAAAATGGCGACCCAACTCAATGTTCTCAGGGCAGCTAGGGATGGGTGATTGACAGCCTTGCCAGAAATGCCCATGCCTTAAGAATAAATTTTTTAAAAGTACATAAAACCTAAAATAAAACAGGACGTGCTGAAAATAGCAGATAAAGCATACACCTGTGGAGAGAGAAACAGAGCCAACAGTCCCACATAGCATTGTGGTCAGAAAATTAAAAACTCATTGGATCCAAGGAAAAGTGGCAAGTTAGATTCAAAATTGGCTTAGTTGCAGGAAGTAAAGGTTTATGGTCAACCAATATTTTCATGACTGGAAGGCTATTTCCAGTGGGGTTGAAGAGGCATGTCATGATGCATCATGGGATTACCCAGGCTTGGCCAAGTTGCAAAAATAAGTTTTAAATGTGTTTGCAGTTAAAAAAACTAGAATGAATATAATCCCAAAAGATGGTATATATAACCAACAGAAACTGTGTAACTTCAAAATGTCTTTTAGAGCATACTGAAAGAGCATTTCCCATGTGTGCACACTTGCAATAAATAAAGAACTATTGCTGAATCTACCAATGGTCAACTTTGTGTCAAGTGCATTTTAGATACTCCACAACAGGGTTCTGCAGAGTTCATTACCGGGTCCCTTGCTGTTTGTGATATATATCAATGATTCAGACTTAAATGTAGGTAACATGATTAAGAAGTTTGCAGGTGATACAAAAATTAATTGAATGATTGATAATGAGAAAGAAAGCTGTAGTGTGCAGGAAGATATCAATGGACTGGTTAGATGAACAGAAAAGTGACAATGGTATTGAATCCAGAGAAGTGTGGGGTAATGTATTTGGGGAGACAAATAAGGCAAGGGAATATACAATAAATAGTAGGATTTTGAGAAATGTAGTGGAGCAGAGTGCCCTTGGAGTGTATGCCTACAGATCTCTGAAGGTGGCAGGACAAATAAATAAGGTGGTAAAGAAGGCATACGGGATATTTTCCTTTATTGCCTGAGAAGGATGCTATCACAGTAGAGAGGGTATTGAAGAGATTTATGAGGATATTGCCAGGAATGGAGAATTTTAGCAATGAAGAAAGGTCAAGTAGCTGGGGTTGTTTTCTTTGGAACAGAGGAGGTTGAGGGGAGACTTAACTGAGGTGTATAAAATTGTGAGGGATCTGGGTAAGATGGTTGGAAGAACCTATTTCCATTAGCAGAGAGACCAATAACCAGGTGACATCAACTTAAGGTAATTGGTAGCAGGAGTAGAGGGGAGTTGAGGAGTAATTTTTTTCACCCATAGGGTGTTGGAGGTCTGGAACTCACTGTCTGATAGCATGATAGAGGCAGAAACCTGCATCATATTAAAAAAATCACTTGGATATGTATTTGAGATGCTGTAATCTACAGGGCTACATACCAAGATCTGGAAGGTGGGATCAGACTGGATAACTCTTTCTTGGTTGGCACGGACATGATGCACCAAATGGCCTCCTCCTGTGCCATAAATCTTTGTTTATGTTTCTACATTTCAGGTCAGTCACCATTCAACAGAACAAGCCTGAAATGTTAATTCTGTTTCTCTCTCCACAGATGTTGCCTGACTGGCTGTTTCTTTCCAGAATCAGCAATATTTTGCCTTTGTATTAGAGATAAAGCCCATTTCTTCTCCACTTGAAGATGGATTTTCATTGTCTTGTTTATAAAACCTTGATTGATATTGAATTAAGGATAATCAGCATTATTCTGAAACTGTCAGGCATGGGTTGATTGGGAACATTCAAGGTAATTCACATTGTGCTGTCGGTGCTTTAGAAATCAATGAACTGTAGATTTGCACTTCTAACTGTTGTGTGAATTATTTTCAAATCGACCTGGGTTAAAATCAAAGAATTAAATGAATTCAATCCAACTCAAATCTGGATCAAAATTCTACACTGGTAGTTAGTTATAAGTATGGTCTTAATCACCTCAACAATTAATTAAGGTTAAGCAAGCAAAACTTTGTTTCAGATTCATGGTAGAGTTAATGCTGTACAACACATCATGCATACTATTGGCATAGTTTGTGATATAAATAGAGACCCCATGTGTCCTCTTCAGAATCATTTATTGTGTGATTTAGGCAATATTTTCTCTGTTTAAAATCTTGGGGGAGAGTATCCATATGCTGAGTTGGACAGCTGTTATATCATTAAAGAAAAATTTATGCCCACTGGTGGTCAAGAGAGGTATTTACCGGATGGTTTCCTGGAGCAGTCATTGGTGTAAATTGCATGTGAAATGGATTTAAGCTGCTGCAGTGCACAAGTGGGCTGCAGCTCTTAAAAAGACAGTTCAGACTGAACATCTCAGCAAAACTGGGAAACAAGCTGGTAAGGAAGAAGCAGCACTTGACTCACTCACTTGGGTCTCACTGCACATTTCCTGAATCTTTTTCTCTAACATTTCAAGTATGTCCGCAGCAAATTCTTTGCAGCAAGTAGCCAAATAAGGCTGAAAGGAATGGCATCCAGGCAAAGCAGGACTCTTTTTTAAAAAAACTCATTGTCATGCCTTTCTTGAGGAAGTCAAAATAAAGAGGTGCATATGTCTAGGTGGTCCATGCCAGCAACCCTGGCAGGATAGCACTTGTGCAATCTGGAAGGAGATGGAAACGGCATTGAGCGTCAACTTTCTCACCCCCCAAGCCTGCTGACCAGTGCCACAAGAAGTTCAGCAACCACAGCTTGCCCACTGTAGATGCCATACTTGTACAATTAACCTTCAGGGCAGCAGTATATGCCAGACCTCTGGCCTTCATCCTCAGAATATTGTGTCATTGGAATGTGGGAGGCATTAAAATCTGACCAAGAGTGAATGAGGCATGAAGCAAGGAAGCAGCTTCCTGCCAAAGCAAGCTGTCCTGAAATGAGTTGCCTCGGTCCCATGGCTGTTTTGTAGAGCAGGAGTAGCCAACCACCTCTTATGATTCTGGCACTTAAGGGAAGCACTGGAATAGATGAAAGAGACATATGTGTAGGCACTCTGGAAAGCATAGTGTTTAGACAGAATTTAGCTGTCATCTGCTTCCTTTGGACTTCAGTGTGATGGGTTACTTTGTTATTCATGGACACTACAGCCATACAGGGAAGGGGGTACTTGTATGGTGCAGAATTATTCACTCAGGTGATGATGACTGGCATGTTCATTGAGAGATAAAGCATCCAGGTGAGTTGAGTTGTAGCATAGGCGTTGGATTGGAATGGTGGAGAAGGAGGGAAAATGATGATGTCAAATGCTCTGCTATACAGAAGTGAAGACTTGAACGAGGAGATGTGTTCTGATGCCTCACACAACAGTCACAGAGAATGTTTCTGAGTGCAGATCATCATAATATTCTTCTTCGTAAAGCTCTTGATCCAGTGGAGTCACTGCTTCCTTGCCAGCCAGCAATAGAGCCCATCTCTTCAGGAATGGCAAAGTTGTAAATAATCATGACATACCGCAGACTCCCTCTCAAACTGACCAGGCAGTGAAAACGTACCTTTTAAAGGTCTTGATAGTCTTCTTGATGACCAACCTTGTAAAGATATGTGCCTTGGCCTAGCTCTCAGAGGAAACAACTGCAGGTGTCTTAGGTAGAAAAGCAAAACAAAACATGCAAAAATAGTGTTTCACAGCTGCAGAAATCCCTATTCAAACTCCTGAGACACTTCAGGCTTGGAAACCCTAACTTCAGCTTATATCAGCTGGTCCTGGCAGCTGTTGTGCCATATAAATCTCAGCCTGAGTCACCCAGAGTATATTATGAGTGTAAAACTAGGAAATTCAAAGCTGTTCAGCCCAAAAGAAAATGGCAATTGTGGTTTTTCTACTATGTTATTAACTGCTGGACCATTCCCTCCCAGTGGGGAGTTAAAATTGCTCCTCTACCCCACCCCGCCCCCATGCCAGACCCAGTCATTCCCCTGTCCTCTAGGCAATGTAGGTACATAATCCTGATAGGGACAAAGTAAAAACCAAGGGTGTAGTACAAGGGTGTTTGGCACAGCAAGGGTTAATGTGGGACTGGAGAACAGTATGATGTAGAGAGACACATGACATTAGATAGGAGACAGAGTTGTAAGGAGAGAGTCAAAGAGAAAGTCAGCATGCAATTAGCTCCTTGTTTGGACTATACTTTGTACCTGTGAATATAGTTATGTATTACTAATAAACACTATTGTTAACCTTACAAGCCTGCACCTCTTAGAGAGACCTATCGGAAAGCCCTTACAATAAAGGGTAACCATGAAAGTCCCTCCTCTGCAAAAAGAAATGATCAAAACAGTTTGTGATATGTTCTATTACAATGCAAAATGCCCTATGTGTAATATTTGAAGGTTGAATGTTGTACCCTAGGGGTGGAGTTCTCAGTACTTTTCCAGTGTGCGAATGTACACCATCTAATATACAAATATTTATAGTTTCATCCACAATATCAGAAAGGTTAGTGAGATCACAAGGAAGCATTAAAAGGCAATGCAACTGA
Source organism: Cetorhinus maximus (assembly GCF_964194155.1). NCBI lineage: Eukaryota > Metazoa > Chordata > Chondrichthyes > Lamniformes > Cetorhinidae > Cetorhinus > Cetorhinus maximus. The sequence continues at coordinate 355,319 of NC_135887.1, forward strand.
TTCAAAACACACTCCAAAAAATAATTAAGCTTTTTTCCATGATCCTCATGCAGCACTCAGAACCTTTTGTTCTGCTTAGTTCCAAAGAGACTGAGAGAGTTGGTGAAACATAATTAATTGCTACAGGGATTGCTCAAGACCGATGTAGCTTTTTTATCAACTTGCTCCATGAGTTATCTAACGTCTCGCTCCTGGCGTAAAGCTGGTTACTGTACGTCACGCACTCTGTTCGACAAGAAACAGACTGTGTGCAAAACGGCATTTTTACTGATCAGCTGAGTTCTTCATTTCTTGTCACAGAACTTCCTCTTAATCCTAACAACTACTGACATTCATCGCAGTCAACTCTCCAAATAAAAAAACACTATTTATTTGTCTGTATTAAAGGAGGTCACAACTATAATTAAATCCAATGTTAGAAAATCATCTTGGTCTGTTTGAGTGCAGAAGTGCAGGTGCACAGATTAACAGTGTAAAACCAGTGATATAGGTTGGTAGTGGTAGAATGAGTATAATTAGCCCTAAACTGGTGAGGGCAGGTCCTGCGGTGATGAGTACGTTGGCTGGGACCCCCCAGAGTCCTTGTAGCATGAAGGTTAGAATGTGACAGTGTACTTTATCTATTATCCCTTCCAATCATGCAACTTGAATTGCTCAAAGAAATACAAGTACCTCATATTTCACTTTCATCCTGACAGGACTATATAAAACTCCTGCATCAGTTACACAGCAGCAGCAAAACCACAACCAATAGCGTGATCACAGCAGGACGTACTTAGCAGCTGCACCATTGCTACTTACAATAACTACACTTTTCAACCACAGAGAGCTATTTATGCCCACACATACCTGACCACGAGAAATGCCAAGAATACACTTAAAAATACATTTAATGTCCCAGCCCAGAAATAGCTGTTTATTTTCTTCACCGTGAGGTGAAACAACATCACAGGATCTGTGAAAATATAGTATTGTTTTGATATGCATAGTGTTATCATTATTGAACTAACCTCATCAAATGTTAATTGTTGACAGATTGATGGTTATCAGAGGATATGCAGTTCATCAGTAGTGATACCCAGAAAAATAATTGAGGAAGTAGACCACATGAAACACTAATCCTGTGAGTGCCTTTCAGTGACAGACAGGGACTAGACTGAGCCTTTTGGCTTTTTTCTGGTGCAATTCTATTTCATTTGAGATTTGCATTGGTCATGCTTAATGTATTGATTAGAATACACATTACAAACCTGACTGTAGAAGTCAAATTGATGAATTTAACAAACCTGTTAGGGTTGTTTTGCATACTGGTGTACTTGTGGTCCAATTACCAAAAGCCTTGTCTAGAGCTCAAGCATAATTGGTGTTGAGGACCATGTTTACTGCAGGCATGTTTGAAATTTGAATCTGTTACAAGCACAAATAGCAATGTGGGAATATGATGCAGTAGCAATAGCAGGAACTTGGCTTAAAAATGGTGAAGACTGGACGTTTGACATCCAAGGATACAAATTGTTCAAAAAAGATGGGGGAGGATAAGTCATAGAGTCATAGACGTCTACGGCACAGAAAAAGGCCCTTTGGCCCATCGAATCTGTGCCGGTCAAACAAGTACCTAACTATTCTAATCCCATTTTCCAGCACTAGGCCCATTGCCTTGTATGCCATGGCATTGCAAGTGCACATCTAAATACTTCTTAAATATTATGAGGGTTTCTGCCTCTACCACTCTTTCAGGCAGTGAGTTCCAGGTTCCCAACACCCTCTAGGTGAAAAAATTCTTCCTCACATCCTCTCTAAGCCTCCTGCCCCTTACCTTAAATATATGCCCCCTGGTTATTGATCCCTCCACCGAGGGGAAAAGTTCCTTCCTGTCTACCCTATCTATGCCCCTCATAATGTTATACACCTCAATCATGTCCCTCCTCAATCTCCTCTGCTCCAGGGAAAATAACCCCAGTCTATCCAATCTCTCCTCATAACTAAAACTCTCCAGCCCAGGCAACATCCTAGTAAATCTCCTCTGCACTCTCTCTAATGCAATCACATCCTATAATGCGGATTCCAGAACTTCACGCAATACCCTAGCTGTGGCCTAACCAGCATTTTATACAGTTCCAGTATAACCTCCCTGCTCTTATATTCCATGCCTCAGCTAATAAAGACAAGTATCCCATATGCCTTCTTAACCACCTTATCTACCTGTCCTGCTACCTTAAGGGTCCTGCGGACATGCACACCAAGGCCCCTCTGATCCATGGTATTTCCCAAGGTCCTACCATTCGTCGTGTATTCCCATGCCTTGTTTGTCCTGCCCAAATGCATCACATCACATTTATCCCGATTAAATTCCATTTGCCACTGATCAGCCCATCTGACCAGCCCGTCTATATCCTCCTGTAATCTAAGGCTATTGTCATCACTATTTACCACCCCACCAATTTTTGTGTCATCCGCGAACTTACTGATCAACCCTCCTATATTCAAGTCTAAATCGTTTATATATACCACAAACAGCAAGGGACCCAACACCAATCCCTGTGGAACCCCACTGGACACAGGCATCTAGTCACAAAAACACCCCTCGACCATCACCCTCTGCTTCCTGCCACTCAGCCAATTCTGGATTCAATTTGCCAAATTGCCCTGGATCCCATGGGCTCTTACCTTCATTATCAGTCTCCCATGCGGGACCCTATCAAAAGCCTTGCTGAAGTCCAAGTAGACGATGTCAAATGCATTGCCCTCACCTACAAACCTGCTCAGCTCTTCGAAAAATTCAATCAAATTGGTCAGACATGACCTCCCCTTAACAAAACCATACTGACTGTCCTTGATTAATCCCTGCCTCTCCAAGTGTAGATTAACTCTGTCCCTCAGAATTGCTTCCAATAGTTTCCCCACCACTGAGGTTAGACTGATTGGCCTGTAGTTCCCTGGTTTATCCCTTCCTCGCTTAAAAGGGAGGTGGGGTAGCAATATTGATTTAGGGAAGACATTGTCATGATGAAAACAGAGGATGTCCTTGAGGAGCTAAGGACAGAATCTATTTAGTTAGAGTTGAGAAGCAAGAAAGGTGTGATCACACTATAGGGGTATTCCACAAGCCTCCAAATATTGAGAGAGAGGAACAAATCTGCAGAGAAGTTGCAGAGACATGCAAGAACAATAGAGTGGAGATATTGAGCTCTTTAATTACCTAAATATTGATTGGGCAAAATGTTGGAGCAAAGATAAAGGAGAGGGAGGAATTTCTGAAATGTGTTCGGGAGAACTTCCTTGACCAGAATGTCATCTGTTTAAATAGAAAGGAGGCATTGCTGGATCTGGTGCTGGGGAATGAGGTGGACCAAGTGTCTGTGGCAGAATGACTATTGTATCATAAGGTTTAGATTAGTAATGGAGAAGAGCAAGGAACAATCTAGCCAGGGTAAAATTAAACCAAAGAATGACAGGAAAAGCTGTATGGAACAATGGATGACCTTTAAAGATTTGTTTCAGGTATAGGCTAGATAATTTCAACAATGGTAGTAGGTAGGGGAACCTAAGCCAGGAATGAGGGAGATAGAGAATATGATGAAACAAAAAAGAGGGTGTATAATGAATGTCAGGTGAATTCTTTAAGCGAGAACCAGGCCAAATACAGTAAGTTGAGAGGGGAAGAGAAGAGGAAAATAAGACCGACAAAGGGAGAATTGAAAATAGAATGACGGTTAATATAAAAGGGACCTCAAATCTTCTACCAGCATGCAAATACTAAGTGGGTAGTAAGAGGCAGAGTGGATCCTGTTAGGGACTAAGAGGGTGCTAAATGCTTAGGGGTGCAGGATACTTAATGAATGCTTTGTATTAGTGTTTACTAAAGAAGAAAGTATTGTTAGAAGTGAAAAGTGGGGAGGTAATGGGTGGCTGAGAGGGAAGATGTACTGGAAGGCTGGCTATGCTCATTGTGGATAAGTTGCCTAGTCTGGCTGGCATGGAGCCCAAGGAATTGAGAGTGGAGACAGCAAAAGTGTTTTCTTTAACCCTCCAATCTTCCCTAGGTATGGGGGGAGGTGCCAGAGAATTTCAGAGAGGAAAATGTGCCATCTTTAATCAAGGAAGTGTGTAAAGACATTCTAATTAACTACAAATCAGTCAGATTAACATCAGTGTTGGATAAGGTTTAGAAACAACAATCAAAAAAAAAATCAACAGGCACTTGGAGAGATTTGAGTTAATTAAGGATAGCCAGCACAGATTAGTAAAAGGCAGATTATGACTATAATTGGATGTTTTTTGAGGAAGAGAAGGTTTGGCAGAAGGGACTGGAGAGTCAATTTAGACTAAATGGCACAGTTTTAAGGAGTATGTGCAGACAGAGGGACCTGGGGACTCATGTACATACACCTTTGAAGGTGGCTGGGCATATTGAGAGAGTAATTAGCAAAGCATATGGAATATTGGGCTTCATTAATCGAGGTATTGAGTACAAAAGTACAGGAGTTACATTTAACCTTTCTAAAGCTAAAGGCCACAACTAAAGTTATTGTGTCTAGAATGAGAAGCAGAACAAACATAAGATTTGAGAACAACACCAAGGTGTTGGCTGCTATCAAGAACCATGGAAGTTGGAGAGCCATCATCACCAGCATTGTAAAATGTAGCACCTGAGGGAGGAGAAGGTTGAAGAAGGGAACACAATGGATGTTGTCTATATGGATTTTAAGAAAGCATGTGATGAAGTAACACATAAAAGGCTGGTTATCAAAATTGAGGCTCATGAAAAAGTGTCAACTTGGATTTTAAAAATTTACTTAAAGACAGAAAACAGCAGGTCATGGTAAATGGTTGTTTTCAGAGTGCAGGATGATGGACAATGATGCTCCATAAGGGTCAGAGCTAGGACCAGTTCTTGTTTGAGATATATAAGTTGAATATTGGAATACAGAGTAAAATTTCAAAATTTGCATTGATCCCAAACTTGGAAGTGTCGCAAACAATGAGGATGGCATCAATGCAATAGAACATAGGCTAGCAGAATGAGCAGAGAGTGGCAGATGGAATTTAACATACAGAAATGTGAGGTGGTGCATTTTGACAGAAGGGATAGGGAATGGTAATATAGACTCAATGACACAGGCCTAAGGAGTGTGCATAGATCTTTGAAGGTGGTAGGACAGATTGAGAGCGCAATCAGCAAAACATTTGGGATATTGGGCTTCCCAGATAGAGGTATTGAGTACAAAAGCAGGGAAGTTAGGTTGAATCTTTATAAATCTCTGATTAGGCCACAAAAAGAGTACTGCATCCAGTTCTGGTCACCACACTTTGGGAACGATATGTGAGTTCTGGAGAGGATGCAGACGAGATTTACCAGAATGGTTCCAGGGATGAGGGATTTTAGCTACAAGGTTAGGTTGGAGAAGCTCATAAGATCATAAGAAATAGGAGCAGAAGTAGGCTCCACCATTCGATAGGAATATGACTGATCTGATTGTGGCCTCGCCTCCATTTTCCTGACTGTCCCCCATAACCAGGGTGACCAACCATCTTTTATTTTAAGGGATTGTCCCGTATTTGAGGCCACTGTTCTGTGTTGCACATCGAATGCTGCCAGGATGCTGTTTTTCCTGTAATTTGGACCTTCAAATCTTGTGCATGCGCAGTACCCACACTCAGCCTGTTAGCACTCCCCACCCCACTCTCTCAGCCCTTGCAGCAGCACCCCACCGCCTCCCTGTACTCTAACAGACCTCCATGCCAAAGTGTCCCTTAATCTTCTCTGTGAGAGTTGTTCACCATGTGCATAACTCTTGACTCTCTTGGTCATCAAAAATCTGTCAAACTCAATCTTGAATATATTCAATGACCCAGCCTCCATTGGTCTTGGTGAAAGAGAGCAGAAGCATTGTCCCAACATTTACCCTATCAAACATCCTCAGAATCTTATGTTTGAAAAAGATCACCTCTCATTCTTCTAAACTCCAATGAGTATAGGCCCAACCTGCCCAACCTCTCCTCATAAGACAACCCCTTCATCCCAGGAATCAGCCTAATGAACCTTCTCTGAAGTGTTTCCAATGCAAGTAAATCTTGCCTTAAGTGAGGAGACCAAATCTGGGGTTGTTCTCCCTGAAGCTAAAGAGATTGAGGGGAGATTTGATAGAGGTGTACACGATTATGACAGTTTGATAAGGTAGACAAAGAAAAGCTGTTCTCATTAGCTGATGGTACAAAGAGTATGGGACACACCTTGAGCTTTTGCCAAGTGGGGATGTGACGAACAACAATTTTGCGCACACAATGGTAATGACCTGGAACTCTCTGCCTAAAAGGACGATGGAAATAGAGATGATCAATGTTTTCAAAAGGAAATTGGATGAGCACTTGAGCAAGATAAACTTATAGGGCTACAGTGATAGAACTGGAAATGGGACTGATTGGATCACACTACAGAGAGCTGGCATTGATTTGATGGGCTGAATGGCCTCCCTCTGTTCCATAATGACTATATAGCCAAGATTTTGCAGCCCAACAACAGAGGCAGATTAGGTTGAATCTTTACAAACCTCTGATTATGCCACAAGAGCATTGTACCCAGTTCTGGTCACCACACTTTGGGAAGGGTGTGTGGGTCCTGGAGAGGATGCAGTTGAGATTTACCAGAATGGTTCCAGGGATGGTGAGGGTGAGGGGTAAATTGGGTGAAAGTGATGAGGGGGGTTGGGAGGGCAGAAAGAGGGATGAAGGGGTGAGGGTGTGGTGGCTTTACACTGATCTGCAGGTTTAACTTTGTTTGGAGGAGCTGCTGATTAAGAACCAGACTGAAGTTTCTGTGAATGTAGGTGGGCCCACATCCACTTCCACTTTTGCCTCCGCCTCTGGCTTGCTCCTTGATGGCATGTCAAAGCCATCCCACCCTCCAGGAGATGAAGATCCTGCCAGCCAACATTGCAGTGACGGAACGGGATCACAATGGGAAAATACCGGCCTATGACCTGATGCTACATTATATGCATAACTTGTATTATAAGCAGCAAATTCACAAAATGGCTTAGTTTTATAATTAGCTTAATATAGATCTCAAAAATAAAGCCATTGCAAAATAATTAATTTGATCCTGTGCAGATTATTTTCTTCAGGTTTATTTAAATCTGTGGCTGTAGCAGATATGCCATAACTTAGTTGATAACTTTTATTAGCCCTCAGCCCTCTACTCCAGCACTGTGAATGCTTTAGCTATTGAATCTAAACTCCTGATGGCAACTCTTTTGAATTCAAATATTCTTGGAAACGCTGTGTTAGAACATGGGTATCTGCGATCCAAACAATGTTTTATCCATTTCCCAATAGGAATTTCAAACGCGACTAACTCTAATCAATTATTCCACCATCATTCTTACATTGCTCCTGTAGGCTAAGACCTGTCTTATTGTCGGAGATTTTAGTAAAACACCAGCAAACAGGCCATTACTGCCCTACCTTATTCACAATGCAACCGAGAATATCCAACAATATTGTAAGCTCACATTATCCACCTGTGACTAATATCTACACTGCATTGTAACAACTTAATTTAATTTGGGAAGGGGAAAATCATCATTTTAATTGATATTACTGATTGTTCAGGATCCATGAAATTAAAAGAATAAGGGCCTGGTTTTTCTTCCTTTGACTGGTTTTACGCAGAAAGCTATGAAATGAATTTATCCTTACTGTAGCGGGAGGAAAAGAAAGATGTCTGAGATTGTCTGATCAATGCTCAGAATCCTCAAACATTCAGACTCCTCCATTGCCGTATCAGAAGTAAGGGAAGGAGAAAGTTAGCTTTGAAGGGACACACAAATATATGCCCCAAGAAAGAAGTGTGACAGGAAGAAACACAAGTGTTGTCCAAAAAGTTTGTTTATCAATGATAGGGCTTGTGTGGCATGAACTGAGCTGAGGTGAAGGAATGCCTGTGAGAAACTTTAGTGGAGTATCTTCAAAATGGGAGCCTTGGTAACTGTGGAGGAAAGCTACAGGTCAGCACCTTACTGAGCTTGTATTGTAACCAAAGGTAAGCTATCACTATACGATGGAGCTTTTCTGGGTGAAGCTTGTTCTTATTAGATGTACATGAAGATATCTTATCTCTTGGGTAACCACTTCCTGAAGTAGGACTTCAGCTGTACATTCACCCCGTTGTCCTTTCTCTAATACCTCTTCCTCCTCCAGACCATCAATCCTTTGGAAACTCTGAAATTGTGCACTATTCAGTAAATGACAATAAAGCCTGAGCCCTAGGCTGGGTCTGGGCTGGAGTGCTTTCCCAGATCTGTCATAACATGTAACTTGAGACTCCAAAAATACCAATACCGTTCAATGACAATTAGGATGGTAGTGTGACCCTCATTGTAATGATGGGCCCTTGGGGTTTCCTAGGAAGTGAACCATAAGCCACTGTGGTGGATCTCCAATTTACCATCCAGACACTTGTCTTTCACCAGTGTACAGGTGAAGTATATTTGACTGTTGTAAAGTGACAGAACTGTGGCAGCTGACATGTATGGTGGCTGATATCACACTCTGCCTGTGAAATCTTTTTCTCTTCATACAAATTGATGGTGTTCTTAATTGGAACATGAATGGTAATGTGGGTGAAGTCCATGTCCCTTGCACACGAAGAAGTGCTGCTGATCAGCACAGTTCACCATCCTCTTAAGCCGCTGTGTCAAGCTATTGCCAGGGACTCAGACAAACATGCTTTATATATCAGTGGAGAGTTACTGGCTGACGTTGCAGAATGTCCCCTGCAGCCCACTGTTCACCTCTGCTTTGACATTGCAGCCTTGGCCTTGAGAAAGTAGCCTGTCATCCTTCTACCTTTACCAATTGATAGTAGTCTTCTGTAAGCCAGCTGCTATGTAGGGATGATTATTTAGCATGTATATTATCTGGCTGTGAAGATTTGACCAGTTCATTTACATGAAATATTTACATCTAAACATTGTGTCATCATGTTAACATGAGCATAATATCCATTTGCATATATTTCCATTTCCATACATAGTGACATGATGTATCATTATATCATAGTCAGCACATACACTATTCAGCAGCTTATTTATTGTTCTGATGATGGCTCATCACGATCTGAACTCTGTTTCTCTCCACAGGTGCTGTCTGATTTGCTGAGTATTTTCAGCATTTTCTGTTTTTATTTCAGATTACCAGCATTCGCAGTGGTTAACTTCATCTTTATGCTATCACTAGCTATGTGAGACTGGGAGCTGATGGCTGAAGAGCAATACAAAAGCAAAATACTATGGATGCTGGAAATCTGTAGGGGGTCCAGGGTTATGGGGGACAGGCAGGAAAGTGGAGTTAAAACCTCAATCATCTCAGCCATGATCTCACTGAATGGCAAAACAGGCTCGATGGGTCAAATGGCCTTCTCCTGCTCCTATTTCTTATGATTTTATGGTCTGATGATTCTACATCTTAATCATTACAGACCTATCCATTATAATGTTACAGAAACATCTAAAGCTTTGAGAATTTATACTTAACAAAACTGCATGGAATGCCATAATTATGCAAGGATGTGGCATTCAATTCACACGTGTTCACATGAGTGAAATTAGCAATACTATATCACTTCCTGTGTGCCCTGTGATTCACAACATCAGTAAAAGAATCTGGAAACTATAAGGTTTCCTCAGAGGCTCCTAAAATGTGTCTAGTCTATGTTGGTAGTGACTCATTTCCCCTCTGATTTTAACACACGCTCTTTCATTTGAGATGGTAGAATGTGATGTTTCCTAAGACTTTAATTTAAAAAGCTGACTGCCGGGTGGGGAAAGCTTCAGAATGTCCCATTGACAATAACCCTACTTAACAGATTGGCAGTGGCAAAATATTTTACCAAAATTTTCTTATGATGTTAGCATGGGGTTGAAGTGAAACTGATTGATATATTTCTCAAGTTGGGGATGACCAAATCTTGAATAATTTGTTTGTTTTCAAGCCATGAATGATACGTTTGAAACTATGGATGAAATCTTTAAAAATGCCATGCCCCACATCCTGGATGAAGTTATTCATGCCACAGGAAATTGTTGAAATTGTAGCAGTAAAATATTAAAGGTTGGTTTTCCCCAGTCAATTCAGGCCCTAAATATAAAATAATCTTCTGTGTTCAAGCAAACACCACAAGGCATAAGATATTCCTGCTTATATCATTTCCATTTAATCATAGTCCAAGTGTGTCTATTGGATGTCTATTTGTTACTGAATTTGAAAATATAAATTGTAAAACATTTAGCCATTGGTATATTGCTTTGATTTGAGATCAACATATAGCCTGTGGCAATAAGGGAAGCATTAGCAGATATCACAATGACACAATTTGCAATAAAAGCCAGGTTTTCAGCAGCTGATTAATGCAATATGCTTCCTCATCCTTACAAAAATCTGTCAATTATTAATCTGAACATGACACTAACTCATTTAAACACATGCGCTCAAACGTAAAATGACGCACGATGATGTCAGGCGAGCGTCCTGATGTCATCACACGCTCACGTGATATTTTGGTTGGCAGGTGCATGTGGGAGTCGACAGTGCGCCCGCCGACAATTAACAGGCCTATTAAGGCCATTAAAATAATAATTAAATGGAAATTTTCGCTGCCCGTCCAACCTTACGGTTGGCGGGAAGGCGAATTGGCCGGGCAGCCTTTGGATTTTTTATGAAATCTTATCCACGGGCGGGATGAGGTTTCCAACAGAAATTAAAAATACAATTAAAATGTTCGAATCGCATTTATAACATGTCCCTGCTCATGTAACAGAATTGCATGAGGGGATGTTTTTAACATTTTAAATCCTTTATTTGTGTTTTTAAAGATCTTCAGCTCCCTGATGCAGCTCTGTGCCTTCAGGGAGTTTTCAGCGCACACACCCGCATGCATGCGCCAACTTCCACACACGCCCTCTTCCTGCCCCCACTCCGGCAACACTCAGCGTGCGATTCACACGCTGGCCTTTAATTGGCCAACCAGCATGAAATCGAGGTCGAGGCCCAATTGCAGGTGGCAGTCAACTTTGTGACTGCTCCTGGGCCCAGCTGCCCGACAAAGTAAAAATCCTGCCTATAATTACTTAGTGATTTAGCCCGATTAGTGTTATACTGGTGTCGTATGATGAATTTGGGTGAAATTTCCATCAGAATCTGTGTAAAGCCACCACAAATTTACAGTATGATATTGCCAATTTGCAAGTCAGCCCCCAGACACATTGACAGTCAATAGTGATCAGTCTGCAAATTCAAGTTAGGTTGACTCCAATAAGCACAATATTGGGCACTAGCTGCAATGCATGTTTCATTAAAGGTTCTTAAGTGTATTTCTTTTTTTAATCTTCACATTGAACTCCACTGTTACCAATAACGAAAGCAAAAGGCTTCTCTGAAAGCCAAAATGATAACTAGTTCATGGTGCATTAAATATGCCGTTATTGATTTTCTGTAAAATCATAAATATTTTTAACTGACTACAGTTATTTATATTTAAATGTAATGCTTGCTAATTGTTCATTTTTACTAAATTATTTGATGCTTGTGTGGCAAACTAGTAGGTAACACATCACCAAAGGTGCAAACAATATGACATCATATTAATTTACAATTTGTATTCTCTGTTTTTATATACAATATGTATATTTCACATTCTGCCCTTCATGTTTGCTATAAAAAAAGAGTTATGTTTTAGTGTGAACATGGCAATATTTCACAAACTCAGAGTGCTCACAGTTTTATTGCTATATGAATCTGTTTATACTCTTTTTAAGAATTCAAAAACTGAGAAAATACTGACAGGCCAATATCTGCTCACCTCACTTCTTAATGAATTTGAACCCAAATCCCTACTCTTCCTGCCCCTCCTCTCAACCTCCGAGGAAAGGCAAAAATTGAGAGCAAAAGCCAATTGGGAATTGCTGTCAAAATGTTCTCAAACTTCAAAATTCCTCAAAGGTGATAAAGTTATCCTCAGGAGGTCCAAACCCATCAGTAATTAGACAAATTCCTGGCTTACTTCTGTTGTGATTGAACAGGCTTCTAGAAATCCATTTCCAAGCACTATAAGGAGTCAGTCCTCTTCATCTTCAAAGTGCTACTCCACAGGCCCATTGCCCTCTTTGAAAACTTAACCTTCTACACCTTCTACACTGCCCGTTTGCTCTATTTAAATGGAGCCATAGTTTAGGATTGAACTATCAACGAATACATTAAAAATGATAAATTAAATAGTGTTTCCTATGATAATTTTGTTAGCTACTTGATCATTTGTTTTGTCCTTATGCATTTTTAAGATGGCAATCACACAAGTACAGCAATTGAGTGGTAAAGATTGAATGAATCTTTGTTTTTACAGTACAAATCAGCCTAGTGGCTCCTACGTAACACAACTGGTGGAGAAGAAAATTAATTAGAAACATGTCATGTGAGGGAAGTGTAGGAGAGTTCATTTCAACTGACTTTTCATTGCGTACAATAGCAAAAGTGACACATTTGTCAAACCCTTGAAACCATATAATTAAAGAAACTATAAAATGGAGTAGCTTTTTAAATAAAAGCAACATGCAGTGCCCGATAGCACATGGCCAATGATAAGTTGAATTCAGAGCAGTCCTCTGTAATTCTTTATCTGTAATATATTTCCATGCATCAATTATCAGACTGCTTGTCTGACACCCAGTACTGAGTGAGCAGAAATTTCCTCCAATTTTTTATTACAAGGCCAAAGCCATTGGGCTGAATTTTACAGCAGGGCACGTTGATCGTGCCTATCCCCAGCCCCAGAAGAAAAGTCGGTTCCAAACTGACTGACTTTAAATAAGCAGCAGGACTTGTGCCCCTCAGTGGAAGGAAGTTCCGCCCTCGGGAGCTGCCAGCCAATCTAATGACTGACAACTCCAGCAGTACCAGATCTCAGTAGCGGAGGCTGCTGGGACTGCAAGGAGGTCCACGGAAATCAAGAATGGACACTGGACCCAGGTAAGGCGAAGGCTGTTATGGCGGGGAGGGATCGGGCATCCTAGGAGGAGCGAGAGGGGTGGGGGCGTGGGTTTTGTAGGCCAAGCAGGAAGGCACAAATGAGGTTAACATTCTTAGGGATGGGGAGTGACCCTGATGCATACAGGGCACCCCATGAATGGTGACCTCCCACCCTGCCCGCCTTTTCACCAAATATGTTTTTTTTTTTAAAATGCTTTCCCACTCTCGCCTGCCTACCACTGCTCAGCATATTAAGGCAGTGGAGGCAGATTGAGGGCCTTAAGTGGGAAATAATTGGCCACTTGAAGCCCTCAATAGGCCTAAGGGTGGGCAGGCTAGTGGGCACCTTAGTTAGTGGACACCCCCGTTGTAGTAATTGTAGCTTTAAGGAATGTAGTGACTGTAGCTTTAAGACTTATTGTGTTGTATAGTATCACATGACAGTATGAACGAATGAGCTCTAAGCACAGGGAACCTGAGAGTGGGAGTTCTTCTTCTAATTTTGGGGCTTGATGGAAACATGTAACTGCTGCTGCAGCCTGTAAATAAAGTTTGATGTCTCTAATGAGAAACCTGTCTGGAAAATCAAGTCCATAACACCCGTATTATGGCAACCAGGTCAGGAGCGGGCCCAAAGGCAGTGGGTTTGCTACCCCACATAATTTAAGTGCCGCTCAACTGCCTGAGGCTGAACCGGCTGCTTGCAACTTTGTATTTGACCCAAGCTGAGCTTCTGACCACTTATCTGGCCATCATTAAGATGGCCTGTTTTCACCTCCATAATATCACCTGACTCCTCCCTGCCTTGGCTTATCTGTTGCTGAAACTGTCATCCATGCCTTTGATTCTAGACTATTCCTGTTTTAAATTGTACTGTTCTGTTTTGTCTTTGAAGCTTTGTGCCTCAGCCCTGGATTGTGGCCACCGTCCAGTGATTTTCAATAGAAGGTGCCAGAATGGAAGTCTTTTAACTACACTGAAGCTGCAACAGTTTGGTGACCCATCTGATCTGAGAGAAGCAGTTAGATACATTCGATACAAGCATCCAAATGCCAGACTTTTCACTGTAAGTGAGAGCACAGGAGCTGGGCTTTTGCTCTCTTATCTCGGTGAGTGTGGATCCTCCAGTTATGTGACGTCTGCAGCCTGTATCTCGCCTGTCTTCAGGTATCAGGAATGGTTTGAAACGGGACCTCCCTGGCTTTATCACTGGTTTTTACTCCTTTACCAAAAAACGTGGCTTAGCAGGTGAGTCTAACTCAATCAGTAATGTGAAGGGTGGTTGTTACTGCATCAAGAACTGTGTAGGGTAGAAGCAGACAGTGTTTCACAATTATTTTCTATGTGGAACATTCTTGTGTTGTTGGAGCTCTAGTGACTTACAGATGAGGTCACTTCTTAATCTGTTGTAGGCCCTCCTTCAGATAATTAAGATCCATCTTCTGTTAAATGCCTCTTTTTCCAGCAGACACATTAATCTTTCGCGGATATATGTAGGCCAGGACACCCCAAACCATTTGCACAATCCTTTTCCCTTTGCGTTAAGAATGAGTGAAGGTGAATGTGTGTCACTGCTTTGCATGCAGTACGCCCGTGCACTGACCTGTGTGCAGTCCCTTTCTCTTGTATCCTGACATCATTTCCTAGGCAGGTATGAGACTGCACCAAACAAAATAGTACATCACCAAACAATGAACGCTGCCTGGCAGGATGTTTCTGTGGGGGAAGCCAAAGGGCAAAACATTTTTCTTCTGTGCAAAAGTTTGCACTTATTTTCCCCCCTCCTGTTAAATGCAATAAATGATTTCCAGCACTGCATCTAAGCCCTTGGCATACAGTTAGTGCTGCCAATTCTCTCAGCCAGCTCTTGTCTTGCCACTGCGAGCTACTACTCGTAAGACCTTACCTCCAGCAATGGCTCAATGGCTCTGTGATCGAGGCAGAATGCCCTTATGTGAGACCCTTCTTGATTTGACAATCTGAATGATTTCACACTGCTTTTCCTACTAAAAAATGTTAACATTTTCTGCTGGTATACGTACGTCACAGAAGCAACCCAGAATATTTCCTAGCAGTTTGTAGTCTTGATAAATTTTCACTTGGGCTCAGAGTTCATTATTTCCTCCATAGGATCTCCAAAGACCTCAGCATATACCTAACCTTTAAAGTATGTGCAGCTCTGTAAGGCCTGCTACTCCATTTTTATTGGGCTGCCATCATTGTACCAAACAAGAGGCCTCTGTGTCCCTGCATGTCATGCCCAGGAGATGCAAATGAGGCCTGAGACAAAATCTGGACACATGGTCCTGCTGTCAGGTACAGCACTATTTTCATGTGCTGCCCACTTGTTGCACTCATTTTCCTGGACCCCAGGAATATCGGCCCATATACACCATTTGTGCAATAACAGTTAAAGATGTAGACAATACTGGAATCTTAAGAGTTTAAAAAAGTGCAAGGCAACATAAATCACTTATAAATAAAACATTTTTTTTAAAAAACTGGCCCAAACTAAAATCCAATCGTAACTTCAGTGATGAGCAATTATTAGTAATTTCTGAGAGTTTATTGAATATAAACACACAGGGCAAATGAGCCAAATAAGGCCTGTTGAATAACTGTGTATGGATAAAGATATCATCATCACCAACCCTGGATGGGAGCATCTAGGACCAGGGGGCATAATCTCAGAGTAAGGGGTCACCCATTTAAGACAGAGATGAGAGCAGTCAATTTGTGGAATTCTTTACCGCAAAGGGTTGTAGAGGTTGGGTCCTTAAGTATATTCAAGCCCGAGATAGATTGATTTTTAATCAGTAAGGGAATCGAGGTTTATGGGGAAAAGGCAGGAAAGTGGAGTTGAAGATTATCAGATCAGCCATGATCTCATTGAATGGTGGAGCAAACTCGATGGGCCGAATGGCCTTCTTCTGCTCCTCCACCTCATGGTCTTAAGTCAGGAGTGTGATGGAATATTCTCCACTTACCTGGATGAGTGCAGCTCCAACTACACTCAAGAAGCTTGACACCGTTCAGGACAAAGCAGCCCACTTAATTGGTACCCCATCCACAAACATTCACTTCCTCCAACGCTGATGCACAGTGGCTGCAGTGTGTACCATCTACAAGATGCACTGCAAGGACACACCAAGCCTCCTTCGACAGCACCTTCCAAACCCATGACCACTACCATCCATAAGGGCAAGGGCGGCAGATGCATAGGAACACCATCACCTGGAAGTTCCCCTCCAAGTCACTCACCATCCTGACTTGGAAATATACCGCCGTTCCTTCACTGTCGCTGGGTCAAAATCCTGTAACTCCCCTAATAGTACTGTGGGTGTACCTACACCAGATGGACTGCAGTGGTTCAAGAAGGTAGCTCACCACCACCTTCTCAAGGGCAAGCAGGGATGGGCAGTAAATGCTGGCCCAGCCAGCGATGCTCGCATCTCATGAACAAATAAAAAAAAAAATATTCTTTATGGGCCAAAGTTCAAATAACCACTTTATTGGATCTGTTCGTGACTTAAGCAGTCAGTGCATGAAAGTGTTGGAGAAATGTTGATGTGGTAAGGTTCTGTTTGAAAAAAGCACCACACAGCTATGCTTTACTTCTGTTGCTGAAGGATGTGAAATTAATGCTATATGCCACCTGTTCCAGTATTTCTGGTTACATGATCACTAATTTCAAATCATATCATACTGTGCCTAAGAGTCTGCTTTCACTGTTTGACATTGTAGATTATAGAGTATGCAACAGCAAACAACATGCATATAGCGCCTTTAGCACTATTCAATGTCCCAAACATCTTTAAAGGCTTCAGAGGAATGTAATGAGACAAAAGTTAACACAAAACCAATTAAGATAAGTGACAATCAGAAAGGTTAGTTTTAAGGAGCTTTCTTAAAGGAAGTGATAGAGGTGATGTGCAATAAAGTTTATGGAGGAAATTCCAGAACAAAGACATCGCCTCCAATGTCAGGGAAAGGAAATGAGAGATGCACAAGAGGCCAATGTTGGAGGAAGACCATAAGACATAGGAGCAGAAATTAGGCCATTCGGCCCATCGAGTCTGCTCCGCCATTCAATCATGGCTGATAAGTACTCGGAGATTTGTCAGGTTAGGAAAGGTTGCAGAGATATAGAGGGATGGGACCATAAAATGATGAGAATTTTTAATTTGAGGTGTTGTGACAAAGTTGTGACAAAGGAAGTCAGTGTAGGTCAGCAAATACAGGGGTATTGGGTGATTTGAACCTGGTTGGGATAAGCCTAACAGGTAATGACATTTTTGATAGGTTGAAGCTTGTAGAAGATGGAGGATAAGAGTCTGCCCAGGACAGCATTAGAATAGTTGAGTCTAGAAGTGACAAAGGCTTGGACAAGAGTTTCGGTCGCAGATGTGCTGATGCAGGAATGGAGCAGTCTTCGTGATAGAGAAGATATGGGTTTGGAAGCTCAGCTTAGGGTTAAATAGCACACCAAGCTTATGGACAGTCTGGTTAAACCTGAGGTAGTGATTGTGGAAGGGAATGGAATCTATGGCAAGGGTACAGAGATTATGGCAGGGGCCAAATCCGATAGACCCTTGGGGAAATCTAGAGGGGACCGTGCAGTGGTGGTAAGAGAAATCAATGCTGGAGATACTGTGGATAATTGAATAGGTAAGTGTGAAATCCAAGCGAAGTCTGTCCAGTGGACTGGAAATCAGATGAGAGGCATTGGAGAAGGATGGTGTGTCCAACCTTGTCACGTGTTGCAGAGAGGTTAGGAAAGATAAGGCATCTATCTGCTCCATGATCCATGAGGATGCAACTTATGGCTTTAATTAGGGCTGATTCTGTGCTGTAGCAAGGGAGGAAACCTGATTGGAAAGATTCCAATATGAAGTTGTGGGAAAGAGGTGCTCGAATTTGGGAGGCAGCATCAAGAATCTTACTGAGGAAAGGAAGGCTGTAGATAAGGCAGTAGTTTTCCCTTTTGTAATCATGCTAATTCATTGCCCATCAATTTTCAGGGATGTAGACAACATCCTGCATTTGAGACATGACACACCTACTTAGGAATTAAATCCAATTGACATTTTATCAACTGAATAATGGATTTTGGAAACAGAATTAGAGTCTTTTCACAACTCCATAATAAGTTGGAATTAACTATAGAATTAAAAGCATAACTATTGCTGGTTTTACCAATTCTAGGTATGCCACTGTGCTGGGAGAGATTATTGACATGGATAAGTTGTTTGCCACACGCACTCTGAGGGAGATGGAAGAGGTATTGTTCTGTCAAACAAAGAAGAGCAGCCCATGCTGGGACTTGTACTGGGAGAAGAATGATCCGTTACGGGATGTGGATGAGGTTGCAGTGCCAGTGCTGTGTATTTGCAGTCAGGACGACCCATGGAGAGGGGACCCAGACGCAACCCTGCCATTTGAGCTCTTTGAAACCAACCCCCATTTTTTCCTGTTGTTAACTAAACATGGCGGCCATTGTGGCTTCTTGAAAAACAGATCCTCTGTATGGAGTCATGAGGTATTACTAGAGTATTTTAAATCTGTCAGTGAGTTCTTCATGACTGAGGAAAGGACGAAAAGTCTTTCAAAAAGAAAATGTGTGGGAGCTGGAAACTCCTTGTCTTATAAATGTGGCAGAGGCAATAGTTTCAGAAGAGATTCAGTTTGTTCTCACAACATTCATGACATTTTCAACTGGCAGCGATCCTATACCAGGTGATTAAAAGTTAGAACCATTTGGAAATTATTGTTTTTAATGACCTTGAAGGTTAAAGTAATGTAGGCCTTTTTTTATGTGGATCATAAAATGGAACTTCAGTAGCATAGACAAGGGTGCAACATTTCCTTTTTTTTAACCAGGGGCTCATGTTGTTGAGGTTTGAACACCTTGCCTGGCTACTTAATTTCCAGGCAGCTAGAAAAAAAATAAATTTTTTGACTATTAGTGAAAATGGATCTACAAACTTTTATCAATATTAGAGTCCCTTTGATTTTAAGTCACAAATTAATTTAAAACAGTGTTAAGATGATCGCAAGACACAGAGTGGAAGATGCCGATGTGTTTGAGTCTTATCTGTAATTTAAGAATTCCTATAACGGCTGGGTAAAGTTTGCTATAGCAACTGGAGCTGTGTTAATAGTTTGTTGTAATCAAGCTTGAAAT
Organism: Cetorhinus maximus; assembly: GCF_964194155.1. NCBI lineage: Eukaryota > Metazoa > Chordata > Chondrichthyes > Lamniformes > Cetorhinidae > Cetorhinus > Cetorhinus maximus. The sequence continues at coordinate 374,523 of NC_135887.1, forward strand.
TTATACTCCATCCCAGGGTGAATACACTTTAGTTGACAATTAACTTCTTACTATTCCGACAAACATCAAATAACACTGCCAAATCCCAAAGGGCAAGTTAGGCTTAGTTATTGTATTATCACCAGCCTATTTATTAAAACAAAAGTAACTGTAAGGTTACTGTTTTGTGACTGTGTGGTTGGAGCAAATTTGTTTTTAGTGGTCTTTTTTAAGATTGCACTTCAAGGTTGCATTTTACATCAGTTGATATAAAGACTCAAGGGGAGGTTTGGTGGCAAAATATTTATAATTGTTGACAATGTGTTTTCCAGATGTATGCAGTTAAAGTGATAGATGTTTTGTTTCATATATCTTGTGGTTTTATATTTATTGTATCTGTTCAACGTGCCTCAATATTAATCTGCTCCAAGACATCAAACCTACCTATTTGAACTAACCAGCCCATGACCTAGAAGTCTACTTTATCTTTTACCTTTCATTTTTGAAATAAAATATTCAGTATCATCAGTCTTCTGTCAATAACTACACAAGGAGCAGATGGAATTCAATAGCAGACAAAAAATGGTCAAAATGATTCAGATTGAAAGACAAATGGTAATATTCATCATTTCATTCTGGAGGATCCTACTTTAACTCTCAATCAAAGATAGAATGAGATATAATTTTTCAAGCTGTCACATGAAAGATGTGTATATTTTTAAGGTTTGGAGCAGCAACCACATTGAGCAGCAGAACTGTCCAAAGCATCTCTGGATTTCAAGTTGGACAGACATCTGTCTCTACCTTTAGACTCATCGCAATGGGATTCACCATTAAACCCTCCTACTATAACTGAGAAAGTATTTTAGTACCTTTACTTTCTTAATTGTGCCAGCTGATTGAATGCTATTATTACATATTTGAAAAAGACTTGAAAAAGCTCATTGCTTATTTATCATATTACAGCGTACACTAAGGGCAACACTTGCTTCCTGTCACACTTTCTGTCACTTCAGTCACTCTTAAATCATAGCCAAATAAATACATTTCTTCTACTTAACCTCTGATTAATTGATTCCAGGATGTAGAACTGACCTCCCAACTTTAGACCCAAGGATTATCTCTCAGTCCAGTCCTTGGTCCTCTGAACTCCCTCAAGAATCATTTTATGTCATTTTTAAAGTATTCTGAAAACTTAGTTTTTATCTTGTATAATCTTTATTCCCTTTGAAAAGTGGCCATGGTTACTATGGGCAGAATTTTTCCTTCGTTGGGCGGGCGCATGCCTGACCCGAACAGGAGTAAAATAGTGCGCATTGGGTGAGCATCCTGACATCATCACGCACGTGCACGATATTTTGCTCGGCAGGTGCATGCAGGTGCTGGAGTGGTAACCGCCATGAATTAACAGGCCATTTAAAGCCCTTAACAGTCCAATTGACTGTGATTTTACCTTGTCCGTGCGATTTTCTGCTCATTGCACGGGCAAAACGGGCAGGTGGCCAACCGACATTTTCACAAACCTCATCCAAGGGCGGGATAAAAAGGGTCAGCAGCATTGCCAGTGTGACTAGTGAGCAGTTTTGGAGATAGTTTGCAGCTGGTTGCTTATTGGTACTTGGCAGCTTCATCTCTGTTCAGGGCTTCATTCTTAGCATTTCCAGGCCCCATTTCAGGACTCATTGCTGTCGGCCAGGCCCCTGGAGGATTCAGACCGTGTGGACCCTTCCAGGTATCAGACAGCCTTCTCTAACTGTGGTAATGGGGATTGTGGTCTCCACTGGGGGCACCTCCCCTGAGGAGGGAGAGAGGGGCAGAAGGGAGAGGAGGCCTGGTGTCCCTATGCAGCTTCCAGGGGAGGGACCTGTTGGAGGAGAGGCGCAGGCACAAGGGGCACAGGGCCAGCAGGAAGTCCAAGGTGGAAGGGTCCGCAGAAGACACCACTATCCTGCTGCCGGGGGTTTATAGGCGGTGATGCAGCTCCCTCAATATGTCTGAGGTGCAATGCCGAAGGAGGCTCCGCCGCTGAAGGGAGGCAGTGACCTCCATTTGTCAGGTGATTGGGCCTGAGATCAGCTCCGACTGTGTGGGTGGACAACCCATGCCAGTGGCTCTGAAGGTCATGGTGGCCCTCAACTTCTATGCCTCCGGCTCTTTCCAGGACTGATGGTGGATCTTGTGGAGTTTCCCAATGAGCTGTCCATAGTTGAGTCAAGCTGGTGACAGAAGCTCTGTTCAGACAGGTACTGACCTTTATTCTTTATCGTACGGACGAGGCCAGCCAGGCTGAGCGAGCCAGAGGCTTTGCAGCGATTGCTGGGTTCCCCCGTGTCCAGGGTGCTATAGACTGTACACATGTGACCATCAAGGCGCCAGCAGGTGAGCCCAGTGCCTTCGTCAACAGGAAGGGCTTCCACTCCATGAACGTGCAGATAGTGTGTGATCACAGGATGCAGATTCTGCAAGTCTGTGCAAGGTACCCTGGCAGCTCCCATGACGCTTACATCCTGAGACACTCCCAGGTGCCGAGGCTCTTCAGTGATCCAGCCTGACTGGATGGATGGCTGCTGGATGACGAGGCCTATCCATTGAAGAGGTGGCTCATGACGCCTCTCCACCACCCAAGAACAGAGGCAGAGAAGCATTACAATAGAGTCATGCCTCCACAAGGGCAGCAATAGAGAGGACCATAGGTCTTCTCAAGATGCACTTCCGATGCCTGGATCATTCAGAGGGAGCAGTACAATAGCTCTCACAGTGGGTGTCATTGATTATGGTTGCATGCTGAGCTCTCCACAATCTGGCACTGGCAAGGGGGGTCCCACTGGAGGAAGGGGATCTTGACGCAGCTGCACAGTCCAGTAGTGAGTCAGAAGATGAGCACAGTGAGGAGAATGCTGAGGGTGTGGAGCCAGACCTCAGTAACCTCCAGGGAGGCAGGGACACCTTGATCCAATGCTTCTTCAGTTAGGCTATCAAAGATCAGCTTCTACCTCATGCCAGGGGTGCCACTATCATTCTGGAAGTCTGAAAGGACCCTTTCATTTGAACACAAAGAACACTCAGTGCCTGTACAATAAAATTCAGAGACACTTACGTCCAGCATTACATACTGGCGTACCCTACACCAATAAAATAAAAAGGTGAAGCATTGAGGCCATGATGACAAAAACAAAATTTATCTCATGTGGACAATTTCAAACTATTTACATAAATTTCTTTGGCCTTCATTCCTAGACCAGTATAGATAAAGTAAACATAAATGAACATAAAATCACATGTGAATCGTCCCTCTTGTGCTCATGGTCCTTTTAACTTACGCTTGCGGCTGCTACGTCTAGGTGCCCCCTCCTCACTGGCAGTGGCATTGGAGGCTGCCTGCTGACCCTGTTGGCCTTGATGGCCTTGGGAACCATCCTCTAGCCAGTGAAGCCTGTTCTGGCCCCGCCTGGGAGGGAGCAGCCAGTGTCACAGCTGGCACCTCCCCAGTTATCACAGCCTCATCAGATGCCATGGTCACTGGCAGAGGGGCGGAGGAACTGCTGCCATCATCCGGAGCGCCCTGAAAGGAGCCGACAGAGGTGACAGGCAGCTCGTGCACCAACATAAGGCTGCTCTGGACCTCCCTGCTCACTATTGATGGAGGGGCACCTAATTGGGATACTGGATGTCTCATCCATCTCCCACATTGGCACTGACCACCTGAGGTCTTTGCCTGTGTGAGGGATTGCAGGTCTGAGCGCAACTCCAGGAACCCCTGATTCTGTCCCTGGAGCTGCCTCTCCATGAGTGTTGCCACTCTCTCAGTGGAGGAGGCAGTGCGCTTGCCCATGCCTGTCAACGTTGTGCTCACATTCCGCATGGACTCCTCCACCATGGAGACCATGGCACGCACACCCTCATGGATCTCTGCCAGATCCTCCTGGGCATCCCGCTGGACATCCAGCATCTGCCACCTAATGGACGACTCCAGAGGCTCATCATCAGCCTTCGACTGAGCATTGTCCTGGTTCCCAGGAGTCCTCCGACTGCCATTGCCCTGGGCACACTCTGCCTCCGTCTGCATCTCAAGCGACTGTGAAATGCCCTCACCAATGTGCACCAAAATACTAGCCGCCGCTCTAATGCCCACCGATATGCTGGTATCTGCACTCGTGCCTGCCTCCGAAAGCAGGTGTGACACAGGTGAAAGTGACGCCCGGTCCTCCTCTGTCAGGGGTAGCCCTTCAGGGTCTGCAGATCGGAGGCCTGCTGGTGAACCTAAAAGGGAGAAGAAGGACATGTCATTAGTTAAAGCCACCACACTGTCACAGTGCATGCCAGATACCCTGGTGAGACAATGGAGATCTGCATCATGGTGCCCTCATCTTTCAATGGTCAATGGGGACTCAAGGGTCAAGGTTCCCATTAGTGAGGAGACTACACTAGGAAGGTTACACAATCTGAAAGTGTCACCTCTGTGCACTGCGCTCTTACCTTTGTCTGGCATCCCCGCCTCTCCACGCCTAGTTGCACGGGGAGTATGCCAGCTCTCCAGCTCTAGGGCGTCCTGCTTGAACCTGGTGAGCAGCAGGTTGGGTGGGCCTCTGCCTGTACCAGACCTCTCGGCTTGGTTATGGCTCGTCGTCTCCTGAAAGAACTGAGGAGCATTGATTAGACCACCCTCTACCTGCAGCGCCACTGCAGCCTGACCAACCCCAGCTGAGGAGCTCCTCACAGGGCACATCCGAGTTGTGGCCCTCGAGCCACAAAGCACTCAGTCCAAGCAGCCAGGGCTCATCCCCTTGGCCAGCTCTGGCGGCATTGACAGTTGGCACTCAGACTTTAACACCCCTGAGGTCCACGAGGGGACGGCCACGCCTTAACACTTGTGCCCACTGATCCATGCCAACACGGTGCTCACCCTTCCTGAGTGCAGCAGGTCATTGAACCACTTTTGGCTCTGCACCCATGTGTGCCACACCACATCATGGCTGCTGACCAGGGCTGCACCCTGTCCCATGCCCTCTTTCTGAGGTGCGATGGCCTCCTCCCCCCATCTCTGGGGACAAGGGTGTCCCTTCTGGCAGCCACCTCCTCCAGGAGGACCATGAGGCACTCATCAGAAAAGCAGGGGTCCGAGTGCCCACTCGACCTGCCCTCCCGCTCGCCGCTTGCAAATGTACTCAGCTCTATCGGCAGGTAGATGTCCTTCCCTGGCAGCCTTTCTGGAGCTGCCTGTGCCATGTTTAAACTAACCAGTGAGTCACCATTGGACCCGGCAGTCGACAGGACCCGGCCCCCGCTCAGCCCCTCCTGGCCGGTGCGGAGATGCATTTCATGCTGGGTGACCTTAATTGGCCCGTCAACATGAAATCGCGGTCAGAGCCCGATTGTAGGTGATGGTCGGATTCATGGCCACTCCCACCACACCCACCCGACAAGGGAAAAATTCTGCCCTCGGTTTCTAGTCTGCAACCCCAATCAGCCCCAACTCCCTCTATGCTGTCGGAGAGTACCATAAGCACATCCTTTAGATAATATCACCACTGTCAACACCCCTTTGTCCTTTTGTCTATGACATCTTTGGCAGTCTCTTCTTGGCCTCCACCTATCACTGGCCCCTATCAAGCTCTACCTGTCCCGCCCCCTTGACCAGCTTATATTTCATCTCATTTCTATATTTCTTAGTTCTGATGAAGGGTCATACGGACTCGAAACATCAACTGTATCCTCCCTGCAGATGCTGTCAGACCTGCTGAGTTTTTCCAAGTATTTTTGTTTTTGTTTCCCTCTATGCTGCACAGATTCTCAACACATCTCTCCCATCTCTAGTCCAGCCCATTTCCTCCAAGAAGCCACCTGTTCCCTTCAACACATCTCCTGACCACCCAACTTCCCCTCATCCACACAGTGCTCACTGCCATTGTCAAGCTCTTACATCAGGCACTGCCCCTGCCCCTTTACAATGGCTTAAAAGGGTACTTGTGCTTATTTTCTTACAGGGAGGAAGAATGAAATATAGCGTAAGTGGTGCACAGAGATGACAGTGAGAGAAAGTTTGTGAGAGCCATGCAAAGAAAAAGTGAAAAGAAAACTATAATTCCGATAGAGAAAGAGGGGAGGTATATAAAATTAGAGAGCAGGAAATAAACAGGGAGATGGTTACAAGAAGGACTTTTTTTTCTATTTTTGTCTGTGAGCAGTTCCATGGCAGAAAATGAGTAGCAAAGAATAATGTTTATTGCTGCTGTATATGCAGCAGTTACAAATTTAATACACTGCACATCAAAAGAATGAGAATGTATGTTTTCCCATGACACCCGATTTCCTGAAGCCCAGCCCCTGCCTTTGGAATATTCCCCTAAATTTGTTCCCTGCTCCCTCTTCTCTCTCCATTACTCCCTCGTTTAGTTCCAAGACTGGATCCAAGACCCTTTAAAAGAAACACCCATATAAAGAAACAAATGCCCAGAGGCACAAATACACAGTCAGACAATCAGAGGGAGAGTGAATGACATGTCAATTTCAGTCAGATACATAGAAGCCAGTGCATAAAGAGATATAAATTCATAAAGACAAAGAGACAGAAAAATAGGAAGACTTCTGGGTCCATTTACAAATATGAGATGCACAGAAGACAAAGCAAACAAATTTACAACAAGAGGTAGCTCGAAAGCAACCAAAGGTAAATGGCAAGATACTGAGATGGCAATTGACCAGAAAATTAATTGGACCAGTTACATAAAATACTATGACTACAAGAGCAGGTCAGAAGTCTAGAATACAGCAATGAGTAAATCACCTCCTCACTCCTCAAAGTCAGTCCACCATCTATAAGGCACAGGTCAGAAGCGTGATAGAATACTCTCCACTTGCCTGGATGAGTGCAGCTCCAACAATTCTCAAGAAGCTCAACATCATCTAGGACAAAGCAACCCACTTGATGGGCACCCCAATCACCACCTTAAACATTAACTCTCTCCACCACTAGGGCACAGTGACAGCAGTGTGTACCATCTATAAGATACACTGCAATAACTCACAAAGGCTTCTTCAAAAGCACCTTCCAGTCCTCCAAACTCTATCACCCAGAAGAACTAGGCAAGCAGATGCATTGGAACACCATCCCAAGTTCCACTCCAAGTCACATGTAATCTAATTTGGAAATATATCACCGTTCCTTCATTGTTGCTGGGTCCAAATCCTGGAATTCCCTGTTGAAAGCACGGCAGGTGTGTCTACACTACATGCAGCAGTTCAAGAAGGTGGCTCGCCACCACTTACTCAAGGGCAATTAGGGATGGGCAATCATTGCTGTCCTCACCAACAACAATGCCCACAACCCATGGATGAATAAAGAGAAACTTCATAATGACAGTGAAAAAGAAGATGCAGAAATGATTCAGCAGAAACAAAAAGAGAACAAAAGAAGTACAGGATTGGATGCCAGTGACAACATAAATTAAGGCATAAGTAATGTAGCAAGAGTTCAACAAATACTGAAATAAAAGCAGAAATGGTGGAGTGCAAAGCTGATTGACCAGCAAATGAACATAATTGGTGGATTACTACTTCCAATGGATTCCTTTGTCAAACTTTGCAGTTTTGCTTTTCTCCCACTCTAAACATATTTATATAATTTTAAGTAAAAACTCAAATATATACCTGTCTTCAAGTTCTCTGCTACTTTCAAAAGGACCAGAAGGATAATAATGAGATAAATACTATCTTTACCCAAGCTAAATGTCATGTTATCTCCACATAGTGTCATAGTGTGCTTGTGCAGAAACTATAGAGGCTCACGTTTCCAATGTCACATTTCCTTTACCATTATTCACAAGCCATTTTCATTCCTCTATATAAATTATATACCCTGGGCAGAATTTTCACTTACCTGTGAGGGTGAGTTTGGATGCAGGAGGGCCTGGAAAATCATGGACTCGGAAGGCATCGCTGGTTCCCAATGCCTCAATGACATGCTTAGATTTTCTAAATGAGGGGCAATCTGCATGCCTCCAATTAATTGCTTGCTGAGTTAATTTTAAAGCTTGTTATGAGTATGGGGAGCACCAGTTAGCAATTTGCAACTGACAAGCAGGGAGAACACGGGTCCGGCGGGACATTTGAGCATAGCTAATGGGAAAACAGTGGAACCACTGGTGCTCATAACTGCAATGTGAGAAAGTTGTATAAAAGGGAAGATTTAGCCTGGATTTTCATCCTTGTGGTGGGAAGGGGGAGTTGGGAAAATTCTTGGCTCAGCCCACCCACCTGCCTCAGGAGGAAGTGCCCGCAAAGGCAAGAACTTCATTGCTGGGGGCCGGGTCTGGGCTGGAGTTGGGCTAGCCAGTCCAGGAGGAAATGCAGAGGCAACCATCGGGCTGCCAGGTGCGAAAGTAAGCTGTTTAAAAGGCCCGTCTCAGTATTGTGGGAGTTTGTCCCAGTGAAAAAAACATAAATGCCCTCTAGGCCTCATCCCTCACACCCCTTTCACCCTCCAAACACTCCCCATGCCCCATCCATGTCACCTCATGGTCCCTACCCATTCCCATGTCCCCTCATGCTCCCTATGCCAAGCTCTGCGCATCCACCCACCCACTCAGGCCCCTCCATGCCCATTGACCTATTGAATGCTTTCTAGAACCAATGAACGCCATTATTTACAAAACAAAACAAAAACAGAATTACCTGGAAAAACTCAGCAGGTCTGGCAGCATCGGCGGAGAAGAAAAGAGTTGACGTTTCGAGTCCTCATGACCCTTCAACAGAACTGAGTAATATTAGGAGAGGGGTGAATTATAAGTTGGTTTAAGGTGGGGGGGGGTGGGGGGAGAGAAGTTGGGGGGTGGTGGCTATAGGGTCAAGCAAGCAGTGATAGGAGCAGATAATCAAAAGATGTCACAGATAAAGGAACAAAGAGGTGTTGAAGGTGGTGATATTATCTAAAAGAATGTGCTAATTAAGAATGGATGGCAAACTGGAGGGACTCCCAAGTCCCTTTGCACTCCAGATTTCTGAATTCTCTCCCCATTTAGAAAATAGTCTATGTCTCTATTCTTCCTACCAAAGTGCATGACCTCGCACTTCCCCACGTTGTATTCCATCTGCCACTTCTTTGCCCATTCTCCTAACCTGTCCAAATCCTTCTGCAGCCTCCCCACCTCCTCAATACTATCTGTCCCTCCACCTATCTTTGTATCATCTGCAAACTTAGCCAGGATGCCCTCAGTTCTTTCATCTAGATCATTAATGTATAAAGTGAAAAGTTGTGGTCCCAACACTGACCGCTGTGGAACTCCACTAGTCACCGGCTGCCATCCTGAGAAGGACCCCCTTATCCCCACTCTCTGCCTCCTGCCAGACAGCCAATCTTCTATCCATGCTAGTACCTTGCCTCTAACACCATGGGCTCTTATCTTACTGAGCAGCCTCCTGTGCGGCACCTTGTCAAAGGCCTTCTGGAAGTCCAAGTAGATAACATCCATTGGCTCTCCTTTGTCTAACCTACTCGTTACCTCCTCAAAGAATTCTAACAGATTTGTCAGGCATGACCTCCCCTTGATGAAACCATGCTGCCTTTGTCCTATTTTATCATGCACTTCCAAGTATTCTGAAATCTCACCCTTATTAATGGACTCTAAAATCTTACCAACGACCAAGGTCAGGCTAATCAGCCTGCAATTTCCCATCTTTTGCTTCACTCCCTTCTTAAACAGGGGGGTTACATTAGCGATTTTCCAGTCTTCTGGAACTCTCCCTGACTCCAGTGATTCCTGAAAGATCGCCACTAACGCCTCCACTATCTCTTCAGCTATCTCCTTCAGAACCCTGGGGTGTAATCCTTCTGGTCCAGGTGATTTATCCACCTTCAGACCTTTCAGTTTTCCTAGCACCTTCTCCTTGGTAATGGCCACCATACTCACCTCTGCCCCCCGACTCTCTTGAACTTTGGGGATGTCACTCGTGTCTTCCACTGTGAAGACTGACGCAAAGTATCTATTCAGTTCCTCCGCCATTTCTTTATTTCCCAATACTACTTCTCCAGCGTCATTTTCCAGCGGCCCAATGTCCACTTTTGCCTCTCTCTTACCCTTTATATATCTAAAAAACTCTTGCAATCTTCTTTTATATTACTGGTTAGTTTACCCTCATATTTAATCTTCTCCCTCATTTCTTTTTTAGTTGTCCTCTGTTGGTCTTTGTAGGCTTCTCAATCCCTTGGTTTCCCATTGCTCTTCGCCGCATTGTATGCTTTCTCTTTAGCTTTTATTCTGTCCCTGACTTCCCTTGTCAGCCGTGGTTGCCTTGTCCTCCCTTTAGTGTGCTTCTTCTTCCTAGGGATGAATTTTTGCTGTGTGTCCCAAATTACTCCCAGAAACTCCTGCCATTGCTGTTCCACTGTCTTTCCTGCTAGGCTCATCTCCCAGTCAATTCTGGCCAGCTCCTCCCTCATGCCTCTGTAGTTGGGTTTATTCAACTGTAATACCGTTACATCTGATTCCAGCTTTTTCCTCTCAAATTGGAGGGTAAATACTATCATATTATGGTCACTTCCTCCTAAGGGATCCTTCACCTTAAGCTCCCTTATCAAATCTGCCTCATTACACATCACTAAATCTAGAATTGCCTGTTCCCTAGTGGGCTCCACCACAAGCTGCTCCAAAAAGCCACCTCGTACACATTCCACAAATTCCTTTTCTTGGGATCCACTACTAACCTGATTTTCCCAGTCTACCTGCATATTGAAATCCCCCATGATCACTGTAACCTTGCCTTTCTTACACGCCTTTTCTATCTCCTGGTGTATCTTGTGCCCCACATCCTGACTACTGTTCGGAGGCCTGTACATAACTCCCATTATGGTTTTTTTTACCTTTGCGGTTCCTCAACTCTACCCACACAGATTCTAAATCATCTGATCCTACATAATTTCTTGCTATCGATTTAATTTCATTTCTTACTAACAAAGCAACCCCACCCCCTCTGCCAACCTGCCTATCTTTTTGATAGGATGTATATCCTAGGATATTTAGCTCCCAGTCCTGATCCCCTTGCAGCCATGTCTCCGTGATGCCCACCACATCATACCTGCCAATTTCAATCTGCGCCACAAGCTCATTTACCTTATTTTGTATACTGCGTGCATTCAGATACAATACCTTCAGTCCTGTATTTCCCGTCCCCTTTCTCATGGTCGTCCCTTTATCTGATGTGCTTGAAATTAGATTCCTAGCCCTTTCCAAACACTCTGTCCTATTTTGTGTTCTGGAGACTTTAATAGCCTCTCCTGGGCAATCATTTCTTTTCAGTTTTTTCATAATTTTCCATGAAGTTGAATCCAACCTCCCCACACGCTAACCTGCTGCTTTGTTTCCCATTAGTCATACTTCTTGGAGTTTTACCCTTCCCTCCCCCCCCCCCCACTTTCTAGTTTAAAGTCCTTCTATTCAAAGGCTTTTTTTATACAAACCACTATACACAACGGGGTTCATTGGTTCTAGAAGTGTACCGTGGGCAATAGGCATGGAAATGCCATAGTTTGGAATAGGGGCCATGAGACGCCTGAGGGAGTGGGTGGCATGTATAACTTGGCATAGGGGGCATGAGGGGGACCTTTTGAACTTATCTTTTATAAGATCCCCTCATGCACAGTAGGGTTCACAACTCCTCTAAGGGGCTGTAAACAGTGACTCTTTAAAACCCTGGCCGGACTCCATCAAAATTGCAAAGGAGTAGAACATGCCTATCTCTCCAATTGAACCTGCCAGGTTGGGAGTTCTGGATGTGGGCTTTCGACAGGAATCAGCCCTCACTCTTTAAAGGCACACTTGAAAATGAGACAGCCGGGGAATAGGGTTGGGAATCCCGGAATCGGGACCCACCTGCCATTTTTAAAGGGCTTCCGAGTCAACCCAACTCGGTGAATCACATCTTACAGATAGTGTCCCAGGCACCACCATTACCATCCCTGGGTACATCCTGTGCCACTGGCAGGACAGGCCAGGCAGAGGTGGCGGCACAGTGGTATACAGTCGGGAGGGAGTTGCCCTGGGAGTCCTCAACATCGACTCCGCACCCCATGACGTTTCATGGCATCAGGTCAAACATGGGCAAGGAAACCTCCTGCTGATTACCACATACTGTCCTCCCTCAGCTGATGAATCAATGCTCCTCATTGTTGAACGCCACTTCGAGGAAGCACTGGGGGTGGCAATGGTGCAGAATATACTCTGGGTGGGGGACCTCAAGGTCCATCACCAAGATTGGCTCGGTAGCACCACTACTGACCGAGCTGGCCGAGTCCTAAAGGATATAACTGCTAAACTGGATCTGAGGCAGGTGGTGAGGGAACCAACAAGAGGGAAAAACATACTTGACCTCATCCTCACCAACCTGCCTGCCACATCTGTTTGAAATCTATCCCATTTAACACGGCGGTAGTGCCATACCACGCGACAAAGGGTATCCTCAATGTGAAGGCAGGACGTCGTCTCCACAACGACTGTGCAATTGTCACTCCTACCGATACTGTCATGGACAGATGCAAATGCGGCAGGAGCAGCACCAGGTGTACCTAAAAATGAGGTGTCAACCTGGTGAAGCTACAACACAGGACTACTTGCATGCCAAACAACATAAGCAGCAAGTGATAGACAGAGCTAAGCGATCGCATAACCAACGGATCAAATCTAAGCTCTGCAGTCCTGCCACATCCAGTCGTGAATGGTGGTGGACAAATAAACAACTCACTGGAGGAGGAGGCTCCACAAATATCCCCATCCTCAATGATGGGGGAGCCCAGCACATCAGTTCAAAAGATAAGGCTGAAACATTTGCTACAATCTTCAGCCAGAAGTTGATGAGCGGATGACCCATTTTGGCTTCCTCCGGAGGTCCCCAGCATCACAGATTTCAGTCTTCAGCCAATTCGATTCACTCCACGTGATATCAAGAAACGGCCGAAGGCACTGGATACTGCAAAGGCTATGGGCCCTGACAATATTCCGGCAATAGGGCTGAAAACTTGTGTTCCAGAACTTGCCGCACCCCTTGCCAAGCTGTTCCAGTACAGCTACAACACTGGCATCTACCTGGCTATGTGGAAAATTGCCCAGGTATGTCCTGTGCACAAAAAACAGGACAAATCCAACCCAGCCAATTACCAGCCCCATCAATCTACCCTCCATCATCAGTAAAGTAATGGAAGAGGACATCAACATTGCTATCAAGCAGCGCTTGCTCAGCAATAACCTGCTCACTGGCACCCAGTTTGGGTTCCGCCAGGGCCGCTCAGCTCCTGACTTCATTACAGCCTTGGTTCAAACATGAACAAAAGAGCTGAACTCCCGAGGTGAGGTGAGATTGACTGCCCTTGACATCAAGGCCATATTTGACCGAGTGTGACATCAAGGAGCCCTAGCAAAATTGGAGTCAAAGGGAATCAGAGGGAAAACTCTCCGCTGGATGGAGTCATACCTAACACAAAGTAAGATGGTTCTGGTTGTTGGAGGTTAGTCATCTCAGCTCCAGGACGTCACTGCAGGAGTTCCCCAGGGTATTGTCCTTGGCCCAACCATCTTTAGCTGCTTCATCAATGATCTTCCTTCCATCCTAAGGTCAGAAGTGGGGATGTTCGCTGATGATTGCACAATGTTCAGCACCATTCACGACTCCTCAGATACTGAAGCAGTCCATGTTCAAATGCAGCAAGACCTGGACAATATCCAGGCTTGGGCTGACAAGTGGCAAGTAACATTCACACCACACAAGTGCCAGGCAATGACCACCTCCAACAAGAGAGAACCATTGCCCCTTGACGTTCAATGGCATTACCATCAATGAATCCTCCACTATCAACATTCCTGGGGTTACCATATAACTGAAACTGAACTGGACTAGCCACATAAATACAGTAGCTACAAGAGCAGGTCAGAGGCTAGGAATCATGCGACGAGTAACCCACCTCCTGACTCCCCAAAGCCTGTCCACCATCTACAAGGCACAAGTCAGGAGTGTGATGGAATACTCCCCACTTGCCTGAGTGTTCCACAACACTCAAGAAGCTTGACACCGTCCAGGACAAAGCACCCCACTTGATTGACACCACATCCACAAACATTCACTTCCTCCACCATTGGTGCACAGTAGCAGCAGTGTGTGTACCATCTACAAGACGCACTGCAGGAATTCACCAAGGCTCCTTTGACAGCACCTTCCAAACCCACGACCATTACCGTCTAGAAGGACAAGGGCAGTAGATAGATGGGAATACCACTGCCTGGAAGTTCCCTCCAAGTTAGTCACCATCCTGACTTGGAAATATATCACCATTCCTTCACTGTCGCTGGGTCAAAATCCTGGAACCCCCTTTCTAACAGCACCATGGGTGTGCCTACACCACATGGACTGCAGCGGTTCAAGAAGGCAGCTCACCACCACCTTCTCAAGGGCAAATAGGGATGGGCAATAAATTCTGGACACATCCCATGAATGAATAAAAAAAAGTCCTGCCTCAGAAAGCCTGCCGACCAATCTGATTGGCCGGCAGTTCTGCAGTCCCAGCAGTCCCACATGGAGCAGCCTCCAAATGCAACAGGGGACCATAAAATTCTGCCCCAGGAGTAGATGATATGACCAATTGAGCCTTCTCCGCAATTCAATAAGATCATGGCTAATCTTTTATAACAACCCCGCTTCTCAATGCTATCCCAAATTCCTTGATTCCTTTAGTGATTTATTGATCACAGTCTAGAATATACTCAACAGCCGGGCACCATAGCCCTCTGGATAGACAATTTCAGCTGGGCATCTATTCTCTGGTGAATGGGAAGTGATTACATTGAAATATTTAATATTCTTGGGGGACTTGAGAGGTGCTGAGAAGCCCTGGAGAAACTTCACCTCATATCAGTCCTAAATGGCCAATCACTTATCCTGTGAAACAAACACGGTCTAATCGTTGACACAAAGTTAAAGGCTTTTTGCAGCTCGTTTTAGATTCTCCAGCTTGAGGAAACAGCCTTTCAGCATTGATCTTGTTAAGTCCTCTAAGAATTTTGTATGTTCTAATGAGATCACCTCTCACTCTGCTAAACTCTAGGATATGCCGGCCCATACTACTTAACTTCCCCTCATAGGATAACTCCTCATCCTAGGAATCAATCTAGTGAACTGTCATTGCACCACCCCCCAGGCAAATATATCCTTCCTTAGCTAAGACCAAAATTGTACACACTATTCCAGGTATAGAATCACCAAAGCCCTGTACAATTACAGAAAGACTTCCTTACTCATACTCCAACCTCATTGCAATAAAAGGTAACATACCATTCTGCCTTGCTTGCCATACCTGCATGTTAACTTTCTTTCATTTGTGCACCAGGACATCCAAATCCCTCCAAATACCAACATTAACTAGTCTCTCGCCTTTTAAAAAATAATAAATAATCGACTTTTCTATCCTTCCTACCTTTATAAGTGAGATTTCAGAGAACAGTCATTTTGTTACAAATGAGATTTCAGTAAAACAGAATTATTAGTTTGATATATAGTTATGCTTAGACAAATGGTATTGATTTTCGATTGAAGCCAGGTTCAAATAATTTCAAAGAACTATGGGAGGAATTTTATGTACCCGCTGGCCTCAGGTGTATTCGTTGGCATGAGCAGAGAATATGGCGGTTTCACAATGTTATGAAATCAGTTTGCAATCGTCCGCTCTGCCCGTCAATGACGGGCTGCGTTTCCCGCTGTCAGACATCGGGAACCTCATTGTAATACATCTGCACATCATTATAAGGCCAGTCCACTGGAATCATTCCCACCCCTGCCCCCACTGGATCGCCTGCCCATGTCAGCGGGAAAACACACCGGTGCAGAACACATCCTGAGAAGTTTGACGTGCAGAAGACAGGACTTACCGCCAGGGCCCTGCTTACGCTGGGGAAATCCGAGGAGTGGAACATGTGGGTGCTCGACTGCAACAGGGCCCTGGAGGAAGGTCCATGACATGCTGGGTGGATTCTCATAGACATGGCTCCGCCGCAAAGCAGTTCACAGAAGTTGGAAAGTCACCATTGAGGGTCTGCTCACAACAGATGATGGTTGAGGGGATGAAGAGGAAGGTCCAGCTGTGTTTGGTTGAGGAAGGTGTACCGAGGGGTGGGAGAGGAAGGTCAAGGTGGGTCAGGTTGGGAGTGGGGGAGTGAAGGTGTCGGGGGGGAGGTTGAGATGGGGAGAGACTACATGGGATGAGGGGTTAACGGGGATGGAAGGTGTAATTGAAGGAGTTCAGAGGAAGGAAGGAGTCCAGGGGGAGAAAGGAATCCGGGGGGAGGAAGAAGTGCAGAGAGCAGTCGGAGTCCGGGTGAAGAAAGGAGTAAGGCTGGAGGAAGATGTAAGGGTATCTGAAGGAATCAGAAAGGGGGAAGGAGTAAGGGTGGAAAAAGAAATAAGTGTGGAGGGAGGAGTCTGAAGAGGGGAAGGAGTAAGGGTGGCAGAAGAAGGGTGTCTGAAGTGGTCAGGAAGGGGAAGGACTAAGGCCGGGGGGGTAGTTCGGTGGGGAGAGGCTGAGGGCATAGAAGGAGTTCCGGAGGTGGGTCAGGGAGTCCAGGGGGAGAAGGAGTTCCAAGGAGGGATGGAGTCTGGAGTGGGGGATGTCCACGTGAACATGTAAGGCAAGGCTCTGATGAATCCATGACTGTCTCCTGGGGAGGGAGCTGAAGGTAGGTGTGGTACGAGGGGATGGTGAAAATGACCAAGGGCAGAGTGAGCCAGTAGGGTGAGGGTTCGACGGTATCAGTAGAAGGGACTGTGAGGGTGACTGGTGGGGACTCGGAGGCAGACACGGACCCTGGGGGTGAGAAGGAGGAGGTCGGGGAGGTTAATGTGGATGGGGTAGGATTTCCGGTAAGGAAGGGAATGTGCACGTTCACCTGGACATCCCCAAAAGAAAAGGGTTGTGACTGGTAGATCATGGAGGTGGAAGGTGATGCCAGGGGGGTCAACAGCGATGGGGGAAAGGGAATGGGTGACTGGGGGAGAGGAAAGGACAGGGGACCTGAAGAAGAATGTTTGACGCACCATGCTTTCCAAATCAGACGTGAAAGGAGACTTGTGTTGGGTGAGATCAGCTGCTGCAAGGAAGTGTGATCAGTGGGTGGGCGGAGATGCAGGTCAACTCAGATGGACAACTGAAAGTGAACCCTAGCAGGCAGTATTGAAAATGCTCAGGGCATTGACCTGAATGTGATGCGGGAAGGATCCGTGTGCATGGGAGAGTGCTTACACGAGGCTCCAAAAGGCCCTGTCACATACGCTTCTACCTTCAGGAACACTTGTGGGCCGCCTGTGTGCAGCTGAACTGTGAGTGGTCAGGGATGCAGGGGAAGGACTCATGAAGCCTGTCAATGAAGCTGAAAGACACCATTACACATTATTCAGTGAAAGTGAATGTATTTCCAGATTGTAAAGTGACAAAATGGGTTCACCCATGCAACCAACTGTGATCAGAATTTCTTAACTTTTGAACGCCTAAGACTTCTGGTTGCTGCCCTAACATCCACAGCTGGGGTGGAGGCAGCCTGTGCAATGGTTGGCCCTGTTGCCTTTGATGCATTCGGCATGGATCCTCTGAAGAGCCAAGGCTTTGGGGGCCCTGGATTGCTTTGGCTGTCCTCCTGTGGGTCACTGCTCCCTTTGTGGTGACAGAGGATGGGATTGAGGGTGTCATAGGCAAAGGGGACTCAGGGAGAGCGGACAGCCTCTGAGGTTCCTGAGTGGATAACCCAGGGGTCTCAAGCTGCTACTCCTCCTCCCCTTGGGTGCCTGAGGGCCCTGACCTGACTCCTTGAGGGGAAGGAGCACCTAGGGGGACGTCTAGGTGCCCTATTTCCCTCTCACTTTGCCACTGCAGGAACTCACCCATGGCTCCCGGGATGGAGTGTAGGTCTACACACATCTCCACATTCTGCTGGACCAGGGTCTCCACGGCATCCGCCATCCTCCCCATGGAGACCTTCATACGCACACATTTGAGCACCACTTCATCAGAGAGCAAGCAGGCGCACTCCTCTGACTGATGTGTCATTCTGTTGAGGGCTTCCAACATCTCTGCATGATGTTACCCCGTCTTCTGCTGACTCTCCAGGATGATTTGGAAGGCCAAATCCAGAGGCTCACCACCTGACTCAGATGTCACAGATGCCTCTTCCCCAGCAGTTCTCTGAGTGCCGGGGAGCTCGGCTGAACCTGCCTCCACCTGCTGTGTATACGTGTCCGTGTGGTGACCACCAGATTGTGAAGCTGAGCCTGCTCTAGATCTTGGTCCCACTGACTGCGCTGGTGGAGGGGGTGGGTAAGCGCTATGACTGGTCTTCCAGGCTGCTTACTTACAGCTCTTCAATGGAGGAGGTGTCTACTTCACTGGAGGTGAGAACGTGGATGGAGCTGAGGGACTGACTGGCTGAGGGTGTTGGTCGCTTAGCAGAGCTCCCTGTGAACCAAAGTAGAGATAATTAATGCATGGTAGCAGAGTCAAAAGCAGGAGAGAGAGCACTTATAGTTGTGTTGAGAGAGGGAAGAGGTGGTGCAGGACCCTCACGTGGGTGTTCATTGCTGACCTCACCGTCACCGCAGGCACGGTCCACGTCCTCACCAATCAGGGCGATGGCTCACTCCTCAAAGTGAGTGAGGGGCCTAATGTGGGCCACTCCACCCCCAGTCTGGGACCTCTCCCTGCTGTTGTCAGGCAGCTTCTCCTGCATGAAAACAGATGGAGAGTGTGTGAGCAGGACACATGGCACTGTGTGGAATGTTTGTGTGCTGAGTGGAGCCATGGACGGGATGAGGATGTGAGCTCCAGAGGATATGAGCCTGCTGGAGATGTGAGGGGGTGTGTGAGAGTTAGCAGTGTTGTCCCTTGAGATGTGAGATCCCTGTGGATGTATGATGGGTTTGTGAGTGTGAGAGTTGAGAGTGATGAGAAGAGTGACTTACCCTGGTGGAATGGATAAGACCATTCATTCTGTGCGACACTGGGTGACTGTCCTCTTTTGCAAGGCATTGCCGCCATTGCCACCACCTCCCATGCTGGAATGGTGATGTTGCTGCTCCTCCTGCAGCCAGAGCGGGATTAGAGGACATCACGGCGGGCCTCCACTGCATCCTAAAGGCGCTCCAGGGACTTGTCATTAAACTTGGGGTGGGGGGTGGCTGTAGGCTTCTTGCCTTTAGTGGCCATGTCTTCTTTGCAGCAGTCCTGGGCTGGAAGCACTGTGGTGTCCGCATAGCTGATCTTTAAATATGGCGCCCGGTGTGACGAAGCATGGCAAGTGAATGACAGCCTGCACACCCACCATCGAAGCAGCATGTTTCCCGGGAATGCATGATTAATGAGGCAGGATTGGGATGATATGGCATGAAAACCTGCCATAGCGGCCAGTGGGAAAAATGCCCTTTTTCCTGTCCACTACCACACTTATTGCAACCATGGGATGATTCCACCTTATGGATGAAGTTTTCTAAAATGCAGCAATCTCAGTGGAAGGCTTAGAACAGCCGGGAAACAGGGTTCAGAGAACGGCACACAATGCAAGCTGTTAGAATAAACCGCTATCCCACATCCCACCTTTCATTTCCATCACAGTCCACTTGGCAGCTGAGGCTAGTTGCATCTGTATGCCAGAGTCTGCAGTTCTGTTTCACTATCTCAGCAACATGCTCAAAATATGGTTTCACTCGTCTGGACACTTTGATTGTTTGATGTGCAAGACAAATAAATTGGACAACCTTGTGCTGAATCTCCGACTGTAAGGTGTTACCCTTCCCAGCATCAAGGACTGGCGCTGGTACATTTACAGCCAGTGTCTCTCTCACTGTTCATGGTCAAGGCTTTGTTATATGCTTACCACAGCAAACAGATGTTTTACAAAACATTGCACATCTTGGGCAGGATTTTGTGCCCTTTAAAAATCATGGGCCAGGACTATTACCCGGTCTTGACACCCCGCCTGCTGGCACCATGTCCGCCCCTGTGTCCGCAGTCCAATTAAAGGTGGCGGGTGAGTTCCTGAGGCTGCATGCCCAATCAGAGCGTCTTCATCCTAGGAGGGCTGGCAGTCCTACTGATAGAAGTGGGTGCTACCGCTGCAGGGCAGAGACCACAGGGATGCCTTCATCTTGAGGTGTCTTCTGAAAAGGTTGGAACTCTAATGAAATGACCTGTGGCCACAGGTGACAGGCTTCACTTGTAGAGGGCAAAACCCTCCACAGGATGGCCTTTAGCAGCAGCTGTGGCCCTGGTGGGGGGATGAGTATATGAGGCCTCATATACTCCCTGGTCAGCCGCTGGCAAGCCACCTCCAGACCCCCTGCTGGGCATGGCCGGGAAGATCCCACCGGCGTTCCCAATCTACCCATAAATGGGCTCTTAAATATTCAAATTAGCTACCTGGCATTGCCAGGTAGGTAACCGCTAGCGGTGATGACCTGCCTCCAGCAAGGTCACCTGGAAGTGAGAACGCATAGGGCTGTTGAGCTGAGGCCCTCATATCAAAATTTCCTCCCAGTCTCATCTTCAAGCCTGTCTCCACAGGGCTGGGAAGATTTCACCCCTTACCTTCCACACTGAACCTCTGCGTTTAATGTTGGTGTTTTTGCCAGCAATTTGTTTTAACTTATTTCCCTTTTAGGTCATTCCTTTCTTGTTCCTGTGTAATGTCTTATTTCAGAATGATGTTTCTCTGTGTTCCTCAACTGCAAATAGTGGGACTGGTTGATACAGAACTTTTGCATCAATGGTCAATCTCTGATTTTATACACAAGGTGGCAAAACCAAATACTGTCTTGAGAACAAGCAGGGTTAGAAGCTGGGGAAAAGAATTGGACATAAAGAGATAGTGGCGGGGAGGGTTCGGGGTAGTTGCAGAGAAAGAAGGGAGAGAGTAAGGAACGAGAGGTAGAGGGGACAATGTTAGAAGAGGGGAGGGGGGAAAGGGAGTATCAGGAGCAGAAAGGGGTTGGAAGGCAAGGTGAAGGAGAATAAAAGGGGAAGATATAAATAAGTATAATAGTGGGAAAGGGGTATGGTGATCCAATGGTCGGAGAGCACCTCAAAAGAGGAAGGGGGTTGGTTAGAAAAATACTGCAGCATGGGGTAGGGGTTGAAAACCACATTGGCAGGAGAGATGGGGGAAGAACATTGAGGATTGGTCCATGATGTCATATATTTTATATCTCAGAGTTATGCAGAGATCACACACCAGTTTCTATGTGTGTAGGAACTTTATTTACAAGAGTTTTAAATATATACATATCTGCTCCATGCTCACAGCTCTTTGCTTCCAGCACCTTACTTTTTCCTAAGTCCACACCCAGGTTTAACCAATCAAGCACAGTGAGCATCAATAGTAAACAGACTCATATAATCAAACACAGAACAGTTGAACAATTGAATACTACATCTTTTCCCCCTTGTAAATCAAGTGACTTGATTTTAAATTAAACCACCCCAAGCAACAAACATATGTATAGTAAGTCCTCACTTAAAATTGTAGTTGCATTTCTGATAATCACAACTTTAAGCGAAGCGACTTTAAGTGAAACATTGGTTCCCAAAGGAATCAATGTTATAACTGTAGTTAGGTTCTGTAGAACCTTCATTCTCAGAAAAAAACAAATATTAAAACATTACACCTTCTAAGTTGCATATTTCACATTGCTAAATTCCTACATTGGTAAATGAAATAACATTTATATTTTTAAACTTATTTTATTTTAAAAGAAAAATGTAGCTTTCTAATTACAGTACCTCCTGCTCACCGCTGATCCTGCTTCCTGAACCTCCCACTCCCTGATCTTCCTGGTGGCTGCAGATTCTCCCCCTCCCTAACCCTCCAAGTTGTGGCATTTCCTGCTCCCCAACCACCAAGTTGTGGCTTCTCCCCACTCCTAGACCTCTGAGTTGTGGCCTCTCCCCCTCCCCAAACTTCTTACTCTCTAATTCAACCACTTGCTGCTTCCCTCTCCTGGACTTGCATTCCTGGTCACAATCCAGGTCTGATCCAAAGATGCAAGTCCTGATGGTGCAGAAGTGCTTTGAGCAAGGGCTCAGGAGGAGAGCAGCAAGGCAGGAGCAGCTTCGACAGTCATTTTTTTTTTTAAAACCTGGGTTGTAGCAGCCCCAGCTTGGCATTTCTTGGCATGAGAGGACACAATTCGGAGGTCAGGGAGCACGTGGGAGAGACCGATCACAAATGGTGCCAATTGGGTCACGCGGGAAACAATGTTAAAACGAACCTTGTGACACTCAATGAGATGACAGGCCCCATTGACCTGCCAACATTAAAGCAAAGCAACGTTAAAGGGGGCAATGTTAAATGAGGACTTATTGTACATTGAGTCATTGCTTAGAGAAAACAGACAAGCTAAACTCTAAGTACAGAAATAATGTTTGAGATTCAAAGATCTATGGTGACTATGCTGAGATCTACGAATTTGAGGTTGTGGTTCTGCGTTATCAACTTAGTTGTGTGAAAAGCTGCAAGATACTTGACCTCGAAGTTGTACTGATGAAGATGATCTGACCATTTGAAGATGCATAGAGGTCAATGATCAGATCCTGACATAGTTAGCAATGTAGTCAGCATTCAGTGATTGTTGTGGAAAGTGAACTTTCTACCATTGAGATACATGTGCCAATGTTCTCAAGCATAGATGCAAGATGCTTGTGTTCAGTTTCCGACAAAGGTAATGACACATAAGTGATTGGTTGTTCACTTCTTTCAATGTACTTTGAGGATGCAGCTCCAAATGCATTTCCTGATGCATCTGTTGTGACATACATTTCTGCATGTGGGTTGAAATGTGTGAGAGCTGGTGGAGGAGCTATCTTCACCTATAATGTGTCAAATGTTGTTTGCTGTGCAATTTTCTATTCTCATTGTGCATTTTTGCGCAGTAGCTTCTGAAGAGGCTCTGCGATCTCTGCATATTTAGGAACGGATTTGTTATAAAAACTGGTAGTTCCGGGGAACAATGACAACTCTTTCATGTTAGACAGGGCCAGAAGCACATGAATTGCTTTGACATTCTTGTATGTCAGTTTTACTACATCTGTTGTCACTCTCTATCTTAGAAAGTCATTCTCGGAATCTGCAAGTATGCATTTGTCCTTGTTGAGCGTTAAATTGTGTTCTGCAAGTCAAATGAACACTGCTGATAATGGCTGGTCATGTTCTGCTTTGTTCCTTCCATGGGCAATGATGCCGTTAAGTAAGTTGAGGGGCCCCTCAATGAAAGACAAGGCTGATGAAATGATCATCTGGACTGTGCTAGGTGCTGAACTTAGTTCATAGGGCATTCTGCAGTACTGAAACGCACCTTCATGAGTAACAAAAACTGTAAGGTATCTGCTTTGCTCTGGGGTATCTGGAGATATCTCCATCACATATCGAGCTTTGCAAAGACTGTGGAATCATGAAATGATGCTGATAGTTCTTGGATTATCAAATGTGGATATTTGGCTGGGATGATAGCTTTGTTAACTGCCTTAAGGCCGGCGCATAATCTAAGTTCATCATTTTTGTGTTGCACAATGGCTAGATTCAATACTGACAGCGATGAGTTGATTTGTCCAATGTAACCATCTGCTTCTAGTCATTTCAGCTCCTGTGACACAGGTTGCAAATGGCAACCATCTCAAATTTTGCAAAACTGGTGGACTTGATGTGTCGACGTGAGGATCATGACAGGAATCCTTAACCTCTCCAAATCCAGTTATTTTTGTCCTTGATTCTTTCATGGGATATGGGCATCAATGACAAAGCCAGCATTTGTTGTCCAACCCTATTAGTCCTTGAACTGAGAGACTTGCTAGGCCATTTCAGAGGGTAATTAAGAATCAACTACATTGCTGTGGGTCTGGAGTCACATGTAGGCCAGACTATGCGTGGATGTCAGATTGGACATTAATGAGCCAGATGAGTTTTTACATGGTCACCATTACTGAGACTAGCTTTATATTCCAGATTTATCAATCAAATTTAAATTCCACTAGCTGTCATTGGTGGGATTTGAACCCATGTACCCAGAGCATTAACCTGGGCCTCTGGATTATGAGTTGATTACTACAATGCCACCATCTTCCCCTAAATAAGGCAAATAAGGAATGATACTGCTGTGTGCAGTCTGTGTCATTGATCACATTAAATTGTGCTCTGGCGGAGCCTTCAAGTTTGAAGCCAAGTCTATTGAAAAGTTTATCTCTCTAAAGCTTCTGCTTTCAGCTACATAGAACATGAACCTGTCTAAGTTGACATTTTTGTGGTGTACTAGAGCTGTGATTGTTCCCAAAACCAGAATAATTGAGTCATCATTAGCTTGCAGAGTGTCTGTCACAGGAGTGACTGAAAGTTGTGAAAAATACTGACGGTAGAGTCTGTTGCTCAAACTAGATAAATCTGCTACATCTGAACTGTCCATTCCTGTAGCGAGAAAGTAGGTCTTGAATCCTGAAACCCCTAAATCCCATGGCATGAGTGGATCTCCAGGCAAAAAAAGGAAAGGTGCAGGAATTATTATACATCATCCTTGTTGCCATTCTGTTGTAGATTTTATATCTTGGAGCTATGCAGAGATGACACACCAGTTTTTGTAAAGTTTTGCTCCATGCTTGTGGTTTCTTTGTTTCCAGCAACTTTTATAGTTTGTTTCCTTTATCCTGAGTCCACATCTAGGCTTAACCAATCAAGCACAGTGAACATCATAGGAAACAGACTCACATAATCAAACACAGTAAAATTGAACAACTGAATACCATATAAGGGTATTTTTTAATCAGGTAGCGGGGGAACAATGGAAATTAATCTAGTGGGAATGGGGGAGTAAATATTTTTATGATCAGTACATGCTCACTCAGAAAGTAGCACCATTATTTTTAAGGGAACAATTCCTTACTTTAGTGCCATATTGCTTATGGGGGCAAGAGACAGCCAGGCCAGTACAAAGAGCAACAGGTGAGGGGATTGAATAATGAGTGCATAGGAAGATTCTGTTAGTATATGAGGAGCCAGCAGGGTGGAGCTGAAGACAGGAAGAGAATATTGAAATTGTACTAAAATAGAGAGGACATTGAGCATTCAATGAAAATTAAGTTCGAGATAGAAAATCTACTAGAGGAGAGCTGAGAAACGGGATGAAAGAAAGATGGATAGTGCAGAGTAAAAGATTAACATCAGGAGCACCTGATACTGATGTAACTATGATGCAACATCACCTAACTAAGAGACTGAGATCTAGTGGGAATCAGAATAACAACTTCATGTAAAGTACTGAGATGTACATGGATCTGTAAATAAACAAAAATGGTTTTTATGAATAACACTCTATGGTACCATTCTTCGGGTAACAGGCAGACCCTAAAGCAATCCTATCTATAACCTGAACACAAGACAAAACATGATGGCAGTGGACAGAATGTAAAGACCCAAAAAAAAACTCCAAGAGAAGACTGCAGACCTGAAAGTCCTACAAATCCTTGGGAAAAGGACGAGAAGAAATAAAGATTGAAGACTCACCTGAAAAAAGGGCATCGTGGGTGCTGCAGATACAAGCAGACACACAGACCCGGAGTCTAGACAACAGTGAGTACAGATCACAATCTACAAGCCAAACTACTGAAGTAGCGACAGATCCAGAGCTAAGGGTAAGTATGGAGTCTACATTGACACTCCCAGTGCTGTTCCAAAGCATTGAAGACTTGCAACAGGCTCAACATTGGGACAATTGGAAGAAATTGGAAGAAGAGACAATCCAGATACAGAACAGCTTCAGATTTGCATAAGAAGGACCTGAAGGATCAGATCAGTACTTTACTCTGTACAGTAGGGGCATAGCAAATGATGTTAATGCTAACAGGATAACAATGAGGCTTCGAGCTTACATAAGAAAGTCCTCCAGGCATTTGATTCATACTTCAATGTTTGAAAGAATTTGATCATTGAGCAAAATTTAATACGAGGAGGCAAAAATCAGGCGAATCCATGGATTCAATTAGAAATGACCTGTACAGACTCATGGACAATTACAACTTGGGATCCTCAGACATGAATTAATATGCGATTGTCTAATGGTTGGGGTCTTGGATGAAACCATATCAGATCTTTTGCAAATGAGGGAAGATTTAACTCTGATACATACATACATACATATGAAATAGGAGCAGAAGGAGGCCATTCGGCGCCTTGAGCCTGCTCCACCATTCAATAAGATCTTGGCTTGCCTATCTACCTCTGCCTTAAAAATATTAAATGACCCTGCCTCCACCACCTTCTGAGGCAGACAGTTCCAAAGTAGCACAACCCTCTGACAGAAAAAAATTCTCCTCACCTCTGTCCTGAAAGGCCAACCTCTAATTTTAAAACAGTGCCCCCTAGTTCTGGACTCAGCCACAAGAGGAAACATCCTTTCCGCATTCAGGATCTTCTATACTTCAATCAAGTCACCCCTCAGTCTTCTAAAGTCCCAGTGGAAACAAGCCCAGTCTGTCCAACCTTTCCTCATAAGACACCCTTGCTCATTCCAGGTATCAACCTAGTAAACCTCTTCTGAACTGCCTCCAACGCATTTACATCCTGCACACATTATTGAAGGTGCAGTCTCACCAATGCCCTATATAACAAAGGCAGAACAAATAGCGCAACAGGCCTTAGCTTAGGAAGCAAAACAGAGTGGTTGTTTGTGGGAAGGTGATATTCTTTGGAAGAAAATGAGTGAAGCCATTCAGTGTGTCAGACAAAAAAGAGAAGGTGCAGTGATGCAAAAGCCTGCTAAACTGGAAAAAAAACATGACAACCACCATCTTGAGATGCTCTCCATGTGCAGGGAAAACCTACACAAGCAGGAAGAATGCCCAGCAGGGGAGCAGAGTGGCACAACTGTGGAAAGTTAGGACATTTTAAAATAGCCTGCAGATCCAAAGTTCCGATAGCTCATAGGAAGAAAAAAATAACAACAAAACTAAATAAAATCCAAGAAGTGGAAGAGTTACAGAAAAAAAATCTTTCTTAAGAAAAGCTAATGAAACAGAAAATAGAAAATAATTATTGGTGCATGAACATAGAAGTTGATGGTCACCCCACAGAATTCAAGCTAGATACTGGTGCAGATTTTCACTGTTGTCTGATGAAATAAAATGGCTCAAAAATATCTCATTACAGCCGTCCTCAATCCAGTTGAAATGTCCAGGAGGGGCAACATGAAAAGTAATAGGGCAACACTTGGCAAGGTCAAGATACAAGGATATTGAAATTGTGGAACTGCTGTATGTGAGGGTTCATCATAATTGAGCAGGAAAGCATGTTTGCAGCTCAGGCTCATTTACAAGGAGTGGAATTTTCCTAGAATTGCACTAAGTGTGGTAGTAGGCGGGTAAAATGGAGTCCTACCCGCTGACGAAAATGGTAGGTTTACACGCCGAGCCGGCCCATTATTTATTCACTCCCATGAAACACACCATTTCCATGTCGGGCAGGCTCTCATTCGCCCACTCGCCATCGCCCCGCTGTTGCATCACACCAGCTGCCATCTTTAAAAAGCAGCCGCCAGCAAAGTGCTCATCGCCATCAGCTCACCACTGCTGCCCAGGAGACAAAGGCAAAAAGACTGCAGCCACCTCCCGCTTCAACGACGGGTCCCTCAAGCAACTGCTGGATGCCATGGAGGCTCACCAGGATGTGCTCTACCCCCGCTCTGGCCGCAGGGTGGGTAGAAATGTCACTAACCCGGCTTGGGAGGTGGTGGCAGTGCTGGTCAGTGCCAATGCCCTTCAGAAGAGGACAGCCATCCAGTGCCACAAAAGGATGAATGATCTCCAAGGTTCCGCCAGGGTAAGTCACTCTTTTCATCACTCCCAACTCACACACTCACAAACCCATCACATACCCAAAGGGCCCTCACTCACTGCCAGTTCAAGGGACATCACCATTCACTCTTTCACACTCATCGTCATTGTCCTCAGCCCGTCCATGGGACCACTCACCACCCGCTTAACATCTGGCCCAGCAAGAGTCCTGTTACACTCTTCCCATCTCTATCCATGCAGGACAAACTGACTCACAACAGGAGGGAAAGGTCACAGACCGGTGAAGGGAGGCCAGAATTCAAAGTTCTGACAGAATTTGAAAACAGAGCCATCCAGCTGGCCGGCGATGACCGGGACCGGTCCTGTGCTGACGGTGAGGTCGGCGCTGCTCTACCAAGTGAGGATCCAGCAGTGCAACATCCATCAGACAACCATGCTGTGAGTGATGTGTCCTCTTTCACAGGCCACTGCCATGCACTAATTATCTCCCCTTGCTTTCGCAGGCTCATCTGGGAAGCAGCAGACAGAGTCCATGACCCAAAGTCTCCAAGCAAACTCCAAAGAAACCTCTGAAGAGCAATCTGAAGGCCCCTGCCAGAAGTCCCGTCACAGCGCTCACCCACACCCTCCACCAGCGCAGAGACACACACCTTGGTGGGACCTAGCTTTAGAGTAGCCTCAGGATCACAATCTGGTGAGCAAATCGCACATTCTGATCGACAGCAGGCAGAGACAGGGACTTCCCAGGTGTCCGGCACTCGGAGGACTGTTGGAGGCCAGAACATTGCTGAGTCCGAGTCAGATGATGAGCCTCTGGACTCGGTCATGTCACAGTTTCTGGAGTTGCAAAGACAAGCTCGGGAACATCAGGAAGGGATGTCCGCTGCACTGCTCAGAATGCAAGGCACGATGGAGGAGTCCATCCGTCTTCAGGCTGAGGTGATAGCGCCGGCATTGCAAAGTACCAAGGTCAACACTGGCAGGATGGCGGCTGCTATGGAGACCTTGGTCCAGACTTCACTCCTGCACTGCTGCACGGGCTGAGCTCCATTGCTGATGCCATAGTTGGCCTCCAACAGTGTGTACACGAGAGGGGTGCTGGGCAGCTCGATCTCACTCCAGCTACCCTTCCGCTCACAGAGTCAGCCAGGGGCACCCATAGGGAGGAGGATCAGCAGGTGCTCCGGGGCCATCCACCCAGGGGACTCTGGGAGTGACCAGCCCATCCGAACCCATTCTTCCTGTGACCTCAGCAGCTCCAGCTCCACAGGCCGAGGAGGGTGCCACTGCCACACAGCAGGACCCTGAAAGCAGGCCGGGGACCTGCAAGTCTCGGCCCTCCAGAGGACACCCGCCAAAATCATCACAGACAGAACATCACAGTCAGCAGGCTGCCTCCACCTCCACTGTGGAAATCCGGGGAACACCAATACATAGCGGTTAGGAAAGTCAGGTAAAAGTAGTTGTACAGCCTGGGCACGGGTGTTGATCACTTGTACATAATGTTCACTATTGTAAATAAACTCCCAAGAATGTCTCCCTGCCTATGGCTCCTTGTTCTGATGAGCAGTGTTCGTGTCACTCAGATGTGAAACCTTTCTGCACACGATAAAGGCAGGTGTCCCAGACCAGAGCCTCTTCCCTGTGCTTTGTGCAGCCTTCAGGCCACAGTGATGGTCCAGCCTCACACTCCCTGGAGACATTACTGATGCCGGTGCCTTGGCGGTGCTGGTCATTACTGCCAGAATGTGGTAGGCAGGCGCTACAGAGTTTTCTCATTCTCTCTGTATGCTCTCAGCACCTTTAAGGTGGGGCTGGCCCCCATCACACCAGCATGTGTGTCCAGCTCCTGAAGGGCTGAGGTGCTGAAGGCAGATACAATATTGGATGCGTCTAAAGTTTCATGGCTGCATCTCTGATATGGTCCTGATCATGGAGCGCAAGCGAGCTGCCCTCGGCCAGACAGGAGTCAGACATTCACAGAGGCTGTGTGAAAATCTATGGAGTGTCCTCACTGCATGTTGTCACCGTTCTCCTGAGATCGAGCAACTATTAGGGCCTCCACTGCATCACCATGACAGGAGCATTCTCACAGAGGGTATTGGCGCTGCCATAAGCCAGACTGGAGTCAAATGTTCACAACTGAGATGTGAGGATCTATGGGGACACCTCACTGCATGTCATCATCATCCTCCACAAATCCGGCAGCTATAAGGGCCTCCTTAACGTGCCTGCTTTGTCCAGCTAGTGTCAAACCCTCAACCCTGTCATTATCACCACTGAGGACCCCCTCACCCTCACCCTCATCGGAGGACACGTGTATCTCCTCCATCTCCTCCTCAGCCAGCTCATCTTCCCATTGCAGTTCCAGGTTGTAAAGGGCGCAGCAGATGATGATGATGTGTGACACCCTCTGCGGACTGTATTGCAGGGCTCCACTAGACTGGTCCAGGCACTGGAGCTGCATCTTCAGCATCCCGATGATCTGCTCCATCAAGTTGCAAGCTGCTGCATGAGCCTCATTATAGTGTCGCTCTGCTGCAGTCTGAGGCCACCACACGGGTGTCATCAGCCAAGGCCTCTGCGGGTAGCCCTTGTCCCCGAGGAGCCAACCCTGCAGCCTCTGTGGATCCTGGAAGACTGCAGGAATCTGTGAGTGACTCAGGATGTAGGTGTCATGCACACTCCCTGGAAAGCGTGCACACACCTGTAGGGTGGGTTTCTGGCAGTCGCATACCAGCTGCACGTACAGTGAGGGGAAGCCTTTGCAGTTAATAAAGTCCACTGAGTGTAGCAACAGAAACCTGAGCACCACATGAGTGCAGTCAATCGCACCCTGCACCTGTGGGAATCCCGAGATCCAGGTGAATCCAATGGCTCTTGCCCCGGCTGTCCCAGTCCCGGGTGAAATGCACAAAGTTGTGTGACATGGAGAAGATGGCTTCCGTGAATTCATGGATGCATTTGTGGGTGGTGGATTGTTAAATCCCACAGAAGTCACCTAGGGAACCCTGAAAGGAGCCACTGCCATAGAAATTGAGTGTTGTGGTCACTTTCACAGCCACTGGCAGTGGATGCCCTCTATGCCCCCTTGTCACCAAGTCCTGCAGTAAGTGGCAGATATGAGCCACCAGGTCCCTAGACGTGCGCAATCGTCAGCGACACTGGTTCTCAGTCATCTGCAGGAATGGCAGGCAGTGTCTATAGACCTTGGGTGTCACTAGGCGCTGACCAGCCACAGCTCACTGTCACTCCTGGGCAGCGTGTGCGGGAGCCCCTGCTGCCTTTTCTTCATGAGGTTACTGCTCCTGCCTTTGTGCGGCCAGGCACCTCAGTCGCTCTCTCCTCTGTCTTCTATGGTCTCTGTAGGCCAACAGGCATACAGCTCGGTCACCAGGATCCATGATCCTGACGTGGTCCTCCTGCAGCATGAAAGAGAGAGAGAGATGTGGTTATCATGGCTGTACTTAGCACCTTTCCTGGTCCTGTGTGACTGCCCCTTAATGCTTCCCGGAGAGTGCTGGTCACCCCTCAGATGACCAGAGATGAGTGCGCTGCATGGCTGCCCTGTCAACCTGCGACATGGGGGACACTGGTCCGAGCCAGGATGCTGGGATTGTAAGGGGCTGTGAGCACCTCCAGCAGTGACTGCTACATGGTCGGTGTTGGTGAGGAGATTGTACAATGTGTGCATTCCAACTGCTCCACGGTCCAATAAAGTGGTAGCAGACTTGAAGTCTGTGGGGGTGGGGTAAGGTATGGAGCGCTTGGTGGCCCTTTGGTGCCTCCGCGTTGCTTGCACGCGTGGGCAGGCTGGGAGCCCAACCCCAATCATATCACTGTGGCTGCGCCCGATCTGTCTCAGTTGCAGAGGAATGGTCAGCTTATACAGGGTGTCCCTAATGCATGGTCACTTCCCTCACTCACCCTGTCCCACACCTCAATTGCCTGCGTGTGGGATGCAGCACCAGGGCAGCCCCTGGAAACCGCACCCCCCTCAGTAGTCGCCTCCGAGTCTAGCCAGCACTTCCCCCGCACACCACCACCCGCCCCTCAGCAGTCGTCTCCAGGGACAGGCATCAGTTGCCCCCACTGCCAGGCGCCCCTGAGGCCTGTCAACAACAGGCAAGCTGTGGAAAATGGTGCTGCTCACTCACCTCAGTGAAGGCCGCCAAGTGCACGTTGCCTGCGTGCTGTTATGAAACACGTCCGCGTGCTTTCGCACCGACGTGGATGGACGATATGGCGGGGTTCCAAGAGCCTGGCAGGATGGCCTTTTAATTATATGCTAATGTATTACAATTAACTCCCCACTGATCAATGGCGGGAAACGTGGCCCGCTGTTGGTGGGCTAAGCGGACGATCGCGACCTGCCTTCACGCCATCGTGAAGCAGGTCACGCCATATTTTCCGTGCACACCACCTATCACGCCCACCATCATCGGGCTCAGAAAATTCTGCCCAAGATTGATGAGCCGTCCAGTAAATGTGCTCAGAAATGAATTTCCATCCCTATTTTCAGGCTTAGGAAAGTTGATGACAGAATATCGTGTAATCCTGAGGGCAGATGCTAAGCCTATATGGATCTACAGAGTGAGGAAGGCCCCTCAGTCACTCTTAGACAAAGTCAAGAGTGAGATTAAAGACATTACAACAAGGGGTCATCTCTCCAGTAACCACACTGACAAAGTGGTGTTCTGGAATAGTCACAGTACCAAAGTTTAATGGTCCAATTAGAATCTGTGTGGATTTGACTCAATTAAACAAGTCACTAGAGCATGAGCTCCACCCGATGGCATGAAAGGCGGGCCAAATTGGCAAAAAGAACCCTCTTCACAAAATTGGATGCTAACTGCGGCTTTTGGCATTTGTCTCTACACAAAGAATCCAGATTGCTAGCTACTTTTATCACCCCATTTAGTCATTATTGGTTTAGCAGGTTACCATTTGGAATTGCTTGTACACCTGAGATATTCCAAAGAATGATATCGAAACCCTGGAAGGCATGAAAGATGTAATATGCCATATGGACGACATTCTCGTACATGGCCCATCTAGAGAAGAACATGACCATTGAGTGAGATCAGTCCTCAAAGTTCTACACGAAGCAGGTTTGACATCAAACGACAACTATGAATCTGCAAAGCCTATGATAACATTCTTAGGCACGTTGTGCAAGCTTCAGGAATTGTGGCTGACTGGCAGAAAACCAAGGTCATTGGAGTTATCACGAGGGAGCCTAAGAACATCACAGAATTATAAAGATCCCTTGGCATGGTCAATCAAGTAGTTAAGTTCCTACTAAACTTGGTGGAAATCAATGAGCTGTTAAAGACAGCTGTTGAGACAAGGTCAACAGTGGTGCTGGAATGTGGAGAAGCAAAATGCTTTTGAAAAGATCAAAAATCTCCTAATTTCACCAGAAATTCTAGTGCACTGCGATCCAGAGTTGCCAACAATTGTAGCAGCAGATGCATCATCTACCAGCTTGGGCACAGTGCTGTTTCAAGTTCAAGAAGATGGACAAAGAAGACCAGTTTATTATGCCTCAAGATCTCTCACGGACATAGAGAAAAGGTAAGCAGCCATTGAGAAAGAAGCACTAGCAGCCATATGGGCTTGTGAGAAGTTCTCTGATTATGTCATGGGATTAAGGTTTAAAATTGAAATCAACCACAAACCTTTGGTTACTCTTCCTAACACAGTATTTCGCCAATACTTCAGAGAAAACATCTCACAATTATTGATGATTTCTTAGTTTTTAATGACAGACTAGTCATCCCTAAAACACTTCGACTCAGCATTCTCCAAAAAACATCAAGGTCACTTGGGGATAATGAAATGCCCAGTGAGCAAGAGCCCAGCAGTCAATCTGGTGGCCAGGTTTCAGTAACTCCATTGAAGAGTTAATCTCAAATTGCCTTATGTGTGCAATGAATTGTCAACAGGAGAACGAACCACTGGCACACTCCATTTTTCATCTGAGGCCTTGTCAGCACCTGGGAATGGATTTATTTGACTTTAAAGGCAAAGTTTTCATCATCATCATTGCTTACTACTCCAGATGTTTGAAGTGAGTAAACTGCACAGCACCATGGCAGAGGCAGTCATTGCATCACTAAGAAGAATCTTTGCAACACATGGCATCCCGGATGTTGCGGAGTCAGACAATGGACCTCAGTTTGCTAACGAGCTGTTCCACAACTTTGAGCAGGAAAATGTTTTCATGAATGTGACTAGTTCGCTTAGGCATCCTCGGTCGAACAGAGAAGCAGAAAGAGGAGTTCAAACCATCAAGGAATTGATGAAAAAGAATGAAGATATTAACTTAGCCCTTCTTAACTACAGAACCTCATCAGCACTACTGATGATAAGATAGCTGTAATCACAACTTCCAGCTCCACAACAAACACTACAACTTCAGATGATCGTGAAAAAGTTAGGAAGCGTGAGGAACAACAAAGAGACAGTGAAGCTCGTAATTTCAACTTCAGGCACAGAGCACAAGACTGGAAAGTTCTATAGCCCAGGGGTAGAGTGTGGATAGGAGATTAACAGCAACAGAAAGAAGGAATTGTAATGGAAAGAGCTCCACAACCAAAATCTTATAGAGTTGAGGTGGACCAGGGAAATATCAGAAGGAACTGAAGAGCCTTGATCTCATTGGGAAGGAAATCAATGGAACCTTGGACATACTATTTAGATCCAGATGGAGTCAAGGAACCAGAAAGAAATCTACAACCACCCAGGTGGAAGACACTCCTATCGAACAATGAGAGAGTGCCATTTGTCCTCAACTGTGAAATGAAATGAGGGCCAGATCAGGGAGATGTGTCAAGGCACAACAGAGGCAAATCCTGTGAAGTCTGAGACTTTGGGGGAGATATAGGAGTATGTATATAGTTAGGATAAAGACTTGGGGGGAGACTTAAAGGGTTACCATCAGGAGCACCTGATACTGGTGTAATTATGATGCAATGTCACATGATTAAGAGAGCGGTCTGGTGGGAAGCAGAAGTACAATGTCGTATAGTGTAGTGTCATGAAGCTATTGATGTAGATAATGCCATTGGAAATCTTTTTTTAAATAGAGGTTTAGTCTGTGGGTGTGTCTGTGTGTGTTAATTGGATTAAAACCAGCTAGTCTGGGTGCTTTGATGTATAGTAGTTTTGAGATGTAAACAAAGAGGTAGAGGACATTTGCATTTTGTTGAATAGAGCATTCAAGAGTGGGAGTGAAATCTTGCTAGGAGACACCAATCAATCTTTATATTACTAATAAAATTGATACTATGAAAGAGGTTTTATTGTTAGAAGAGTTCAAAGGGCCTGATGATACAATGAGAATTTACATTCAAGGAGAAGTGCTGGGTATAACAGAAAGCAGTTTTGTGTGTGTAGAGCAGAGGCATGTAACATCAAAGCCTGTAAGCCTAAAACTGTCTGCAAAGGAACCAAAGTGAAAGGTACCTCATTTTGAATTTGTCAGGTGAAAATGTGTTGCCTGGTGCCTGCTTAAAGTCTATGGGTTGTTGTTGCCTTAGTGGGGATTAGTTTGGGAATTTGTTAAAAAGTTACAATCGTAGTAATTCGTAGTCATGTGTATATGTTTAACTTGTGTAAATTAATAAATGTCTCATGTAGTTTGATATAAAAACCTCTCAGGAACTGGTGGTCTTATTCCTGAATTTTGAACCACATCTCAAACATACCACTTGAAAATATAGGTTATGACAGTTGTTTAAAGTTTCCCTCTGTGATTTTAAATAACTCAGCTTTTAACAACTGCTGTGTCATAACAATTGGGGACTCATCTGGGATAAAATTTACATTCCTTGATTGGTTTGGAATTGGTGAATCTTAAGGTTATGAGTAGAAGAAGCACTTTGAATTCAGGAATTGGTGAGATATTTTAGAAGTGGTGAGACTGCAAGATGGCTTAGGCAATTGCTAAGACTTGTCTTGGAGTAGAAGGCATAACTCTGATTGGGTTGGAAAAAAATAACCAAACATAAGTTAACAGAGTTGGTAGATAAGTTAAAATTGGGGTTACCTGAAGGTGCTAGGAAATTAGATATAATTAAGAGTATAGCACAGCATCTATAGTTGGAAGTGAAACCTGACACTAGTGAGTCACAGCTGGAGGTAGTGAGACTTCAGTTACAAATGAAGACACTTGAATTTGAACAAGCAAAGGAACTGAAAAAAGCTTGAATTAGAAGCAAAGGGCAGAGTAATGGCTTTTAAAAAGAAACAGATAGAAAGGCAGGAGAGAGAAAGAAAACAGGAAAGGGAATTAGGAATTGTGAAGGTAGAGAAGGAGGAAAGAGAAAAAGCGAGAGAGAGAGAGAATTCCAACTGAAAATGTTGGCAGTTAAAAAAGAGACGCCAGTATGTGAGGAAGGACCTATCTCCGGAGTAGACCCAGTGGGGAGATGTTTAAATTTGTACAAGCTCTTCCAAAGTTTGGGGGAAAAGATATTGAAGCATTCTTTATTTAATTTGAGAAGCTAGCTAAACAGATGAAATTGCCACAGGAAAACTGGATGTTATTATTACAATGTAAGTTAGTGGGTAGGGCGTATGAGATATATGCTTCGCTATCAGAAGAAATGTCGGTGAAAAAGACTATTTTGAGTGCATATGAGTTGGTTCCTGAAGCATACAGGCAGAAATTTAGGAATATGAGAAAACAGCCTGGGCAAACTTATATTGAGTCTGAAAGAGTAAAACAAAGTAATTTTGACCGGTGGATACGAGCATTAAAAATAGAGACAACGTATGCAGCTCTAAAGAAAGTAATTCTTTTGGAATAATTTAAAGATTCAATCCCTTCAGTAATGAGAACTCATGTGGAGGAACAGAGGGTTGATTCTGTATGAGAAGCAGCAGAGATAGCTGATGATTATGAGTTAGTTTATAGAGCTAAACATTTTTTTCTTCACCCTTTCCAATTGGAAAAGGATAAAAAATGGGAAGGTGAAAGGTCAGGGAAGAGAAGGAGTAGCTGGAAGTTCCCAGGAAGTGTTTTTCTCTGAACAAAAGGGAAGGTGCTGAAGGTAGAAGTGACATTCGAAAATTGAGGTGTTTTCATTTAATAAAGTGGGGCACACAAAGTCAATGTGTTGGAAATTACAGGAAAAATCTGTTGGAATTTTTGAGGTACTGAAAAGCTCTGGAAGTAAAAGTATCTTAGGTTCTGAGGTTCAGGCACAGGGAATACCAGTGGTTTGTGTACAGGTGAAACAGGAGGAATCAGTGAAAGGTGAAGAAGTGGGAATGTGTTACAGTTTACTCAAGAGAATTCTGAAGAGCAGTTTGCAGAAATGTTTAAAGACTTGGTGTGTGAAGGGAAAGTCTTTCCATGAGTACAAGGTGGAGTACGTAAAGATGTTAACATTTTAAGAGACACAGTGGCTAGTCAATCTTTAATGTTGTGGGATGGTGTTTTTTGTTGTTCAAAGGGAGTATTGCAGGAGGAGGATCTTGGAGATGTTAAATTTATTCTGTTTTGGAAAGTAAATTTAAAGAGCTAATGGAAGACAGATGAAGTTATAGTTGGAGTGGTGGACAAATTTGCCCATTGTAGGGGTTCAATTTATTCTGGGTAATGATATAGCTGGATCACAAATGCGGGTAATGCCTATGGTAGTTGAGCAGCCTGTACAGGTGTTTTCAACAGAGGTGTTACAGAAGGAACATCCTGGGTTGTTTCTTGATTGTGTTGTAACAAGATCAAAGCCCTATAGGGAAGAACAAGGAAAACGAGAAAGGCAGGCAGTTCAAGGCAAGAAGAAGGTGTCAAAATCCAATTAGCTGGCACTGTGTTTGATAGAATTGTTCAGGAGGAAAGAATACAGGATAATTCAGCTGAAGTGTTTAACTCAAGGAGGGTAGTGGAAAAATGATTTGCAATTAAAACAGTTGTATCAGAAAGCTTATTCAGAAACAGGAGCAAAATGTATTCCAGTATGTTATTATCTTCGGGGAGATATTTTGATGAGAAAATGGAGGTTGGATCATGTCTCAGCAAATGAAAGCTGGAGGGAGGTGCATCAGATTGTTATCCCATTCGAGTATAGAAGTGAGATTCTGAGGATTGCTCATGAAATTCCAATGGGGGGACATTTAGGAATTAGGAAAACATAGGAAAAGATACAGGGGTGTTCTTTTGTCCAGGATTGCATAGGGATGCAGTCAATTCTGTAGAACCTGTTATACATGTCAAGTAACAGGAAAACCACAAGCAGTGATTAAGCCGATGCTTTTAATCCCAATGCCAGCATTTGAAGAACATTTTACCAGGGTCACGATTGATTGTGTAGGACCCTTTCCTAAGACTAAAAGTGGAAATCTGTACTTACTGACAATAATGGATGTGTCTACCAGGTTTCCTGAAGTGATACTTTTAAGAAATATTACAATTTAGAAGATTGCATAGGAGTTAATTACAATTTTTTTTTTACAAAATATGGTTTTCTTAAGGAAATACAGTCAGATCAGGGGTCAAATTCCATGTCACAGCTGTTTAATGAAGTAATGAACAGTTTGGGGATAAAACAGTTTAAGTCAAAAGCTTACCATCCTGAGTCACAAGGAGCTTTGGAAAGATGGCATCAAACTTTAAAACTATGATGAGAGTATACTGTCAGAATTATGCACAGGATTGGGATACAGGAATTCCATTTTTGTTATTTGCTATTAGAGACATTCATAATGCATCAGTTGGTTTTAGCCCATTTGAACTAGTTTATGGACATGAGGTAAGGGGATCACTGAATTTGATTCATGAGAAATTGGTGGGTCAAAATTCAGAAACTATTCTCCTGGATTACATTTCAAATTTCAGGGAAAGATTGAACAGAGCATGTGAGTTGGCTAGGGGACATTTAAAGACATCACAGCAAGTGATGAAAGTGAGGTTAGATAAGAAAGCTAAAACTCGCAGTTTTGCTTCTGGAGAGAAAGTATTAGTTTTGTTACCAGTGCTAGGTGATTCATTAATTGCAAGATTTGGTGGGCCTTACAAGATTGAAACAAAATTGAGTGAAGCAAATTATTTAATAAATTCTCCAGATAGAAGAAAGAAGCAGAGTAAATGTAAATGTGCTTAAAAAGTACTTTGACGGGGAAGAGAAACAATAAGAGGTATTAGTGATGGTGGATGATGAGAAAGAAGTAGAAGTGCAGGACACTGAAATTGATTTTCCTCTAATTACATTGGACAATGAGGGGGTGTTTGAAAATGAAATATTGAGTTACCTTCCAAGCAAGTGTGAAAGTGATCTGGAAAAGCTATTGCAGTCACACAAACCTATTTGTGGAAATAAGTTTGGGAAGACACATTTAGCTATACATGATGTATGTATAGAAATTTCATCTTCAATAAGGCAACATCCTTATAGATTAAACCCGGCAAAGTTTTCATAAGTACTAGAAGAAACTGATTTCATGCTTCAAAATGATATCATTGAGCCTAGTTGCAGTAACTGGAGTTCGCCTATTGTACTGGTATCGAAACCAGATGGAACATAAAGGCTGTTTGAGGACTAGCGAAAGGTGAACGCAGTGACAAGAGTGGATTCATATCCTATACCACAGTTGGAAGATTGCATTGAGAAAGTGGGACAATCAAAATTTATCACAAAGATTGACTTGCTAAAAGGATACTGGCAGGTACTGTTGTCAGAGAGAGCAAAGGATGTATCGGCTTTTGTAACACCAAGTGGACTATATCAGTTCAAAGTCATGCCATTTGGTATGAAGAATGCACCTGCGATATTTCAAAGACTGACAAACAAAGTAATTGCAGGTCTAAGCAATTGTGCTGTTTATATTGATGATCTAATCGTTTTCAGTCAGACTTGGGAGGAGCATTTACAGCAACTGGAAGAATTTTTTACTCGACTACAAGAAGCTAATTTGGTGATGAACTTGGCTAAAAGTGAATTTTCAAAAGTGCAAGTTGCGTATCTAGGCCATAACATTGGACATGGTAAGGTGGCTCCAAGAGATGCGAAAGTCAAGGCTATCACGGATTTCCCAGTGCCTACAACAAAACGAGAAGTTTTGAGATTTCTGGGCATGAGTGGATTTTACCGGAAATCTGTGCCAAATTTTAGCCAAGTGTTTGCTCCACTGACTGAACTATTAAAAAAGAACAAGAAGTTTCAATGGACACAGGAGTGTCAGAAGTCATTCGATAGTTTGAAAACTGTATTAACTACAACGCCAGTTTTGGCAGCACCCAATTATGCCAAGCAATTCACGTTGGCCGTTGTGTAAGCATATAGGTATTGGGGCTGTACCGTTACAAGAAGATGACACTGGAATTGAAAAACCAATAGGGTATTTTTCATGGAAGCTGAATGTACAACAGAGAAGATATTCAATGATCGCAAAAGAGACTTTGGGTTTTGTGTTAGCATTGCAGCATTTTGAAATTTATGTTGCAAACAATTCATCAGAAACAATTATTTATACAGACCATAATCCATGGAAGTTTTTGGACAAATTTTGAGACAAAACTGCAAGACTTTTCAGATGGCATCTATTATTACATTTAATCCAAGGATTATACATGTTGCTGGAAGAGAAAATCTGTTTGCAGATGTGTTATCAAGAGTTTGAAGCTTAAAGGAAAATTGGACATTTTTTAAACCCTGGACACTGAACTGGAGTGATTTCTGTTGATACCAAGGGCTTGTGTATATATATTGTTATGTTAATGCATGCATCTGGTAATGTAATAGTGTAATAAGTATAGGAGATAGTGTGAGATGTGTTATTTTAAAAATGAAGCCGTCTTTTAGAATTGTGATGGTTCATTTCTCGATAGGAAGGGGGATGTCATGAAACAATTGATGTAGATAATGTTATTGGAAATTACTTTTTTAAAATAGAGGTTTAGTCTGTGGGTGTGTCTGTGTGTGTTAATTGGGTTAAAGCCAGCTAGTCTGGGTGCTTTGATGTATAGTAGTTTTGAGATGTAAACAAAGAATTAGAGGACATTTGCATTTTGTTGAATAGAGCATTCAAGAGTGGGAGTGAAATCTTGCATCTAGCTAGGAGACAGCAATCAATCTTTATGTTACTAATAAAATTGGTGCTATGAAAGAGGTTTTATTGTTAGAAGAGGTGGGGTTCAAAGGGCCTGATGATACAATGAGAATTTACATTCAAAGAGAAGTGCTGGGTATAACAGAAAGCAATTTTGTGTGTGCAGAGCAGAGGCATGTAACATCAAAACCTATAAGCCTACAACTGTCTGCAAAGGAACCCAAAGTGAAAGGAACCTCAATTTGAATTTGTCAGGTGAAAATGTGTTGCCTGGTGCCTGCTTAAAGTCTATGGGTTGTTGTTGCCTTAGTGGGGATTAGTTTGGGAATTTGTTAAAAAGTTATGATAGTAGTAATTTATAACATATGTGTATATGTTTAACTTATGTGAATTAATACATTTCTCATGTAGTTTGACATAAAAACCTCTCGGGAACTGGTGGTCTTATTCCTGAATTTAGAACTGCATTTCAAACTTGAAAATATAGGTTATGACAGTTGTTTAAAGTTTCCCTCTGTAATTTTAAGTAACTTAGCTTTTAACAACTGCTGTGTCATGACAATACTGAGATGTACATAGATCTGTAAATAAATAAAAATGTTTTTTTACGAATAACAGTCTATGGTAGCATTCTTAGGATAACAGGCAAATCCTAAAGAAACCCCATCTGAACCCTGAATCCAAGACAAAACAGTTAGTAAAATTTCCATGAAACAGGCAAACAAGAGTAGGCCATTTGACCACAACAGCCTGTTCTGCCATTCAATTAGATCATGACTGATCTGTACATGAACTTATTTTACCCACCTTTAATCAATATTGCTTGATATCCTTACCTAATAAAAATTTGTTTATCTCTCAAACTTGAAAATTTCAATTGACCCAACATCCATAGTCTTTTGTTGGAGAAAGTTCCACATTTTCAATTATCTTCGTTTGAGAAAGTGTTTCTTGACTTCACCCCAAATGACCTAGCTCTAATTTTAAGATTATGCTCCTTTGTTCTGGATTCCCCCACCAAAATAAATAACATGCCTCTGTATTTACTCTGTCAACTTCTCGATTAGATCGCCCTTTTAACTCATGGGAATAAATGTTTTTTTCAGGGAGTACATTCAAACATTCTCCACAATAATACCAGGGCTTAAAGGGTTAAGTTATGAGGACAAAATTCATTACTAGGATATTAAAATAAAGATGTTGAATCAATTGTGAAGAGATTACAGTTTCAAGGTCTTCAACTAGTACAGGGTCTCTCAAATGAAAGTAAACTAGGCCACATCAATGGGAAAAGAGACAACATTCTGGAATCAGCAACTTGAAAGCAATTCCATCATTATTTCTGTTAAATGCTAGGAGACTGGTCTTTCTAACCTGCATAGACTGTGAATTTCACTTTACTGCGTTGCACAATAACTGTCTAGACAGATGCGAAAGGCAATGCAATTTCACTAAATCACTCAATGGGAAGGATTCACTTTGTATTACTTTAATAATTTGACTGCTGGTATCACCAATTTCAATACTTTTTCTCTGACATTTATTTTAAAGCATGAGTTTGATGTACCTGCTGTATTGGAAGCCTGTGACTTAAGAAAACTCACATAGACATACATGTAAATATATATATTGTTACAACCAGGTGAGGAGGAGTGAGCCGGCTCCTCCATATTCAGCCTCCTCGGTTGGTTGCAACAAAGGTTTTTTAAAAATTTATTTTCCCCATAGATGCCTCTTCCAATCCCAATGTATTTACTTTTTAATAAGGAGCCAATCAAACCAGGTTTTCTTGAGTCGAAGAAAGAATAAATTTATTAGTTACTAAACCCGAAAAAAAGTAATAAAAATGCGACAACACACACACAGGTCTCAGAAGTTGGAAAAGATATAGTCCAAATAAAAGTTAAAAGAATATACGATTAAATCCTTTGTTTGTCCTTGAGGCATAGATTGTTGAATATTGCAGCCATTTGAAGTTCGCTGGTTTCCTTTAAAATCTTGAAGTTAAATTGAAGTTCAGGTAACTGTACCCTGCTGGAGTCAATTTTAGCTTCAGAGGGAGAGAGAGAGATTCCTTACTGCTCCTGTCGGCAATGTTTCCAGATGACTTTGATTTTTCTCTCTGTTTCTGGCTTGGCAAAAACCATTTTTAAACCTCCTGTCTGTATATTCCAAGAAGGAATTTGATTACCATGTCTTGCAGTCATTGTTGTCAAATAAGTAATCGTATTTTTGATCTTTGATCTCAGAAACATTTTTGACACATTTCAAGACAGCAGAAACTAACAGGAGATGGGGTTATTTCATCCTCCACCAGGGGTTTTGAGTGTCTGTTGGGTGTATCTGGTTGGTTAGCATTTCCCATTGTCTTTACAGAATTACTGGTGAAAGTCCAACACTTTGCTTTTATATTTCCTTCTTTTCAAGGGTCCCTTTTTGAAATAGATCTTGACATCTTGACACTCCCTCCCACCCCCACCCCCCCCACCCCCCAAGATGTGAAATTCCATGCAACATGCCACGCCAGTCTGCACTGCAATCCACGCAGGAACTTTCCAGAAAAGTACAAAACCAAATACCAGGTGACTGGTGGTAGCCATCTTTGGTCAGTGTCTTATCGTGTTTTTTCTAAAAGGCCCTCTTTAAACTGTTTAATATGTTTTTGTGGTGAAATTATAGGTAGATCTTATTCAGTCACAATTTTCTACCGTCATGACAATATCGTATGCGCGCGTATATATATATCCCTATATGTATATTGAGATGGCACAGCTG
The DNA here is from genome assembly GCF_964194155.1 of Cetorhinus maximus. NCBI lineage: Eukaryota > Metazoa > Chordata > Chondrichthyes > Lamniformes > Cetorhinidae > Cetorhinus > Cetorhinus maximus. The sequence goes on from NC_135887.1 coordinate 418,177, forward strand.
ATGGTAAATGCTGAGCTGCTCAAATCCCAAAGGGAAACTTGAAACAACTGCCACAACTATTTTGCAATTTGTATAAATTTCAAGGTGTGGGCTTTGAATTCAATAGTAATAAAACCACCGCGTCTTATAGATTTCTTACAAAACTAAATTAACCATTTATTAATAGAAGAAATGATTTGAAGTACATACATAGATCTACAAATTACTACTATGCTAACTTCTAAATCCCCTAGTTAATCTAACCTGGTTAACTAATTCCCTAGTTAACCGGTTACACTTTTGTTAAGGCAACAGTGAGACACATAAATTTTAAAAGATCCAGGCAAAGAAACACAGCACTCTGAACCAGTCGAATTCAAAGTGTATCTTCTTAACTTCAGTTCTTAGTAGACAGCAGCTTGAGGCTTAGATGCTAAAGGTTTTCACACTTTTTAGATCTTAGAATGCCTTTCCTTACTCACAGCCTTCTCTCCTTTATCCATATTTTCCCCTTTGAATACAAATTTTTATTGTTTCACTATGTCTTTGGACTTTATCTCTCTGATAATAAAAATCTCTCGTAGTACCAATTTTACCAGTAATATATGGGAAAAGAAACACACTGTTTCTTAACTTCTCCTGGCTAGGTGAAAAATTTCACCCCCCGCCCCCCACCCACCACACACCCCCACAACCATTTTGAATTCAAGCTAGTTGGTTTATCTAAAAATGCAAATGTTCCCTTTACACTTATATTTACCTACTTAACTTTTCAAACCTAGCTTATCTTCTGTTACATCAAAGTCTTCAGACCAGCTGCCTTTAATTCAATTAAGTCACACACACACAGACATAGACACAGACCCCACTATTACTCTACTTTACAATAAATTCCAATAACACTATGAGAATTATTGTATCTTCCTGACAATATATAATACATATATAGTTTGAGGTTTAACAGATCGGTCTAAATGCTATCAAAATATAACTAATCCTTACCCCTCACTGTTAGCAGAATCTACAAAAGCATAGATTCCATAGGGCATCCAGATCCAAATTCTAGAACTTAAAACACTAAGAATTCAGCACACAAATAGTGAAAAAAACAGCACTCGAAGCTGACAGAACTGGTATTTGCAAATGCAGCATCAGCCATTAAATAAATCATTGTGATGCCACAAGAATGCCTATTAAACAAAATTCAATACATGTACAACTAATTCGGGATGAATTAGGAAGTAAACGCTGATTGGAATGAATGCAGAAAATCAGGGCAAATGACAAACTATTGTTCTTCTGGACCTGTATCATCTGTAAGACAAACAGACAGACACACATACACACAAATGCACACAGTGAAGGAGATTTGAGCAGGCAGGAGTTTTTTAACCACTATTGTTTTATGTCCATAGCCCTTTAGCATTAACATAATCACAAGCTGAATGAAAAATTATGAAGAGGAAAAAATTCAGCCAGTGTTTCCATTATGTACTGTCAGCTAACATTTGTGAGTTATAGGAAGACAAGATCAGCCTTCCCCGCAAAGTAAATGGGCAGACTGCTTATTCCTGAAAGATGATCACTTTGGTGAGGTATCAGAGAGTTATGGACATTCATGAAACCATTTTAAAGATGAGCTGGATCTTCTTGAGAAAAAGGGAAACATAAAGGGGAATAAAATGGGAAAGAAGTAATTTCACTAGGATTTGAGGTTGGGTGGAGGGGAGGGAAGTCAGCAATTGATTTCCTAATCCATTGTGGCCAGTCTACTATATCTTGAAAGAGGATCCTAAATCCTAGACAATAACAAAAATACCTGGAAAAACTCAGCAGGTCTGGCAGCATCTGTGGAAGGGAGCACAGTTAACGTTTCGAGTCCGCATGGCTCTTCAACAGAACTAAGGAAAAATAGAAAAAGGATGAAATATAAGCTGGTTTAAGAGGGGGGGGGGTTGGGACAAGAGAGCTGGATAGAGCCCTAGTGGGGGTGGGGTGGGGTGAAGGAATCGAAAAAGGCTAAAAGTAGAGATAAAACAATGGATGGAAATACATTTAAAAATAATGGAAATAGGTGGGAAAAGAAAAATCTATATAAATTATTGGAAAAAACAAAAAGGAGGGGGAAAAAACAGAAAGGGAGTGGGGATGGAGGAGAGCCTTCATGATCTAAAATTGTTGAACTCAATATTCAGTCAGGAAGGCTGTAAAGTGCCTAGTCAGAAGATGAGGTGCTGTTCCTCCAGTTTGCGTTGAGCTTCACTGGAACAATGCAGCAGGCCAAGGATGGACATGTGGGCATGAGAGCAGGGTGGAGTGTTGAAATGGCAAGCGACAGGGAGGTCTGGGTAACGCTTGCGGACAGAACGAAGGTGTTCTGCAAAGCGGTCACCCAGTCTGCGTTTGGTCTCTCCAATGTAGAGGAAACCGCATTGGGAGCAACGAATGCAGTAGACTAAGTTGAGGGAAGTACAGGTAAAATGCTGCTTCACTTGAAATGAGTGTTTGGCCCCTTTACTTCCCCTCTACTCACCGTCCAAGGGCCCTTAATTAGCACATTCCTTAGATAATATCACCATCTTCAACACCGCTTTGTCCTTTTGTCTGTGACATTTTTTGGTTATCTCCACCTATCACTGGCCCTCTATCCAGCTCTCTTGTCCCAACACCCCCCCCCACCCCCCTTAAAGAAGCTTATATTTCACCCCTTTTCTATTTTTCCTTAGTTCTGTTGAAGAGCCATGCAGACTCGAAACGTTAACTGTGCTCCCTTCCACAGATGTTGCCAGACCTGCTGAGTTTTTCCAGGTATTTTTGTTTTTGTTTTCGATTTCCAGCATCCGCAGTTTTTTGCTTTTATCCTAAATCCGTGCCTGGTTTGAGTAGGTTCAGCATCTTTGTTTAGTTTATATCCCACTCGTTTCCTCTCAGCAAACTAATTCTTAACCAAAATTGATCTGATTAGGGACTGAATCTTGTGCTGTTATTAATTAACCCAAAACAAACTTGCGACTGGGTAAATGGCTCTTCAATGGGAAGTTTATTCTAATTTATTACATAATCTTAAATATTAAAACAACTATCTGAATGCTTATCAGTGACTGTCCTTCACCTTTCCTGCTTTCAAATGGTCAATGTGAAGAAGCCTGGAGCCATGCATTGATTCCCATTGATGTGACATTATTGTGTTTTGCTAGTCTAATACACAGGTTTAAAGAGCAAACAAATCTCAAAGTGCATCCTTCAATCCACTAAAGCTTACAGCTAAATGTAAGGGATCATGCTTGGATGACTTCTGGCCCATGTTGTCAACCAGCAATGTCAATATTAATTAATACTGATCATGTTTCCTCAGCAGCAGCAAAAAATGAGGGTTGACTTTGATCACCCAGCACAAAATGGGTGAAAGGTGAGAAAAAGAATAGCAGCAGAGACCTGGAGGAAGCAGCAGGAGTCCTGTCACAATTTCTGGATCACCTCATATTTGCGTGATGGAGATGATCTGTCAGCATGAAGTGTGCTGCTCATTAGCAGCTTGTTGATAGAGAGATGAGAAATTGGGTGGGTGTTGCCGCAACTTCTTAAAGGTCTGCAGCAACTTAAAGGAGAGATTTTTTTGTGTGCAACATAGGGAAGCCAAAAGGTGGATTTGCAGGATGATGTTTGTGGTCCCAGCAGAGCATCAAGATGTTTTGATACAGCTGTGAAGATGGAGCAACTATGCAATAGAAAGAAAGTCCTTTTACCTGTGGATGGTGGTTAGGTAACAGAGGAAATTTTGGAACAGGCATGGTGACAAAAGGCACAACACGTGAATGCCATCAGGATTTTCACCAATATCTGGCAGTGGCACTAAAAGAAATTTAATGCTCTTATCAGGAGTGCCAAGGTAAGAATTATCTCATCCTTTCAACACAGCCTGTCAAGCATCCTATCTTTACTTCAGCCTTATCAATCCTTCCCTCCCTGCTTATCATAACTATCTATAAGTCAGCATGGAAGAGCTCACTGCATATCATTTCTGCTTGAAGTCACACCCAGAATATTTGATAATGCTTTCATAACTGCTTTTCCTTCTTGGCTATATTTGCTCCTTTTATGATAAACTGTTTCATACATGGTGAGGGTTGAAAGTCTTCGCTCATGGTACATATTAACTCACTTCCACTCTTCTTGGAGGAGAACCTAGCATTCAGCAAGAGGAGGTCCTGCTATACAGCAAGCACTGACACTCATGGAAGAGGCTACCATTGATTTAATTGGAGACCACAGCAGTGGATTGCTAGTATAGTAGTTATGTTACTGGACTAGCAATCCAGAGGCCTGGTGTAATGATTGGGTTTCTGCAAATCTAAGTATCTACATCCTTTGCTGTTTGTGATATATATCAATGATTTAGACTTAAATGTAGGAATATGATTAAGAAGTTTGCAGATGGCATAAAAATTGGCTGCGTGGTTGCTGGTGAGGGAGAAAGTTGTAGACGTCAGGAAAATATCAATGGACTGGTCAGACGGGTAGAAAACTGTGGGGTAATACATTTGGGGATGGGAAAAAAGGCAAGGGAATATGCAATAAATGGTAGGATACTGAGGCATGTAGAGGAACAGGGAGACCTTAGACTGCATACCCACTGATTCCAGGCACCGGAACAGATAGATAAGCTGGTTAAGACAGCATACAAGATACTTCTGTTATTGGCCGAAGCATCGGGTATAAGAGCAGGGAGATTATGCTAGCACTGTATAAAGAACGAGTTAGACAGCCATTAGGGTAGTGCACACAGTTCAGGCCACTGCGTTACAGGAAGGATTCGATCACACCAGAGAGGATGCAGAGAAGATGCACAAAGATGCTGCCAAGTGTGGAGAAGTTTAGCTATGAGGAAAGATTGAATAAGCTGGCAGAAGTGTTAATGTGACCCTGAGCTTTCAGTTGCCTGTCATTTTAATTCTCCACCTTACTTACACACTGACCTCTCTATCCTCTCCCTCCTGCAATGTTCCAATGACCCTCAATGCAAGCTTGAGGTACAGCACCCCATCTTTCAACAGCCTTCTGGACTCAACAATGAGTTCAACAAGTTTGGGTCATAAACTCTGCAGCCATTTTGTTTCTTTTTTCTTTATTTGTTTGTCTTTTTCTCCCTCATTGATTTCAGACGGCAGCTATACATGACCCTGCCATTCACACTTCCTCCAGACACCTCTTGTTTCTTTGCTTGACTTGTTCCCTTCGGCCTTCCCTCATGGACACTTCTGTCATTTAATCTTTCCTGTTTTCCATCCTATCACAGACCTTCCCTCTTGTTCTATTTTTCTCACCCTTCCTTCCCCCTTTCATTTGCTGATAACCTATTACATTTCTAACTTTCCCCGATTCTGATGCAAGGTCACAGGCCTGAAACATCAGCTCTGTTCCTTTCTTCACAGATGCTGCCAGACCTGTTGAAAATTTCCAACATTTCTTGATTTTATTTTAGATTTCTACTATCTGCAGAATTTTGCTTTTGGATAAGCTGGAGTTGTTTTCTTTTGAATAGAGGTGGCTGAGCAGAGATTTAGTTGAAGAGTTTAAATTATGGCGGGGGGTATAGATAGATTGGGTAGGAAGGACCTATTTCCTATTGTACAGAGGTCAATACCAAGAGGGCATAGATTTAAGTTAATTGATAAAAAGCAGTAGTGTGGGGGTGGGGGGAGGTGGTTGAGGAGAAACTTTTCACCCCATGAATGGTTGAGGGCTGATAGAATTAGAAGCAGAAGCCCTTAATATATTGAAAAATAGTTGGAAATGCACTTGAAGTGCTGTAGCTTACAGGGTTACCTGTAACCCCAAGAGGTGGAAAGTGGGATTAGGTTGGATAGCTCTTTTGGGCCCACACAAACATGATGAGCAACAATGCCTCCTTCTGTGCTGCAAATTTTCTATGTTATGATAACCCAATAATGTATTCTGCTACCACTCATCTTCCAGTGATTAACTACAGCCCAACACTTGTCCCTCTCCCCTTTATCTAGGTCAACCAGATGACTCGGTTGCTGCTGTCAAGTAGACAAATGAGGATAACTCTGAAGACAATACACCATTACTCTCTCTTACCTGGTTAAGCACCAGCAGAGGCGTCCCACTTGACTTACAGTAAGCTCAAGGTGACGGTAGTAGAGGAACTCACAAGTTGAGCAGAGCAGGTAGAAGTAAGAAGGAAAGTCCAGGAATCGGAAGGCCAGCTCATGTTGTATCTCAGATGAAGAGATGTAGAACACAGGGGTCTAGCAATTACAAGAAGATGATTTTTGAGTGTCAACAATTGCTCCATGTAATGAGCTGCCTGTTGGCTGCAGCTGCTCCAGAGGTACCCAGTATAATGAGGGAGAACTTGCATGTGTGCAAGAGCATGTATGAAGTGTTGTATATGCAATGCGTTATTTTGAGTTGGCCTTTGTGCACTTTACTGCAGGTGGTGGTGGTTAGGATCTGACCTTTAAACATTCCTCACCTTTAGCGGCCAACCTAGGTCATATTCCTAAGTTTTTTTCTCTTTTTCTTATTCCTATGTTCAAGAAGATAGGAATGGCACACAAATGGGGTGGTGCATCAACACGAGGCAGTTGGAAAGTAGAGGAACAGTTCTAAGGGTTCATCGTGGCGTTTGCTAAAGGATTCCTGAATTCTGGAAGAAATGTTCACATGCAAGATTTTTAAAGAAGGTTAAGACTCAAGGAATTATTAGCAAAATGGCAAGCTGGTTTGTAAACAACCTTGATGATAGAAACAGAAGGTAATGATTTATGGAAATATGTATTTGATAAGAATGAGCAATTTTGGGCATCATCTTCAAAAGAATATTGATGCATTCGGCATGGTTCAGAGAAGGAGATTATTCCAAGATTTAGGGCTGGGGATCAACTAATTAATCAGAAAGTTTGTATAATTGCTGCAAAGTACCTCGTGAATTAACATTGTTGTTGTACATTAATGTGGGGACTAGCATTAAAACATTAACACAGGCAGAAAATATAAATCATCTTCATTAAACAGTGTGTGTAATTCCTTTTGAAGAATCTCCCACACCCACATTTTTATATAATATTCTCATCTCCCTTCCCCTTCTCCACGATCCACTTGCCATCACCTCTGTCAATTGTGCTGTTGAACTAGCTGTTGATATGTGTTTGAAGAGAACCTGGGTCAAATTGAAGAGCAGAATTGCCTGTTCCCTTTTACAACTCCAGGTTCACGCTTCTCCTGATGATGTGACTAAGTGTACCTGTGCAGCCTGCCAATCCAACTGGGTTGAAGCACCATTGCTTAACCACAGATTTCCTTAAAAGGATAATATCTAAATGAAGATAATTTTACGCAAGGAGACGGCTTGTCAGCAACTATTCCGAAAAGGGCTTGGCTGCAGTCTCACATCTATCCGCTGCCTTAATTAGTTGTAATTATACTCCTCCTGCTAATAATGTACAGTTTCAGAATGATCAATCTTTATTGTAATATGGTGTGGAAGAGCTCTGATTGTCTCTGTTCCTTCCATAATATCAAATCTAAAAGTTAAATCAGAATAGAGTATATTTAACTTGAACAGATTTAATTTCTTGAGCTCTCCATCACATTATCGCTGAAATACAGTCAATGCTTTCTGGTTTAACATAGGGTTGATTTTAAAGGATTCACATCAGACAAATAATTTGGCCTGTGATTGATTTCTGGCAGGCAATGCCACCTAAAGCAGTTCTCCTACCCTGTCAGTTAGAAGTTGCAATAAATTAATAGGCTAACTACACAACACAATGCAATCGATGCCCAGTTGTTTAAAATACAACTTGGATTTAAATAGTGCCTTTAACGTAGGAAAGCTTCCCATGGTACTTAACAGAAGCATAATTAGACAAGAATTGACACATAGCCAAAGCCGGAGATATTAGATGGAGCAGCTTAAAGCTTAGCAAAAGACGTAGGTTTTTGGAAAACAGTATCATTATCTCACCACTTCAGCTTTATGCTAGGCGCAATGCTCATGAACTTTTTAACCTTAGTTTTTAATCTAACAGGATGGTTGACTCTCTTGTCAACTCACAGCTAATCATAGAACCATAGAACCATAGAACACTACAGCACAGAAAACAGGCCATTCGGCCCTTCTAGTCAGTGCCAAAATATTATTCCGCTAGTCCCATTGACCTGCACCTAGTCCATAACCCTCCAGACCTCTCCCATCCATGTATCTATCCAATTTATTCTTAAAACTTAAGAGTGAGCCCGCATTTACCACGTCAGATGGCAGCTCGTTCCACACTCACCACTCTCTGAGTGAAGAAGTTCCCCCTAATGTTCCCCCTAAACCTTTCCTCTTTCACCCTAAAGCCGTGTCCTCTCGTGTTTATCTCTCCTAATCTAAGTGGAAAGAGCCTACTTGCATTTACTCTGTCTATACCCCTCATAATTTTGTAAACTTCTATCAAATCTCCCCTCATCCTTCTACACTCCAAGGAATAAAGTCCTAACCTGTTTAATCTTTCCCTGTAACTCAACTTCTTAAGACCCGGCAACATCCTAGTAAAAAAATCATAAAATCATATAATCATAAAAACTCAACCACCATTCAAGAATTGGAGCTCTGTGCTGAACTCTACTTCCCCTGGCTACAGAGCAATGGGCGTGTAGGTGTGTATGAATGTGAAATACCGTGTTGACCTCAATGGGTAACTGCCCAGTATGGCACATAGGTTTAAATTACCCCAAGAGATTCTGTGCCACTGAAAGAGCATTAATTCTATTAGTATTTTGTTTTTTAAATCAACATTAAAAAGCAGGTGTCAAAAGTTGCTCTTTGCAGCAGTTCAACTTTTAAATGGGTTACTGATGGTGAAATACACTTTGCTGTTTGAGATGAATCCATGCAGGATGCTCTCCTATAAGACAGAGCTGTGATAGTATTTTCCACTAGATGGCGCATTTGAACAGGTCCAGCACCAGTGGAATTGTGAAAGGAAAGGCTTGACAAAATTTCAACGGATTCCCTGGAATTTACAAAATATCTCCTTATCTATACTTTTTTGAAGCAGTTGTTAATTTGTTTTTAAATAAGAAAAATCTGGACTTACTGTTCTGTTATTATCAAAATGATTGCTAAGCAAATCACAATACCACAATGTTATTGTCAATAACTCCCATTCTTTAATTTTCTGGCAGTGTTTGATTAAATCTTTTAATAAGCAGAATATTTAATAAGATGCACCATTACCTTATTGTTAGACAAATAACTTTAGCTGTTGGTAAAGGTGATAACAACTGCTGACTGTTATTTGTGTATTTTACAATTTGCTCTCTGTCTCTTGAATCCTACAAAGGATGTTTCCATGGATACTGGTTATCCTTTGGTTCTCCTACTGATTGGTTGTTCTTCATATGGACTCCATCAGGCTATTCAACCTTCGTGGCATCACAGCTAAGCCTGATCCTTGTTCTCATCCAATGTTAATTTTCAAATACAGATCACCGGGTAGAAGGTGGAAGCAGGCTCCTCATTTTTGACATTTTTGACCAGTTGGAGTACCATTACTGGTAAGATCAGTGAATAAAGCACAAACCAAGAATCAAACTCTGAATCCCACTGTTCCATAATGGGAAGTGAACATTATCAAATCGAGCCATCAAGCTATTTGTGTTAATGCTTCCATTTGTTAAAAAGATATATTTTTGAGAACTATCATTTAAGACTTTTTATCATCAAGATTATTGAGGAAATATCTATTTTTTTCTGTAAACCTCCCTTAAAGTTCCTGGAAAATTTTACCAAAACATTTCACAGTGAAAAACTGTACATCCATGTATTTTGTAGTAAATTGTCAAGACCCGTGCCTTGGTCATGCTTAGCATTTTATGGTCCAGAAATGTAACTGGAAGGATTGGTGCATTTTTAAGGCCCTTAGTTAAATGAGCTGTTACACATTTGTGAAACGCAGTTTGATTCATTAAAGCATCAAAAATTAGAGATTACAAAGAGTTCGCATCTCAAGAATGTACAATGCAAAGACAAAACAGAGTAAAAAGAAAGTGAAGGCATTAGCACTTTTCTCTCTCTTCGCAACAAGTTTACCCAGTCAATTGCTGAGGCATACAGATCAGGAAGAGCCCAAGCTTGGTCCCAACAGCTGGATTTAATGGAGCCAGTCGTGGTGGGGAACATGGGCCTGAATTTTACTCTTGGCGAGCACGCGCAATTGGTGGTCTGGGAGCCGTCGGGAAATGAGGCCCAACCCGTGATCGGTCCCTGACTGCGATTTCACACTGGCCAATTAACGGCCAGCCAGTGCTGCCAGGGTGGGGGTGAGGGCGGGAAGAGGGCGGGTAATGATGTTTCCGTGGGCACAGGTGAGCACTGTGAGCATGCTCCCTGAAGGTAGACAGCTGCCTCTGGAAGCTGCAGACCTGAAAATGATCAAATAAAGGTTTAAAAAGCTGCAAAAAAAATGTCCATGTATTACAATCAAACACCTGAAAATATAGCTGATAAATGTGCTGTCCACAGAGATTTATTTTTATTTTATTTCATAACGGAAATTTCACCCCACCCTTGGATTAGGTTTGCTGAAAAGTGTAAAGGCCGCCTGGCCGATTTGCCCGTCTGCGAACAGTAAGGTTGGACAGGCCATGAAAAATCGGAGACAATTGCGCCGTTAGTGGGCTTAATTGCCCTCTTAATTGTCAGTGGGTGTGCATCCGAATTTTGCACATGCCCGCCAAGCGAAATATCACACGGGTGCGCAATGATGTCAGCGTCTCCTCGCGCGATTCTATGCCCGATTGGGTCGAGCATGCGCCCACCTGCGGGGCGTAAAGTTCTGCCCCATGGTAACCGGACCCACTTCATCGTGGGAAGGACCCCACGTCAGTCTCCCAGCGGCGGCAAAACCCAGCCCTGATTAAGTGGGAGGGCAGAAGGGGCTGACAGGGATACCCGGCCACCAGTGCGGGGGCTGCCAATTAGACTCATTAATGAGCCCACTGCAATTTATTGGTTGCTCAAGGGAGTCGCACAGCTTTCCTGTGCCCTTGGAAGGCCAGCCAGCAACATCCCGGTGGGGGAGGTCTTTCCTGGTCAGCAATTCTGTGCCCAATGGAGGGACCCAGCATTCGACAGGAGGGTTAGGCCACTGAAAGCCAAACCCTTGCTCTTGCATCCAACCGCCCCACTCCCAGACTCCTACCTCATGACCCCCAATCCACCCTCACTCACATTTGGCCTAGGGTACCATAATAACTCTGGACCTCTGATGGGTGCAGTGCCACCAGCAACCACCACTCCCACTGGCACTGGCTGCAATGATGAGCTGCTGGCCTTTGATTGGCTGGCAGCTCTCGGTGGGCAGGAGTTCCGCCACTGGAGACCTCAATCGCAGGGAAGGCCCAGTGGTGGCCATTTAAGTACCTGAAGGGCACTTGATTCTGTCAAGCCTCCCCCATGGAAAGCTTCTCCGCCGGTTCTCTGACTGGTGGGTGAGACCCCTGTTGGCTTCACAGAATCCTGGCCAAAATCTATTCTGTATTAGGTAATCATATCCAACAATGTGATAGGAGCTGCGATGCCTTGGGATTAGGAAAGCAGAATTGGCCAGAGGCCCCTCTGATAATTGCTAATCCCTGGGGCATCTGTGCATGTGTAGATGTTAGGTGAGCTAATTAGGCTGTATGACCCTGGCTCCCAATCAAGCAACATCTTGATTCTAAAATTCTCATTTATTTTCAAATGCCTCCATGACCTCGCCCCTCCCGATCTCTGTGATCTCCTCTAGCCCCGCAGCCCTCCGAGATATCTGCGCTCCTCTCAGTCTGGCCTTTTGAGCATCCTTCATTGGTGGCCACATCTTCAGTTGCCTGGGCCCTAAGCTCTGGAATACCCTCCCTACACCTCTCCGCCTCTCTACCTCACTTTCCTCCTTTAAGACACTCCTTAAAACCTGCCTCTTTGACCAAGCTTTTGGTAATTTGACCCAATATCTTCTTGTGTGGCTTGGTGTCACACTTCATTTAAAATGTTCCTGTGAAGCGCCTTGTAGAGTGTTATTATGTTAAATGTGCTATGTAAATATAAGGTGTTGTTGTTGTTGTAGGCTTAATTCTGATTTCCTTTAAGATGGAATAGACTTTCGACAGTTACTGTCAAGATTCAAACATGAATAATGGCTGCTTATACAAGACAGGACAGTCTTGTCCCTACCTCTGGGCTAGAAGCTTCAGGTTCAAGTCCCAGCTCAGGTTTTGAAGGCCAAGGAAGATGCATTTATAACATGACCAAACAGGTTGATTATCAGCCTGTAAATCCTTCCAATACACCTGATGGCAGGCAGTAAGAGTGGGAGAGTTTCCTGGTCAACCATACTTTTTTTTTGTAAAAATATACTTTATTCATAAAATATCTTCAATCACATTCCAAACCATTTCAAACACAACATTACAAGGGTACAATCCAGGTTAAACTTTTACAAAATGTATCACCAGGTGCTTCAGTACAAACAATATTACAATCATTTACAGCCTTTCATTTTGATCTGTACAGCCCGAGGGGCTCTAAACAGTTCCCAGTCTCTCGGTGCGCTGTGGTAGAAAGGTCTTAGACAGCGACCCTTCCCCATTGCGCCTTTGCGGCAGCTGCCCCAAGCTTTAGTGCGTCCCTCAGCACGTAGTCCTGGACTTTGGATTGTGCCAGTCCGCAACAATCGGTCGGGGACAACTCTTTGTGCTGGAAGACCAACAAGTTTCGGGCAGACCAAAGCGCGTCTTTCACCGAGTTGATGATCCTCCAGCTGCAGTCGATGTTTGTCTCGGTGTGTGTCCCTGGGAACAGCCCGTAGAGCACAGAGTCCTGTGTCACAGAACTGCTCGGGATGAACCTCGACAGCAACCACTGCATCTCTCTCCAGACTTTCTTTGCAAAGGCACAATCCACAAGGAGGTGAACAACGGTCTCTTCCCCACCACAGCCACCTCGAGGGCAACGTGCAGAGGGGGTGAGACTCCTGGCGTGTAGGAAGGATCTGACGGGGAGGGCCTTTCTCACCACCAGCCAAGCTACGTCTTGGTGCTTGTTGGAAAGTTCTGGCGATGAGGCATTCTGCCAAATGACTTTGACAGTCTGCTCGGGGAACCATCCCACAGGGTCCACCCTCTCCTTTTCCCTCAGGGCCTCTAGGACGTTACGTGCTGACCACTGCCTGATGGACTTGTGGTCAAAGGTGTTTTTCTGCATAAATTTTTCCACCAGGGACAGGTGGTACGGCACGGTCCAACTACTTGGAGCGTTCCGCGGCAGCGTGGCCAGACCCATCCTTCGCAACACCGGGGACAGGTAGAACCTCAGCACGTAGTGACACTTGGTGTTTGCGTACTGAGGGTCTACGCACCGCTTGATGCAGCCACACACAAAGGTGGCCATCAGTATGAGGGCGATGTTGGGCACGTTTTTTCCCCCTTTATCTAGAGGCTTGTACATCGCGTCCCTGCAGACACGATCCATTTTCGACCTCCAGATAAAGCGGAAGATGGCTCGAGTGATCGCCATCGCGCAGGAGTGTGGAATGGGCCAGACCTGCGCCACGTACAGCAACAGCGAGAGTACCTCACACCTGATGACCAGGTTCTTACCCGCAATGGAGAGGGAGCGTCGCTCCCACATGCCCAGTTTCCTTTTCACCATAGCCACTCGCTCCTTCCAGTTTCTAACGCATGCCCCGGTCCCTCCGAACCATATCCCCAGCACCTTCAGGCCGTCAGCCCTGACAGTGAAGGGGACAAAGGATCGGTCAGCCCAGTTCCCAAAGAACATGGCCTCGCTCTTCCCACGATTTACCTTGGCTCCCGAGGCCAGTTCGAACTGGTCGCAGACGTGCATCAGTCTGCGCACCGACAGCGGATCCGAGCAGAAAACGGCGACGTCGTCCATGTACAGGGAGGCTTTTACCTGAGTGCCTCCACTGCCTGGGATCGTCACTCCTCTTATGCCCGGATCCTTCCTGATGGACTCGGCAAAGGGTTCTATGCAGCACACGAAAAGGACAGGCGAGAGAGGACAGCCCTGCCTGACTCCGGATTTAATCGGAAAGCTATCTGTTTCCCACCCATTGATTGAGACTGCGCTACTGATGTTAGTGTAGAGCAGTTGGATCCAATTTCGAATTCCCTCCCCAAAGCCCATTTTGGAGAGCACATCCCCCATGTAGGTGTGCGATATTCTGTCAAAGGCCTTCTCCTGATCCAAGCTGATGAGGCAGGTATCCACACCCCTGTCCTGTACATAGGCAATCGTATCCCTGAGCAGCGCCAGGCTGTCAGAGATCTTCCTGCCTGGCACAGAGCAGGTCTGGTCAGGGTGAATCACCAATTCCAGAGCGGATTTGACCCGGTTGGCGATGACCTTGGACAGAATCTTATAGTCCACATTCAACAGTGAAATGGGTCGCCAATTTCTAATTTCCTCCCTTTCCCCCTTGTGCTTGTAGATGAGGGTGATGATGCCTTTCCTCATGGATTCTGACATGCTGCCGGCCAGGAGCATACTCTCGTACACTTCTAGCAGGTCTGGGCCGATCAAGTCCCACAGAGCCGAATACAACTCCGCCGGCAGGCCGTCGCTTCCGGGGGTTTTACTCTTCTCGAAGGACTCGAGGGCCTTAGTCAGTTCGTCAGGAGTTAGCGGTTTGTCTAGGCTCTCCCGCGTACTGTGGTCTAAGACCTCCGTGATAGAGGACAGGAAGGACTGGGAGGCCGTGCTGTCCGTGGGCTTCACGTCATACAGTCCGGCATAAAAGGATTTGCTGATCCTCAGAATGTCGGACCGTGATGACTTTACTGAGCCGTCTTCTTCCTTCAGGCTGCTGATCACAGAGCGCTCTCTGTGTCCTGGTCAACCATACTGCAGAAGGCAATGGGAAACCACTGCAGTACTCAGCATAATAACATCGACCAATCCAATGGAGGCCCATGGTTGTCAACACCCTCTTAGGGTATGGTATCGGAAGAAGGAGGAGTATATGAGGTTACACAAGGTGATGCCTATGGATTTTTACCTCTGTAAGAAATCAATGCTTTCAAGAAGCAGGGAACAGGATAAAATTGCCATAAAAGAATTACAGTGCTACTTCCTTGTACAAAGGAGTGGTACATACTTCAGACCATGAATAATACTTTCTATACTCATGGTATAAATTGGTCATATAGTGGTGAACTCTTCAAAATGATTCATATTACACCTACAAGTACCAACCACTGAAGTTATTGATCATGAGTCATGCAGTTGACCTCCCTCCATTGCTCATGATATACAAATCACAATTAACAATGCATTATTCAGTGCCCTCTGCTCTTTTCATTCAGAGCAGAGTTAACTGTTGTTTTCATCATTTCTGAACCTTTTGTTCAGTTCAAAATTGATGGTGCATGGGAAGAGGCAGGGGGCATAAGCGTGGTTGGACTTCTGATTTATTGATTTCGTTAGATTCAGATTTGTGTAGAAGTGGGCCTATACTTTTTCTTAAAACTGAGGTTTCGGGGACCTGATTTTAACTGTGTGTGTGTGTGTTTGTGTGTGTGTTAATGGGTTTTGAGTGGGTTCCAATTCACCACAAGGTGTCCACTTTACAATTTAGAAACTTCCACACAACACACTCAAAAATAAATTGGCCTGGTCCAAAAATGATGGTAACACCACTTGTGAGTTCATAGAGTCACAGAGTCAGAGTTATACAGCACAGAAACAGGCCCTTCAGCCCATCGTGTCTGTGCCAGCCATCAAGCACCTATCTATTCTAATCCCATTTTCCAGCACTTGGCCCTGTAAGCGGTGGCATTTCAAGTGCTCATCTAAATACTTCTTAAATGTTGTGAGGGTTCCTGTCTCCACCACCCCCTCAGGCAGTGTGTTCCAGATTCCAAACACCCTCTGGGTGAAAAAAAAATTCCTCAAATCCCCTTTAAACCTCCTGCCCCCTTACCTTAAATTCTGATTATTGACACCTCTGCTAAGGGGAAAAGTTTCTTCCTACCTACCCTATCTATGCTCCTCATTTCTGTTACTGGTAACATCATTTTACGTGCCTTTTTGCTTTTCCTTTTGTTTTGTTGAATTTATTGGTGTCAGACAGGCAGGGAGTCAGGGACACTGCAAACGATGAACAACTTGACACATGGCACAGTGACCTTCATCTCAGTTTATCTCTGGCAGCGTGAATAATTTCAGATTTATTATATATTAAAAGAAACAGATCATTGAACTGGCATCTTTTTCTTTAGTAACATAGAGTGTTCAAACAGAATGAGGGAAAGGCAACATTTTCTGTGGATGACAACAGATTACGGTGAATACTGGAGGTGAGAAGCTGGATGAATATTCTAGTGTCTTGCTTGATTAGCTTTAAGGTTCAGGGAACGTCTATACAAACTTTCCCTCAGCTAAGTGAGACGATTCTAGTTCGCAATAAAGTAGATTGTTCACAGGCTGTGGAAGTGGCAACCTTAATGAGTTGAATGGCTTTTTGTTCCCTGCGACAGTCATGAAGCACAAACCCTATTATTTCTGAGGTTCATGTGTTTTAGAAGCTATTGCTGTTTAATGTCTGTCCCAATGATATGCTATCTGCTGCTTCAAGCCAAATGTATCAACTTGTTGATAAACATTTTAAGAGTAAGAGAAGAAAACCTTCATTTTAAAAATCCCTTCAGTCCAAAATTGAAATACTTGCTTAGGGAATAGCTTGAGAAAAATTCCTAGACACCACTGAGAAAAAAGACAATTAAAAATGAGCTTCCAGCTCATTTTGTTTCATTTTGTTTTCATTTTCCTGGGGTGGGACCGGAAGATTCCACCCATTTTTTTTGTAACATTCTTTTAGGGAAAGGGGGCAAATAAAGAAAGTGTTTAATTACCCAAATAAATATTAGAATACAAGTCAGCTATTTGATGTTGTTTATTACACCATAGTGGAACCGACATTGGTAGGTTACTCAAATCTATATAGACAACCCAAGAAGGTTTAGAAAGGCTTAATCGAAATGGGATGGAGACTGCTCTGCTTTGCCAATTTTTCAAGATTTCCCTTCATTCTGCCTCCACCACTTAGCCACTCTCACGTTCTCTGCAGTCAATTTTATATCGCTCCTGATTTTAACATTCCCTTAAAATCGTTGGAGAATAAAATTGTGCAGCTGATCCAATCCCATCAGTATCCCACTAGGTCAGTTAGGATAAAATTACCCCCAGTGTCTCATATTTGCCTTTATTTCTCTTATTATGCTTTTTAATGGCTCATTCTGATATCATTTCAGCCATTTAACCACCTCCTTTTCTTCGGTTTAAGTACTTTACAGCTTATCTATTACTTTTCCTCTGTGTGTATTTGTGATTTTCCTTCGCTCTTCACCGTACTCTGTTCCTTTTCAAATACTGTTCACCAGAAGAATCCACACTCGAAGCATCTTGTCTACTCTCTCCATGGGTGCTCTTTTCTTTCCCTTCATGGTCTTGCTTGACCAGCTGTGAGCCTCCAGTAATTTCTGATTTTGTTTCATTTTTCAGAAGCAGTATTTGCTTCTTGCACATATTGCTTGCGGAGTCTTTTTCTGTGTCAATCCCATGCAACGTGAGTAAATAATGAAAATAGTGCATTGATAAAGGATTTTAAAAAGGCGCAAAAATGTCTTTACAGTGTCCTATAAATTTGAAAAATGAGTCTCACTTTGTCTTTACCACATCTACGAATATCAGACAATAGCACTGAAATCCCTCAACAGCCTCCAGCCACAGAGTGTGGGAGCACCTGGAATTATGGTATAAATGGCTAAAAACAGCTGTTTATTTCTTTGTAAATCCTTTGTGTGTTCTACCAATCTCCCAGTCAAGGTTATACCTGCAGAAATTCAGAACCTAGATTCTACAGTCAAATAGGCTACAACAGTGATTGTCTAGACAGCATATCAAAAAATGCACATGAGTCAGGTTCTTGAGGGCTGCTGGAACCTAAACTGTGTCCCAGGCCAGACAACATCTTAGGAGGGAAAGGGGAAAAATTGGTGAAAATAGTGTGAAGCAATATTCAGAATACTTCTGCTTTGCAAACATTGGCAGTAATTTCACAACTTATTTGTCATACTTTAAAATGATCTTATTGACTTTAACGGCTTTTGACTTTAACTGTGACATTTTATAATGTATTGAGGCGAAATGCTTTAGTAGAAATGTGAATTTGGAGCATTTGAGCATTTTCAATGTCAGTTCCACTATGGTGTAATAAACAACATCAAATAGCTGACTTGTATTCTAATATTTATTTGGGGTAATTAAACAATTTCTTTATTTGCCCCCTTTCCCTAAAAGAATGTTAAAAATATGGGTGGAATCTTCCGGTCCCACCAGCAGTGAGAAGCTTGATGGGTGGGGGAATGTAATTTGGCAGGAGACTAAAAATCAGTTTCCCAATGGTGGGATGAACTTTAGGAATTAAATTCTTGGGACTTGAGAGGGGGGTTAAGGGTGGGTCGAGCTCCCTGAAGAACAATATAGGGAAGCCCTTTCTCGTGCAGGAGCAAGTCATGCACGCTCTTTAAAAGCCACCTCATCGGAATTAAGTTTCCCCTCCAAAATAAGTTCCCCACGAGTGAGAAGTTAGAACGTTCACATTTATGACTGTATATAAGTGGTGTACACCAGGCGAGCTTGACTTCTTCCTAGACTTTGAAGTGAGGAGGCGCTGCTTTGACCTTCTTGGGGACTGCTCACAAATCTCAGTCCCTTGACTCATATCGAGTGCCGGCAGGCAAAGCTGAGCGAAGGCTGGACACAGGAGGCAGACTAAATGGGGAAGGGTTGAAGGGAGGTAGGGTGGAAGGGTGGACCGGAGGCTGGACATGGCAGGCAGGATAAGGGGGGAAGGGGGTCGAGTGGAAGGGTGGAGTGGACGCTGGACAAAGGAGACTGGCTAAGAGGGGGAAGGAGGAGAGGCTGTCCAGGGATGGATGGAAGGGGTGAGTGAATGTGAGGGTGCAGGAATGGGGGAATGAGGGAAGGGCCTTGTTTGTTGGGTCTGGGGCTCCTTTGGTTGGGTGGGAGAGGGGTGTCTGGGCAGAGATGGTGATAGAGAGATGGTCCTAGAGGGTGGAGTTGGTGCTGTCTATGGTTAGGTCCTGGGGATTGAACTGAGGATACTGGGCAGCAGAGGGAACGGTCACAGTGAGGGTGTGGGGGTGGCAGTGTGATGCGGTAGGATGACAGGTCCAGGGTGATGGTTGGGTAGCTGAAGGTTTCACGGAGGGGGGTCATGGAAATGGACAAAACAATGGCTCGGATCATGAGAGGGGTCAGGATTGGGAGTGGGGGGCATACAGTTTGTAACTGGTGTAGGCTCAGAGGGGAAAGAAAGCATGATGGTTATAGGTGCAAGGCTAATGGGGGATGATTCAAGGGTGACAGAGGGGAGGGGAATCATATTGGGTGGGTCAAGGGTGTTGGGGGGAAGACAGTGGGAGGGTAGAAGGTGGTGGAATGAGTCTCAAATTTCACCATTTTGAGATTTTCAGCTATGCAACACTGTCACTGGAACTGTGATCCCTCAAAGTGGGAGGAGGGCCTTTTCAGGTGGTGGAGTTCAAGGTGAGCACAATTGGTTGACTAAAGGAACACCCTAATAATCATGAGGCAACTGGATAAGAACCATGCTCAGTTGTGTTCTCCTCTCTACGGTGAAGCCCACACGGCAGCAGGTTTGCTCTCTGACTCATGGGTCTCATAACATCGAGATCCAAGTAAGGTCTGGAGCAGCCTTCAGTCAGTGCGATTTGCCATCTGCTGCTGTCAGAGGCAGGAATGAAGGGAGGGAGAGGGGTGGATGCCTCCAAGGGGCATGGTTGGTGGATGGCAGCCAACTCCCAATCTCCATCCCCTCAGTGAATGGTCATTGCTGACGAGGGCTCATGGGGAAGTCTTTCTATGCTGCCAAAGCAGTGGTCTCTCTATAGAGTCTCGAGGGTAATGGAGTCAAGCAGAATGGTATCGAGGGGCGGAGTTCTCGGACATGGCTGTCATCAACCTAGTCAAAGAACAACAGCTCCATACTCATTCATGTATGAATGGGGGCAACACTCATCTCTATTTCTCCAGGATGTTCCTTCACCTGGAAGGGATGGGATGGGGATGTAATGTCTAGGCCAAAACCAGGCACAGGTCTTAGCACTGGCTTGGTGGTTCTGGGATGGAGGCAAACCTAAATGGAATATACTCAGTAGATTGATTACTGAAATTCATTCACAGATCCACTGAGAACTAGATGATGCAGGCTCTAAGCAACCCTGTCTTGCCACTGGCCCTCATCCAGATGAGAAGGAGGACTGACCAGTGCAGGTTGGAACAAGGCCAGGAGGAGCAATGGTCTGAGCACCAAGGGGCAGCAGGACCTAAAGAAAGTTAGGATACTGGCAACCAAGTCAGTGCAACCGTGAGCATTGGCCCGACCATAGGTATATCACAAGTGTTGCAGCTATTCAGGACAGCGCACCAATTTGTCCAGTTCCACCTGGATCCTGAAAGCCTAGCACAAAAGCATTGGGTTTTGCAGCAATCTCAGAATTCTCACAAGTGCAAGGGATTGATGGCACACGTGTGGCCTTGAGAGCTCCCTGTCAACAGCCAGTCACATAGATCAATAGGAAAGGTTTCCCACTTTGAACGTGCAGGTGATATGCGATCAGACATCACATTTAAACACATCATGAACAGCCAAGTCCCAAATTGGTGCCTAACCATGTGGTGGCCGAGCTCGCTCTGAATGAGAAAAAAATTAAATTAAATTAACAAATAATCAGCAGTTAAAGAAAAACCAGCAGAAGCTGGGAATCAATGATTTCAAGACCGAAGAACCCTCAGATAGTGCAAGAAAGGCTCAGAAAGGTCAATCCAGAGAGATGCTGCTGAGAATTTTAAAACACAGAAATTGCAAACGCCATTACTGTGGGGCCACCAAAACTGACAAATGCGGGAAACCTCATTGAGAAGAAATGTACGGCAACACCATCTTGGATTTCCGAACAGCATTTAAAGCTATGCACACATTTAATTTTAAATGACGATGGATCAAAAATCTGCCTTACCAGACCAGTTTGGACTCATCCAAAGCCCAGACCAGGCACAGCATTGGGGACAATGGAGAAGGAGATTCCTTAGATACATGATTGCTTCAGGCCTAGTCAAAAAGACTTCTGCTGAGCAGGTTAACATGTTGCTTTATTCGGTAGCTCCAATAGCCAACAATATAATAGCTAGACAAGGAATCAATGAATTCTCAGCAAAATTTATGAAGTTTTAAAATCATTTGACATTTGATCAGTAACAAGATCCTTGAAAGAGCAAAGTTTAAGAAACATGTCCAACAGCCAAGAGAACTCATTGATTCCTTCATTAATGAGCTGTGCAGCATGGCTGAAGACTGTGACTATGGTGACCTGAAATCAGAACTAATCAGGATTGGTGTTGGAGTGGCAGACAATGCATTCTCTGACATGCTTCAAATTAAGGAAGATTTGTCCCTTGAAAAGGCCATGCAGATTTTCCGACAATTTGGAATCCACTTATAGCACAGATCTATCTTAAGGTGCGAAAGCAAGCCATGGTGCAGAGCAACCCCCATGGTGCAGCTAGTAAAACAGCAGTGGAGCAGGGACACTCCAGGCCAAGGGAAACGAAGGGCCATGAAGGCTCGAAACGTTAACTGATTTCTTCTCCGCCGATGCTGCCAGACCTGCTGAGTTTTTCCAGGTAATTCTGTTTTTGCAAGGGAAACAATACCCTAACCAACCACTAGAGGATGGGTGACCATGCCAGTGCTGCGGAGCCAAGCAACCCCATGAGCGTGATCAATGTCAGGCAGTCTCAGTGTATTAATTGCAACCACATAGAACACTTCGGAAGCTATGCAAAGTTTACACAACCAGGCTAACAGATGATCCCAAGACAATTCATTTTAAAGGCAGTCATAAATCACACCATTCTGAAATCACGCTGATGTGGGTGGTAAATTTGACTTGGGGGGGTGATTCCAGCATGCAGGCACAATGATGAGATGCAAATATATTAAAATTAAGTTCCCAACGTTGGATAGTGGGAAATGCCGCCTGCTATTGATGGGCAGAATGGACGGTCGCAAACTGGTTTCACGATGACATAAAATCAATTTTTGGCCTTCTCATAATATTGTCTGCTCACACCACCAAACACACCCACTGCCAACAGGAGCAGAAAATTCTGGCCTATGTTGTAATTATTTTCAGCACCGGCAGTATTCCATTATAACACACAAGAGCTACAGTTAGTGACAAAGTTGAAATTCTTCTGTTGTGATTTTTATTAATCATGCTTTCTCTCCCTGGCTGCTGTGTCTTTCAGCTTAATTGGGAGATTGGTGTAACTATGTCATTTAATGACATTGCAGAATTCCCCTTGCTTCTGTGGATGACTAAAAATTGCTTCACTTTGTTTCGATGTTTCACCATGTTCATCAGTTTTAACACTGATAAAATCCTGTTTCTACCACAATCAAGTTTTTCTCTTTACTTTTCACCAGGGATATATTTTTTAAGATCTCTTCTCTCTCCATTACCCCAGGCCTCTGCCAATGCTTTTGTCATGTCCAGCTATGTGGATGACCACTATTCGGATTCCACTCCCTCTGTGAGGACTCAACGTAATTTCTCTCCATGACTGAATGCCTGTGATTGGGCACTCAGGATTGCAGGTTTGAACCCACAGCCCACACAGTATAGGGTTCTGACATGCACTGCTACTGCGCTGTCACTTAGCTAAACTGGTCACAATAAGTTGATTTTGTTGAAACAAAATTAGTAAGATTGGTCTTGCTACCAACCACCACCACTCTCCTGGAGCATCTACAGACAAACATTTGAAGACTACAGATGGAGTGTTATTAATTCTCCATTCATTTCTATGTCAAACATTTCAAGTACATTTGATACAAATTTATAATACTGATTTACTGGCACTAATGCCTTTTTACAGGATATGGAGACTACTTTTAAAGTATTCAACAGTTCCACAGAAACAATACTTTGCTTTGTTGTAACAGAATAGTGACATCATTTATTGTCCCATTTTTGCATCGAAGGCAACTATGGTCTTGCGTCCACTAGAAACTGGATGGACTCTGACTAATCTAACTCCCCTGACTGTCATAAACAAACTCTGGATATGTTTAAACCAGTCTGAACAAGGTTCAGTGGTAAATATTAATTATTCCAACCATCTGTGCCACCCACTTCTTGAGACGTGATGATTCATATCCTGTCTAATGTTTCTTTGTGTTACATTTCTGAAGTAGAACAGTCACGTAGAAATAGGATTTCAGTGAAGCTAAAAACTTTAAGATTTCATTGTATTAAAATCCTTTAGGCACAGCAGTTTGAAACATCTACTCAAGTCATCTCTTGACTATAGATTTGTACAGTCAATTAGTCATAAATAACAACTGTCTTGAGTAGGTGAGAAATATGTAAACTGCTGCTCCCATCTTATGGTTTCATTAATTTCAGAAATATATTTACAGTGTTGCTGCTGCCTGTTGCTGCTACTTTCCCACTAGATTATGCATAGCTTCTTTATTCAAAAAGCTCAGATCACTACTATTGTCTATTTTCTTGGCTAAAATTCCTCTAAACACATGCCTTTGCCACTCACACACAGCTTTTGGACTAATTTTAGACCAACTTATTTTTAATGAACATTTCTGTATTCTTGGCTAAGTCATTCAATTATATAACCTGTCGATGAATTAACTCCATTGTATAAGTAAAGGAACATGAATCTTCCTTTGCTTACATGCCATGTGGAGGATTTACTCTCAGCCAAAACTACATCAAGCTCATTGGGGTCAATTTTAACTGGTTTTCACAGGACAGTAACGGCCTCTAAATATGTTCAAAACCCTTACCGTCCTGTTAACTCTGACAATGCTGCCAGTGCCCCATTATGATAGGGCCTACTGCTGAGCATTCTCCTGCTTCAGGTGGTAAGTTCATTTGCATATGAAAATTGGTGTCAGGACTGTGTGCTGTGCACGCTCTGATCATTGCCAGGAAAAATAAAGCTAAAGAGACCCAGCAAAGGTACATTTGAAGATCAGGAGTACTCTGCGATATTTCTGCCCCAAGAGCCCTCCCACGATACCATTTCCGATACTTGATGGTAGTCAACGTGTCTTATTATTGGCCAGCTTCAATTTGGCAAGCTGCATCAGGATGCTTATTTGGCACTTGGTATGCTGGCTCAATGGGCCTGCACTGCAAAATCTCTTTGTCATGTGCATAGGTGATTGGTTAGAATGCTCCATTAGTTGGCTATCCAAAAGTCAAAATCAACCTATTAGTGCAGATGTAGTGGATGATTTTCAGTTGGTTTGATGGCAAATTACACTAATTTCATGGGCTAGATGTTATGGGCCCTGCCAGATGCGTTTTCAGTGGGGGGCATGTAAAATGCGAGAGGTGGCAGGCTCACCACCTACCCCCAAGCTATGCCCCAATACATGGTAGGTGGGAGGGTGCTAAAATCAGCAGCCTGCACACTATTTTTAAATAAGGAACAAACGATCAACTGAGCCTGTTGTCAAGCCAATTGACTGGAATAATACACACCACACCATAAAATGGCAGAAATAGGCAGGCCTTAATTTATAGAAATGGCTTAAAAGGCAGGAAGGGAGGGGATTACATAGTTCAGGGTGTGCCCTATGCACATCGGGGCAATCCCCCAGGATTATACCCCCCTTTATTCCTTCCTGCCTAGCCTCCAAAACCCAATCCCAGCGCCCACACTCCCCTGACCCCCAGACTTCCTGATTCCTCCCTGTCCAATACCACAGACTTACCTATCTCTTGGATCCATGTCCTCTTCTTCCATGGGTTTCCTCACAGTCTCAGCAGCACCCACTACTGACTTCTGACACTGCTGGGACTGCTAGAGCTGACATTGGCCAGCAGCCCTCGATGGCGGGACTTCCTCCCACTCTCTGCTTGTTTAGACCGGCAACACGCTATGGCTGCAGAGAGGGCTTACATCAGGTGCATTGGCTGCTGGCTGACTCTTGCAATGGTGGAGGAAGCGAGCAATATGCCCGTCCCCCTCCACCATTAACCCAGCCCCATGTGTCTAATCATTGCATGGCTTAAATTAATGATACTCTAAACATCTTGCAGGATCAGATATGAGACAGCAGTTCCACAATGACAATGTAATGTTACTGTGGTATCCTATATCTTACTAATGATATTCTACTTTGCAACCTGCCTCAGGCATTCATTTTATACACATAGGAAAGAGTTCATCTATTTAGATTGTAAACACATAATATATCTGCTGGAATTCCTCAGACCCATATTAACATTATAACTTTAAAATAGGTTATTTGTAACTGCAGAAGGTCCCTCTCTAGTTATGAACAGAGATTCCACAAATCCTGAAGCTAAGAGGAGAAGCACACACACTATTTGCTCCAAGAGTGCATGTAACAGGCAAAATACACAACTTATGACCCAAGGTATGCTTTGAACATGATGGAACTCTTAGCGTGAAGGGATTGGTTTTATTAATATTTTTTAATTGATCATATGTGGCAAATGTAACTTTTTTTTTATTAGAAGAGGAAATTCCTCCTGAAACATTGACAGGTCACTCCATTCCCAACTGAGCTTGGCACTGCTGCCCCAGGGAAGACAGAGCTTCCTGGAGGTGAATCAGGATGAGTGCTTTTAACCTATATTATTAACTTAATCGGCTAAAGTGCAGACAGAAGAAAGAACTTAAGGTCCTAGTCCCTGTGAGACACCTGCACTGACCTTTATTTGGAAAACATTGTAACTAGCACTCGGGAGTCATTTCTTTTTGCAGGAGAATTCTATTCAGTTCAGAATGAGCTGTGGTATTCAAATCATCACCATAATGAAATAAGTTTCAATTTTCAGTATCATGGAATTCTCTGTACATCTAGTCCAATTCAGTGAAATCATTTGGTTTAACAGATACTTGATGAGTTATTGTGCTTAAATTTACATGAGGAGTGCTAAATGTAATTTGACAATTAAAATAACTTAAAAATGTATTTTTTAATCCCTCAAAGGGTACAAACTAAATATTTCAGATTAAATATAATGCAATTACATTTCTATTTTTAATCATCAAATTTTTTTGCGCTAAGAATAGGATATCACAGCTGCATGACATTAGGGGCAGAATCATCCCAGAATCACACTGGGCAGAATTTTCCATTTGTCGGTCGGGTAGGTGGCTGATAGCCGCTGGAGAAACGGGCCACGCCACCATTTTCAGCGGGCAGGCCAATTAAGGCCCACCCCACGGGGAAGCAACACCCGTGCAGAACATGAAAATAGTCGCGGGGGCAGGCGGACTCAGACCGCCGGTTCCAATGGGGAACCGGCAGTCTGTATAAAGAGTGGCCAGGCAGCCTGCTTGAGGCAGTGCACCATGGCCACTCGTGGAGAGAGGGAGGGAGGTGCGAGTGGACAGCAGCATGAGCAGGAGCGGGGGGGCAGGCTGCAGGAGAGGCCAGCGGGGAGGTCACTGTGCCCCCAGATTTTCAGATACCTGCCTTGCTGTCCTCCTGCAAGAGGTGTCTATACGTCGGCACCTTCTGTATCCGGATGATAGGAGGAGGAGGGCCCCCCATGTCACCAGCCAGGCGTGGGAGGAGGTGGGTGACGCTGTCAGTGCCCATGATGATATGTGGTGCACTGGCACACAGTGCAGTAAAAGATTCAATGATTTGCTGCACTCTGGAAGGGTGAGTACCATGTCTGTCTAGGCCACTTGACCCAGAAGGCAGCCTTAGCCTTTGACCGCCCCAACCATGTCTTGCTGTCGTTATTGCATAGGGCATTTGTCACATGCTGGGTGGGCAAATGGATACTGACAATGCTTACACCAGCCTTAGTGGTTGAGGAGAAGAAGGGTTCTCCCCACAGCATATGTTGGTCTTTGTGGCATTTGAGTAGTCTGGGGGCAACCTGCAGGGGAGGCCGCACGACACATACTCAGAACTCCAACACGTCATATTGATGGTAATGAGTTGGTGCAAGGGGTGCCTCAAGGTGTTTTGGGCAAGTGCCATCTGCTGGCATCGGCGCTGCACCTAGTTGCGCCTCCTTGCCATGGGCGCTAAGAGCCATGTGATAATCAAAGTGATGGACGCCGAATGTGTCCAAGGTGGCCATTGGGGGAGGGGGTTGGGACCAGCCGTATTATCTTCTGGGGACTGGTCACCAGTAGTGTGGACAGGAGCCACTGGAGGCCTCAGATGGGCCACTGTGGTTGGGGTGCGGTGTGCGCATGCAGACTACATGAGCGATCAGCCCCAATAAATCCTCTTCTCTGTTTTGCAGTCAAAAACTCACCACAATGCCCGGGAGCGCCAGAGGACTGGGGGTGGGTGCACCCTCCTCCAGTGCCTCACAACCTTTGAAGAGCAGGCCATGGAGCTGGGCAGGTCTCAAGAGGCCAGGGCGGCCGGGGGCGGCGAGGCTGGGGTCCAGCGGGCAGGTATTTGAGGCCCACAATCCCATCCACTCTGTCTGCCCACCATCCAAACCACTGATGGTTGCTGCAATCGTTAATGCAGCAACACTGCTCATTCACAGACTGAGACACTCTGGCATGTGGGTCATACAGAAGTGACCCTCGTCCCCTTGAGGAATCACGTCTCCACCACCTTCCAAAGTCACCTTATCCCATCTGTGACCACTATCACCATGGTCTAACATGCCATTGCATCGCTGCTGCACAGCCAAAGAGTTATTGCATCTTAGGGGGTTTGGGACTTTCACCACCCTTTCAGCCAGTGCGCCCCACATTACTTTGTCCAAAAGGTCGTCAGCACCTCAGCTGTGAACATCATGACATTCAACTTAGATAAATGCCACCACGTTACTCATCCCTGCGCTAAGGGGAAATGTTGCCTTCTGCTCACCTGGTCTATGCCCCTCCTTACGGAATCAAGGCCCATAATGTGACCTCTCAATCTCCTGTGATCGACGGCAAATGTTACTACTGTTTGCAATGTTTCCTCAGCCCTGCAACTATCCAGGCCACAATGCATCCAGGTCAGGTATCTCTGCACTCTCCCCACTCCTATGGTTCATAACATGCCGTGTGGCATTCCTGAGGCCATCTGACCAGCCTGCCTGCATGTGTATTTAATGTTTGGGGCTCGTCTTGACTCTTTTTTTACCTCATCAATGTTCTTTTCCTTAGGGTCTTGAAGGGTGAGCGACTTATGAGGCTGGGGGGGAAAGGGGTGAAAGGTTGAACTGACTGTACGCTAACTGATGCACTGTCCTCGTTGTTAATTTCAGCATCACTACCAGAGCGACCCGCACCCCAACCCCGCGGCCCCCCCTCCACACCTGAGGGCCAACAAGTGCAACTTGCGGCAAATCATTTCAGCCAGCCAGGCACCAGCGCAGACACACACACCTCGGTGGGGACTTTACCGTCGGCTAGTGTCCCGGGTCACAATGGAGAGGGCACTTCACAATCGCTGGAGGAGATGGTAGAGGCAGAGAGTGCCGATGGCTCCAGCAGCCGGAGGGCTGCAGAGGACGAGCCACATGCTGAGTCCGGCACTGATGACGTGCCTCTGAAGTCATCCCCATTGCAGCAGCTGCAGGAAAGGCAGCAGGAAGTACTTTTGCCTCTGGCAGGGTTGCATGAGGGAGTGGTTCAGTTGCTCTCTGCGACGGAGGAGTCTAGGCAGATTGCACATGAAGATCCCGCCCTCAGGGCAGAGCATCAGGATTCCTTCACTGAGAGATTGGCGACTCTCACAGAGAGGGGCTTCCACCAAATGGACCAAAATATGATTGGTTACACTCTGACCTGCAAGCCCTCACAGCGGTTCTGACCACAGGTGGTGTTTTCCATTGTGGGAGATGTTGTGGACACCAAGCGCCGGCACTCGGTGCCCATGCATCTGCAGTGAGCAGGGAGGTAGATTTGGACCTCAGGTTGGCGCAGCAGCTGCCTGCCGTCGCTGCGAGCTCCTCTCAGGGCGCTCCGGATGAGGGCAGCAGCTCCTCCGCCCCTCTGCCAGTGACCATTGCATCCGTTGAGGCTGCGACAACTGGGGAGGTGCCAGTTCTGGAAGTAGCAGCTCCCTCCCAGGCGGGGCCATCACAGACTCCACAGGCCAGAGGATGCCCGCCAAGGTCATCAAGCCCAACAGTACAGCAGAGTCAGCAGGCTATCTCACAAGCCACTCCGAGCGATGGGGCGGCACCAAGACGTTGCACCCAAAAACGTAAGCATAGGCACGTTAGGCACTCCAGGTATGTCACTGGTGATTTTGTGTTGGCCTTAGAATAGGGGCCCATATTTTTGTGATCACTAACAAGTGGTGTGTGTTTTTGTTTTGGACAAAATAAAGTCCACCTTTGTAACCATGGCTGAGGGTCTTTTGTTTGTGGTGCATTTTTCTTTTTCACATATTTATCATGAGCGTTTGAGTGGACATTGATGTTTGTGTACTAAGCCCTTATTTGCAACTGAACAGGTGGAAGATGTGACACCGTGCCACATGTGGAAGTGCCAGGCAATGCTGTTCCTGCTGATCCATATGTGTGGAACTAGCTGAAGGTTCTTTAGATTAAATTGTGGTGGGTGTCCCTGCCTCCTTGGTGTAAATGCTGGTCATCATTCTGCCTCTTATCATCGCCCTGTGCTTCCTCATCCTCTGAGGCACTGCTGGATTCATCATGTGCAGCCTCATCCAGGGCGTCAAGGTCTTCATCATCAACTGCATCCCCCCTTTCCAGTGCAAGATTGTGCAGAGCGCAGCATGCTACCACTATCAGAGAGACGCGATCTGTGGGGTACTGGAGTGCGTCCCCTGAGCAGTCCAGGCATCGGAAGCGCATCTTGAGAAGACCGATGGCTCTCTCCACCACAGCCCTTGTTGTGCCGTGGCTCCTATTGTACCGCTGCTCAGCTTCTGTTCTTGGATAGTGGAGAGGCATCATGAGCCACCTTCTGAGGGGATAGCCCTTGTCACCCAGTAGCCAACCATCCATCCGAGCTGGAGCACTGAAGAGCCCCGGCACCTGGGAGTGTCTGAGGATGTAGGCGTCGTGGGAGCTGCCTGGGTACCTTGCACAGACTTGCAGAATCTGCATCCTGTGACCACACACTATCTGCACGTTCATCTGGGGGGTACTGGAGTGCGTCCCCTGAGCGGTCCAGGCATCGGAAGCGCATCTTGAGAAGACCGATGGCTCTCTCCACCACAGCCCTTGTGGTGCCGTGTTCCTGTTGACGAAGGCACCGGGCTCACCTGCGGGCGCCTTGATGGCCACATGTGTACAGTCTATAGCACCCTGGACACGGGGGAAGCCAGCAATGGCCGCGAAGCCTCTGGCTCGCTGTGTCTGACTTGCCTGGTCACAGCGGAAGTGGATGAAGGTCAATGCACGCCTGAACAGAGCATCTGTAACCAGCTTGACGCAGGTTTAGACAGCTGATTGGGAGACACCGCAAAGATCACCCACCGAGCCCTGGAAGGAACCAGAGGCATAGAAGTGGAGGGCAACTGTGACCTTCAGTGCCGCTGGCATGGGGTGTCCTCCCACACAGTTAGGGGAGATCTCAGGGCCAATCATCTGACAGATATAGTTGACTGTCTCCCTTGAGAGTCAGAGCCTCCTTCGACACTGCACCTCAATCATATAGAGGTATCTGCTTCGCCGCCTGTAAACCCTGGCAGCAGGATAGTGGCATCTTCTGCGACCCCTTCCACCTTGGACAACCTCTTGGTCCTGCACCCCTTGAGCCTGCGCCTGGCCTCCCAAAGGTGGCTCCCCTGGAGGCTGATTGTCCACTCCTGGCTTCCTCCCCCTTCTAGCCCTCCCTTCCTCCTCAGAGAACCTGCCTCCAGTGGAGATGTCAGAACCCATAGCCCCAGGATAAATGGAGGCCTCCAGAAAGCTGCAAGTCGAAAAAGAATGCTGTCTGCAGAATGCTTTCACTTTACACAAAAACCTCTTGGACATCAATGAGAACTACTAACAATCACACAGGTATGTTTTAAACACTTTCATCAATTATAACATCATGAAAAACATGAACAACCCCTCTGAGTCCACATGTCCCGACATTGCAAAAAGTTTTCTTAAATAATCTCCTACCCGCCTGCCCGTTGGGCCCGTGCGCCAACCCGAAGTTTGCACAGGCCCCTCCAAATCGTACACAATTGGCAAGTTAAGGGGCTTAACGAGCCCTTCGATTAATGGCGGGCGAACTGATCGCGCCCGCCCACCGAAATATCGCGATGGCGCACGCTGACGTCAGCACACTCACGCGATGTCAGCACGTGTCATTTTACGTGCTGATGTGCGGGCTATGCCATCCACACGTCAGCTGGAAAATTCTGGCCACTAAGTGTGGTAGCAGGTGGGGAAATTGGTGCTGATCCCACTGACCGCAATGGTGGATTTTAGTGCCGTATTGTCCCTGTTCCGCTTCATTAACAGTGCTTTCCCATGAAACCGGCCGGATCACTGACAGATGTCCTCCGGTTTACCAGCCCTGACGTGACTCATCACTCTCAACTCACACACTCACAAACCCATCACACATCTACAGGGCTCTCACTCACTGCCAGCTCAAGGGACATCAAAATTCACTCTCTCACACACCGTCATTGTTCTCATCCCGTCCTCAGGACCACCCACCACCTATACCTGCCAGGCATATTTATCATCTGGCTTCCTCAATGCGGGCGTCATATTTAAACAGGCACAGCGTGCATACTTCACAACGCATGTAGCGCAGGAGTGCTCCACTGAAGAGATGGCCCCAAAGGCAAAGAAGATTGCTGTCCCCAGATTTAGTGATGCCTTACTTGAGCACCTGCTGGACACCACAGAGGTCTGCCACGATATCCTCTAGCCCCGCTCTGGCCACAGGAAAGGCAGCAACATGACGATTCCAGTTGGGAGGCGGTTGCAGTGGTGGTGAGTACGAATGCAGCCCAGAAGAGGCCAGCCACTCAGTGCTGAAAGAGGATGAATGATCTCCGCCAGGGCAAGTCAACCACCTCATCACTCTCAACTCACACGCTCACAAGCCCATCACACATCCACAGGGATCTCACTCACTCCCAGCTCATTGGACACCACCACTCACTCTCTCACACACGCCCTCACATCTCCATCTGGCCCCATCCCCTCTGCTCATCTCATCCTCATTCCGAACATGGCTCCACTAACTACCCACAAATGCCAGCCACCCTTCTCAACTGCCCTTCCATGCATCTTGCTTACGTCCTCTTCATTTGTCTTTATGCAGGACAAGATCATGCACAAGAAAAAGGAGAGGTCCCTGGCCAAGGGGGTAGTGTGGGAGACATCAAGGGCCAAAGTGAAACTGAAAACAGAGCCATTGCGCTGGCTGGAGATGATGTTGACCATTCCTGCAGCGACAGTGAGGTTGGTGGCAAGCACCCATGTGAGGATCCTGCATCAGATAATCCCTCTGACAAAGTTACTCTTAGTCCACAGTTCTGTGTGTTACATGGCTGCCATGCATTAATAATCTCCACTTTCTCTCCTCAGCATGCCTGCTATGAGCCTGACACCCCAGGCAACCTGGACCCTGGCTCCAACATCAAGAGCACCTCGGATGAGGACCCTGAGGACAGCACCATAGAAGACTGTCACACCACTCACCCACACCCTCCACCAGTGCAGCAACACAGACCTCGGTGGGAACTAGATATAGAGCAGGCTGAGGGTCACAATCTGGTGATCACAGCACACAATCCGGTCCATAGCAGGCGGAGGCAGGGACATCCAACGTCATCGGCACTTGCTGGAGGCAAGGAATCTGCTGAGTCCGAGTCAGATGATGAGCCTCCTATACTGCCCAAGGCCACTTCCCCCCTTGCCAAGCCATCCTGCAGCCACTGAGAAGACACCCCCTGCCTTACGCTGGTCTAGTTGTATTGGACCTTTGCGATAGCCCCCCTAAAACCAATATGATGCTGCCCTGAAGCCTGATACTGAATCGCGTGAGTGCTGCCCAAGACAAGGTAGGCAAACGGTCCTCGAATGGAGGAGCGAAGTGCAGGTTGCCAGGTGCTTGTTGCTTATGTACTTTTGTGAAATACATCCGTGTGACTGCATGCTGATGTGGGGTTATGATCTAGCATGGGGGTATGATTCCAGCAAGCAGGAATTATAATTAGATGCAAATGAAAGAAAATGATGATCCTGATGTTCAGGAGCAGGAAACATGACCCACCACCGGCAGGAGAAGCGGACGATCGTGAACTGTTTTTATGACAACGTAAAACAGATTTTTGTGACCTCGCGAGATTTTCTGCTCCCAACCATCATGAACCGCCGCAAACGGGAGTGGAAAATCTCAGCCTATGTCAATGAAAAGCACATTTTAGGATGCAAGCAGAGGTGCAATGGGCCGAAAGGCCACATCTGCACTATATCATTTCAAGGTTCTAATAAATATGAATCTCAGTGAAACAATGACTGATAACAAACAAGGCAGCATTTAGCGCGAACTTCACAGACATAAGAGCATGGTGCTGTTTTATATCAAGACTACAAAAAGCAAGGTTCTAGATTAACACATTTTAAGTGTGTTTGGCAGTCAAAAATGAAGGTTAGGGAATAAGACTCAATATGAAGGTTAGGGAATAAGACTCAATATGTCAGTGACATATAACATATGCAAGTGGTTTAAATCCATATTTTAACCCTTTAAAGACCTGACTACTTATTTCTGAGAAACCACTAGGCTTATTATAGACCTTGATCTTTTAAAGCAATATTTTCTCATAAGTACCAACATCAAACTGAATTTACGAACTCGTTGATCAAAATGGGAAATGCAGTTTTGTTCCCTTATTCTACAATATCATTAGGGCTTCCAGCTCCCTCAAATGATCAGTTCCCTGCCGCCATCATCACCAACAGCCCCCCACACTTTCCTGCTGTCTGGGGTGGCCCAATATTATGCCACCTGGAGCTAGCAACCTTTGGTGGCATACCCTTTTGGCTCACAGCTCATCAACGACATCGCAATGAGAGCTGAACTTAAATTCATTTTGGGTGGGTCTGAATTTCTAGCCCTATGCGCCAGGTTGGTTCAGCTGGTAGAAGTCCTGTCACTGAACCAAGGGGGTTGTGAAATTGAGCTCCCCTCCAGGAATCAAGCAAATAATCTACCCATACACTTCACTGCTGTACCGAGGAAGCATTGCATTATCAGAGGTGCGTTGTGTTTGTAGTTTTGTGTGTTTTTGCAACAAATTCCACCAATTTCACGAAGTCGCAGGCTCTGGGTTCAAGTCCCACTCTTCAGGACTTGAACACAAAACATTGACACTCCAGTGCAGCACTGAGGGAATGCTGCACCGTCGGAGATGCCATCTTTCAGGTAAAGCGTTAAACTGAGGCCCCATCTGCATGCATGCTTGGGTGGATGAAAAAGATCCCATGACACTATTCTGAAGAAAAGCAAAGGAGGAACCTCTGATGACCTGGTCACATACTTATCCCTCACAAAAACAGATTATCTGATCATTATCACATTGCTGTTTTGGGGAGTTTGCTGCATACAAATCGGCTGCCACGATTCCTACATTACGACAGTGACTACACTTCAAAAAACTATTTCATCGGCTGTAAAGTGCTTTGAGATGCGCTATGTAAATACAAGGTTTCCTATTTTTCAGGAATACAGTAGCCCTTTAAAAATGAGTTTGCCAAAGATATTTGAATTTCACTTTTCTTTATTTAATGCCAGGTCGTTAGATATTGGAATTTCACAGGTAAGATTAGCTGTAAATTTATATAACCAGGAGTGGAATAAGCCATGTTAGTTGTCATGGTAACTGGGCCATTTGAGCCTGTAGTGCATCAGCTGCAATACTTGTTATATTCACAATTTCCTATTCCACTGACTGCTAGTGGCAGTAAGACTGTTCTGAATTGAGGGGCTCCCTCAAGTTCCAGGACTGGCCCTGTGACTGAGAGCTAATTGAACGTTTTGGCTTCAGAGCTGCTCAGCAATTTTCCCAACCCAGTTCATGAACTTTAAGCAAAGTCAGAATGCTGCTTCTTCAGCTGTGAGTCGCAAGAAACTAAAATTCCAGCTACCAGTTGCCAGTAATCATAATCGAGATTGCAGTCCAAGGTAAGTGAAGCTCTCATGAAAGGTTATCGACCTGAAACATTTGTTTCTTTCTCTTCATGGAGGCTGTCTGACCTGCTGTGTGTTCCCAGGATTTTCTGTTTTCATTTCGCACTTGCAGCTGCTGAGTATTTGTTTTTATTTAAGTGAAGCATGCCAATTAACTCAGACAGTGATTTTTACGTGTTACTTAACATATAGGCGGGGATATTTAGTATATAAAAGCAGAATAGCATGTTACATAACAATTTGGTTCAGGATACTTTTGTATTTTATGATTCTAACCATGGAAAATATTACTGTCGTTGCTCAAAAATAATGAAAAATATCAATGTCACACAAGATAAGATTCTGATAGGTATAAGTCCACTCCTTACAGATTCAGTCTAGCCAAGGCCCAGTTACTCACAGATTAGTCACTGCCAACATTGTATTACAATTTTTACTCATACAAGTAGCTCTGCAGTTTGACGTGACATTCTGTATATAACAGGATTCCAATCGTGTTTCTCTGCCACAATCCTTCAAGGAATGAGAAGGCTTTATATTCCTGAAAGGAATTTCCAATCATCTTTCTGTTATACTACTCAGTACTTTCCAATTTACCGCATTTTTACTATATTCAACTTTAGTGGTGTCCTTCACTAGAGGGCTTGGCTCTTCATCTTGGCTTCTCAAAGTAAAAGCAAAATCTCTAAATTGAGAATCAGAACAGTGCAATAACCTCTACTGCTAACTACATGGCAAGCACATTACAACAGTGAAAACATGTAGTGTAAACCACCATTGTGTCAGTAAAATCAGCCATTGCACACAAAAAACTCTCAAGTTGGAAACTTTGTGCAGAGGGTGGGTGAAGCAGGGAGGGAGATAAAGAAAAGAAAAACAAAATAAAGTTTAACATCATGATAATGCAGTGGGAATAAACCATAAATATCAAGTTCACATGCATGCTGTGAAGATTTTGTTATACTGCATCTTATAAGCTTTTATACTTTATATTTTCAGGCTTATAAACATAAAGAAAAATGTTTGAAGAAAATTTTGAGCGGAATTTTACTTCAGCGGGTTGTTACAGTCCTGCCAAAGTCAATGGTCTTTTGAATGGCTCGCTGCATTTTACAGGCTCACCTCCGCCACAATGGGGCCATAAAATTCCGGTTGTAGTTGGTGTTAACTTGGTTGTAGTTGATGCTTGAATCCATACATTTTAATGAGATCTTACTGACATCTCTGTTAATGTTGTATTAATAGTTCATTCTATACATGATGAAACAAGAAAGGGCATTGATAATTCAAATAGAATATGGATGAGACTGACATAAAGCAGAATTTAACAGTGAATTTTGAATTAGACCAGATAACAGTTTTATGCTTCATATCCACTCAACATGGGACAGTAGAATAGTGACAGCATGTAGAAAATGGGGTGTAGTCAGGGTTATATCCCATATAAAGCAGATAGGGAAAAAAGCAAATCCAAGTCCAGGAGGTGAAGCTTATACCAGTGTTAGGAAATTGGGAAAATCCAGGCCTGGCATGAGAAGCAGCCGGGAGGGAAAAAGTCCAGACCTGAAAATAGTGGGAGAGGTGAGGATGGAGGAAAATTCTGCTAGGAAGGAATGGACAAGCATACATAAGTTAGAATAAGGATGTCATGTGTAAAGAGAAGGGTGGTTGGTTGAAGGTTGTAAGTGCAACGTGGCTTTAGGGTGAAAGGGGAAAGGTTTAGGAGGAACATTAGGGGGAACTTCTTCACTCAGAGAGTGGTGAGAGTGTGGAACGAACTACCATCTGACGTGGTAAATGCAGGCTCACTCTTAAGTTTTAAGAATAAATTAGATAGATACATGGATGGGAGAAGTCTGGAGGGTTATGGACTAGGTGCAGGTCAATGGGACTAGCGGAATAATATTTCGGACCAGACTAGAAGGGCCGAATGGCCTGTTTTCTGTGCTGTAGTGTT
Organism: Cetorhinus maximus; assembly: GCF_964194155.1. Classification (NCBI taxonomy): domain Eukaryota; kingdom Metazoa; phylum Chordata; class Chondrichthyes; order Lamniformes; family Cetorhinidae; genus Cetorhinus; species Cetorhinus maximus. Next base: position 455,391 of record NC_135887.1, read on the forward strand.
CTATGGTTCTATGGGTCATAAGTCATCTCCAAAATCAATTTCTCTTAGGAGCAAATAAAGATTTTTGACTTGTATGGATAGAGAAGTAACAATATTTAGTGTAGTTTATTAATTATAAAAATTATTTACAATAACAAATCTTCACAAGTAATTCGGTTGTGCATTGGAGCTCTATTCTTTACGAACATTTGAACTAGGAGCAGAAGGAGGCCATTCAGCCCCTCGAGCCTGCTTCGCCATTCAATAAGATCATGGCTGATCTGTTTGTGTTTCGAATTCCACATTCCCATCCAACCCGGATAACCTTTGACTTCTTGCCTAACAAGAATCTATCTACCTCTGCCTTAAAAATATTCAATGGCCTTCAATTGCCTTCTGAGGCAAAGAGTTCCAAAGTCACACAACCCTCTGAGAGAAAAAATTTCTCCTCATCTCTGTCCTAAAAGGGTGATCCCTAATTTTAAAACAGTGCCCCCTAGTTCTGGACTCACCCACAAGAGGAAACATCCTTTCCACATTCACCTTGTAGAGACTGTTCAGGATCTTATATACTTCAATCAAGTCACCCCCTCACTCTTCTAAACTCCAGCGGAAACAAACCCAGACTGTCCAACCAGGTATCAGTTTAGTAAACCTCCTGTGAACTTCCTTCAACACATTGACATACTTCTTTAAATAAAGAGACCAAAAGTGCAGACAATATTTGAGATATGATCTCACCAATGCTCTGTATAACTGAAGCATAACATCCTTACTTTTATGTTCAATTCCTCTTGTAATAAAAGGATAGCATTCCATTAGTCTTCTTAATTACTTGCTGTACTTGCATATTAACTTTTTGTGACTCATGCACTAGAATACCTAGATCCCTCTGTACCTCAGAATTCTACAGTTGTTCTCCATTTTAGTAATACTCTGCTTTTTTATTCTTCCTGCCAAAGCGAACAACTTCACATTTTCCCACATTATACGCCATCTGCCAGATTTTTTGCCCATTCCCTCAGCCTATCCATATCTGTCTGCAACCTCCTTATGTCCTCTTCACAACATACTTTCTTACCTATCTTAGTGTCATCTGAAAATTTAACTACCATGCCTTCGTTCCCCTCATCTAAGTCATTGATATAAATTGTAAAATGTTGAGGCCCCAGCAAAGACCCTTGCGGGACTTCACTTGTCACATTCTGCCAATCAGAAAAAGACCAATTTATGCATACTCTCTGTTTTCTGCATGCCAGCCAATCTTCCATCCATGTTAATATGTTACCCCCTAAACCATGAGCTTTGATTTTCCGCAATAACCTTTGATGTGGCATCTTATCAAATGTCTTCTGGAAATCCAAGTACAGTACGTCTACAGGCTCCCCTTTATCCACAGCGTCTGTTACTCCTTCAAAGAATTCCAATAAATTGGTTAAACATGATTTCCCTTTCACAAAACCATGTTGACTCTTCCTGATTACCTTGAATTTTTCTAAGTACCCAACTATAAACTCCTTAATAATTGACTCTAACACCTTCACACAACAGACGTCAAGCTAATTGACCTATAGTTTTCTGTTTTCTGCCTCCCTCCTTTCTAGAATAGAGGGGTTATATTTTCTACTTTCCAGTCTAATGGAACCTTTCCAGAATCTAGGGAATTTTGGAAAATTAACCCCGACACAACTACTACCTCATTAGCCACCTCTTTTAAGACCCTAGGATGAAGTCCATCAGGACCCGGAGACTTGTCAGCCCACAGCTCCATCAGTTTGCTCAGTACCACTTCCCTAGTGATTGTAATTTCACCAAGTTGTTCTCTCCCTTCCACCTCTTTATTTACAGCTATTACTGGAATGTTTTTTGTATCTTCTATAATGAAGACAGAGCAAAATATTTGTTCATTTCATCCACCGTTTCCTTATTTTCTATTATTAGCTCTCCATTGTCACTCACTAGAGGACCAACACTCATTTTATTTACCCTTTTCCTTTTTAAATACCTGTAGAAACTCTTGCTATCTGTTTTTACATTTCTAACTAGCTCCCTCTCATACTCTAATTTCTTTCTCCTCAGTAACCTTTTAGTCATTCTCTTCTGTTCTTTATATTCTGACTAATCATCTGACCCTCCACTCATTTTTATGCAGTTATATGCTTTTTCCTTAAGTTTGATGCTTTCCTTAACTTCTTTAGTTAATGCACCAATGTTTCTTAAAGCAAACCAAACTCTTGATTACAAATTGTGAAATAAACAGAATCAGGGTCAGTTTGAATTCTGTTTGTAGCAGGAGTGGCACAATAAAACAGCTGTGGTCATGAAAGGGTTAAATCTTTTTTGCAACTGAAATGATAATTTTATATCAGTCTTATGTTTATTTAATCAGATGCATTGTAAGGAACAATAAGGTGAAGGCAAGATTTGTAAAGGTTCTTTATCTAAGTCGTCAAGCGCTTATCTAGTTTGTACCACAGATGGCAAATTGCATAATAAGCTCATTTGCTTCTTGCAAAAGTCTTGTGTAACATTCATAATTGCACAATACTTTAGCATTACACAATGCCTTTAGCAGAGAAAAAAGAACAGTTAAAATGTTTTCAGAGCAGATCTTATTTCTCTGTCTGACAATTGTGTAGCTCACCATTATTTATTTCAATCACAGTATTATTTTAGTAACCACTCTTTAGAAAGGAATGTGCTATGGGTTATGTTCAACTTAGTCATCGGTTCAGCATCCAATCACAATGTATATACAAAGTGGCTGACACAGTTGTTTCAGAGGCTGTGGCTTTTAACTAGCTTTAGGACTGCTCATAATCTCTGTTCATTTTTAGATGATCTCAACTAAACAATAGGAAGGTTGAACAATTAAACCACGAGCAGGAAAATGGCAGACAATTCAATTTGAGATTCAATAAACAATCAACACTGTAGCTTACAAGTATAGTAATCTGCAGACAGGCACTGTTCAACTTTGAATTTTGAATACAAGCGTTTTAATCAACACAACAGATTGTAATGTGTTCTAACATAAAATAGAGTCTCTTTAAAAAGATATGGGCAAGAATTTTCCCAGTTCTGTGAAAGTGGATTTAGAGGCGGGTGGATGTGGAATTTATGAAATGAAAGGGTTGGGCAGGCTCTATGACATGTTCCCATCGCCTTGCACTTTTCCCGGTGGCTCGAGCTCACCAGCAGCACACCCAGTGGCAGTGGGCAGATAGTTAAACCAACTAGTAAGGTACTCAGCGGGCGTTTTGTGAGCAGACTGCAATCTTGTCAATGTCATGTGGAGCTTCTGCTGTGTGTGCACCCTGGCAAGTAAGAGGGGGTGGCTCCACAGCAGCAAGTAGACGCTGCATTAAAAATGATTGAGGTTTAACTAATACTGACAGGAAATGGCAAGGCTGCTGTCATTCCATCTCAGAGCCTTGCCATTGAATATGGAATTCACGGACAGCGGGACAGATGCCTCGGATGGCCATGATCTCATGATGTCTCAGCTGCTCCCCTGATGTTGATGGTAGCCCCAATGCTTCCCTGCCATTCCTGCAGCTTGGGCCCCCTACTCGTCACATAGTCAGGGTTGCCAGCCTCCCTTGAAGTGGGCTGTGTTGTCCAAGGCCTCCCACCTCCGGAACCCATTTGCTGTCCCTAACTGGACAGTGAACACTGTGGGACCCTATTAATTTGATACCTCCCGTAAGATTAAGCCAGTCAGCACACTACGAAAAATGCAAGATCGGGACCTGGAAATGGTCCTGACATCAGGTTCCTGACACCTACAAGGAAATTCAGCCTATTATCTTTCATAAAAACATGTTTGGCTTGTTGACTTTACCAGCTCAGAATGTGCTTACAAGTAAAGTAAATATGTATCATTGTCTCACACTTGTGTAAGTGTCATCATGATGGAAGTAACATTGAGCTCCCCAATCACCTCTATCTCAAAGCACATAGCGGTTGATTTTGATTGAGTGGGTGACAGTTGAGAAATCTGTTCTGCCCACTTAATGGTGTTGGCAGGAGTACTGAATCACTTTGGTGTCTATTGGTGGTTTGCTGGTTGGGAGTGGGAAGGCCGGTGTGGCTGTGTCTACTGAAAGGTAGCCTGCAGCTATTAACGGGGAGGTCCATTTTTCAATGTTGGTTTGCATAATTGAGTTTCAGAATCCACTAAAAGATGACCTAGTGCAGGGCCCTCAGATTTTCTGATGGAACCCTGAGGGTGCCCATAGAGCAACTGAACAGCAGAAAGTAGGCAGGTCTGGCACCATCGGCGGAGAAGAAAAGAGTTGACGTTTCGAGTCCTCATGACCCTTCAACAGAACAGAATAGTTCTGTTGAAGGGTCATGAGGACTTGAAACGTCAACTCTTTTCTTCTCCGCCGATGCTGCCAGAACTGCTGAGTTTTTCCAGGTAATTCTGTTTTTGTTTTGGATTTCCAGCATCCGCAGTAGTTTTTTGTTTTTAGCAGAAAGTAGGATTGTTTCCCTCTGATAGGTCCCAGGTGCTCAGAAAAGTCTCCCAGCAATGGTGACAGAACACATAAATGCCACTAACATTGTACACTGAACTGTAGCAGTGCAAGAAGAAATGTAATAGCCTCACCAGGATTACCAAGGTGAGGGTCCCATTTATATCTCTCTTATTCTCTTCACAGTTCTGCAGGACCCTGCTTTAGCCTCAGAACAGGTAATCCTTCTCTACCATGCTTCCCATGCCTTTTCCCTAATTTTAAAGGACACTTACCTGTGCCACTTTCTGCTTGAACACATAGGATCCACTTCTGCTATCAGAACTACAACTCCCTCTTCCCCATAACTGTTGCTTCTTCCTGTCATCACACATTCTTGGAAGATTAACTGTTTGGTCTGGATACTGTATCCAAGTTTTGAAAAGTATCTGATTTGAGGGTTTCAGGGTGTAAGTCTAATGGGTGTAGAAGGAAAGTGGAATTAAGACATTCAATTTAGATGTAAGTAATTGCTTTTAATCGTATTTTTATTATTTTTAATGTAACTGACCATTTAAGATAAAGTGTAATTATTATAGCTCATGATTTTTGTGTAGTAAAATTATTTTGTTTAAACTGTGAACCTTTCTTTTAGTAAATACCTGGGTATTTGGAATCTAAAAAAAACACGTTATTGGTCTCTACCAAGATCATAACAATATGGATGTGCAACTGCTGTTCTGTGGATGGCTGTTGAAATTATGAAAGGTTGTCTTGATTAGCTTGGATTGAATGTCTTGTAGCTGGTAGCCTCTCTGAGGTGGATCATGATGATCACCCTGCTGCCCTTTGCACTACTTCCTCTTTGTCCTCCTGAGAATCTACACAGTATGAAGCATGCCGTTATGATCCTTAAAATCTTGACTGAACTATTCTGCAGTGTTTCCCCAATCAATCTAAGCACCTTAAGTGAGCATTCAGAATGTTGTCTGCCCATTATACACCTCAAAGGAAAATTAGAGTCGATGTGTAATGGGTAGTTGATCCATATTGTCTGTTTTATATTGCCAAAAGTTAAATTTAATCCCAATAACTCAGTGCTGTTCCTATCATGGTAAACATTGTTTGAGGAGTTAAATCATATTTTTCCCTGTAAATGGTTTTCTGTCAAACAACTACTTTAAACCGAGACTATAGCTATCCTTTGAACATTGCACTCATGTTGCAGAAGGCATTTTTACAAGCTTAACAAAACAAAGGAAAAAATGAGATCTGTTAGTTAACAGAAACAAGTTTAATTTAGTCATTAATATACATTGCTTCCAGACACAATAGGGTGTATTCATGCAAAACTCACACAACTTCTAACCACAGGCAGAATAAGCTCTGTCCAGACAGTTAGAGAAATTGGTTTAAGCTTGCCAACTTTGACATAGCTAAAATGCTACAAAGTAAGATATAAGGGCAAATGTTATCACTGTGAAATTGGGTTGTGTAGTGCTGCTTCAAGAGGCACTACAGACATTTACCGCCAAACTCAATGTGCACAAGGTGCCACTGGCTGCTTCCTGCGTGGCCCATGTGGCATTGGAGCATTAGATGGTGCAGCAGGTGTGTCCATGTGACTGAAAACCTTTAATGGGTGCTAGCTTGACGTCAGTCAGCCAAATGAGCTATGCAATGCCAGGATCCCAAATTTGGTCAACACATGTGCAGGGAGCATCTTTGTTGACCACTCCCAAAACAGCAAGCGGTGTGAAGCAAGATGGGCTCTGTTTTGAAACTTTTTAAAGAGCCACTCAGCAAGTTGCCGTTGTGGGGGGTTTTGACTTAGTTTTTCTAAGGCAAAGCTTTGTTTTGAGTTGCTGGATCTATTTTGAGATATTTGTTGGGGACAAGGGGCAGAATTTTCCGTGCCCGCTGTCATCGGGCATGTTTGGTGGCGTGAATGGACAAAATGGCGAGAAGGGCAATAATCGGTTTCACAACATCATGAAACCAGTTTGCCATCATCCGCTCTGCCCATCAAAGGCAGGACTAATTTCCTGCTGTTGGATGTAAGAAACCTCATTGTAATACATCTGCATATCATTATAAGCCCAGTTCGCTGGAATCATTCCCCACGCTGGATCATCCAGACACCACATCAACATGTTTCACAACTGTACATAAGTGATGTGCACCTGGTGAGCTGCACTTCGCTTGGGACTTTGAGGTTTGTTCACCTACCTTGCTTCAGGCAGCATTCATGATCATCAGCACCAGGCTTCACAGACAGCATCACATCACTTTTAGCGGGGGCTCATGGGCAGGTCTCTACCTACCAGACTGGCCATAAGGCAGGGGTTCAACAGCTGCAGGGCTAGGGCTTGCTTTGAGAAGGAGGAGAGGTGGCCTCAGGCAAGGGAAGAGGCCGAAGGGCGAGGGCCATACTGGAGAAGAGAGGTATCCCAGGGTGTGTGTGGGAGCACAAGTTGATCTGTGCAAGTGGCCTTAAGATGGTGAGGCTGAGGAGGCAGTCTCCAGGGGGGGATCAGGCCAGATGGTGATGTGAGGGCGTGTGAGAGAGTGAGTGGTGATGTCCCTTGACTGGCAGTGAGTGAAATGCCAGTGAATGTGTGATGGGCTTGAGTGTGTGAGTTTAGAGTGATGAGATGGCTGCCTTACCCTGGCTGCACGGATGAGATTATTCATCCTCTATCTGCATTGGGTGGCCAACCTCTTCAGTGCTGCATTGGCACTGACCACCACTGCCACCACCTACCAAGCCAGAGTGGTAATATTGCTTCCCCTCCTGCAGCCAGAGTGGAGGTAGAGGACATCACGGTGAACCTCCAAGGCATCCAAAAGGGCGCGAGGGTTGTGTCACTAAATAGGGGGCTGTAGTCTTCTTTCCTTTCAGGGCCATGTCTTCTTTGCAGCTGTCCTGGGCTGAAAGCACTGAGAAGTGTTCATGCAGCTGCACTTTAAATGTGGCGTCCGGCGTGATGAAGCAGCGAGGTGATGGCGTGGCAGGTGAATCGGAGCCCGCCTGCATTGAAATGGCGTGTTTCCCAGGAATGCATAATTAATGTAAAAGCAATAGGGCTGTTGTGGTGGGTGATTTTAACTTTCCCTATATTGACTGGGAATCACTTAGTGCTAGGGGTTTGGATGGTGCAGAATTTGTAAGGTGCATCCAGGAGGGCTTCCTGAGACAATATGTAGATAGTCCAACTAGGGATGGGGCAATACTGGACCTGGTATTAGGGAATGAACCCGGCCAGGTGGTCGAAGTTTCAGTAGGGGAGCTTTTCGGGAAAAGTGACCATAATTCAGTAAGTTTCAAGGTACTGGTGCATAAGGATAACAGGAGTCCTCGAGTTAAAAACAAAAAACTACTGCGGATGCTGGAAATCCAAAACAAAAACAGAATTATCTGGAAAAACTCAGCAGGTCTGGCAGCATCGGTGGAGAAGAAAAGAGTCGACGTTTCGAGTCCACATGACCCTTCAACAGAATTCTGTGGAAGGGTCATGTGGACTCGAAACGTCGACTCTTTTCTTCTCTACCGATGCTGCCAGACCTGCTGAGTTTTTCCAGGTAATTCTGTTTTTATCCTCGAGTTAAGGTGTTTAATTGGGGGAAGGCTAATTATAACAATATTAGGCAGGAACTGAGGAATCTAGACTGGAGGCGGATGTTTGAGGGCAAATCAACAACTGACATGTGGGAGGCTTTTAAACATCAGTTGATAAGAATTTAGGACTGGCATGTTCCTGCTAGGATGAAGGGTAAGCATGGCATGTTTCAGGATCCTTAGATAACGAAGGATATTGTGAGATTAGTCAAAAAGAAAAGGGAAGCATTCGTAAGGGCTAGAAGGCTGGGAACAGATGAAGCCCGTGGAGAATATAAAGAAAGTAGGAAGAAACTTAAGCAAGGAGCCAGGAGGGCTAAAAAGGGTCATGAAAAGTCACTGGTAACCAGGATTAAGGAAAATCCCGAGGCCTTTTATACATATGTAAAAAGCAAGAGGGTAGCCAGGGAAAGGGTAGGCTCACTCAGGGACAGAGGTGGGAATCTGTGCGTGGAGCCGAAGAAATGGGAGAGATACTAAATGAATACTTCTCATCAGTATTCACCAAAGAGAAGGACTTAGCAGTCGATTTGTCTAGGGAAGAGTGTGTAGATAGCCTGGATCATGTTGAGATCAAAAAAGAGGAGGTGTTAGGCATCTTGAAGAATATTAAGGTGGATAAGTTCCCAGGGCCAGATGGGATCTACCCCAGAGTTCTGAGGGAGGCAAGGGAGGAGATTGCTGGGGCCTTGACAGAAATCTTTATATCCTCATTGGCTACGGGTGAGGTCCCAGAGGACTGGAGAATGGCCAATGTTGTTCCATTGTTTAAGAAGGGTAGCAGGGATAATCTAGGAAATTACAGGCCGGTGAGCCTTACATCAGTGGTAGGGAAATTATTGGAGAAGATTCTTCGTGACAGGATTTACTATCATTTGGAAGCAAATGGGCGTATTAGTGAGAGGCAGCATGGTTTTGTGAAGGGGAGGTCGTGTCTCACTAACTTGATCGAGTTTTTCGAGGAAGTGACAAAGATGATCGACGATGGAAGGGCAGTGGATGTTATATACATGGATTTCAGTAAGGCCTTTGACAAGGTCCCTCATGGCAGACTGGTACAGAAGGTAAAGTCACACAGGATCAGAGGTGAGCTGGCAAGATGGATACAGAATTGGCTTGGTCATAGAAGACAGAGGGTAGCAGTGGAAGGGTGCTTTTCTGAATGGAGAGCTGTGACTAGTGGTGTTCCGCAGGGATCAGTGCTGGGACCTTTGCTATTTGTAGTATACATGAATGATTTGGAGGAAAATGTAACTGGGCTAATTAGTAAGTTTGCAGATGACACTAAGGTTGGAGGAGTTGCAGATAGTGAAGAGGATTGTCAAAGGATACAACGGGATATAGATCGGTTGGAGACTTGGGCGGAGAAATGGCAGATGGAGTTTAATCCAGACAAATGCGAGGTAATGCATTTTGGAAGGTCTAATACAGGTAGGAATTATAGAGTAAATGGCAGAACCCTTAAGCGCATTGACGGGCAGAGGGATCTGGGTGTACAGGTCCGCAGGTCACTGAAAGTGGCAACGCAGGTGGATAAGGTAGTCAGGAAGGCATATGGCATGCTTGTCTTCATTGGCAGGGGTATTGAGTATAAAAGCTGGGAAGTCATGCTGCAGCTGTATAGAACCTTGGTTAGGCCACACTTGGAATATTGCGTGCAATTCTGGTGGCCACATTACCAGAAGGATATGGAGGCGTTGGAGAGGGTGCAGAGGAGGTTTACCAGGATGCTGCCTGGTCTGGAAGTTATTAGCTATGAGGAGAGGTTGGAGAAACTCGGATTGTTCTCCCTAGAGCGACGGAGATTGAAGAGCGACTTGATAGAAGTTTACAAAATTATGAGTGGCATGGACAGAGTAGATAGTCAGAAGCTTTTTCTCAGGGTGGAAGAGTCAATTACTAGGGGACATAGATTTAAGGTGAGAGGAGAAAACTATAAAGGTGATGTGCGGGGCAAGTTTTTTACGCAGAGGGTAGTGAGTGTCTGGAATTCGCTGCCAGAGGAGGTGGTGGAAGCAGGTACGATAGTGGTATTTAAGAGGCAGCTTGACAAATACATGAATAGGATGAGAATAGAGGGATACGGACCCCGGAAGTGCAAAATGTTTTAGTTGATGGGCAATATGATCGGCGCAGGCTTGGAGGGCCGAAGGGCCTGTTCCTGTGCTGTACTTTTCTTTGTTCTTTGTAATGAGGCGGGATTGGGACAACACAGCTTGAAAAACCACCATTGCAGCCAGCGGGTAAAACATCCTGTTTCCCGCCTGGTACCACACTTAGTGCAAATCTGGTACAATTCCACCCAAGGTCTTATACAGGTGTGGGGGCAATTGTTGCAATACTTCTTGGTTGGCAGCATGACCATGACATGGAGAGGAGGAAATAGAAATGGGAATCTTTCACCGTAACATTCTAGACAAGTGAATCCTTTCAGGTGGGCACAGATGACACTAGTGATATCTCAAAGTTCACTGCACATGGATGAATCAGGGAGGTTACAGGGGTACTGTACATGAGGAGAGGGTACTTCATCCTCTTCTCTCTGAGGAGGGAAGACAGAATGAAATGACATGTGAGTTCACCAGGATAGTGGGCTTCCCAATGGTGCAGGGTGACATTGATGCACACAGGTATCTCTGTGGGTCCGCCATGTTAATGAGGAGCAATAAAGGAATTGCAAGGGCTACCACTTTCTGAATGTGTAGTTGGTGTGCAACTGCACCAAGCTGTTCATCTTGTTGAATGCCTACTATCCTGGCAACACCCACAGTGTATTTATCCTGTGCCATTCCCTGCTACGTATCATCTTCAGACTTCCAAGATGTGCCGGAAGATGGCAGCTGGATGACGAGGGAAGCCTATGCTACATGTGGCTGGTGACTCCCTTCTACCATCCTGCCATGCAAGGTCAGATGAGAGCCAAGGAGTCACCATGGAGCCATGTAACAGCCTCCTTAAGCAAACATTTTGCTATCTAGATCGTTTGGGGGAATCTCTACAGTACATGCCCAATAGGGTGTCCATATTTGTGATTGTGTCCTGCACAAGCCTAGCCATTCTGAGAGCACAGCCACTACTTCTTGGAATATAGAATCCACCTTGGGAGGAGGAGGAAGAGGAAGAGAAGATAGCAGAATAGGAGGGAGGAAAAGGCAGGGAGCAGGCCACATGCGCTCCTTGCAACTGGACGGAGCAAGGAGGACTGTATTGTTAGGTTAAGCTTCAGTTAATGGGTATACCATTCCCCAATCTTACATCCAAATCCAAGTTTCCTTGGCCAATGTCAATCAAGAAAGGCCAACAACAGAATACTTCACTTAACAATTTTATGTGCAACACACACAAAAAAAATCACCCTTGTATATTCCTCTTAGTGCATGTCTTGTGAGACCTGTTGCTTGGCTTAGTGCTCTTACATAGTGCTATCTCACTAATTACAGCATGTCTGGTGGAAGGCAGTTGACTTTCACTTGGGAAGACTGCAGGTGACCTTGCAGGACACCCTCGGGCAGCTCTGAGCCTTGAGGGCCTGATTTTGGAAAGCAGGGACATCAGCAGTCTCAACTGTGTTTCGGACAGGAATGAGAGAGAAATGAAACCCTTGTTCTCTTCCCTTACTGTCTATAATCAGTGCTTTTTTTGAAAAGGGAGAGGTGTGTGCTTCTTAACCCCTGAGTTTGTGGATAATTTGATAACCTGCAGCAAACTTTTCATGGGTTTAAATAAAGAGGGTTATTTATTCACGTGTTTAACCCAAAAATCTAACACTACATCACTCACTCACCCACTCACACTCTCAAGGAAAATACAGTTAAGGAGAAGAGTGCACTTTTACAAGTTATAAACAAAACAATAGTTCATAATTCACATGATAGACTCGTCTTGGAAAAACACACGGTGCAGGCCTGATGAAGAAGAGGTTTTCTCACGCCCAAAGTGTAGTTAGGTGAATTCAATAGCCAAAGTTGTATGCAAGAGATATTGCAGTATTCTATCAATAAGATGGACTTTCTGCAGGTTACGAAGCTAATTACTTGTAGTTTTGTACTAGGAGGTCATTTTGCTGTATTGGGGGACTTTAAAAGGAAAAAGCTTGGGGATCTTACGATGTTACTGTCTCCAGCTCTTAAGGCATAGTTGTTGTTGGCCTTTCTGCTGCTGCTGTTCCTGCTGCTGCTGTGTTTTGTGCAGACAGCACTTAAAAGATTTAAATATGGAAACTAACATGATTGCCTTGCCATGTGGGTTCTCACAGCGCCCTTCCAAACACGGGGCAGAATTTTGCTGTCGGCGAGCAGGGGGCGGAGCCCGCTCGCCGACGCGTAAAATAACGCAGGATGACATCAGGCGGAACCCCCAACGTCACCGCGCCCCATTTAAATTTTCAAGAAGGCGGGGGCACAGCAAAATCAGCTGTGGGCCCGCCGACCTGTCAATGGCCAATTGAGGCCATTGACAAGATCATTTAAACAATTAAAGGACCTGCCCGTCCAACCTTAAGATTAGTGAGTCGGCCAGGAGCCCCAGCGGCAAATAGAGAAAACATGAAACCTCATCCAGCGGCGGGATGAAGTTTCATGCAGGTTTCTAAAAAGTTTAATAAAGTTTTACTGTAATTTATGAACATGTCCCATCTCATGTGACATTGTCACATGAGGGGGACATGTTAGGGAATTTTTTTTTTCTATTTTTCATATTTTTCAAAGTGTCAGTGATCTCTCTGAGGCAGCACTTAGCCTCAGGGAGATGTGCGCATGCGTAAAAGAGCGCACTCTCACTTTTGGGGAACCCCCCCACCCGCACAGGGAGCGCATGGCACTTCCCGCCGGACGTCACGCTGGGCGAGCCTTAATTGGCCCGCCCACGTAAAATGGCGGCAGGGCCCGCTTCTCCGGCAGGGATTGGCTCCCCGCCCGCCGGAGATTGGGTCGGGCCCGCCCGCCCGATAGGCAGAAAGTTCTGCCCACGGTGTTGGGCTTAAGTCGATTAGCCACAACCTGAATTATTGTTTGCAGACATTCATCCTGGTGGTTTGAGACAATCACCACCTTTGTTTCAGAACAACCCATTCAAGCCAGGAAATACCTTTTAGGATGCTTTCAGGGGATGGGTAGTGACACTCCTAGTCTGGAATGTGTCCTATTTTCCCTTTCGAGACAATGTAGCAGTTTTGGAATTCACAGATCAGGTCAAGTGACCCTCAGTGTGCTGCTGGGTGAACAATGGGGGTGCAGTGCATTTCAAAGTGAAAGAGATGGGTAGTGTGTTGGGTCTGAGATCTAATGTGCAGACGCATTCAGTCACCTTGGCTACCTGAGTGATGTCATTTAACTATTTTTGGCACTGCTGCTATGTCCTCGGGGTAACAATCTCAGCATTAATCAACCTTGCAACCAGCTCCCATTCATTTCTGAAGTCTTGAAGGTGTCACACACTTGCCTCCCCATCCCACAGAAAAATGGCATCTCACCAGGGTGGCATCACTGAAGCGGAGAGCCCTCTCTTCCACTCTTTGCGACATCTCCCTTCAGCTTGAGTCTTTCACAATAATTATCCAACAGCCTTTACTATATTAGTGTAGCTTCCTTTTATAGGGACTGCACATTTAAAAAGGGAGGGCTGCCTAGAGCACATGGTTTGTTCACAATGTTAGTTGGTCCTATGTGGCGCTTGACCGTGCTACAATCTTGGAAATGAGGTGAGAGTGGAAAATTACATGCTCACAACCTGAATATTTTGTCTCTGTGTTTACAAAGGAAAGGGAGGATGTAGATATAGTAGTCCAGGAGGAACACTGCGAGATATTGGACGGGATAGTCATAAAGAGAGAGGAAGTACTTGAAGGGTTGAAATCCTTGAAAGTTGATAAGTCACCAGGGCCAGATGGATTGTTTCCGAGGCTGCTGAAGGAAGTCAGGGAGGAGATAGCAGATGCTCTGAGGATGATTTTCCCATCTTCACTAGACACAGGGGAAGTACCGGAGGACTGGAGAAATGTAAACGTAGTTCCATTGTTTAAAAAGGGATCAAAGGAAATGCCAAACAATTATAGGCCAGTTAGTCTTACATTGGTGGTGAGCAAATTAGTAGAATCAATCCTGAGAGATAGGATTAATTGTCATGTGGAAATGCATGGACTAGTCAGGGATGGTCAGCATGGATTTGTTAAAGGAAGGTCTTGCCTCACAAATTTGATTGAATTCTTTGAGGAAGTGACAAGAAGGACTGATGGAGGTAGTGCAGTGGATGTTGTGTACATGGATTTTAGCAAGGCATTTGACAAAGTCCCACATGGCAGATTGGTCAGGAAAGTAAAAGCCCATGGGATTCAGGGTAATGTGGCAAACTGGATAAAAGGTTGGCTTTGTAACAGGAAACAAAGGGTAATGGTCGATGGATGCCCTTGCGAATAGAAAGTCGTCTCAAGTGATGTTCCACAGGGCTCGGTGTTGGGACCCTTGCTGTTTGTGTTATATATTAACGATTTGGACGTGAACGTGGGGGGCACGATTGGGAAATTTGCAGATGACACAACGATTGGCCGAGTAGTGGATAGTGTAGAGGATAGCCATAATCTCCAAAACGATATAAATGGGTTGGTGGAGTGGGCGGTAAAGTGGCAGATGGATTTTAACATAGAGAAGTGTGAGGTCATACATTTAGGGAGGTCAAACAGTTACAGGGATTACACAATAAATGGGAATATACTAAGAGGGGTAGAAGAAGTGAGAGATCTTGGCGTACAAGTACACAGGTCCCTGAAGGCAGCAGTTCAAGCAGACAAGGTTGTAAAGAAGGCATATGGAATGCTCTCCTTCACTTGCAGAGGTATAGAATATAAAAGTAAGGATATAATGTTGGAATTGTGTAAAACACTGGTGAGGCCACAACTGGAGTATTGTGTGCAGTTCTGGTCACCACATTACAGGAAGGACGTAATAGCTCTGGAGAGAGTGCAGAGGAGGTTTACAAGTATGTTGCCAGGGTTAGAAAAGTGTAGCTATGAGGAGAGATTGGATAGGTTGGGGTTATTTTCCTTAGAACAAAGAAGGCTGAGAGGTGACTTGATTGAGGTGTACAAAATTATGAGGGGAATAGATAGAGTGGACAGGATAAAATTGTTTCCCTTGGTGGAGAATTCTAGAACCCGGGGACATAGATTCAAGATAAGTGGCAGAAGGTGTAGGGGGGACATGAGGAAGAACTTTTTTATGCAGAGGGTAGTGGGTGTCTGGAATTCGCTGCCCAAGTTGGTGGTTGAGGCAGAAACTTTAAACTCTTTTAAAAAGTACCTGGATCTGCACCTTAAGTGCTGTAAGCTGCAGGGCTATGGGCCGGTGGTATTAGAAAGGGCACCTGGGTGTCCTCGGGCTGGCATGGACAAGGTGGGCTAAATGGCCTCCTTCTGTGCTGTAACTTTTCTATGGTTCTATGGTTCCAGTGGGGTTGGCACGGGCTTGCCGCCAATTGTGCACCATCCCCCTAAGGTGCCTCCCCCCCGCCCCGCTCAACACCCAAAACTAAAAATAACTGAATTTCTAGCCCTGTTGAGTCAACACTACTGGCATAGAGTTTTGCTGGTCAGCAGTGCATATTGAAAATTCAGTTTGTACTGTGCATGATATTCCAATCATTTAATAAAGTGCGTCCAAATTTCCAATATGCACTGGCAGCGGGAAAGTCTCCCAACCAGCAGCATGGATTTACATGATTGATCTGCAATCTGAAACAGGATGGATCTCAATACCATTGCAGTTTCCCTCAACAGGAGCTTTGTTGCATCTGGTTAAATAGTAAGCAAAAATGGGACAGTAGAAAGTTTCATTACAACAGGAAGTTTTGCTATTGTAGGCTCACTAAGACTGTTCATTGTAGTTGGATTTTGTTTAAATAGAAACTAAATGTTGTTTAAATCTTTTCACACATTAACCATCAGTGGGGATATTTTATTGCAGTCATTTTTTTAAAAAATAGAGATTTATGACAGTGATCACAAGACAGTAATTTCAGAATGCCATAAAAGCTACAGAATGTTTTCTTCTTGAAGTTCACAATGTGATTTATGGCGTCAGTGTCTGCTTGATTCAATTGGCAGCACTCTCACTTCTAAATCAGTATTATGTGAGTTCAAGGTCCATTTCACAGACTAAGCAATATAAGGTGGTAGTCCAGTGCCGTACTGAGGGAATGCTACATAATCAGAGATGCTCTCTCTCCGACAAGATATTGCACAGAGGCCTTGTTTGCCTGCAATAAGTGTTGGGGGACATTTACTATGTTAAATTCACTATGTAAATGCAAGTTGTTATTACAGCAGTTTAGGTGGATGTTAATGCCATGGCACTATTTAAAAGAGAGCAGGGGTTAGTTGATGTCTGGGTCAACATTCAAAAAGGATTAATTGGTCAACTATCTCAGTACTATTTGTAATACCTTCCCATGTACAAAATGGTTGCTCATGACAAAGTGATTGCAATTTAAAGCATTGTATGTGAAATGTTTTGGAGCATTCTGAAAGACATGATAAGATGCTATATAAATACAAGTTTCCAGGTGAGATTACTGCTCTGAAAGCACTCCCCCCGTAAGCTCTTTAAAATGTAGCTTTACAATTACACTCAACAGTCCTTTGGGATACCTCTGACTTATACAAAGTGATATTCTAATTGAAAGGTTCATACCATGCCTTAAGCCACGAGCCTAAGTTCTTTATAGCAATCAGGTTAGTTATAATCTTAAAATGACTCCCTGCTACAGCATATTATTCCGCTTAAGTTTTATACTGGGGTAAGTGGATTGGTTTTGTCTAATTTTCATGCTTGAAGCTGCTGTACAGTGCACAATTTTAGTGGTCCCATGCCATTAAAACAAGAATGCATCCACATGTGGCATAATGCAGGCCTTGACAAATAACCTAAAACTAATTTCCAGGAATTGTGCATCCAGTATGGATATTACACCGTGGGCAGAACTTTCCCAGGCTGTTGGAGGCGGGTTCAGGGCGAGCTGGGTGGGAAAGTCACGGAAACTGAAATGAGGTCGAGATCCCGATGTTATCCCACCTCCTTCCAGCTTTTTTTGAAGCGGCATTGAAGGCAAGAGGAGCACTTCCTTGGATCTGTCAGGTGAGTAATTAAGAAGTTTTTGAGGTTGTTAAGAAGACAATTATGAGCAGCTTTAGCCCCAAATCCTGAATTTTCCAGCCATGGAACCTGTTTGCTGACCTCTCAGCAACTTACCAGTGAATGCACAGAGGGAAGAGCTTCTTCAGTGAAACCAACAAGCTGGGAAGGCTTTGATCAATTACGCTGAAGAGCTCCAGCCACAGCCATTGTGAGACTGCTGCTCATAGCAATTCTTCTCTCAGAGAGTGCTTTCGCTGCTCGTCAGGCAATTGCCAGCTTCTTGGAAGACATTTCACCTGTCAAGCACTTCATTCACCTTAAGCTGCATTTCCCTGCTGCCAGCCTCCACATTGGCATGGGAGCAGCTTATGTAGCTCCACCTTACACCTCTGCTGAGGATCTGGAGCAGAGCCTTCACCATTACCAATAGCTCCAGCAGCAGCAGGAACAAGCTGCCCTCTCTTCATCTGCATGTCACTCCATTGGGAAGATGGGATAGACACCAAGATCTAGCTGGAAGGAAGTAAGGCCTCCAACACAGGCAGAGGATCAGCTCTCTCGATGTGTCTGAGCACCAGTGCCTCAGGTGGCTCAGCCTCTCAAGGCAGATTGTTGTTGTCAAAGAATAAATCAGCAACTGCAGGTTACTTCAGGAAAAGGTACAATATATTTAGCGCTAAACAGTACAATGGCCATTGGGAGCAGGTCACAATAAATCTGCTCAACGATAAAGCGTTCAACAAGCAATATTTATACAGTGGCTCCAGCATATTCATACAGTGATCCTATTAGCTTGAGTGATCTTATTAACTTGCCCTTCTTTATTCTCTTATAATTATATCTGTTAGCTAATAGATTTTGTTTATCCATACAGTTTCTTGATTGTCCCCTATCTCTTCTAACAATGTACTATTCATTCCATGAGACAACATCTGATCCTTTTTATCTGAGTCATAGTCATGTAACAATCAGGTAGTTATACATCAACCGTTATCAGTGCATGCAGTTATATCTCATAATAGGTCAGGTAATCGGTAAGTTAACTAAGTAATTACATCAGATGCAAGACAGACAGTTTACAAGACATGTTGCATCAAATTAGAATACAATCAACAGCCTACAAGACATAGAATACAAAGAACAGGGAAGTTAAAAAAACAAGCTGGCCACCATACTTATGTAATTAATCACGCACAAAGTTCATTTTATTACCCTACCTCTCCCTGGACCATGACCCCACCACAGAACATCAGGCCATTGTTTCCAGGACTGTCACTGACCTCATCTCCTCTGGAGATCTTCCTCCCACAGCTTCCAACTTGATAGTCGCCCAACCTCAGACGGCCCGCTTCTACCTCCTACCCAAAATCCACAAACAGAACTGTCCTGGCAGACCGATCGTGTCAGCCTGTTCCTGCCCCACGGAACTCATTTCTCGTTATCTTGACTCCTTTCTCTCTCCCCTTGTCCAGTCCCTTCCCACCTACATCCGTGATTCCTTTGACACCTTACGTCACATCAACAATTTCCAGTTCCCTGGCCCCAACCGCTTCCTCTTCACCATGGATGTCCAATCCCTCTACACCTCCATCCCCCACCAGGATGGTCTGAGGGCCCTTAGCTTCTTCCTTGAACAGAGGCCCAACAATCCCCATCCACCACTACTCTCCTCCGTCTGGCTGAACTTGTTCTCACACTGAACAATTTCTCCTTTAACTCCTCTCACTTCCTCCAAATAAAAGGTGTGGCTATGGGTACCCGCATGGGCCCCAGCTATGCCTGTCTCTTTATGGGGTATGTGGAACATTCCTTGTTCCAGTCCTACTCCGGCCCCCTCCCACAACTCTTTCTCCGGTACATCGATGATTATTTCGGTGCTGCTTCATGCTCTCGTCGGGACCTGGAAAAATTTATTAATTTTGCTTCCAATCTCCACCCCTCCATCATTTTCACATGGTCCATCTCTGACACTTCTCTTCCCTTCCTTGACCTCTCTGTCTCAATTTCTGATGATAGACTGTCCACCAATATCCATTACAAGCCTACCGACTCCCACAGCTACCTCAACTACAGCTCCTCACACCCCGCTTCCTGTAAAGACTCCATCCCATTCTCTCAGTTCCTTCGCCTCCGTTGCATCTGTTCTGATGACGCTACCTTCAAAAACAGCTCCTCTGACATGTCCTCCTTCTTCCTTAACCGAGGTTTTCCATCCACGGTCGTTGACAGGGCCCTCAACCGTGTCCGGCCCATATCCTGCGCATCCTCCCTCACACCTTCTCCTCCTTCCCAGAAACATGATAGGGTCCCCCTTGTCCTCACTTATCACCCCACCAGCCTCCGCATTCAAAGGATCATCCTCCGCCATTTCCGCCAACTCCAGCATGATGCCACCACCAAACACGTCTTCCCTTCACCCCCCCGATGGCATTCCGTAGGGATCATTCCCTCCGGGACACCCTGGTCCACTCCTCCATCACCCCCTACTCCTCAACCCCCACCTATGGCACCTCCCATGCCCACTCAGAAGATGCAACACCTGCCCCTTCACTTCCTCTCTCCTCACCGTCCAAGGGCCCAAACACTCCTTTCAAGTGAAGCAGCATTTCACTTGCATTTCCCCTAACTTAGTCTACTGCATTCGTTGCTCCCAATGCGGTCTCCTCTACATTGGTGAGACCAAACGCAAACTGGGCGACCGTTTTGCAGAACACCTGCGGTCTATCCGCAAGAAAGACCCAAACCTCCCTGTCGCTTGCCATTTTAACACTCCACCCTGTTCTCTTGCCCACATGTCTGTCCTTGGCTTGCTGCATTGTTCCAGTGAAGCCTAACGCAAACTGGAGGAACAGCACCTCATCTTCCGACTAGGCACTTTACAGCCTTCCGGGCTGAATATTGAATTCAACAACTTTAGATCTTAAACTCCCCCTCCCCCCATCCCCACCCCGTTTCTCCCCCCCCCCACCTTTTTTTTCAATAATTTATATAGATTCTTCTTTCCCCACCTATTTCCATTATTTTTAAATCTAAAACTAAAACCTTGTTAGTCTTTCCACCCAACCCCCACTAGAGCTGTACCTTGAGTGTCCTGTCTTCCATTCTTAATTAGCACTTTTCTTAGACAAATATCACCACCTTCAACACCTCTTTGATCCTTTTGTCTGTGACATCTTTTGATTATCTGCTCCTATCACTGCTTGCTTATCTCCACAATCACCACACCCTCAACTTCTCTCTCCCCCCCCGCCCCCCAACCTTAAACCAGCTTATATTTCACCCCTCTCCTAACTATGCTTCAGTTCTGCCGAAGGGCCGTGAAGGCTCGAAACGTTAACTGATTTCTTCTCCACCGATGCTGCCAGACCTGCTGAGTTTTTCCAGGTAATTCTGTTTTTGTTTTGGATTTCCAGCATCCGCAGTAGCTTTTAGCTTTTTGTTTTTATTCATTTTATTCTGGCTGTGCTCTAAGAATACTTTCCTGGTTTTCCCACAAAGCTTACAATTTCATTTTAACATTTATCTGCACGCACATAAGGTACAAGTTAAATCTAGTCAGAACATTTCATGACTTCCTCCTTTGTGTCTGTTGTGGGTTTTGGTAGGCAATGGGACAACTGACTATTTTCTTAGCTTACTTTCCCTTACCTCTCTATTTCCTATCCTGAAATATTTTCTTTCTCATTATTGACACCTGTAGCCCATGCTACAGGACCTCCCTCCCAGTGGAACAAGTGGGTATGCATTGCCAGTGGCCGACAAGCTGCCTTTCACTAGAGAGCCATCCCCAACCTGTGGCTCTTGTCCAGTTGTGTGCTCTCTTCTCCAAGAGACCACACTGCTAATGCTGACGTCTTCAGCCACTTCTATCCATGATTGCTTCGCTGGAGAGGTTGTCCTCTTCCTCCCATCTTTGGTAAAGCTCACCTCATTCCACCCCCTCAGATCCATCAGTAGCACCTCCAAGTAAGAATGAGAGACCAGTAGAGAAGCCTTCCCCGGCCTCCTCTCCATTCCTGTGGTTGCTGCAGCCTTAAAAATGCAAGCGGTAGTGATGTTTTCTCAAACATGCCCTGGTCTCTTTAATCAGAAATCCTTAGTTTAACAGAATGGACATGGCATCCCGTCCATCCTTAATTGGACAGAGATCCCAGAGAAGAGATGACAATTGGTTTGCCCTGGTAAAGAGCAACTGTTGGTCACACTGTTCAGAGTTTTGGGTTCTGGGCCGTTCTGGCAGGGACTAGGATAGTAAAATTCTGCCCTAAATGCCTATTAATGGGAATCCTTTGAATTCAATGTCTGTCTCAAATGGATGATTGTAGGTCAAGCATCATCTATAGAGAGAGGAGTATAGGGTTAATGTTTCACTTCCAAATTTTTATTTCAGATTTCCAGCATCTGCAGTATTTTTCTTTTTGGCATCATACTGTGTTTTTTATCCAGCAGTACATCTCCAGCTGCCTCATGTGCACTGCGTCAGACAGTTTATCCCTCTTTTCATTCAATATATATCTTTCCTTTAAACCTTCTGGGGGTCCTTCATTCTTGGTTTCTTTTATTTAACAATCTGTCTCATATCCATCAATCACACAATGTCCTGTGAAACTCTGCAGCTCTTTACATTTAACAGCAATGAACAGGGTATCACACACAGATTTTCACATTACTAAGTATCTCAACAGATTATGTTCTGTAAAGTTATATTTAGAAGCTGTGAAGAGGGATTAGAAGCATAGATATCTACAATCTCTATGTTATAAAAAGGATACTGAAATAGTACCAAAGAGGTCTACTAGGACAATAACAGAACTTAGAGGTAATACCTATCAAGAAAAATTGAACTGATTGGGACTCTTTAGAAAAGAGAAGACTGAGGAATGACCTGACAGAGGTACTTTAGGTTATGAAAGGGTTGATGTGGTAAATGTAGAGGAGACATTTCCCCTTGAGGGGGAGAGAAGAACTAGGGACCATGAATATAAAATAGTCACTAATAAATCTAACAGGGAATTCAGGAGAAGCTAAGGTGGAACTTGTTATCACAAGGCGTGGTTAGGCCAACTAGCCAGATTTGACGGGAAGCTGGATAGACACATGACAGAAATAGGTATTGAAGGATGCATTAATGAACATAGATGAAGAATGGTGGGAGGAGGCTCATGTGGAACTTTAACATCAGCATGGCCCTGTTGGGTGAATTACCTTTCTCTGTAAATACTATATAATACAATGAAGGCACTAGCTTTGAATCTTAGTAGTTTATCTCTTAAGTGACAACTAAAACTGACACTGGCAGATACTAGAATGTAATTATTATATTTCTCACAATTTCATCTGGTGGAATATCCCTGCATCTGAGGAAAGAAGAAACAGGCACTGATCCAGCGGAAAATGCCTATTGGATTATGTGTCCTAGAGTGCACTTCATACACTGCTGATGTAATCTACTCTGCTGCTGTATTCAGTGAAATTACAGATCCAGCACAGTAATGTATGCGCAATGCATGACCATCAGTGTTCCTCACCTATATCAATCATTATGCAAGCAGGATTGATGATTGAAATGCATCAAAGTACAGGGAGCTGAATTCAAAGGATATTAATTTATTGTATTAAAGCTATATAAAAAGGTTTTTAAAAAATATGACAAGTCATAATTATTAACTGAGTAATAAAATGCTGACATAGAATATACATAATGGCTAAAGGAATTGCATACAAGTTATTTTTTCCACAATTTGAATAATAGCATTGGGTTGTCCTGGTGTCCTGGCCAAATTCCTTGCTTGACCAATATTAGCTTTAAAAAATTGATTATTAACTTTATGGCTTTTATAGGATGTTGCTGATGCAGAATGGTGCTATGTTTGCCTACATAACACCTGGCCAACCACCCATGTTCTACCCTCTTTAAACCTGAGGTTATCCAAAACTCTGCGCCCTGTGTCTTAACTGGCACCAAGCCCCATTCATCCATCATCCCTGTGCTCACTGACCTACATTAGCTCCTGGACATACAAAGTCTTGATTCTAAATCCCTCCAAGGCCTTGCCTCTCCCTATCCCTGTAATCTCCTCCAGCACCACAGCTCTCCAAGATATTTGCATTCATCTAATTCTGGCCTCTTGACATCATCAATTTTAATTGTTCTACTTTTGATAGCTGTGCCTTTGGTTGCCTAGGCTCCAATCTCTGGGATTTTCTCCCTATACCTCTCCACCTCATTTCCCCCCTTTTAGACACTCCTTAAAAACTATCTCATTGATCAAGCTTTTGGTCATCTAACCTAATATCTCCTTATGTGTCTTGGTGCCATATTTTGTTTCTATAATGCTCCTGTGAGGCAACTTGGGACGTTTTCTTATGTTCAAGGTGATATACAAATATAAGTTGTTTTTGTTGTCTTTTTTTTTGTTGTTTTTAGTTTCAGCAGGTCTAGTAGGGTGTTTGTTCTGACAATGTGGTTTTCCACACCTGCACTGCCATTATGTCTTCCTTTTCCTTAACAGACAATATTTCCCCCAAGTGGCTGATAGAGCCCTTGGCCATGTTCATTCCATTTCCTGCACTCCTGCACTTACCTCTTCACCCCTCCTCCCAGAAAAATGATAGGGTTCTCCTTGTCCTCATCTTCCATCCCACCAGTCTCCTCATTCACTGGTTCACCCCCTCTATTTCTGCTACCTCCAACATGATGCCACCACTAAACATATCTCCACCTCCCCTTTCAGCATTCCAAAGGGACCATTCACTCTGCAACACCCTGGTCGCGACTCGTCAATGACCCACAACAACCACTCCCCTTCTCACGGCACCTTCCCACACAAGTGCAGGAGATTCAACCTTTTACCTCCTCTCTTCCCACCATCCAAGGTACCAAAAACTCCTCCCTTGTAAAACAGCAATTTGCTGTACTTCTTTCAGTTTTGTATACTGTATTCACTGCTCACCACGCAGTCTTTTCTACATTGGGGAAACCAAACTCAGATTGGGTGACTGCTTTTTGAAACACCTCTGTTCAGTCCATAAGTGTGACCCCAGCTTCTGATTGTCTGTCATTTTTATTCTCTACCCCATTCTCACTCTGGCCATCTCTTTCCTCAGCCTCTGATACTGTTCCCAAGATGCTCAACTAAGCTTGAGGAACAGCACCTCATCTTTTATTAGGCACTTTACACCCTCCCAGATTCAACATTGAGTTCAACATTTTCAGATCAAAACTCTGCCCCCAATTCTTTTTTGAATGTTTTGTTTCTCTGCAGTCGTTGTTGATGATTCTGCTTTCCTCATTTACATCTCCTCTAAACCCATCTTTTGTTTTCTTACTTGCCCCATTAGCAGTGCTCTGTGAATGAATTTCTTCCCTTAACTCTGTTTCTCTCTCCACAGATGCTGCCAGACATGCTGAGCATCTTCAGCATTTTATGTTTCTATTGTCTCAATTAGTGTTCAGCTGTAGCTTGGTAGGAGCATTACATGAAAACTCAGGAAGGGCAAAGCAAGAGAAGAAACAAGCTGAGAATTCTAGTTAGGTTCAGGTAAACTGAATTCAATTGAACAGTGAAATTAGAGACCATTTATTAAATATGCATTATCCAAAAAAACAAAACTAGGCAGAGGATATAGGGCATATGATGGGCAAAATTCAGATGTTTCTAAGAATTATATGAAATCAGGAGTGTGGGGAGAGTAAGGTAAGAGGATAGGGTTTAAATGGGGTTAAGAGCAAAGAATGGTACATTAATATAGAAAGACTTTGGTTTAGCATGTCAAAGAATCTTACAGCACAGATGGAGGCCATTTGATCACATCATCCCTGTATCAGCTCTTTGAAAGAACTGTTCAAATTATTCCAACACCCCAGCCTTTCCCCATAACCCTGCAAATTATTCAAGTACATGTCCAATTGTCTTTAATGTTCCTATGAAATCTGATTCCTCCACATTTTCAAGTGGTGTGGAGAGGTCTCAACAACCCTTTATCTGAAGGAATCCTCCTCACTTCCCCTTTAATTCTTTCCAGAATTATTTTAAACCTACCACTTCTGGTTACCAACCCAATTGCTATTGGATATAGTTTCTTCCTATTTGGTCAATCAAAAGCCCTCATAATTTTGAATATCTCTCTATTTGGTCTCTCCTTAATCAGCTCTACTAAAAGAGAACAATCTCAGCTTCTCCAATCTCTCCACGTAAGTGAGGTCCCTTATCCTTGGTATCATCTTGATAAACATCCTCTCTGCCCTCTCCAGGCCCATGATAGCCTTTCTAAAGAGTGGTGTCCAGGATTGCACCAGCCTCCAGTGGAAGATTTGCAAAGGCTTAGCATGACATTGTTATTTTTATATTCACTTGCATTATTTAGAGTGCCAAATATCCCATACGATTTGTTAATCATCCTCCCAACTTGCCCTGTCACCTTAAAAGATTTGTGAATATGCATCTCCAAGTCCCAGTGCTCTTGCACCCCTTTAAATTAAGTTTTAAGCTTGCTACTATAATATTCACTGCCAAGTTTTGTATCATGCATGATCCTCAAGTATACCCAGGGCCAGGTCATTTATATATAAAACAATAAAAACAATGGTCCTAATACTAATTCCTGGGAGACCCCACTGTATTCTTCTTTCCAGTCAGAGAAACTGTTCACCACTGTATTACTTTCTACATTCCAATGCTAGACTGCTTTGCTTTTTTCCCCCATTTACTTCCTGTTCTTTCTACACTATTCTTTGTTCTCTTTGCTGCCCCTGTCCCTGTCAGGTATTCCGTGGGAAGAATTTTCAGGTTGGCAAGTGGGGGCGGGGCCCGCTCGCCGATGTGTAAAATGACGCGCGGTGACGTCGGGCGGGCATCACAACGTCACTGCGCGTCATTTAGATTTTCAGTTAAGGCCTGTTAAAAACGAATTGAACTAATAAAATGAGCTGCCCATCCAACCTTAAGGTTGTTGGGCAGGTGAAGAGCCTTCACATTTTTCACGGAATCTCATCCATGGACGGGATGAGGTTTCATGAAGTGTTTAAAAATTCAATAAAAATTTTTTAAAAATTCATTGACATGTCCCAACTCATGTGACACTGTCACATGAGGGGACATGTTTTAGAAGTTTTTAATTTCTTTATTTAGATGTTTAAAACTTAAACTAATCTCCCTATGGCACCTGTGTGCCTCAGGGAGATTTCTGCATTCTTTCACGCGTATGCACGAAAGAACGCAGGCTCCAACTCAGGGAAATAACCCCCCTCCCCCCCGCCCCCCACCTGCACAGGGAACGCTCAGCGCTTCCAGGAGCGTGTCACGCTGGGCAGGCCTTAATTGGCACACCCACGTAAAATGGCAGTGCGGACCCAATCTGGGGTGCCGATCAGGTTCGCGCCCGCTCCCACCCGCTCCCGCACAACTCACCCGATGGGGGGATAATTCTGCCCAGTAATTTTTATAGATTACATTAGTAGGAGCATACGACATGAGTACATAAACATAGACCAGGGTTTTACAGCCCCTCCCACCCAGTGGGGTATTACAGTCCCACCAAACTGAATGGAGATTTAAATGGCTCGCCACGTCCGCTGGGGGGGGTGCAGGCTGCGGCGGGGCAGTAACACCCTGGCCATAGTTTCTTTTCAGACCTAGGATAACTCCTCCCATGATTCATGTGGTTCTTGTTTGCATTTTATCTTTTAAAATGGTTTTTTTACACTTTAATATCTTGAGAAGCTATTCCATATTTTTGCTAATATGCTTGCGAAAGAAGCAAGATTGAAAGACTTAGGTGATGAGTCAGCGCCTATAAAGAGGGCACCAAAACACAGTTGGAAACAGTGCAGAGAGGACAAATGAAAGCAATGGTTAGATTGGATGACATCAAAGTTAGATTTTAAATGGCTTATCAACTGTAGATAGAAGGGAAACTGAGAAAGCATTTAAAATAAATATACGTTATTGATGTTTTACATCAAACCATTTTGGCTCTGAAGCCTACGTCACACTGTCGAATGTTCAAAGCTCTCATATCACCTTAATTTTACGTTAGTTGTTAATGCTGATGCAATTTGGAAAGAATCAATAGAAATTTTCTGTGTATTTAACCATAACTCTTGTTGCTGAAGGTGCCCGTTGAAATTCCAGGCCGGTTTCACCACACAAAAGAAAACAACAGCAAATGAACAACTCATTTCCTGTATGCTTGCTTCTGTTCCAGCTGCCTGTTTCCTGCTGGCTCAGTCAAGCTGAGCTATTGATAAAAGGGGAGTCAATGAAGGCATTTAACCATCAAATCGCTAAATGTTGACTTGCTCAGTGTTGTTTCATGTACTGATTGATAGACCTCCTGTGGTATAACCCAGTAAGTCAGCGGTTAGACTGTTACAGAGGTTGTACAGATTTCCATTGAACAAGTTTGAAAAAGAGTGAAGCAAATGTTTTTTTGAACTGGTTCCTGGATAATAAACTCAATATTTTCCTTTCTGACTACAGGCAGGTGAATAACTTTTTACCTCTCATTTACCACACTTAGAAGAAAGTGAGAAAAAATGTGCATTTATGTAGCACCCTTTACGATTTTCCAAAGTATTTTACAGCCAATGAAATATTATTGAAGTGTCATCACTGTTTTAATGTAGGAAAATGTGACTGATAATATGCCCATAGCAAAAGCCCACAAATACAATGAAATAAATGCCAGATGTTTTTGCAATCTTAGTTGAGGGATAGGGAAGGCAGGATACCAGGAGAACTTCCCTGCTTCTCCTGGACTAGTGCAAGAGAATTTTTTCCATTGGGCAGACAGCGGGTGGGATCAGCCTTAACTGAACCTGCTTGGCGGGAGGTTGACGGGCTCGGATCGGTTACTTGTTGCATAGAAGAGCAGGATAAAACAGAAGACTGCAGGCAAGGAGTAGGACATTGGCTGTTAAAGTTTGTGAAGTATTCTAAAGGGTTACAGCAGCTATATTTCTTTATGTCAGAACTTTAAATGGTATGAAGTAAACTCTGGTTGTGTTCTTACAGAAATCAAGTAAGAGATTGCTAACATTCCAGCTCTAGTATTTTGTGTTTCTGTGGACTTCCTTTATTTTTCTTATGTGTCACCGGGGCCCAGCTGCTATCTCCACCAGTGACCTGAGTGGGGAAGTAGCTTTTGCAGCAGGTGAAGCTCACGAGGCGCTACTTGACGTTCACATGGAGGAACTAAAGCAGATAAAAGCATTCTATTCTATAAAATTAGCACCTGTCACTCTGATGCCAAAAGACCAATTGATTAACAAATCAGCAGCATCAGTCAGCGACCAGAAACTTGCTAACTTTTTAATGGCTTTTAAGAAAAGATCGTGAAACAAAAAAATTGCCAGCATGCAAATCAAGTCAGTAACCACACCCAGACATGACTAACAGCACACAAAAATAGTCAACACACAATCAAACATGACTACTGAATATATCTTTTCCCCCTTGTAAGCTAAAATACCTTACTTTAAATTAAACCATCATAAGCAACAAACATATGTACATCAAATCATTTCTTAGAGTTCAGCCTGTCCATTTTCCCTTAATACAGAAATAGTCTTCGAGATATGAAGGTTGTTGATGATGTTGCTGAGATCTACGAACTTGAGGTGGTGATTCTGTACGATCAGCTTGATGAGGCAGTTAAACAACATCGTAGTCACTCATTGGAAAAGGAAATGTATCCTCACTATCACTGGCCTTGAAACATCCTGGTCTGCTCACCATCAAGCATCTCATGTTCCGCTTTATCTTGTCATCCAACAAAGTGCTTGATCAGCTTTGGTCCGGATGAAAATAATGTGAGCTTATGGTCACAATTTGGTTGTTTGATATGAATCCAAACTCCAACTTCAAATCGTGGTTTCCTTGCACATGTTCACTTGTTGA
The DNA here is from genome assembly GCF_964194155.1 of Cetorhinus maximus. Lineage (NCBI taxonomy): Eukaryota > Metazoa > Chordata > Chondrichthyes > Lamniformes > Cetorhinidae > Cetorhinus > Cetorhinus maximus. The sequence continues at coordinate 484,474 of NC_135887.1, forward strand.
AATATGCTTTTGCTTTACTTTGTTACTTTGCAATTTCTCCTGCTTTAACCTGACATTCTTGTTGGATGGTGTGAGTCAGTGCATGCCAAAGTTATGAGTTCGGCTGTTCTTTCCTGTCAGGTGGTGTAGGGTGGATCAATGTGTGTGAAGTAAGATATGAATAGATTGTTCAAATGTTTTCCCCTCTGAAAGGCTAGCTTTCAGTCTGTCCTTGATTATACTGTTGTATCGTTCGATGCCACCATTCGATTGCAGGTTGTATCGCGATTTTCAGATGGTGGTGAATTCTGTAGCTTGCTAAGAACTCCATGAACTGACTGGAAACAAACTGCGGTCCACTGTCTGTAGTGAAAGTCTCCAGCAAACCCCATTTTTTAAACAACTTGCTGTGGTAATCTGAGGTGCAATACGCCTTTAAAAGAATGTGAGCAGATTGACCATGTGATTGTATAACCCAATTGCTGTGTAGCGCAGGGCTGCAATATTAAGTGTAGGTTAGAGTAGGGTCTGGTTGGAGAAACACACATCATGTTAGTGCTCTGTTATCTGTGTAAATGAACAGTATGTGCTTCATCTTATATTGGTCTCTGCGTCTAAAGTATATTGTTGCCAACTTACCAGCCGTTAGATAGGTGTGCACCCGTGTTCGCGAGCAAAGTGACCCAACTGTAGAACATAACAACTGGCGACGAGCAGTCAACGACACCAAGGAAAGCCACAAAAACTCAACTGAAGTGAATCAGCTGTGCCTTGCAGGTGATTGTAAGTACAGCCCTCACCATAATCGTCGAAGTTATCTCCCTCCAGTATGCCACAATTTGGCCACATTGAACCGTTTGATCAGACCACCAACAATTGTAACATTATATCGAACATCTCACATTTTTCCTTTTGGCCAACAACATATCAGGGGAGGAGAAGAGGCGGGCAATCCTCTTATTGACATGTGGTAGTAAAACATACAGCCTAATTCATCGTCTAACGGCACCAAACACCCCAGATTCCAAGAGCTTTGATGAGTTGGTGAATCTTGTGAAAAGCCATTTTCAGTCAAAACCCGCGGTAACAACGCAGCGTTTTAAATTCAATTCGAGGTGTCGCGCCCCTGGAGAGACTGTTGTTTGCTATGTAGCAGCCTTAAAGCAACTGACAGAGCACTGAGTTCTGGGCATCGATTAATGATATGTTGAGACCGATTAATGTGTGGCATTAATGAAGACTCCATTCAAAAAAGGTTGTTGTCAGAAACAAGTTTAGATTTCAGCAAGGGGCTGGAGTTGGCGCTCGCAATGAAGACACGGTCAGGGATTCAGAAGCAATCAAGGGAGCACAAAATGGCGTTGTCCTTCACATCGGGAGGGAAACACCGGTTAGAAATGGCGCGGAAGTGCAGGGCTCTGCAGAAAGGTGGGAAACAGCCACCATTAACAGACCAGCAAAAAGCAATGGATTTACAGATAAAATCCTGATTAATAATGGCAGAAATGGAACAAGACAGCCTACAAACGAACAGCAATTTAAAAGAACCGAGTGTTTCTACTGACATCGCAATGGGCACGTTATGCGATGTTGTAAAGACAGATTGAGACAAAATTTCAAACAAAAAGGCAGAAATCGTGAAATTCACATAATAGAGGAACCAGAAGAAAGAGAGTCAGATATTTACTTGCTATACAGCTTAAAAATGGGTAAAACAGAGCCAATCTATGTGAGAGTGGAAGTCAACTGGAAACCCATCCGAATGGGGGTGGATACAAGGGCATCCACGACAGTTATAGGGGAACATACCTTCAAATATCTGAATGGAGGAGACCATGCACTAAAGCTGGAAAATACAGATGCTAAATTAAAGACGTATAATGGCGAAGGCATACGAGTGAGAGGTATATGCAAGGTTCCAGTACAGAATGTAAGCCAGTCTGCTAATCTACCCCTACTGGTGATAGCAGAGGACCGAGTATCCTAGGAAGAAACTGGTTAAGATAGGTCAATCTTGAGAGACTACTGAAATCTCAATGAGAAGCAGGAAATGTTGCTCTTTGGGAAAAGGAGCATGTAAAAACTCAACAAAAGGAACTTGTAGAGCTGATGCTTCAGGACGAAGTTCGAGTTGAAGTCTGTAACCTCCAAAAAGAAAAGGAAAACCTCCTGATGGGCTTTCACATGTTGCAAGATTCCCTCAGATCCTAATTTGTACCACTAAAAAGATATGAGGAAGAACGGGAAGAATTCAGCATATCTCTGGCCGAGATGAAGAATCAATTAGCCAAGAAAGCACAACAATACTTAATTCTTCGGGAAGCAACTAACAAATATAAAAAAGAAATAGAAGAGCTGAAGAATCAGCTATGTGAAAGCCAAGAAGTTTTAAAAATAGAGTCCCCTGAGTTTTCAAAGGAGCTACAGATGAGGAAGTGCTGGAAGACTCAACCACTGAGTTCACTCATGTTGAGTTCACACCTGAGCCTAGTCTGGCCAATAGGGAAATTGAAAAGGAATCCGAGATTAAAGTCAGTGCTGCCAAGAAGAAAATCCATCAAAAGAAGACACATAGAAAGAAAAAGCGGAATTACTAACAAGTTCCCGGAATTTTTTTTTAAATACAACAGGCAGCTGATCATTCCGTGTTGAATTTAGCCTCGCCCAACATCCTGATTCTCAAAACCTGCCTGAAGGTTGCCCTTCATATTGTTGAACTTGGAGGGGAAGTGCAGAAGGAGTTCAGGCGGTGGGGCCCAAAAGAGAATGAAAACATTCCCGTTGGAGTCTACACCACAGATAGAAGCAACTCTCCTTGCTTTGGAAGTTGCTGTAGGATCCATTGAGCCTAAGAGAGTTGAAGAGACAAACTTACAGGTTCCTACTGGGGAGCCTAGTGGACAGATAACTCCTGAGAGGGAGGCCTTAAATAAACCATCTGAAGTTGTAGAACTACAACGGCCGACATGTTTGAAGAAGCCTCCAGAGAGACTGAATTTGTAAATATTTATTTCTGTAAATAGTTAATATATTATAAAGATTATAAATTGTACTTTCAAGTAAAGGGGGAGGGATGTGGTAATCTAAGGTGCAATACACCTTTAAGAGAATTTGGGCAGATTGACCATGTGACTGTGTGGCCCAATTGCTGTGTAGCATGGGGCTGCAATGTTAAGTGTAGTTTAGAGTAGGGTCTGGTTGGAGAAGCACACATCAGTATGTGCTTCATCTTATATTAGTCTCTATGTCTGCAGTATATTGTTGCCAACTCACCAGCCGTTAGATAGGCATGCAACCATGTTCGCGAGCAAAGTGACTCAACTGTAGAACATAACACTTGTCTAGAATGTCAATGACTGAAGTGGCGGTTATGGGATTGGTTGTGATTTCTGGCAATTTGCTATAGGGATCATGAACAACAAGCAAAAATCATTAATTGCTAGGGGCTGTTTGCACTTCTCCAAAAATATCTACTTGGAGTTGTTGCCATGGTTTTGTTGGCCATGGGGTTAGTTGTAAAGGTGCATGACATGGTTTGACAAATTTTTCACTGAGCATACAAGCCACGCAATTTCTAATGAACTATTTTTGCAGTGATTTATTGCTGGCCACCAGACTGCTTCACAGGGTCATTGTTTCACCTTAACACCCAGATGTCCTTCATGAGCAAGATGCAGTACACGTTGCTGTAGTACTTTCAGGATAACTTTTGAGTTCTGTGTTAGATACAGTTATCATCAAACAATGCGAGTTCATTGTATACTCCGTACTACGGGACCAGTTCTCCCTCTATTCCACTTGGTTTTTAAGTACTGGTGTATATTCTACAGTCACTGTCACTGATTCTGCCTTCAACTCCTCTTGCATAACAAGATTCGTGGTCGCATGTGAAATCACCGCGATCACGTAGTCTTCAATGTCGCTATCACTAATGCTATCTGTGATAGTAGTACGTCTAAGCATGTCAGCTTCTTAGTTGCATGCACCTGTGAGATACTTGAGCTCAAAGTTGTAATGATGAAAATGATCTGACCATCTGTGGATGCATAGAAGTCAATGACTGGATCCTGATGTGGTTAACAATCTAGTCAGCATTCGGTGATCAGTGTACCATAGAGATACATGTGCCAATATTCACAAACATAGATGGAGGCTGGTGCTTCTCACTCTCCAGCAGTATATTTGTGTTCAGTTTCCAACAATGGATGTGATGCATAAGCGATTGGTCATTTGCTTCCTTCAATGTATTGTGCGAGTACCACTCCAATGGCATTTCCTGACATATCTGTTGTGACATACGTTTCTGCATGTGGGTTGAAATGTGCAAGGGCTGGCGAAGGTGCTATCTTGCTGTGTGATTGTCTATTGCACATCTTTGCAGAGACTTTCGAAGAGGCTCTGCGATCTCTGCATACTTAGGAACGAATTTGTGTTAAAAGTTGGTAGTATTGAGGAATGATGCCAACTCTTTCATGTTAGATGGGGTATGAATGGCTTTGAGGTTATCATGTGTAGGCTTTACTCAATCTGCGGTCACTCTGTATGCTAGAAAGTTAATCTTGGATGTGCAATTTTCCTTGTTGCACGTGAAATTGTGTAATTCAAGTCAGGTGAGCACCACCTACATCCGCAGATTGTGTACTGCTTTGTCCCTTCCATGGACAAAGACGTTGTCAAGTAGGTTGAGCATCCCCTCAATATCTGACAAGACTGCAGAAATGATCTTCTGACATACGTTAGGCGCTCAACTTAATCCATAGGGAATTCTGCAGTATTGAAACACGCCTTCATGAGCAACAAAAGCTATAAGATATTGGCTTTGCTCCACGAATGGTATCTGAAGATAGCTCCACGTATGTTGACCTTCATGAAGACCGTGGAGTCATGAAATGATGCTGATAGTTCTAGGAACATAGAAATTGGATATTTGTCTGAAATGATCGCCTTAAGGTCAATACATAGTCTAAATTCACCTTTTTTGCACTGCACAAAGACGATGTTCGAGATCCATGGTGATGAGTTGATTCGCTTAATGATACCATCTACTTCAAGTCGTTTCAGCTCATGTGACACTTCAGCACAGAGCACAAATGGTAACCATCTCAGATTTTGCCGAAACTGGCAGAATTGATGTGTTAATGCGAGGAGCATGACAGTACCCCTTAATCTCGCCAAATCCGGTAAATAAGGAAGGAAACAACTGCACATAGTCTATATCATCGATCATGTTAATCTCTGCTCCAGTGGGATCTTCAAGTTTGAAGACAAGGTAATTGAAAAGGCTTACCCCACATATGACTTCTGCTTTTGGCTACAAACGAATATGAATCTGCTGAGTGTGAAGTCTTTGTAGCGCATTGGAACTGTGATCATTCCCAAAACAAAGGAGGCGGTGGTGTAGTGGTATTGTCACCAGACTAGGAACCCAGGCACCCAGGGTAATGCTCTAGGGTCCTGGGTTCTAATCCCACCACAGCAAATGGTGGAATTTGAACTCAATAAAAATCTGGAATTAAAAGTCTAACGATGACCACGAAACCATTGTCGATCGTTGTAAAAACCTATCTAGTTCACTAATGCCCTTTAGGAAATCTGCCGTTCTTACCTGGTCTGGTCCCAGACCCACAGAAATGTGGTTGATTCTTAATGGCACTCTGCAATAGCAAGCCAGTCAGTTGTATCAAACCACTAAAAAGTCTAAAAGGAATGAAATCGGATAAACCACCCAGCATCACCTAGGCACCAGAAATGACAACGGCAAACTCAACCCTGAAAACTCCTCCTTACTAACATCTGGGAGCTTGTGCCAAAAGTGGGAGAGCTGTCTCACAGACTAGTCAAGCAACAGCCTGACATAGTCATACTCACGGAATCATACCTTACAGATCATGTCCCAGACACCACCATCAACATCCCTGGGTATGTCCTGTCCCACTGGCAGGACAAGCCCAGCAGAGGTGGCGGCACAGTGGTATACAGTCAAGAGGAAATTGGCCTGGGAGTCCTCAACATCAACTCTGGACCACATGAAGTCTCATGGCATTAGGTCAAACATGGGCAAGGAAACCTCCTGCTGATTACCACGTACTGCCCTCCCTCAGCTGATGAATCAGTGCTCCTCCATGTTGAACACCACTTGGAGGAAGCACTGAGGGTGGCAAGGCTGCAGAATGTGCTCTTGGTGGGGGACTTCAATGTCTATCACCGAGAGTGGTTCTATAGCACCAGTACAGACCGAGCTGGCTCAGTCCTATAGGAAATAGCTGCTAGCCTGGGTGGTGAGGGAACCAAAAAGAGGGAAAAACATATTTGACCTGATCCTCGCCAACCTGCCTGCCGCAGGAGTGACCACGGTACAGCCCTTGTGGAGATGAAGTCCTGTCTTCATTTTGAGGATACCTTTGATCTTGTTGCGTGGCACTACCACCATGCTAAATTGGATAGATTTCAAACAGACCTAGCAACTCAAGTCTGGGCATCCATGAGGCACCGTAGGCCATCAGCAGCAGCAGAATTGTACTCAAACACAATCTGTAACCTCATGGCCTGGCATATCCCCCACTCTACTATTACCACCAAGCCAGGGGATCAACCCTGGTTCAAAGAAGAGTGCAGGAGAACATGCCAGAAGCAGCACCAGGCATACCTAAAAATGAGGTGTCAACCTGGTGAAGCTACAACACAGGACTACTTGCATGCCAAACAGCATAAGCAGCAAGTGATAGACAGAGCTAAGTGATTCCACAATGGATCATATCTAAGCTCTGCAGTCCTGCCACATCCAGTCGTGAATAGTGGTGGGCAATTAAACAACTCACTGGAGGAGAGGGCCCCACAAGTATCCCAATCCTCAATGATAGGGGAACCCAGCACATCAGTGCAAAAGATAAGGCTGAAACATTTGTAACGATCTTCAGCCAGAAGTGCCGAGTGGATGATCCATCTCGGCTTCCTCCAAAGGTCCCCAGCATCACAGATGCCAGTCTTCAGCCAATTCGATTCACTCCACGTGATCTCAAGAAACAGCTGAAGGCACCGGATACTGCAAAGACTATGGGCCCTGATAATATTCCGGCAATAGTACTGAAGACTGGTGCTTCAGAATTTACCGCGCCCCTAGCAAAGCTGTCCCAGTACAGCTACAACACTGGCATCTACCCAACAATGTGAAAAATTGCCCAGGTATGTCCTGTACACAAAAAGCAGGACAAATCCAACCCAGCCAATTACCGCCCCATCAGCCTACTCTCAATCATCAGTAAAGTGAAGGAAGGGGTCATCAACAGTGCTATCAAGTGGCACTTGTTTAACAATAACCTGCTACTGATGCTCGTTTTGGATTCTACCAGGGTCACTCAGCTCCTGATCTCATTACAGCCTTGGTTCAAACATGGACGAAAGAGTTGAACTCCAAAGGTGAGGTGGGAGTGATTGCCCTTGACATCAAGACACCATTTGACTGAGTGTGGCATCAAGGAGCCCTAGTAAAATTGGAGTCAATAGGAATCAGGGGGAAACTCTCTGCTGGTTGGAGTCATACCTGGCACAAAGGAAGATGATTGTGGTTGTTGGAGGTCGATGAGCTCAGCTCCAGGACATCACTGCAGGAGTTCCACAGGGTGGTGTCCTCAGCCCAACTATGTTCAGATGCTTCATCAATGACCTTCCTTCCATCCTAAGGTCAGAAGTGGGGTGTTCGCTGATGATTGCACAATGTTCAGCACCATTAGCGACTCCTCAGATACTGAAGCAGTCCAGGACCAAATGCAACAAGACCTGGAAAATATCCAGGCTTGGGCTGACAAGTGGCAAGTAACATTCACACCACACAAATGCCAGGCAATGAACATCTCCAACAAGAGATAATCTAACCTTCACCCCTTGACATTCAATGGCATTACCATCGCTGAATCCCGCACTATCAACATCCCGGGGTTACCATTGACCAGAAACTGAACTGGACTGGCCATATAAATACTGTGGCTACAAGAGCAGGTCAGAGGTTAGGAATCCTGCGGTGAGTAACACACGTCCCCAAAGCCTGTCCCCCATCTACAAGGCACAAGTCAGGAGTGTGATGGAATACACTCCACTTGCCTGGATGAGTGCAGCTCCAGTAACACTCAAGAAGCTTGACACCATTGCAGACAAAGCAGCCCGCTTGATTAGCACCCCATCCAGAAATATTCACTCCCTCCACCACAGAGGCACATTGCAGCAGTGTGTACCATCTACAAGATGCACTGCAGGAACTCAGCAAGGCTCTTTCGACAACACCTTCCTAACCCCCGACCACTACCATATTGAAGGACAAGGGCAGCAGACACATGGGAACATGACCATCTGGAAGTTCCCCTCCAAGCCACTCATCATTGGAAATATATCACTGTCACTGGGTCAAAATCATGGAACTCCCTCCCTACAGCACTGTGGGTGTATCTACATCACATGGACTGCAGCATTTTAAGAAGGCAGTTCACCACCACCTTCACAAGAGCAATTAGGGATGGGCAATAAATGCTGGCCTAGCCAGCGATGCCCACATCCCATAAATGAATGAAAAAAAATGGGAATAATTGAGTCATTGTAAGCTTCAAGAATGTCTATTAAAGGAGCGAGAGAAATTTGCAAAAAATAATGATAGTAGATGTTGTCACTCAATTTAGATACTTATGTGCTAACATTAATGGGGCGTTGACACTGAAATGCTGGCAATCTCGACTAAACATTCTTAAAAATGGTCCACAATCGTAAACACACGCTGTAACTGACCCTTACATGTTGAACCAATGAAGTCCTCCTGCACAGCTTTGTAAAATGCTACCACTTTAAGCATAAAGTACACTTTTTTTTTCTTCAAGCTGGACATGGTGTTGTGAATCTATGAGCTATTCCACAATTTGGGTACATTTTTGAGGGTATCTGACCTGGATGAGCCTGCTGATGTCTTTTTGTCCACAACCCTTGTACTTGATCCAGTTGGGCAAACTGTATGCAAACCCTGACTCTGAGGATGCATTTTTGTTTAACCTCTTTGAGTCAAATATGGCGAATTCGATTTGGACTGCCAAGGTCATGGCTTTTTCCAAGGTTTAATCAGCATCCTACATGAGGTGGTATTGCCTACTTGGTGGAATTGAAGTTATCCCAATTCATTGGTTACAAATTAGTTTGTTGGTTCGTGTGCCAAATTTGCACATAGAAGCCAATTGCCACATATTGTTCCATAGGCTCACTTTTAACCTGGCACCTCTGGCAGAATGTATATTGTTCGATCTTCACACTTTTCTTTGCCCAAGGTATTTTTCAAGAGCACTTACTGCCATATCAAATGTGGACATATCTTCTGTGAGCTGCTCAAATGTGCACCTGCCTCCTGCTCCGAGACAATATACGAGTATTGTCCTCTTGTGGGTCACTGCTACATCCAGACTGTCCATTCCTGTAGTGAGCAAGTAGTTCTTGAATCCCAAAATCCATCAATTGCAGGGCATGGGTGGATCTCCCAGCAAAGAAAGGAAATTTGCTGGAGCCAGTTCATTTAAATTATTCTCCACCTTGTCACCAATTGTTGTGTTTTATGCCTCAGAAATATGCAGAAATGACATTTCAGTTTCTATGTCTGAATAGGACTTTACTTACAAATGCTTTTAAAATGTTTGCTCTCTCACGCTTATAGCTTCTTGCTTTCAGTTTAATTTCTCTTTCTCAGTAACCACATCCAGGCTTGACTAACAGCACACAGAACAGTGAAAAGACACACATAATCAAACACTGAACAATTAAACAATTGAATACAACAGGGGCAAAGTACTATTTTCCAGGAGTTCCCGCTCCTGATTGCTGTCCAATGATCCAGCCTGGTTAATGAAGTGCTTGGACATTAGTTGGATGACAGGTTTGGACTTGACTGTGGTACCGCCTGCTCTGGCAAGCTAGCCCAACGGTGGTCAGGGAACATTGCAGTAATTTTAAAAAATGGAAATATGCTTACTGCCTTCACAATGAGCCAGCAAATGCTTTAATAGTGCTTCAACACATTTTCAAACTGTGGCAACAGATGTAAATACTGTTAATGTTGCAGCAGGTACATCATTATATATGTGTTACAGTTTAAAAATGCATTCAATTAAAAAAAAAGTTTTGTTGCTTGCTGTCATTGTGTTGCAACATTATAGCTTCATATTCTGGTTGTATTCCAGAATCAAACTGACAACAGGATTATTGCAAAGAGCTGTCAATTTTGTTTTTCTAAAACAAAGGTCACAGCTTATGCCACACAAATGCTGACTTACTCAAATACAAATGCTTTAAACAGATATGAAAGCTTTAAATTTACTTATACCTCCGGGTAAGTAAGTCAAGCATCACTACAAAGGAATTATTCATCTTCTTTCAGTGATACAGCTGAATATCTGGTTCCAATAAAAGTGACACTGTCAATTAACTACCTGACATCTCCTCAATGATGCTTACATACTCAGCGAGATAAAATGTGAGTTATGTAAAGGGTAGATTCTGATGAAAGTAGGGACACTAAAGATGGAAAGCAAAGAGCTATTTACAGGCTGTGGCTGGATCAGCTGAGATGGAGTAATCAGCTGTCTGACTCTGTTTATGTCACAGTGACGTCTGCAATTCTATCCATGAGACATGAACATGCAAAAAAAAATTCCAAGTCTCAGTCCTAAAGAGGTAAATGAAACAGGAAAAAGAGAGAACTCCTCCACAACTGTAAAAATAGTTCCAAAGAACAGGACAAGGTAAGCAACTTTTATCATTTAGAAATACTGATAATAGTATCTAGAGCACTGTGTACTTGTTAAAAATTAATTGTTCGACATAAAAGAGATTTAGAAAGCCACTATTTGACTTAAATTAGATTCTTATCAGCATTAGATTTTCTTTAACCTCATTGCCAGGGAATGACTACTGTAATGCGTCAGCAATATTTTAAGCCTTACCCTGTTCAGTTGCAAGACCAAACAAATTCCATGATTGATATTCTAAAAGGAATAACACGCCTTAATTTGGAGTTACAGCCAAGCGAATTGTTAATATCTTACCACCAATTTTTGTTTATTACTAGTTGTACTTCTGTTAACCTACCACAGCTGCCATTTTCAATATGGACAGACTGGATAAATGTAGTTGTTACACACATCTACCTGGAGCCTGACCTCATTCCCAGGCAGGGTGTGGAACAGCAAAATGCATAACATCCTCAGCCAAGAGCCCTCTGGGTTACTTTAATGATTTCCTGATCCTTTCAAATCTACAACTTCTTATTTTATGAAACAGCATCAAGATGAACAGGCATAAAGTTTTCATAAAATATACAACATTGGCTTCTCGAAAGGGGCATGGTATTCATTAACGGAATGTCTGATAAACCTCTTTCTGATTGGAGGAAAGAGAAGTGATGATAGAGCCGTTTCATTTTTCTCATGGCGGCAAAGATCAGGAAAGGCATTATGAGGTGCTTCATTTACAATGGGATTTTATTTCTAAGTGAAAAAAGTTTGCAAACCACCTCTCAATGTTCCTCTAAGGTTACAAAACTCAGTCTTTCTCGGTATTTTACTATGAAATGAATTTGATTTAAAACAAGCTCAGTCAATAGCTTTGGGATTAAAAAGTATTTAAATTAATTTAAACACAACATTTAATGCTTCTGTCTGTATGCTTATATGGATTTCTTTGTGGCAACATAGATCTGGTTGCACTGATCATAACATTTGTATGCCAAAGGTTTCGGTGAAGCTATTTTTAACCTCCTGCCCCAAAAGTTTCCTACAACCATATGAGTGATCAACAAGGTTTAATGGTCTGGCCTATGGGGACACATCAATTCTCTCCTGCAGTGAAAGGGATTGAATATTGTCAGCTTTCCAAGGTGGATTCCCTCTTCTCTTAGACAATCCTCCTGCTACAATTACATTTAATGCTCTTAGTACATAGAATAACAGTTAATTCTGGATTTGAATTTGGGATGTATAATGTGGATGTAGTTCATTTATTTAAAACTCTTTTTAAAATTATGTTTTAATCAGTGTACTCATATCTTTATCATGGATACTGACCATTAATACAGTAGCTGGTAAATTTGATAAAATAGGAAATCTGAGGCTTCATGTGCTGTTTTGCAATTTAAAATTATGAGATTACAGAGTGTTGACTGTGAGTAAGAAAATACGAAGCTTTGAAGTGTAGGCTGCATAATAAACTGATGCTAATCCAAATGGCTGTATATATGACACAAGCCTGAGCTTACAAACCCAAAATTTTCTGAGTCTACAAACTTAATATCCAAACAACACTAGTCATCTCTCCTCTCCTACCTCACCAAAGCTGGTCAGCGAGTGGCTGGCAAATCTTTGGTGCAATATTTAATGACATTGCGCCTTATTCATAATCGCCAGATTTAGACCCTTGTGTGCTGTAATTGGTCAGGTCATGTTTCTGCATTCCTATGTTCAGCACTTTAGATAAGCAGAAAACTTTTGATGGCAAAAATTCAAAACAAAAATAAAAATGTTTCAAATACGAAGAATATCAATTTGCATCAGGAGAGAGGACAGATGAGTTAACAACTCAGGTGTAGATCCTTTATTAGAGCAGTATTAGAAAGTTTAAAATATATCTACACAATTTTAAAATCTTCTTGATGCAAACATTAACCTCATATACCAATGGATACTGCGCCTTCTTCTTTCATCGTATAACAAAAATAGACAGAAAAATTTCCTTACATATATAGGTTCTGTGTGGGTACACCACAGTTTTATTATAACTATCTAAAGCACTAAGATGCACATCTCCCAACCCAAGCCGTTTACAGCTAAATTATTTTACATAATTTAATTATGATCAATAATGATGTTTCATTTACAGTTCCATGATTCTGGAACTTCAAATTAAAAGGGTGGCTGTTGGTTGGTCCTCAAATGACTATCAGTAGGGGCTGACTTAGGTCTTTGGAATTTTTGCTAATATTAATAAAGGAGGTTTTCACTAATGCGCAGGTTCCAGTTCTATGGGGTACTTTAGTCAATAGAGTTCCAAGCTTGGGGAATTTGGTGAGTGAGGGAATTTGTCTAGTTCTGTTCCGGTATTTTTTAAAAAACCAGTAGCGGCCCAAGAGAGGAATTGGGAGACTGTGAGGCCTGAGAGTCAAGGTCGAAAGACATCAATTAAAATTAATAGTTTAAACAATGTGCCAATTAAATTCTAAAAGAGGGAATAGAATTTTTTTCAGATGATGAATGGGAAGCTGAGACCTGTTGCTTGTAATTCCTACACCACAGGGGAACTTCAGGGCACCTCATGAGCCTTGGGGGAACCACATGTGTAGGAAGTCTCTCCACCTACTTGAGCTCATTCTCTGGAGTTTGAGGGGCAGCTGGAGTCACTGTGGAGCATTAGAGAAGCTGGGAGTTTCCTGGATCAAAGATCCCAGTAGATGGCCACACAACAGCTTGCAGGGTTGATAAGAGAGGATGTCCCTGAGGGGGCAAGGACAGAGTCCATTTGATTAGAGTAGAGAAGCAAGAAAGGTATGATCACACTACTGGGGATATTCAATAGCCCTCCAAACAGTGAGAGAGAGATAAAGGAGCAAATCTGCAGGGAAATCACAAAGATATGCAAGAACTATAGAGTGGTAATAATGGGGGGCTTTAATTATTCAATTAACAATTGGAATAATGTTAGAGAAAGGGGAAAAAAGAGGGAGGAATTTCTAAAATGTGTTCAGGAGAACTTCCTTGTTCACTATTGGCGGAATTGTCCCAGAAATCGGCAAAGTCCAATATCAGGCAGGAGAATTGGCGTGTGACGCACCAATGGCAATGGCCGCTTTTTCCTTCATATTATGCACCACTTTGTTAAAAAAATTGAGTGGCACAGATTTTACGTTGGATCGTTGGCAGGGCGGCCTCTGATCCCCCACCCCACCGTGACCTCTGGCCTTCAGTAAACCGGGTGCCATTGGCAAGCCGGCCCTGCAGAAAGTTAGCACTCTTTAAGGGCTAGGAAGCTGCTGAGAACTGATGGCTGCCAAAGCTAGGAAACATGCTGCCCCCAAATTTAGTGACGTCTCCCTCAAGCAACTACTAGACATAGTGGAGGCCCGCCTCGATGTCTTCTAACCCTGCTCTGGGTGAAGACCAGCAAGCAAGGTTATCAATCTAGCACGGGAGGCGGTGGAAGCGTTAGTCAGTGCCAACGCACGGCAAAAGCGGACAACCATCCAGTGCTGAAAGAAGATACATGTTCTCCTCCATTCCACCAGGGTAAGTCACTCTTCTCATCACTCTCAACTCACACACTCACAAACCACTTCACACATCCACAGGGATCTCACTCACTGCCAGCTCATGGGACATTGCCATTCACTCTCTCACACACAGCTTCATCTGCCCTGTGGATCGTGTCCTCATTCCGCCCATGGCACCACTCACCATCCAAACATGCTAGGCATGCTTCTCATCTGGCCTGGCAAGCATCCTGCTTACACTCTTTCCAGCTGTATTCATGCAGGAGAAGCTGGTGCACAACAAAAAGGAGGTTGTAGACTGGGAGGAATGCCTGACATCAAAATAGAGCCATCCAGCTGGCCAGTGATAATGTGGACGATTCCTGTGCTGACGGTGAGGTCGGCGATGCTCGACCAAGTGAGGATCCAGCAGTGCAACAACCATCGGACAACCATTCTGTGAGTGAGTTTCCCTGTTCCGCAGCCCCCTTCCAAGCACTAATTATCTCTCCGTGCTTTCACAGGCACATCTGGAAAGCAGCCGAGGATGTTCACGAGCCAAGTCCCTGAGGACACCATGGAAGAGGAATCCACAGGCACCGACAATGAAGACCCGTCACTGTGTTCCCCCACACCCTCCACCAGTGCAGTCAAACACCTCGATAGGGCTTAGTATTAGAGTAGCCTCGGGATCACAACCTGGTGAGCACATCACACTGTCTGATCCATAGCAGGTGGAGGCAGGGACTTCCCAGGTTTCTGGCATTTGGAGGACTACTGGAGGCCAGAAATCTGCTGAGTCTGAGTCAGATGATGATCCTCTGGATCCGGACATACCACAGGTGCTGGAACTGCAAAGGCAGGCTAGGGAACACTAGGAAGGGATGTCCGCTGCACTCCTCAGATTGCATGGCACGATGGAGGAGTCTGTTCACCTTCAGTCTGAGGCGATAGTGCCGGCATGCCAATGCGCCAAGGTCAACACTGATAGGATGGTGGTCGCCATTGAGAAATTGGCCCAGGACATTGGTCTTGCACTGCTGAAGGTGTTGAACTCCATCGCTGAGGCATTTGCAGGCACCCATCAGTGTCAACACGATAGAGGGGTGGGACATCTCGAGCTCACTCCAGCTGCCGCTTCCTCTCGAGGAGTCAGCCAGGGACTCTCAGGCACCCATAGGGAGGAGTTTCAGCAGGTGCATACACTGTGCCTATCCACCCAAGTGACTCCAGGAGTGTTCGGCCCATCCGAATCACCTCTTCCTGTGACCCCCGCAGCTCCAGCTCCACAGGCCGAGGAGGGTGCCAGTGCCGCAAGATAGGACCCCGAAAGCAGGTCAGGGCCCTCCAAAGAATGCCCGCCACAGTCATCATAGACAACAGGGTGTAGCAGACCACAGGCCACCTCCACCTCTGCTGTGGATGTCAGCAGAGCACCAAGACGTAGCAGCAGGTTGGAAAGTTCAAGAAGATTTAGTTGGGCACGGGTGTTAATCACTTGTATTTAATATTGACCATTGTAAATACACCCCCAAGAATGTCTCCTTGTCTGAGGCTCCTTGTTATGATGAGCAGTGTTCATGTCAATCAGATGTGAAACTACACAAAATTAAGGCTAGTGTCACAGTCCAGGGCCTCTCCCCTGTGCCGTGTGTAACCTTTTGAGCACAGTGATTGTCCGGCTTCAAAGTCACTGTCCAGATCAGTGATGTGTGCACCTCCATGTGGCTTGTGTTTGCTGCAAGAATCTCTTACCCAAGCGTCACTGGGTTCGGGGTTGTTCTCTGTGTGCTCTCAGCACCATCGAGGCAGGACTGCACCCCTCATCTCATCACCATTCCTGACAGGTGAAGGTGTGGTACTGAAGGGAACAGGTGATGAAGCTGCCAAAGGATCAATTTGTCTTAAAGTCCATGTGCTCGCTGTATCTCAGCAGCGTCTCAATGATATGAGTCTCTTCACAGAGCGTATGTGCGCTGCTCTCAGCCAGACAAGTATCAGACGTACCCAGATGCAATGTGAAGATGTCAGGAGTGTCCTCACTGCATCTCATCATCATCCTCCTGGAATCTTGTGGCAATGAGGGCCTCAGGAGTACCCCTGCCTTATCTGGCCAGTGCAAGGGCCTCATCACCTGCACCCTCACCTTCCAGGACCTCATCACCCTCATCCCCTTTGACTTCCTCCTCAGAGGAGACGTGCAGCTCTTGCATCTCCTCATCATCCAGGTCCTGCCCACATTGCATCACCAAGTTGTGTAGCATGCAGCAAGCCACGATGATGCATGACACCTTCTGGGGAGTGTACTGCAGTGCTCCGCCAGATGTGTCCAGGCATCAGAACCTCATTTTCATGATGCCAATGGTGTGTTCAACCAAACTCCGAGTTACGGTATGAGCCTCATTGTACCTTCTCTCACCAGGAGCCTGAGGCCCCCGCACGGACGTCATCAGCCACATCCTTTGCGGGCAGCCCTTGTCCCCGAGGAGCCAACCCTGCATCCTGTGTGATCCCTGGAAGATGTCAGGGATCTGAGGTCTGCTGAGGATGTATGAGTCATGGATGCTTCCGGGGTATCTTGCACACATCTGCATGATCCGTTTATTATGGTCACAATCCAGCTGAACATTGAGAGAGTGGAAGCCTTTGCGGTTCACTTACTGAACTTCTTGTTGCCAGGGAAATTTAAGAGCCATGTCAGTGCAGTCAATGGCACACTGGGAATACGGAAATCTCAGCAAATCCCACCACTCTTTCTTCCAGGCTTGCCTGATCTCTGTCGAAGTTGACAAAGCTGTGTGCCTTGGCAAAAAGGGCATCCATGACCTCCTGGTTACATTTCTGGGTGGAGGCTTGTGAGATCCTGCGAAGGTCCCCAGTGCAGCCCTGGAAGGAGTTACTTTCATAGAAATTGAGCATGGGTCTCCGTGGTGCCAAATCCTGCAGAAGGTGGCATATGTGCGTGACCAGTTCCCTTGACATGTGCAGTCATCAGTGACACTGGTTCTTGTTCATCTGCAGGTAGCACAAGCGCCGTCTATAGCCCCTGGATCTAGTGATGCGTCTACAAACAAAGGCTCTGTGGGGTTCATCCTCCACGTGCAGAGGATCCGTGCTGTCCCATGGTCTTCAGGATTCTGCTCCTCCGTTTGGCGAGCCAGGCATCTCTGTTGCATTCTTCTCCTTGCTCTCTCCTGCCTAATGAAGCAGACAGCAAGATCACTAAGCTCCATGTTCTTGATGGTCTCCTCACTGCAGTATCAAAACACAAGAGTCAGCAATTTTCTCCTAAGGACCACGTTTGGTCAAGTAATCGCCTGCGGGTGCCTCTGAAGGCCCCTTAATGTATGCTGGTGAGTTCAAGCCACCAGGTGGATGCCCAGTGTTTGGTGCACATGATGGGTCATAATTCCCTCACTCAAAACCGCCCCACACCACATGACCAAGTGGCGACGGCTTCAGTCACTCACCAGAATCCTGAATTCTCATCTCAGGTGCAGGCATTGTCCTAACCTACACCCCAGGGTTTTGCAATGTGCTTGGACCATGAGGGTGACTTTTCAATGTCAACTTAAACATAATGCAAGGGACTAGGAGTGCACCCCTCCATCAGTGTTCAATGGCCATCTTTCCCAAGAGAATCTCCAAGCTTGCCCAGGCACCCAATGGTTTTGCAGCACCATAGCACTTGTTGGAGTTTGAAGTGTACGCACGAGGGGTTAACAGTGGAGGAGCAATCACTGGCACTGTCAGGAATTAGTGCTGCTTGGCTGGGCACACTTGCTTGACTAGCCTGACTCCAAGCATGTCAATTGAGCTCAAGCTAAACACTCTCAGCTGTGGAAGAGTGTTCATCTTTGTCATGTTTCGGCATTTGCCCAGCTGTTTTCTTCCCCCTGCTCCCCCGGCATGTGTTTGTATGCAAACTTCAGTCTGTGCTGCCATGAACCCCCTTCTCTTGCACTGTAGCCCTTACCCCATGTTTCCCATCTCCCCAGCACTGTAGCCCTTGCCCCAAGGTTCCCTTCTCCCCGGCACTGTCACCTTTGCCCCGGCACCACAAGTCTGCCATGAAGAAGCTGCTGTGGAGACTTGCCTGCGACCCACCCCTGAATCCGCGGAGCCGCTTCCTCGCACTGGGATCATCACGAACACTGTGCAAAGTTGTGTGCACTCACTTCTGAGTTCACCTCGAAGTTCAGGTCACCAGGTGCACACCTTTTAAAGCCAGTTGTAAATCACGCTGTCATAAAATCTCACCGATGTGGGCTCTAAATTTGATGTATGGCCACAACAATGAGATGCAACTGCTTTCAAACAAAGTTCCTGATGTTCAACGGTGGGAAACGCAGCCCGCCATTGACGGGGGGAGGGGACAATTGCCTCCTAGATTCACGTTGCTGGGAAACATGCCAAGGGCATTCTCATGAGATTCTCCGATCTCGCCACTGAACACATGGAAAATCCTGGCCTATGTTTTTGGTCTAACTAAAAAGGAGGCATTTAAATTGAAAGAGGGCTAACTTCAATGGGATGAAAATGTACATAAACCAGGGTAAAACTGGACCAAAGTTTGGCAGGAAAAACTGCAATGGAACAATGGGTGATCTTTAAGGAAGAAATGTTTCATGTACAGGCTAGGGTACATTCCAACAAGAGGTTACAATGGGGGAATTAAGGCCAGGGTTCCTTGGATGACCAGGTAAATAGAGAATATAATGAACAAACAAGAGGGTGAATGATGTTTGGCAGGTGAATTCTTCAAGCAAGAACCAGACCAAATACAATAAGTTGAGAGGGGAAGTGAAGAGGAAAATAGTACTGGAAAAGAAAGAATATGAGAATTGACTGCCAGTTAACCTAAAGGTAACTAAAAATCTTCTACTGGAATGTCAATAGTTAGCAGGTAATAAGAAGCAGGCTAGGCTCTATAAGGAAAAAGAAGATGATATATGCTTAGAGGTGCAAGGCAAGGCTAGAATACTTAATAAGCATCTTATATTGGTGTTTAATAAGGCAAAGGATGCTGACAAAATATCAGTATAATTGGAGATGGTAGAGGTAATGGATGGGGTGAAAATTGATAGGCAGGATGCACTGGAAAGGCTGGCTATGCTTAGAGTGAATACGTCTCCTGGTCAGGATGGCTTGCGTCCAACATTGTAAAGGGAAGTGGAGCTGGGAGCAGTGGAAGGACTTGCCATAATCCAGTCTTCCCTAAATACTGAGGATGTGCCATAGGGTTGGAAAGTGGCAAGTGTGACCCCCTTCCCTTCCCTGACCTCTCTGTCGCTATTTCTGGTGATAGACTGTCCACCAATACTCATTACAAGCCCACCAACTCCCACAGCTACCTCAACTACAGCTTCTCACACCCTGCTTCATGTAAGGACTCCATCCCATTCTCTCAGTTCCTTCGCCTCCGTCGCATCTGTTCCAATAATGCACTTTCCAAAACGGCGCTTCTGACATGTCTTCATTCTTCCTTAACCAAGGTTTCCCCCTACGGTGGTTGACAGGGCCCTCAGCCATGTCTGACCTATCTCCTGCACCTCTGCCCTCACACCTTCCTCTCCCTCCCAGAACCATGATAGGGTTCCCCTTGTCCCCACTTTTCACCCCACGAGCCTCCGCATTCAAAGGATCATCCTCTGCCATTTCCGCCAACTCCAGCATGATGTCACCACCAAACACATCTTTCCCTCAACCCCCCCCGTCAGCATTCCATAAGGGGCTGTTCCCTCCGTGACACCCTGGTCCACTCCTCCATCACCCCCAATACCTCACCTCCTTCCCACGGCACCTACCCATGCAATCGCAGAAGGTGCAACACCTGCCCCTTTACTTCCCCTCTCCTCACCGTCCAAGGGTCCAAGCACTCCTTTCAGGTAAAGCAGTCCTTCATTTGCACCTCCTTCGATTTGCTCTATTGAATCTGCTGCTCCTAATGCGGTCTCCTCTACACTGGAGAGACCAAACGTAGACTGGGTGACTGCTTTGCAGAACACCTTCGGTCTGTCCGCAAGTATGACCCAGACCTCCCTGTCACTTGCCATTTCAACACACCACCCTGCTCTCATGCCCATATGTTCATCCTTGGCCTGCTGCAATGTTCCAATGAAGCCCAGTGCAAACTGGAGGAACAGCACCTCATCTTCCGATTAGGCATTTTACAGCCTTCTGGATTTAACATTAAGTTCAACAACTTCAGACCATGAACTCTCTCCTCCATCCTCACCCACTTTTTAAATCCCCTTTTCTCTACATTCGTTTTTATTTTTTTATCCACTTATTTTTATTTTTACTTTTATTCATTCATCTGTGGTTTTATCCCTCTTTTTATCCCCCCCTTCTATCCTATTTTCTATCCTCTTTTTCCTGCATTTGCTGTTTTTGTCTGTGAGTGTGACACCCTTGTTCAAGAAAAAGTGTAGGGACATACCTAGTAGCGACAGGCCAGTCAGTTTAACATCAGTGGTGAGTAAAGTTTTAGAAACAATAATCAAGGAAAAAATTGCAGGCACTTGTAAAGGTTTGAGCTAATTAAGGATAGCACAAATTTGTAAAAGGCAGATAGAGTTTGACTAATCTAATTGAATTTTTGATGCAGGAACAAAGAAGTTGACGAGGGAATGCAGTGGATGTTCTCTACATTTTCAAAATTTGCCCATGACATCAAACGTGGAAGTGTGGCAAACAGTAAAGGTAATACCAATTGATGCAACAAGATGTAGATGGGCTAGCAGAACGCCTAGACAGTTGGCAGATAGAATTTATATAGAGGAATGTGAGGTGATGCATTTTAGCAGAAGGGTTAAGAAGGGATAATATGTACTTAATGGCACAGTTCTAAAGGCTGTGGAGGGACTAAAGAGCCTGATGGTTCATGTGCAGAGATTTTTCAAGGTGGCAGGATATAATGAAAGAGTAGTTAGCAAAGCATATGGCACTTTGGCTTCATTAATAGCGACATTCAGCTGGATTTTATGGCCCATTGCCAGGTTGGGTGGGGGGGAGGCACGTAAAATACGAGGAATGCCCAGCCCACCACCTTCCCGTCCATCCCCAAGTTGTACCCCACAATACGCTAGACGGGCAGGCATTGAAATCGGCAGCCTGCCTACCATACTTAAATAAATAATTAAATGTCAATTGAGCTTATTACGAGGTCAATTGACGGGATATTATACTGCCCACATTAGCCATAATACGGTTGGCGTAGGCAGGCATGGGGGAGTGGGAAGTACATTTTTTGAGGCCAGGTTGAACAAGGGAAGAAAGGAAAGGGGCACATCATTTGGGAGATGCCCTGTGTGCACCAGGGGCATTCTCTCCAAGATGTCACCGCCCCCTTTGTTCCTCACCACCTGCCCTCAAAAAGCCAGCCCCCCAACCCCCTCCCACCCCTCCCTTGGCTCTTGTATTCCTCCCACCCTAAACGCCTGGGACTTACCAATCTCTGGAAGCCATCACTCTTCTTCTTGTTCCTCCTTGCAGCCCCAGCAGTGCTCAGTAGTGAGCTCTGGCACTGTCAGGACTTCTTATCAAATTGGCTAGCAGCTCTTGAGGGCAGGACTTTGTCCTACTAAGCGATTGAAGTACCACTCTCACCTAATTTAGCCAGCCGGCAACATGTTATGGCTATGAGAAGGTTCATGATGGCAGACTTAAAGGAGAGAGGGATAACACCTGAAGAGTGAGAACCATTTACGATATTGGCTAACATGGGGCTAGGAGGGGAAGTTGGATGATAATCAGTTTAGTGAGAAAAGGATTGAGGGAACAGGAGGTGGGTCTCATGGACAAGATGAGCTCAGAAGAGGGCTTGCACACTACAGTCCCATCTGCAACCTCCCTTTCCTCTTCAAGTCCTTGAATGTGTTGTTGGTTCCCAAATCTGTTCCCATCTTTCCCAGAATTCCATATTTGAATCTCACCAATCAGGTTTCAGCCTCTGCCACAGTACCAAAATAGCTCTTATCAAAGTCAAAAATGACATCCTATGTGACTGTGACAAGGGCAAACGTTCCATCAAAATCCTTCTTGACCTGTCTGCAGCCTTTGACACAGCCGACCACACCATTGGCTCCAACACCTCTCTACTGTCGTTCAGCTAGTTGGGACTGCTCTCAACTGGTTCCATTCTTATCTACAGTAAAATTCTGATGAGCCAAATCCCAGGGGATCTGCCCAGAAATTCATGTTAAGTATATCTTTATGATGGCCAAGGAGGCCCCATTCCAGCCTATCTCTCCGATCAACAACACTTTTAACTTTCTCACAGATTTAACTATACTCACAGGTTTTGCACATCCTTTCACAGGGAGATCAACGTCAAATGATGGCTTGTCCAGCACTCCATGATTTTGCGCTCTTCTGTGGTCTAATTTGCTCTGTTTAGCTGGTGTGGTTACATGACGAGCTTAGACCAGTTCGGCTACTACGGAGTTACTAGTGCAGAATTTCGGCTTATCACGGGCATCATTCTATAGGATTTGCTATTCTGCTGGGGGAAATGATTGACGACATCACTGGAATTTTATGTCATCTGAGTATGACTCATGTGATTTCACTGCATCTATTTGTAGCCATAGAATCACTTGCAATGGCTTCTCTTCCTGTTCACGCATTGCTATCTCCCAGAAATCTATCTTTTGCCCCCTCCTATTTCTCATCTATTATGCTGCCCCTTGGTGACATTATCAAAAGGCACCACATTAGCTTTCACATGTACACTGATGATACCCAGCTCTACGTCACCACTACATCTCCCAATTCCTTCTCTGTTTGCTATCCAATTTGCAGTACTGGATGAGCAGAAATTTCCTCCAATTAAATATTGGGAAGACTGAAGCCATTGTTTTCAACACCTACTCCAAACTCTGTTCCCTAGCTACCAACTCCATCCCTCTCCCTGGCAACAGTCTGAGATTAAACCTGTCTGTTCACAACCTTGGAATCACATTTGATTCCGAGATGAGCTTCCAACCTTATATTTGTGCCATCACTAAGGCTGTCTATTTCCACTTCTTTTAACATTACCAGACTTGACCCTTATCTCAGCTCATCTGCTGCTGAACCCTCATTCATACCTCTGTTACCTCTAGACTCAACTATTCTAACACACGCGTGGCTGATCTTTCACATGTTACACTCCTAAACTTGAGGGTATCCAAACCTCTGCTGCCTGTGTCTTAGCTTGCAGCCGGTTCCATATCTCTATCACCCCTGTTCTCGCTGAGCAACATTGGCTCCCAGTCAAGCAACCTCTTGACGTTAAATGTCTCATCCTTATTTTCAAATCCCTCAGTGGCCTTGCCCCTCCTGATCTCTGTAATCTCCTCCAAACCTCTGGCCTCTTGTGCATTCCCAATTATAATTGCTCCACCATTGGTGACTGTGCCTTCCATTGCCTAGGCCCCTAGTTCTGGAATTCCCTCCCTACAATTCTCTGCTTCTCTACCTTGCTTTCCTCCTTTAAGGCACTCTTTAAAAGCTACCTCTTTAGCCAAGCTTTTGGCCATCTGACCTAGTATCTCCTTATGTGGTATGGTGTCACATTTTGTTTTAAAATGCTCCTGTGAAGCATCTTGGGCATTTCATTACATTAAAGACACTCTACAAACATAAGTTGTTGTTGTTTTTGTTATATTAGGAAGACTGTGAGGGTCCTTGAAAGATTGTAAAGGATATTTAACAGAATGGTTCCAGGGATCAGACAATTTAGTTATGAGGTTAGATGTTGGAGTTGTTCTCCTTGGAGCAAAGGAGGTTGAGGGGAGAGTTGTACAAGATTATGATAGGTTTAAATAAGTTAGACAAAGAAAAACTGTTCCTATTCACTGACGGTACAAGGAGTAGTGGACACAACTTTTGGGCAAGAGATGCAGAGAAAGAGCTTTTTTATGTAGCAAGTGGTAATGAGCTGGCACTCGTTGCCTACAAGGTCGATGGAAGCGGAAGCGATCAATTATTTCCAAAGGAATTTTGAGGGAAATAAACTTAGATCAATGGGGATAGAGGGGAAATGTGACTGACTTGATTACTAAACAGAGAGCTGGTATGAACTCAATGGACCAAATGGCTTCCTTCTGTGCGTTATGAATTCATGGCCTGAATTTTCAGGAGACTCACTCCCCACCATCTGAAGAATCGGTGGCGAACACATCTCCTGCTGACGCCTGCAGGCCCGATACCATTTCATGCTCTAATGAGCATTGATTGGTATAAGGCAGGACTTCCACCCATCACTGGGAGGAAGTCCCACCTTGGAGAGCTGCCGGCCAATCAGATTGGTTAGCAACTCTCCAGCCCCTCCTGGAACCATGCTGCAGTAGCCGGAAAAAGTCCTGCAGGGAGTTTCCTGGAACTAAGTGCTGAGAACTGGAGGAGAGGTAAGTGGCTGGGGTTCCAGGGCAGGGAGGGTAGAGAAGGCCTGGGGCTCATGAGGGGGTGACCAAGCTCCTGGGTGATAGACCAGCAGGGAGGGAGATCCGCAGGTCACCGGGCCTTAAGGGGAGGGCGCCCACAGTCAGAAGGGGGCTTCTGATGGAGGCGCCCCCCCACGCACCCCCACCCAAGATTGAACTCTGTTCGTTTTTGAGTTTGCCTCCTGATCTGTCCTTCGCCCACCAGCCTAAAAATGGAGGGTGGGTGAGAGAAAAGGCCCTCAAGTGCCCATTAAGTGATCACTTAAGGGCCTTAATTGGGGGAAGGGTGGCTTCCCATCCGAAGCCCTGCCCGCCCAGAGTAAAATTGCGACCAGGTCTAAGCGAGTGAGATCCCAGAGGGAATCCCGTCCATGCAATTTCATGCTCCACCCCACCTCTGAACCTGCCGGTGGTAGGGTGGGAGGTGGGGGGAGGGGATTGGTGGGGGAGGAGCATAAAGTTCTGGTCCATGGTCTGAATTTTATGCCAGATGTGGAGTGCGGGGGTGAACCCACTACTGCTTGGCCAGCTCAACCCGTAACCATTTGACAGCCATCAGGCCT
Organism: Cetorhinus maximus; assembly: GCF_964194155.1. Taxonomy (NCBI): domain Eukaryota; kingdom Metazoa; phylum Chordata; class Chondrichthyes; order Lamniformes; family Cetorhinidae; genus Cetorhinus; species Cetorhinus maximus. The sequence continues at coordinate 509,703 of NC_135887.1, forward strand.
TTAATTGGCTTGAAACAGACCTTCTAACCCTCTTCCAAGAGAAACATCCACCTCTGAAAGCTACCAGACAATCAAATGGCCAGCAGCTCTCTTGTCCCAGTACCGTCAACAGGAGCGGTGGTCACTGCTAAGACTACAGGTAGTCCCAGAAAGGCACGTGCAGCGACGGAGCCGGTCTTAAAGGTAACTAAAGCAGCTAAAAGGAGGCACTCTCCATTGCCCAGTCACCAATCTGGCAGCTTTTACCTGGCCGGCTGGATACTTGGCACCAGCCTCCCCTGCTGCAGATAAAATCCCAGCAGCAGCAGCAGGAGGCCCTTAAGTGGCCATTAATTGACCACTTACGTGCCTCAATTAGCTTATGGGCAGAAAGGTCCCACTGCTGGTAAAATCTCAGTGGGGGCAGGTGAAGTTGTGTAGGTGGCACAACTTAGGTGCTGTGATTGCCATTGCACCTAATTTTATGGTTCCCCCAACCTGGCTGCCATCATATCCACAGAGGAGCTGTAAAGTACCAGCCCATGGCACTTTCACAGGAAATCAATGTCATTGTTCCTGATCATGTGTATAATTCTTCCTCTGTTACCTAACATCTGAACACTGGGCAATCTTTTATGTAGTCACAGGACATGGGTTTTGGTGGCAAGGCCAGCATTTATTCCCTATCCCTAATGACCCTTAAAAAAGAAGTCATCAGCCACCTTGTTGAACCTCTGAAAACTCTGATGAAGGTATCCACATAGTGCTGTTACATAGTTCCAGGATCTTGACTGAGTGACAATGAAGGATACTGCGTGACTTGAAGGGGAATTGGCAGGTGGTGTGTTCCCATCTGCTTGCTGCCCTTGTAGAGGTCGTGGGTCTAGGAGGTACTGTCGAAGAGGCTGTCTTGTAGGTGGTACATACTACTGCCACAGTGCAGCGATGGTGGAGGGAGTGAATTTTTAAGCTGGTCGATGGGGCGCCAATCAAGCGGGTTGCTTTGTCCTGAATGATGTTGAGCTTCTTAAGTCTTTTGGAGTTGCATTCATCCATGCAAGTGAAGCATATTCCATTACAGTCCTGACCTGGGAGTCAGCGATGGGTTACTAGAGAATACCTAGTCTCTGACCTGCTCTTGTAGTGATCATATTTATATAGGTGATCCAGTTAAGTGTCTGGTCAATGGCGACCCCCAGGATATTAATGGCTGGGGTTTGATGATGGCAATGCTGTTGAATGCTAAGGGGAAGTGGTTACGCTCTCTCTTGTTGGCCAGGTCATTGCATGACACTTGTGTGGCATGAACGTTTCTTGTCATTTACCAGCCCATGCCTGAATGTTCTTTAGGTCTTGTTGCATGTGGATTTTAACTGCTTCAGCCTACCTGAGGAGTTGCAAATGATACTGAACACTTTGCAATCATCAATCGTCAGTGAACATCCCCACTGCTGACATTATGATGGAGGGAAAGTCATTGATGAAGCAGCTGATGATAGTTAGACCTAGGACACTACTCTGAGAAACTCCTGCAGCAATGCCCTGGGGGTGAGATGATTGGTCTTCAACAAGCACAACCATTTTATTTTGCGCACTGCCTGACTTCAGCTGGTGGAGGGTTTTCCTCTGATTCTCATTGATCTCTAGACATCTTTGACACCACACTTGGTCAAATGCTGCCATGATGCCAAGGGTAGTCAGTTTCACCTCATCCTGGAATTCACCCCTTTTTTCATGTTTGGACTAATACTTTAATGAGAGATGGAGACAAGTGGTCCAGGCAGAACCCGAATTGAACATTGGTGAGCAGACTATTTGTGAATAAGTTTGTTTGATAGCTCTGTTGATGATCCCTTCTCTTAATTCTCTGGTGATTGAGAGTGGACTGATGCGACAGCAATTGGTGGAATTGGATTTGTCCTGTTTTTTGTGGACAGGATACACATGAGCAATTTTCCACTTTGTTGGGTAGATGCCAATATTGTAGCTGTACTGCAACAGCTTGGCTTGAAGTGTGGTTAGGTCTGGAGAAAAAGTCTTCAGTACTACAGCCATGTTGTTGTCGGAGCCAATAGTTTTTGCTGTAGCCAGTGCCTTCAGCCATTTCTTGTAACGTAAGTCTGGTTTCTGTGGTGGCACTTCTGGCTGAAGGTGGCTGGAAAGACTTTAGCCAAGGCTTTTGCACTGACACGCTGGGCTGCCCCATCATTCAGAATGGGAGTGTTTGTGGAGCCTCTTCCTCCTGTTAGTTGTTTCATTGTTCACCCTCATTTTCAACTGGATGTGACAGGACTGCAGAGCTTTGATTTGATCTATTGACTGTGGGATCATTTGGCTCTTTCTTTATCATGCTGGTTCCATTGTTCAATGTAAATGTAGTCCTGTGAGACCAGGTTGGCACTTCATTTTTAGTATACGTGGTGCTGCTCCTGGCATGCTCTTTTTTACTCCTCATTGAACCAGGGTTGCCCGCCTGACTTGATGGTAATAGTAGACTGAGGAATATACCAGGCCATGAGGTTACAGATTGTGGTGGAATACAATTCTGCTGCTGCTGATGACCCACAGGACCTCATCTCTGAAGAACAACCTTACTTGCATCCATATGAACAGCCATCTTACTTTGACACATGCACTCTTATGATGAATTTAAAAAGGGGCAGAGCCCAGCTAAATCTCTGGAGAGACATCACATTTTATATAGAGAAAGAATGATGCTGAACTTCAAAAAAATTAATACACTACTTTACCCCAAAATCCATCTAATTAAATCATATAACATTTTTATAGCTGTTTGAACACCTGTTGGGTTTACAGTCAAAGTGTCAACCAAGATATAATCCTACTTCGGACCCTAATAGTTACTGCTGCTATATCAGTGACAGTGAGAGCTGCTGCAAGGTATCTCTGAGGCAGATATTACATTGAGGAGGCCAATTCGTATTCTGCAAAGATCGGTGTTTCTTTGCCTGTATGTTGGTCTGTTTGCAACTTTAGGGATGAATAAGAACTATACCTACAAAGAAACACCAAATAAATTTACCTCATACCTGTCTATTGTTCCTCCCCTCCATTTCCTCCCACTTGATCACACGTATGCACACATAGCCTAACACTTTCTAAGACTTCTGCCAAAGTTGTTCTTAAAACAGAAATCAACAATTGCCCTGCCATCATCTAAAAAGGGTCCTAGTGAAATAGTTGAGTTGAAAGGATGGTTTAAAGAGGCAACTTCTCTGCAGAAATGAGTTTCCCTGTTACCTGTGTATGATTGATGCAGAGGTGAGTAAAGCTGTCAGAATTCTAATGGATTATCATTGGCATCAGAACTTTGGCCTAAATTTGTGAGGTCATAAAATCTCTTCCGGTATTTTGACAGCTCTTAGGCTGGTGGAAGTTGCATTGATGCCATCTGCCACCTCCATCCAGACATAACACCACTCTGCTAATGTCCCCTTTCAGAGCCTATCCAATGACCTCTTCTGCCATCTGCACCACGATGGGACACATTGGAAAATCTGATCACATTCAGCAGCTGATACCCCTCCACTTGCTCCAAGGTTTCTCTGCCATCTTGCTGAGCAATAATGTTGCCATTTAACTCTGTAGCTTTTAAAGGCTGCACCAGAGCTGTATTTTCCTATCTCCCAGCGGCAGTAGGTCAACAAATAGCAGCTTTCTTGCCTCCAAGCTGCCCTGCATGGTGATGGGAGGAAATTGGGGTGGCTCAGTGGCATTTCAATTGGCAGGTGTTAGGACCATGCTGCCTAAAACATGCACTGGGAAACAATCCAGGTGATGTTTCTTTCTTTCCAGCTACAGATAGAATTACTGTGCATTTCAGCAATTTCTGTTTTTTTATTCCTGATTTTCAATGCTCAAGGATTCTTTTTTATTGACTAAAAAAAACTGCAGGGACACTGACAGTTATTACACGAAACAAGATACTTAACCACATTTTTGTATCAATTGGAAGCTGTGATTGACTTACAGTAATAAAATAAATATTTTCATCTTTAATTCACAAATTCGAAGAACAGCAAAACTAAATCTTAATGAGCAATTTCTAAGGTAAAATATGCAACTCTTGAATATTTCTTTCAATTACACTTCCTTTCAGTTCACCTTATTACCAGATGGAATAAATGAACTGATTATTACATTAAGAGGAAACTCTTCTGTGGCAAACAGCTATAATCTCCACAGCAACTTTAGGCCTCTACACGCTTAAATTCTAAGCATGAGTTATAACTTTGCAAAACTAATTTAACACCTTAATCCAAAAGCTCTTTTAGATATTACAAATTAGCCTCTGGGCTAAATCAGCTTTTATCTTTTATAGAAGAACCATCTCAAAGTGCTTCTGAACCCTGAATAAATATTTAAGGAAATCAGCCCCTGACAAGAAAGAATGCAAGATTCGGGCTAATATGTCCATATTCTAAAATGCATCAATTTGGAATGGAAGAGAGAAAAAAATAAACAAAATACTGGCTGTTTAAAAACTTAACCTCATGCTCTTACAACATACAAAAATCTAAAATAGTTGCTGCAAGAGCACTCAGTAGCACATTGTCAGAATGATCTAAGGTTTACAGAGACCTATATGTGATGGTCTTCTAGATTCGGTGGACATGGATTTAGGCTCAGTAGTGCCCAAGTGCTATGGGTGCTGCCTTCTTGAACCGCTGCAGTCCTTATGGTATTCGTGTAATATTGTTATGTGTGTATATTAGAAATATTTCTGCACTGGTCTCTAAATAAAAATTAATAGCTTGGTAAACTTGGCAAATCCAAATTTCCAATTCTCATACTAATGCAACTAATTATTAAGGAGGTTCTTCAATTGGGGATCATGTCAAGGAATGCTTTACTGTGTACTAAAATAGGTACTATAGGCTTGAATGTACATGGCATAAAACTGAACTAGTTATACACTATTGAAACTAACTTGACAATTTTCCATCTCAGAAACCAAATCTTGGTGTTGGGGTGGTGAGGGGAAGATATTAAATGAAAATAATCCCCAAGCTGCTCTCCAACAAACCATCTTCTTTGACCCCACTCATTGCCCTGATGCCAAGCTTAAGGAGTTCTAAGATATTACCTCAAGATTTTAGCTCATCTTTTTTAATTAATGCGACCATCAACTGCACTCATTGTGCAACACCTATGAAAATTTTCTAGTGGAAGATATGGAAGGAAACCTTACCAAGTACCAATCAGCCTTCTCCCCCAGATATTGCCTCAGCGCTGAGCCCACAACACTGTGACTTCTCTCCTCCCATTTCCTCTCAGCTATCATGATAGAAATCTCCTTGATAAGACATGTCTCCTTTTCCTTCAGTGACCTCTAAAGCTAGCTCTTGGCCACTCAACCATATTTCTTCTGCTAATGTTCCATTACCCATTTGTTGGTGTGTCTGGAGTTCCATTAATACACTGATTTGTTGCCGCATCTACAACTCTATCAATTTATTGATTCGCTGGTGTGCCCTTATCAACTTTGTGTACCCACAACTCTATTGATTGATTGTATCTGCTGCCCTATGATTTTACTAATCCGTTAGTGTCTTCTGATTTACTAATTTGCTGTTTGTTGGTGTGCCCACTTGTAGATGAATTTATGAATTGATTATATACCACTCTCCACTTAATTTGCTGCTATGCCCTGCCATCTCAATTTATTAATTTGCTGGCATTTGTTGCTATATAAAATGTATTGCTTCAGTGGGGGCCATTCCTTCACTGTTTTATTAATTCCTTGTTGCCTACTTAGCTGTGCTGCAATGATAATGCATATGCTTTGTGCTGTTTTCTGGGAGTACCGTTTCCCTGTTGCAAAGTATGGTGTTAACAATTGAAGTTTCTAACATAAAATAGACATTAAAAATGTTATATTTCACAATAATGTTATTAAACTTAATGTAACGCAGGAAAAAGCAAACTGAACACATGCAGATTCAAAGATAAAAACAAAAAACTGCAGATGCTGGAAATCCAAAACAAAAACAGAAATACCTGGAAAAACTCAGCAGGTCTGGCAGCATCGGCGGAGAAGAACAAAGTTGACGTTTTGAGTCCTCATGACCCTTCAACAGAACTAAGTAGAAATAGGAAAGGGGTGATACCAGCTTATATTTCACCCCTTTCCTATTTCTACTTAGTTCTGTTGAAGGGTCATGAGGACTCAAAACGTCAACTTTGCTCTTCTCTGTTGATGCTGCCAGACCTGCTGAGTTTTTCCAGGTATTTCTGTTTTTGTTTTTGACATGCAGATTCAAGCTCAGTGATCCTTTATTCCACTGGCATTGGAGACAACTACATTAATGGAAAAGCTTATCCTAGAAAAACAAACTCCTTATAGTGGATGACCATTGCTTGACACCACAAATAAGGGAAAACCATTGAGAGTTCAACTCCTTGTCTCGAATCAGCAATGCACGTTCGTTAAACAATGGGAATCAGTGTGCCTTGAGTTCTACAGGGGTGCGGGGTCATGATCCCAAACTTTTTTTTCCTTTATCCCCTATCCCCACTCTTTGCAAAATGGCCTTGGGCTTAAAACTGGACTAGCACAGATACGTGTGGTACTGTCTTTTGCTCATCACCAGATAAGAAAGTCTTCGTTGGTAGACACGTTGGTCATGCGAGTTACCTCCGTTAGATAGGTCTAACCTCCTCATCCTCGGGGTGTTGCTGGGGCCCTGCTGGACCATGAACCTGAGGCCAGGCCAGTACATGCAGTAGCACATTTGTGTGTACTGGAAGCTACATATATTAATACACAGGGTCCTGTTCCGTGAAGACAGAAAGAACATGTACGCATTGCTCCTGTTTCAGCTGAACAAAATAAGTGACATCCATTCACTGACTCACTCCTCAGAGCAATAGCTTGACCAATCAAGGTAAAGCTGCCCAGTTCAAATTTCAAACTATGCTTGGCAGTTAACTGTCAGTCACCATCACTGGTGCATTCTCCATGCCACCTCTACCAATCAGAGTCCACTTGACAATCAATCAGCACTCTCTTCACATACAGTATAAATTGTTGTTTTCCCCTTACATTGGTATTCTTGCAAAATGGCCTGATGAGTGCAAGATGAAAAGCTTTGACATGGCACTTTTTTCAGATCTAGTTCTGGTAGGTTGTCACACTTTGTGGTCACTGCACGTACAAGTGTCTACAGCAGGGGGAGGCAGGTCAGTTAAACACCCGGGCACTCAGAGGACTGCTGGGGAAGAGGCATCTGTGACGTCCAAGTTGGATGACGAGACTCTGGGATTGGCCCTGCCTGAGTTGCTGGAGATGCTGCAAAAGGTAAGGGAATGTCAGGCAGAGGTTGTGGAGGCCCTCAGCAGAGTGGCACGTGAAGTGGAGGATTCCATCCACCTGCTCTCTGATGCAATGGTTCTGACCTGTGCATGCATGGAGGTCCCCATGGGAAGTATGGTGAACCTCATCCAGCAGAATGCCAAGTCTCTATCTGAGATGCGTGCAGACCTGCACTCTATCGCTGTAGCAATGGGTGAGATATTGCTGTGGCTACAGCAACCTCCCTCCAGGCCCTCCTTCTCCTCAAGGAGTCAGGCAGGGACACTCAGGCACCCAAAGGGAGGGGGAGCGACTGTTGGACACCCCTGGGCCCTCCACTCTCTGAGGGTGTCTGGCCCTTCAGAATCCCCTTTGCTTGTGACCCCTTCAGCTTCATCCTCTGTGACTGCACAGGGAGTAGCTGCCCCACAGCAGAGGCAGTCAAAGCAAGCCAAGGTCCTCCAAGCCTCAGGTCTACTGAGAACACCTGCCAAGGTCATCGAAGACAACAGGGCAAACTGGTCAGCAAGCTGCCTCCAACCCTGCTATGGATGCCGGGGAAGCACTTAGAAGAATTGCTAGGGAACACAAGATTAAGAAGACATGATTTCACACGTGGTTGCACAGGCGCACTATGATTGTTAAAGTTCTTACACTTTTGTAACACTTGCACTTTAATGAGGTCTGATATGGCTTAATTGTGATCCGTAGTCCTTAAGTCTGTGTGACCACACTGCCCCCCTCCCCCATATCTTCAGGGGCACACCCCAGGCTGGGGTCTATGTCTCCCAGAATCATGTGCAGGGAGACAAGGATCTTTGCCTGGGCCCTTGCGAGCCATGTGCAAGAAGTCTCCAGCGCATACTGAGCCTTTGACTTTCACGCGCTCATCTGTTGAAATGCCTTAGCGTTGTCAGTACTACATGCTGGAGTTCTCCTTCAGTTGTCCAGTTAAGCTGACCTCCCACTCCACCCAACCCCGCTGACCCAACTCAGATGCAGCATCTCGAGATCTCCACCTCAAGGGTCTAGATAGTCGCAAGCAGCCATGGTGCGTGTGACTTTTCAGGTTGAGTCCAACACTTTCCAACCTCTCCCCACAACCCACACCGTCTTCCCCATAACCATTAAGTCCCCTGGTGTGATCTTAGACCTCCACACAATCACCCTATAACCCTCCCCATCACCTTCCATCCCATGCCCACATCCCCTACCTTCCCGAGAAGCCCATTCCCATGACAATAGACATGCCCCCTCTCACCCTGCCTGCCCCCAGAATCCAATTTTATTCCCTTGTCCCCTCCAACAACTCTCAGCATCCCTTCACCCATCATCGCAGGACCCTTACCTTCCCACGCTACCAGCTCCCACTGCTCCCTTTAATCTTCACCAGCCCCCAGGACTCAAAAGTTGACACCACGACCCCTCCCTCTGAACCCCTTTCCCCTCTGACACATGGGAAATATCTGACCTACCTACTTAATCCCATTTACCAGCACTTGGCCCACAGCCTTGAATGTTATGACATGCCAAGTGCTCATCCAGGTACTTTTTAAATGATGTGAGGCAACCTGACTCCACCACCCTCCCAGGCAGTGCATTCCAGACCGTCACCACCCTCTGGGTAAAAAGGTTTTTCCTCACATCCGCCCTAAACCTCCTGCCCCTCACCTTGAACTTATGCCCACTTGTGATGACCCTCAACTAAGGGGAACAGCTGCTCCCTATCCACCCTGTCCATGCCCCTCATAATCTTGTACACCTCGATCAGGTCACCTCTCAGTCTTCTTTGCTCCAACGAAAACAACCCAAGTCTATCCAACCTCTCCTCATAACTTAAATATTTCATCCCAGGCAACATCCTGGTGAATCTCCTCTGCACCCCCTCCAGTGCAATCACATCCTTCCTATAATGTGGCAACCAGAACTGCACACAGTACTCCAGCTGTGGCCTCACCAAGGTTCTATACAACTCCAACATGATCTCTCTACTTTTGTAATCTATGCCTCGATTGATAAAGGCAAGTGTCCCAAATGCCTTTTTCACCACTCCACTAATATGCCCCTCCGCTTTCAGAGATCTATGGACACACAGGCCAAGGTCCCTTTGTTCCTCAGAACTTCCTAGTGTCATGCCATTCATTGAATACTTCCTTGTCAAATTACTCCTTCCAAAGTGTATCACCTTACACTTTTCAGGGTTAAATTCCATCTGCCACTTATCTGCCCATTTGACCATCCTGTCTATATCTTCCTGTAGCCCAAGACACTCAACCTCACTGTTAACCACCCAGCCAATCATTGTGTCATCGGCAAACTTACTAAACCTACCCCCCGCATAGTCATCTATGTCGTTTATATAAATGACGAATAATAAGGGACCCAGCACAGATCCCTGTGGTATGCCACTGGACACTGGCTTCCAGTCACTAAAGCAGCCTTCTGTCATCATTATCTGTCTCCTACAACTAAGCCAACTTTGAATCCACCTTATCAAAATACCCTGTATCCCATGTGCATTTACTTTCTTTATAAGTCTCCCATGTGGGACCTTGTCAAAGGCTTTGCTGAAATCCATATAAACTACATCAACTGCACTACCCTCATCTACACACCTGGTCACCTCCTCAAAAAATTCAATCAAATTTGTTAGGCATGACGTCCCTCTGGCAAAGCCTTGCTGACTATCTCTGATCAAACCTTGCCTCTCCAAGTGGAGATTGATTCTCTCCTTCAGAATTTTCTCCAATAGTTTCCTTACTATTGACGTGAGACTCACTGGCCTGTAGCTCCGTGGCTTATCTCTACAACCCTTCGTAAATAGTGGAACCACATTAGCTGTTCTCTGGTCCTCTGGCATCTCCCCTGTGGCCAGAGAGGAATTAAAAATTTGGGTCAGAGCCCCTGCGATCTCCTCCCTTGCCTCCCTCAGCAGTCTGGGACACAAATCATCCGGACCTGAAGATTTGTCCACTTTTAAGCCTGCCAACACCTCCAATACCTTGTCACTCCCTATATCAATTTGATCAAGAACCTCGCAGTCTCTCTCCCTGAGTTCAATACCTTCATCCTCATTCTGTTGGGTGAAGGCGGATGTGAAGTATTCATTCAACACTCTAGTGCTGTCCTCTGGCTCCACCCATAGATCGACCCCTTGGTCCCTAATGGGCCCTACTCTTTCCCTGGTTACCCTCTTCCCATTGATATACTTCTAGAATATATTGGGATTTTCCCTACTTTTACCAGCCAGAGCTTTCTCATATCCCCTCTTTGCTCTACTAATTGCTTTCTTAAGCTCCACCCTGCACTTTCTGTACTCCACTAATGCCTCTGCTGATTTGCTCTGCTTGTACCTGCTAAAAGCCTCTCTTTTCCTTCTCATCGTATCCTGAATATCTCTGGTCAAACATGGTTATCTGGGCTTGTTACTCCTTCCTATCACTCTACAGGGAACATGTTGAGCCTGTACCCTTCCCATTTCCTTTTTGAATGCCCCCCACCGTTCCTCTGTAGATTTCCCCATAAGTAGCTGTTCCCAGTCTACCTTGGCCAGACCCTGCCTTATTTTACTAAAATCCACTCTTCCCCAATCCAAAACATTTTTTTGCAACTTGTCTATTTCTTTGTCCATAATAAGCTTAAATTGTACCATGTTGTGGTCGCTATCACTAAAATGCTCGCCCACCAACACCTCAGCCACCTGTCCGGCTTCATTCCCCAGAATTAGGTCCAGCACATCACCGTCCATTTTTGGACCCTCTACATATTGACCTAAAAAGTCCTGTACACATTTCAAGAAATCTACTCCATCCAAGCCCTTAACACTATGTCTATCCCAATTAATGTTGGGAAAGTTGAAATCACCTAATATAATTACCCTATTGTTATTGTTTTTACACACCTCTGCAAATTATGCACATATTTGCTCCTCAATTTCCCACTGACTATCTGGGGGGTCTATAATAAACACCTACCAATGTGGCTGCCCCTTTTTTATTCCTAATCTCTACCCACAAAGCTTCATTCGATGCCCCCTCCAAGATACCATCTCTCCTTACCGCAGTAACTGACTCCTTAACTAATAATGCACTCCACCACAGCCCTTCCCACCCTCCCGCTCCATACCACCTCACCCATTCTGCGACCCCCTCAGCATCCCTCTCTTTCCCCTGTCACCTCCAACCTCCCCTTCTAGACCTCCACACCCACCCACCTCTTCATTGCTCTCCTCCCCGTCGAATCCCAACCCCCAGCATAGCACTGCCTAACAGTTTCTCATGCAGCCGTACACCTGCTGCGTGAAGATCCATGCCCTGGAAGCTCCTGCAGAACTATGATCCATGTGGTTGATGCTCCACCCACCCACTGCTGCATGTGGTGTATCAGGGTCCACAGTCGCTGGAGGCCTCCACCTTCCAGCGTTTGCAAGCTGCCCAAGGCCTTTTTCAAGGTGAGTCCCGACATGTCCACACTATGTTGGATCGGACGTGTTCCGGACCACTGTGGTATCCTGCTGGCAGCGCAGATAATCGGATGGAGGGAACAATTCCGGTTGGGGTTTCATCAGCATCCCATTTACGGGATACAAAATGGCTTCATGCTGGCCCCTGCCAGGTACGGTGACCTGCCATGATGGGTGGAAGCTCTGTTATGACCCATCCCCAGATGAGGTTCCCTAAAGTTGTTGATCCAGGCAAGACCCCCTCAATTTGTCACCGTCTGGCTGTGACAGCCCCAAACTTGTTATGCCCCGGGTGAGAAGTTGTCTGTCTCCCTGTCTTTCTTCTGTGCTCTACCCTGCCTCTCCCCCCTCCTCTGTTGGTCACAACAAGATTTAATCTAAAACAGACCCCTTTCACAGATACCTTTTTCCAGACGCAATCATTTGAAGGAACCAATTTGATCAGGCTTTCTTGAGTTAAAGGTAAGAGTAAGTTTATTAACTACTAAAGGCAAGAAAGGATAAAACACATGCATACACGGTCATACGGGTTAAAAGTAAGAATTGTGCTTGAAGAAAGTGAATATATATGTGTATTTTAAAAAGAGTATAGTGAACAGTCCTTGACTCATGGGGGTAGGTGATTGAGTGTCGCGGCCGTTACAATTTGAGATTCCAGTAGAATTGACTGCGGTAGATGAATATTTAGATTCAAGGTCCCAGTAGAATTGACTCCAGCAGGTGAATAGTCGGTTTTGAAGTTCTAGTAGTGTTGAATTCGGTAGAGAGGGGGAGAGATCAGGATATCTGCAAAATGGCGATTTGCAGGGATACTGTATGTGGCTGTTACTTCTGAGTCAAACTTCCAGCATTTGCTCTCTCAGAACACCCACCAACAGACAGAGACTGGGGCAGCTTTTCAGCTCACATTTAACCCCTTCTTTGTATATTCCAAATGGGAAACCAATTCACAAATCTGTCTGGGCATTGCCCACAGGATTTCTTGATGAGGTGATACTCATCTCCCATTACGTCCCATTGTCTCTAGCAGAGGGAGCAGTTAGTTTGTGGATGACTTTAGGAGTAATTTGTCTGGCAACAGGGTGCGGTTCCATTACCTTTTAGGGAGTCACTCTGGAGCATTCCAGCAGTGGCTTGTGTGCATTTTTAAAAACTCAGGTCTTATCTTTTGAAGTCCAATATTTCCAGATGTAATTCAATATTGTTTCCTTCATTATCATGGCAGCACCTGTTACTGCGTCATTTCATGCCAATGGGAAACTGATTTTTCAGCTCCCACCTGATTGTCTCCCCTACCACCTGCCATTAAACCTGCTGTTGTTGGGACTGGAAAATCCCAGCCTTAATGTCCAGACCCCTTCCCCCCACCCCACCCCCACTAGGGCTATCTGTACCTTGCTCATCCTGCTTTCTACCCTTAATGTCACCTAATAGCACATTCCTTAGATAATATCACCACCTTCAACACCTCTTTGTCCTTTTGTCTATGACATCTTTTGGTTATCTCCACCTATTAATGGCCCTCTATCCAGCTCTACCTGTTCTACTGCCAGCACCCCCCCCCCCCCCCCCCCCCCCCCCAAACCAGCTTATATTTCACCTCTTTTCTATTTTTACTTAGTTCTGTTGAAGAGTAATACGGACTCGAAACATTAACTGTATTCCTCTCCGCAGATGCTGTAAGACCTGCTGAGTTTTTCCAGGTATTTTTATTTTGGATTTCCAGCATCTGCAGTTTTTTGCTTTTATCCCAATTATGGTGTTCCCCATGGTGGTGATTAAGCACTATAGAGGTGCTACCAGGAACCCTATTAGCAAAAATCCCCACATTCTTATAAACAATCTCAGATACAGATTATAAAATGTGCTAATCCACCAGAGGTATTTAGAATGTTATTTTAACATTTTTTCTCTTTGTTCATGGAATGTGGGCGTCACTGGCTAGGCCAGTAATTATTGCCCATCCCTAACTGCCCTCGAGAAGGTTACAGTTCTCAAATCTTCCAAAGAGAATTACGAATGTCTGAAAACTGATTTCCCTCAGAAGTTCATTCAACAGAGTGCTGGAAAATGGTGGGCAAAAACACTGTGGCCAGGGTGACCTACCTGCAATTCATCTGAATTTCTAATACATCATTGATATGCCAAATAGCCTCAGAGGAAATCTCGAAGAAGACAAGTATATTGCCTTTCTTGATCTCTGCTTTATAACATGTAGCATCCACAACTTATGGGAATTATCATTGTTGGTGTTGCAAAAGCAGTATTCAGCAGAAGTCATCTGAAGGAAGTTCTTAAAGGGACAATAGTTTTGTTAAGGTTAATAGGCCGTTGTTAACAAGCTTGTGTGCAGAGAAGTTGTACTGTTTTGCCATTGCTCTAGTACATCTGGTGACATGCAACACTACAAGTTAATCAGTTTTAATCTAAAGATGCACTTAAAAAAATAAATCAAGGGGAAATATTCACATTTGATGCAGCACAGACTTTTTTTAACCTAACGGCAAAAGATGGAGCTGTCCAGGGAATGTCTGGAACAATGTTTGGAACCAAGCAGTCTTGGCTTCTCGAGAACTGAGCTTTGCTGAAAACGCTGCAATGCAGCAGCAACAGCTGTTTAAAACAAACATAAGTTTAAAAGTCTTGAAAAAGAATTTTGTTGATAGTACTAAATCAAGCCTAAATGATTTTTGCATGAATTTATTCTGATGTTAACTCTGGTTTCATGTGAACAAAGGGGCCCAGAATGCACCAGGGCAATGGCAACACAGCACAACCCCTCTGCACACAAGCTTGTTAACAGTGGTCTGTCAACCTCATCAAAACTTTTGTCCCCTTAAGAACTTCCTTCTGTTGACTTCACAATACTGCTCTTGCAACAGCAACAATGATAATTCCCATAAGTTGTGGATGCTAAATGTTATAAAGCAGAGATCAAGAAAGGCAATATACTTGTCTTCTTCAAGATTTCCTCTGAGGCTATCTGGCACATCAATGATGTATTAGGAATTCAGATGAATAGCAGGTGGGTCATCCTAGTCATAGTGTTTCTGCCCACCTTTTTTCAACTCACTGTGATGCCAAAAACTGACCCTACAAATTTACCAGTAGGTCTTATGTACCTGCAGATTGGGCACAAGCCATTTGTTACAATCCCCATAGATACAGCTAACTTTTTAAGAAATTAATTTTGCATTGAACGATGGAAATTACCAAAGGACAAGATTTCATATTTTAAGACTTTTACTGCAACAAACAAACTAAAATCAACATAGATCAAACTTAATTAAAAGGCAACTAATACATCCAACTAAAGAAAAGATATTTTCCCACTAACTAACCAACACAACTGAGATATGTCTTAAGAAAAGCTTTCGCTGTGTGCTGTACTTCTGGAAGATATGGAGCATTACAGGAACAGTCAGTCCAACAGTGACTCCCAGATCTCCAGCAGGGTCACTTCTCCCCGCAAGGCTAGGTTGAAACTTCCTTTGAAAATCGTTCCACTCAGCCTGGGTTTTCCAGATCTAATTTTCATCAGCAAGGCCCACCTCGATGAGTCCCTGCTCCTTATATCTCCAAGGCCCCCCATCTGTTCAGTTCCCTTCCCTTTGAGAAGAAAATGAACTCTCACAAGAATCCTGCTTGGAAACAAAACAGTTCCTCCCTGTTTCTCCACAGCAATATGTTCTTTGTCACTCTGCATCTCAAAAAGATGCTGTCCTTTTTCTGTGAAACACTGTGAAAAGTGTTAAGCCTGTCACTTGGCATTTCAATGGGTTTTTGTTTGAGTTTCTCCCCTATGACAATCTGATCACACAGGCATAAAAGCAAAATACTGTGGATGCTGGAAATCTGAAACAAAAACAAAAATTGCTGGAAAAATTCAGCAGGTCTGACAGCATCTGTGGAGAGAAAGACAGTTAACGTTTCGAGTCCGTATGATTCTTCTTCAGAACTAAATAGAAATATGGTGAAATATAAGCTGTTTAAGGGGGGTTGGACAGGTGAAGCTGGATAGAGGGCCAGTGATAGGTGGAGGCAAAGGAGAGATTGCAAAAGATGTCACAAACAAAAGGTCAAAGGGGTGTTGATGGTGGTGATATTAGCTAAAGGAGGTGCTAATGGTGACATTAAGGGTAGAAAGCAGGATGAGCAGTGACAGATGGCCCTAGTGGGGGTGGGGTGGGGGGAGGGGATCAAAATAGGCTAAATGGTGGGGATAAAACAATAAATGGAAATAAATTTTAATTTTAGATCACACAGGCATGTTTCTGAGGTGAGGTGTTATCATGACCTCATCATCCCACTTTTCAGAATGTTGTTTTACCTTAAGTTAAAGGGGACATTTTAAAACATAACAGTAGTGTAAAGTTCATCATTCATGAAAATTCCACTGCTAATTTGGTATGCTTTATACCTGTTTTATGGCTGAAAGACAAGCACAACAAATACCAATTTCCCCTCTTGGATTTCACAGCAATAGAAGCAGAAAGTGCTGTAAAACCTCAGCAGGCTTGGCAGCATCTGTGGAGAAACAGAGTTAACATTTCGAGTCCAAAATGACTCTTTGGAACTCAGGAATAAGCCATCTATATCAGAGCTTTAATGCTAATTTTAATGCATAACAATTTCCTGAATTTTGATTGAACATGTACATGTGGTTTTCCAAACATCACAATGCAAACTGAGCTTCTGAATTGTTTGACAACTATTCAATTTTTAATTCCCTCTTACTTAAGCTCCTTTGTTATTCCTTATGGCCAAGACCATGGTTGGGTACCCTGCTCCCAGGCTTCTGCCAACCTTGTTATGTATTAGCTAATAATAGATGCAGGGTGGACTTTAATTTTGTTTCCAGGAAGCATCTACTCTTTACACCATTACCCCTCCCTTTCGCACTTTGTATCTTCCCAGGCTACTTACATAAGTTCAGAACACCTAGGGAAGTATCAACCATTAATGCTTGTGCCGTTGCATAGCTTTATTAAATCCATTATGCATAATTCCTTGAAACAGTACAATCTAAAGCGGCATTGATGCTTTATCTCTTCAAATATTATTAAATAGGTCAAGCAGCAGATGTGTTTAACTCTAATACCAGCATCAAATACATCCTGATAAAAGCAAAATACTGCGGAGGCTGGAAATCTAGAACAAAAACAAAAATACCTGGAAAAACTCAGCAGGTCTGACAGCATCTGCGGAGAGGAACACAGTTAACGTTTTGTGTCTGTATGACCCTTCATCAGAACTAAGGAAATAGAGAAATACATCCTATTTTGTGCCTTAAGCTGAATTTTGGACTTGACATTGCTTTACAGGAATGTAAGCAAGGATGAAAGAACTGTAAGTGTCAAAAGCTACAAACTTTTCATCTGTTGTGGTTAAATCTGGTTTTCAGAGGGTCAGGACCTCCACCATTTGCAAAATTGCATGCTGAGAGTAGTACATGGGTCTAATGGCCTCTTTGCAGCCTCTGGACATGACATTTCATGGAGAATTTTCAGCAAGACTCAGTTCTCGAGAAGGCAGGACTCACCTTTTCCAAACATTCTCTGTATACAATAGCTCCATTTTTTGCCATCAGGTGAAAGTTTGTGTTCCAACAACTGCTAGCTCTACTATGGTGTGGACTTTTGAAATAGAATGGGATAACTTCAAGAAACAATTAATACAGATTTTTCACAAGCCGATGTTATGGATCTGTCCTGTTTTATTTTGGCCAATGGAAAAGGCACTGAACTGAATGCTACCAAGACAACTACAAAGGTCACCCTTGTTTATGTCAGCAGGGGCTCAATTGGTAGCACCCTTGCCTCTGAGTCAGAGGGTTGTATATTCAAGCCTCACTTCAGAGACTTTAGCACAAAAATTTAGGTTGAAGCTCCAGTGCAATACTTAGGGGGTGCTGCATGGTTGGATGTGACCTCTCTCTCATGAGACATTAAATCGAGGCCCTATCCTTTCATGTGGACATTAAATTTCCATGGCACTATTTTGAAAAACAGGGGAGTTATCCCAGTTGTCCTACCAATACTTATCCCTAAATTGACATTATTAAAACCGGTTATCTGGTCATTATCACATTGCTCTTTATGGTATTTTGCTGTGCTCAAATTGGCTGTCATACAACGGTAACTGCACTTCAGAAGTACTTCATTGGCTGCAAAGCAATTTAGGATGTTCTGAATTTGAGAAAAGTGCTCTATAAATGCAAGTCTTTCTTTCCCTCCCCAAGAAAGATAACCCCACCATTAGAATCCAAGCAGCCTATTCAAATTAAACAGCGAAAAGTTTAAGCAATGATTGTGCAGGCTGTGTCAATTAAGCATTCCTGTCCCTATACATCCAACAATTATGAAAAACTTTAATAAGTCAACTTGGTGGACAATGTGTGTCATACTACATGGTTGTTCATATGCATAATAAAGGAAGGAACTTAGACAAGCATTTAGAGAGATCCTCCCCAGTGAAATTGTGCATCATGGACCTATGCACAGCAAATTTCACTATAGGCTCGTGAGCAAAATGATTCAAGTGTTAATGTCATGTCCATTAGCAACAATTATAGCAAAGAATAAAACAGATATGTAACCTCATCTCAGTCAATTGATTCCTTGCTGGCAAAGCATTGGCTTCAGTCAGGGACGAGGTTTGTTTCTCTCCTTGTAGCCACTCTCGGTTCCAACAAATTATGCAAAGCCAGAGAGCAAGTGAGCTCATCTAAATGAGGGAAAAAAATTAAAATTAATGCGATACATAGGGGGATTTAATTATTGAACAAAATTGCTAAGGTCAAAGTGGAGGATAGGCACTGTAATAAGTTGAATAACAAATTTATTTGTGGAAACAGATAATGTATTTCCCTTAGACGCTGGAGAGAGAAATATGTTCTAAGTATCCTCAACCTTGAGACAAGATTGAAAGATTACAAAGGTGTTGAGTATGCCTAGTCTTGAGAGTATTTAAACCCACATAATACCTAGTGTGTTTTAATTTATGAAGTTAATTTTGATCTGTATTTAACAAATAAATTGCACCAACTTAAAAATCAAACTTTGCAAACGTTACCTGTTTTTTTGTCTTCCTCCTTTTTTGAATAAGAGTATTACATTGGCAATTTTCCAATCCTTTGGGACTTTTTCAGAATCTGAGGATTCTTGGAAGATTATTACCAGAGCATCCACTATCTCTGTAGCTATTTTCTTTAATATCCTACGATGCAACCCATCAGGTCCAGGTGACTTTGTCTTAAAATACTTAGAAAAATAAAGAACACTAAAATAAAAGCAAAATACTGGAAATTTGAAACAAAAACAGAAAATGCTGGACAAATTCAGCAGGTCTGGCAGCATCTGTGGAGAGAGAAACAGAGTTAATGTTTTGTATCTGTGCTCTGAGGAGTCATACAGATTCAAAACGCTAACTCTGTTTCTCTCTCCACAGATGCTGCCAGAGCTGCTGAGTTTGTGCAGCGCTTTCTATTTTTATTTAAAATAAAGAACACCTTTATTTACCACCTGTCATATCTTCGAGACCACCTGAAGTACTTTGCAGCCAATGAATTACAGTGAATTCCTGGTGCATTTGGTGTAGCCACTATAGTTATGTAGTGAAACGTAACAGCCAATTTGTGCACAAATAAAGTCCCACAAATAATGAGATAAATGATAATCTGATTTAATGATGTTGGTTCATGGATAAATGGTGGCTAGGACATTGGGAGAACCCGTTCCTCTTCTTCAAACAGTGCCATTTTGCAGATGGTTTAATATTTCACCTGAAAAAAGTGCATCCAACAATGCAGCACTCCATTTGTACAGCGCTGAAGTATCAGGCTAGATTATAAATCTCTGAAGTGAGGCTTGAAACCATACCCTTTGAATCAGAAGGCTAGAGCGTTATAATAGGGTTAAGTAATATATTTTGAGATGTTTGTCATCATTAGGTTTTTAATATTAGTCATAGCAAATGATTATCCTTTAAACAGCTCACTGGTCATGCAGCTTTGTATTTCTCAATTTTCAGCTTTAAATTTCCGTATACATCTCAAACCGACTAGTAAATTTCGCGAAGGTTTTTAAAGACAGGAGTTATAATCGACGTAGCTTTTGAATTGATGATGCTGTTAGGCAACCGTTGGGAAATTTAGATTATCAAATACGTACTGAGCAGCTCCACGTTAGGTAAAACCCAAAGTACAATTTCTTTGCACCCAGCTTGCTGGACAGGGCAAGGGCACAAAATACGACCATCATATGATGATGGTCTGTACACTCGGGGAAAGTACAAAGTTTACTTGTTAAAGCCGGCGGAGCGTCTTGAGGGAAACCAGTGAACAAGATCACAAATCGCCTTTGTGATTAAGCCATTAAAGCTAAAGGCAGGGAGAGATTATCGCATTTTATTTTGTTTTTATAAAAAGTTACATTTTAGTTGGTCAGCGGCTGCACGTGATCGGCTTTGATTACATCACATTACTGTACGTCCGCCAGTCAGTCACAAGGGCGAGACATGGAAACAGCTGATCGGCCCCATGAGGTCACCGAGTTCGCAGCGCTCAGCTGGAGGGGGCGGGCACCGCTGACGCAGGCCTTTCTGATGAGTCATTGAATCCGCCGGCTCGCCAAAACCCCGCCCCCTCCGACCTCTGATAGGCCCTTAAAACCCGAACATTTTTTTTATTGCAATTCCGATTGGCTATGGAAGCTGCCAATCATCACATTCCCGCTGCCACGCCAGGGTTGTCATCCTCGATTATATATGACTTTTAAAAATAAGGTTATATTCAGATAAGGTAGAATTTATAATTCTCATAATTGGAATTTGATTCCCGTTTAGCTGTCATTAAAACAAGCACACAAAAAAAAACAGACAGTAATGAAATGGGTGCCAATATGACGCTCAAGATGTACAAATAACGCAACCTTTCATGGTAAAACTATCCTGAACATTCCTCCACATGCTCCCATTTTAATCAATTCCAGAGAATTAGCCGACAAACCTCTTAAATCGCCATTCATAAAATGCCAAGTCATGCGGACGCCACATATTCTGGGAGCTGTAGTTTGGTCACGCGCGACGTGTTCTATAACCGTTAAACCGCCGGTCAAGGAACGACAAATCCCACAAAGCAGCGCGCAGCAGTTCTCGCGGCCATGCGGAGGCGGGCGCCGCTGCGCGTTCGCATTGGGCGGTTCGCCTCGCTGACGTCTGATTCGGAAAGCCGAATTGCAATCCCATGGGTTCCTATTTCAGTCAATCATCGTACGTCAGGAAAACCGGTAACCTCCCTCCCTTCTCCTCAACTATTTTAATTAATCCCCCCTCCCCTCCCAGGAGGACGACTGGAATGAAATGAGGGCGGCTCCAAGCACAGCCCCACCCCTCCCCACCCCTCTCACCCTGATTGGGTAGCCGTTGGCTGCAGCCGCGCCCCTGCGCCCCCTCCTCGCGTCACGAGTGGTCGGAGCCGCTGTCAATCAGAGGAGGGGGGGCGGAGGCATCGTGACGGCCGTAACTGTCAAGTGAAGTTGAGTGGGGAGCTGGTCACTCAGTCAGTCAGTTAGTTAGTGAGTCCGCCAGCCCGCCCGCTTGCTCGCGCAGTGAGAGGGACTGATTCTAACTGGGGGAAAGTACAGGAGTGACTGGCGGCATCGCCCGGCTGACAAGCCGGGGCGAGGAGGGAAGATCCGAGCTCCCGCTGAGAGGATGACGGGCGCCGACTTTGTCACTGACGGATCATCGGTTGCTGAGGGGAAAGGAGGCAGCTGGTTCGGCCGGGACAGGGGGAGACTCTTCACGGGTAGTTTGTTAACATTTTTTCTGCAACCTGGAGGGTGACGATGCGAATCTGCGCAAAGTTCCTGAAGTTTTTTTTTTAATTTTGTTTTTTTTTGGGTTTAAAAAAAAAAGAACTTGAGAGAAATTCTCGACAACTCCCGACAGACAAGTGGCAAAAAAAAATAAATAGGCAGTAAAAGATTTTTTTTATTTTAAATTTCCTTTTAATAAGTTAAACGCTCGAAGGTCTGAACTTTTCTCGAGTGGGGTTGAAGTAAGATTTTGCTTTAAGGTTTTTATTGTGTCTGTGTTTGTGTCATGTTCTTTTTTATTTTAGGTCACGAAGCTTATTCTGCGTCAAGGAAGCAATGGCTTTTTATATATATATATAAAAAAGATCTTTTTTTTAAATGTATTGTAGGTGGAGGTCAAGAAAGTTCTAGAAGTGCTTTGGAATATTATCTGGGAGATGGAGCCGGTTTTTAAACTGATGCCATTGACATTGATATTTTATATATATATATTTCTATATGAGGAGGGTGAACATTGTCCTGACCCAGAGCATTTCCAGATAAATCTTTACCTTTCCATATGGTGCAGAAATAAATGATCCGAATAAATGCCAGTAAAATGAGAGCGTGTTTCCCGGAGACCATGGGGCTGACAGGGGTGCAGCAGGCAGGGCTACTGACCTTTATTCCTCTTTTTTTTTTGGTTATAAAATCATTTTTTTGGGGGGGGGGTTAGAGTTTGTCTTGTTTGCATTTATCTTTCTTGGTGCTTACGCAACACTGCAGCTGAGTTTCAGTCAGTTTGGAGCTGCAGGGTGCAGTCTAGCTCCAATCTCACTGCTCTTACGTTTGTTAAAATGGCCCTTCCCCCCCCCCCCCTCCCCTTTTCCTAATCTAAAATTGTCAGTAATTCCCCCCCCCCCCCCCCGCCCCCTGTGTGTATGTCTGTAAGGAAACTACTCCCGAGACTCCAAATCATGTCATTTTGCTCCCTGTGGGGACCGTGGATTTCACCCCCTCCCCTCCCCGGGTCTGAGTGTGAACAGAATCTCTGCCGGGGGTGGGGGGTGGGGGGTGGAAAGTGAGATGAGTAATGCGGTTTACTGTAAATCTTGGCCATTTATCTGGAATTAGTTAAGTCCATGTTTCTGACCGGGGTTGTAAAAGTACCGGGTGCTCTCCACGCTGCAACTCGCCATGAACGTGTCTTGTGTGGGGATCCGTTTTCCTCCCGAGACCCCGGGGTGTGTGCCACTGCAAATCTCTCTCTCTCTGTCTGTCTGTGTGTGTGTGTGTGTGTGTCAGGGAGGAACCTACTGGGAATTACATTGTGAGAAACCCAGGACCTGCCAAAATGATTATCAATGTGTAAAGGGGCTGTTTGTGAGCAAGATATTGGGTGTTACCAGACTGACCTGATCTTGGGGTTCGGGTGCTGCTCGACGAATAACCTTGTAACTTCCCACTGGACTCTCTTTTATACAACCTGAGATTAAACACCCGATCGGTTTAAATACTTTTTTAGTAGGCACCGAATCAATGGATAGGGTTTTGGATCTATTTGCACCTGTACATCTTTCACAGAAATGGCAATGTATTATGTAAGATGAGTTTTCAAATACTTTTGCAGAGACAACAGATTTTGTCTCCTTCCTCTCTTCCCCACCCCGCCCAAGACTTTGTTTCCTGTTAAGTCACTGGATGAAAGTGTTAAGATTTGGCCTATTGCTGAATCATGCATTAAAGCCAAGGTGGAGGGCGGGACTGAAATTTGTATCACAGCTCAGACAAATAGGGACCGGCAGACTGATTGGAATTTATGCCATATGTAAGAGGCATCTCAGGAATTCACAGCATCATGAGCTGACTGAGAATAACCCACAGTACTGGAAGACAGGCCTGTCCAGTTTCCATAGCTACAGTACCTTCTGGGTTCTTTTCTGGTAAGTCTGTCTCGGGTGGGTGTGGCCAGTTCTTTTGAGATAACTAAGTTTAGTTACATATTAAAATATTTTTTTCTTTTTTAAACAATATTCAGCCTGGAAAATGTCTTGTATCTGATTCATTTCAAGTAAGCTTTTTACATTAAGTTTTCTATAATACTGTCATTGGAGCTATAAAGTCATACCTTAACTAGATTGTAAAGCCAATAACCTCTTTTAAGTGATCCTAGTCTTAAAGTGGCTTCATAAAATATTTCAATTACTCTGTAACTTATCCAGGGAGATAAACAACTTGTTTTTTTTTGTAGGAGGGTTGAATTCCATTAATTACTCTGGCTATCCTACAGCCGTTCTTCACTGGCTAGTTTTATGTCACTGTCAAGCAGCTAAAGCTGCCAGTTGAAGAACTGTTGAGGTTGGCTATTTACAACGGGACACTGAAGAGGATGTGAATGTGCGCCTTTGTGAGCCAGGTGGGACTTAACTATTCTAGTCTTGTGTGAGTAAACATTGATTACTTGGTCTGGAAGAAACATGATTTTGTTGTACAGCACACTCTAATTGGCTTGATGCTCATATTTGCGTATTTTTTGATATTGTATAAATGCACATTTGTAACTCCCTTGTCTGCTGGGTGGGGCTCCTGGTGCTGCTCTTGCAACTAAAGTTAGTTACGTGTTTTATATCTGCATTTTTAAGAATTCCAATGGACTGAAGATTTTTTATGCTACTTTGTTAGAAAGTTGCATTTGAATGGATCACCTACTTTAAATTTACTATGTAAACCATTACCATGTGAATTTTGCAGGGCTTTCTAAATACTTGGTTTTGAACATAATTCCTTCATTAGTCAAATTCCTTTGTGCTGACATGTACTTCACAGCAGCTTATCATGTTAAAACTTGAGCTGTATTGTAAATGAAAATACAATTAAAATACATATTTGGTTCTTTGTGTATGCTTGTACTTTGAGCATTTAGGTTAATGTTCAAAATGACTAGCTTATTTGGCCACTTATGACCAGTACTTTATTGGCAAAAAGCAGTGCGGTTATTCATATTTGCAGATCAGCAGTCAACTGTTTAGGTTACTTTCTGATTCTGTTTTTCTTTAATTGGGTCTGTGGTTTTGGGGCAGGGAGAATAAATCCACCACATCATTAAATGAAACCATTATAGTTATTTTCAAGAATAAATAATATCTGCCTTCTTAGAAAGAAGACAACAAGTTACCCTGTATTCTATTTTGTGCTACTGTCTCTTTTCCCTTTTATATACTACCTTTTAACGTAGGAAAATGTCCCAAGGTGCTTTGCAGTAGTGTAATCAAAGAAAAATTGACTCCAGATCAAAGGAGAGATGACTAAAGGCTTTGTGGAAACATTTGTTCTATATTAAATGTACTCTAGATGTATTGCTAAAATACATTTTTACATAGATGTTCAAATTCATCAAAAGATTAAGCTGCCTGAAGACTGACATTTTAAGGTGGAAAATTAACATCTTTTTGGTCAGATGGACAGCATCTTTTAAATAAAGAACTATGTATCTTACGACATTTCCTAAAGGTTTTTAAATAAATCTGTGTATAACATGTGTAATGAGCCTTGTGGAGACCTATACCTTTTAAAAAGAGATTCAAATTCCCACTGGCCAGCTTAAAGGAATTGCACACACAATTTCAAGTTTTAAGACTTTTGCTGTAATAGACAAATGAAAAACAACATGAACAAACACTCCTTTCATAGGCAACTTAAACTCTAAATTGCTGAAATTCCCTTGTTAATGCTTTAATGTGACCAAAAATCTCCTCCATGGTTATACTTTACTCTGTCCTTTAAGTAGACACTCTATTCTCCTGGAACCAGGCCAAAATGATTCTTGGCTCCCAAGGGCTTGCTTCCCTTATTTTCCTTTTCTAGTGGATAACTTAAAATCCCTGAACTGGCCTTTACAGTTAGGTTTACCCTGGAGATTCCTCCCTCTGGGCAAAGCTAGGCAAATCTTCCAGTCTCATTTAAACCCCCAGTGTCTGTCTCTCTCAGTACTAATTAGAATGAAGTTGGGAGTTTTAAAGGACAGCTGGGTTTTTGTAATCTGACATTTCTAACAACTTCCTGGGACTTTGGAGACTAATACTTTATCCACTGTCAAAGCACAG
Organism: Cetorhinus maximus; assembly: GCF_964194155.1. Taxonomy (NCBI): domain Eukaryota; kingdom Metazoa; phylum Chordata; class Chondrichthyes; order Lamniformes; family Cetorhinidae; genus Cetorhinus; species Cetorhinus maximus. The sequence continues at coordinate 535,359 of NC_135887.1, forward strand.
ATGCTTTGGTCATTGTTTACAGGTACGAACACCTTGGATCTTCGTCCCCCTAACATCCTGGGCGTCTTTAATCTTTAACACCCAAGCCACCCAGGCTTGCTGTCAGCAGAATTCAGAACAGGTCATATGACCCCCTTAATTCCTCCATTTTATGCTAAATTAAAGACAGTCCCAAAACACAACAATCTTAAAGAATCTTGCATTTGTAACACAGACTGTGGAGCAGGATTCAAATGAATTGCTTTCTGTGTATTAAGTGTGCTGGATAACAAAATTCTTACAGAGCGTTTTACAGGAAACAAACCTTTTTAGATGTTTTCAGAAAAAACTAATCATGAAGCTAGTGTGACTGTACAGAAGTGTTTAAAAGTACTTAAAATTTTACAAGATATTACAGTAAAATTGTGTGGAAGGGCACCATTGACATAATTCTGACTTGACAAAATCTCAGTAGCAAAATGCTAATAGATTTATTTTAGAATTAGACGAGTAGCTACCAACACTTTGAGCATGTCCCCAACTTGATCTGGTATTTCTTTATTCATTTTTTTGAACAGATGTTTCTCAAAATGCAGAATACTTGCTATTGAAAGTGAAACTATCTAGCAAAATCTTGTGCACGGAAACACAAAGCCCTTAATCCAAAGTCATGATCAACATGGCCATAGGTGTCAAAAGATGTCATCATTCTTCATAGTAACTTAAATGTATATGTTTTGTGTGATTATATGGCAACTTGGTGACTGAATTCTGCTGAAACTTTGACACCCTCTATAAGGTTAGAGTCTCGAAGCATTTTTACAGGATGGATATAAAATATTTCTATATAAATTAGTCAATTTGATTATACTTGTCATATAACTTATTAGTTTTTTTTTTAAATAAAAAAAACAAATGGTCTTTGGCTTCCCAATATTATATAGTTGACTCACTTGAGTCACACCGACCGTTCAGGATCTAAATCTGAATTTGTGCCAACAGTCAAATCTAACAGCTACGCAATTCTCAGCCTACACTTGGGGAATTTTCCTTTGCAGCAAGTACATTAATTGCTTGTGGTTGATGAATTTGGAAGACTTTAATTTTTGTTATGGGGGTTGGAAAAATCAAAACCTGTCTGAAGTACAATTCTGAATTTTTCGAATTGCAACTTGCATTTGTTGCCATAATGGTGGTACTTTTTTGTCCTTTTTTTCACAAAAAGGGCCAGCATCAATTTTGAAAAATTTTTAATATTACTTTTTTTGCATACCCCATAATAATGTTGTCAAGTTAATTACCCTTGGATCTCTCAACTGTATTGATAATTGAAGCATAGGCTTTCTTATTAAAATTAACCATATGGTACAAATACACACTCTGCTGAACAGCCCTGCTGAAATAGCTGAACAAGAGCCATAAAGACTCGAAACGTTAACTCTGTCTTTCTCTCCACAGATGCTATCAGACCTTCTGAGTTTTTCCAGCAATATTTGTTTCTGTTTGATTTCCAGCATCTGCCGTATTTTGCTTTTAGCCCTGCTGAAATGCTGCCTTTAAGAATAGATCTATAATTCAATGTAATTGGTAACTGATATGTGAAACAATATCATGAGATATGTCTGCCCACAAAATATCAACAAGCTAATTAACATAAATTGAGTACAAAAATTGTTCTAACTCCCTTTGCATTCTTGGGGTATTAAATTCCACTTGAGTGGAAGTGCAATTGGGCAATAGCAAATGGGTAGCCTGATTTACATAAGATTACACAGGATGTACGGCACAGAAACAGGCCATTCAATCCAACCAGTTCATGCCAGCATTTATGCTACACTCCAACCTCCTTAATCTTTCGTCCTATAAATCTATCAACCTAACCCTCTATTCCCTCCTCCCTCATGCTTCTCTAGTTTCCCCTTAAATCTATCTGTTATTTTCTTCAACCACTCCCTGTGATAGTGCACTCCACATTCTCGCCATTCTTTGGATAAAGGAAATTTCTTCTGAATTCCCTTTTGGATTTATTTGTGACTATCTTGTAATGATTGCCTCTAGCTATGCTCTTTATCCCCACAAGTGGAAACATTCTCTCTGTATCGACTCTAATCTTTCATAATTTCGAAGGCTTCCATTAGGTCACTATCAGCCTTTTTTTTCAAGAGGAAAGAGAATTAGCTATTAATCCTTTCCTGATGTGTATACCCACGAATATCTGGTATTATCCTTGTAATTTTTCTCTGCACCCTCTGGTGCCTTTTTAAATGCTTTTTTATAGCATGGTTAAAGCTGCATGTGGCATTCAAGCGTGGTCTAACCAAGGTTTGATACAGGTTTAGCATAACTTACCTAGTTTAATTTTACTCCCCTAGAAATAAAGCCTCATGCTTGGTTTGCTCTTTTTATTAATAACCTTGCTAACCTGGGGTGCAATTTTTACTGATTAGTGTTTTTGTACTCTCAGATCCCTTTGTTCCTCTCCCCCACCTGAACTTGCAAGTTTCCAGGTAACAAGTGACCTCCTTGTTCTTCCTATCAAAATGTACCAACTCACATTTATCTATATTGGACTTCATTTTCCAATTATTTGCCCATTCTGCAAGTTTTTTGTTGTCCTCCTGTAATTTGTTGCAGTCCCCCTCAGTATTGACTGTCCTCCCAATTTAGTGTCATCCCAAAATTTAAAATTATGTTTTTGATTCCAAAGTCCAAATGTTAATATAAATTGTGGACAGGGGTGGTCCCAGCACTGCTCCTTGTGCCAGTCTGAATATCCATTCTCTTCTTTGTCTGAAGCCATACATTCTACCACTTAACCCCTGACTCTGCATTTTCTGACCTCATTAATAGCCTATTATGGGGCACCTTATCAAACGCTTTTTGAAAATCCAGATAAATTATATCTACTGCATTAGAATTATCTGCTCCCTTTGTTACCATCTCAAAATTTGATAAGATTGGTTGAATAAGATTTTGCCTTTTGAAATCCATGCTGACTATTTTTCTAGTTGTTCTTCTATTCTGTCTTTAAGTAGGGATTCCATCAAGTCAAGCTGACTGTTCTAAAATTCCCTGGGCATGTTCTGTCCCCCTTCTTAAATAAGGGAATTACATTAGCTTTTTGGCAGTCCTCTTGCACTACACTTGTAATCCATTCTAAGCAGTGGCTTTGTCCTCTTTTGAGTTTGATTTTAGTTCATCCCCTTTTTATTACCTTAACTGCAAATTTTATTATTCAGCTCATCATTCAATTTTGTGTCCACCTGTTATATCCCCCTGGTAGAACCAAAATGGAATAATTATTTAATATTTTTGCCATCTCTATATTGTTATCTGTGGTATTATCATATCTATCCCTCAATGGTTCTTTGCCCACCCTTGTCTTTTTTTTTATTGCTGTGCCTGTAAAAATATTTTATTTTATCTTCCTTAATAATTTAATTTTGCAGTTCCCCTTTGCTTTCCTGATTTGTTTTTTGACTTTTCTCCTAATTTCTATATATTCCCTCTTAACCATGTTGTACTCTGTTTATGTACTCAACGAATGCCTCTTTCCTAAGCTTCAATATTTCCCTTATGCTTTTATTTAGTCATGGAGTCACTTAGTGTTTAGTTTGTTCCCTCCTTTTAGTGCTATCCATTTTTCCTGCACTCTGGAGAAACATTTAAAATGGTGTTCATTGTTGTTCTACAGTATTGTTGCCCATTTTATTTTCCCAAGTTCTCTTCTCAGCCCATCAAAATCAGCTTTTCTCTAATCTATTAACTTGGTTTTCATCATACTTATGCCCCTTCTCAATCATCTTAAAACATATATTTTATTATGGTCACTATTGCCTAGATGTTTCGCTACTTTTACTTCTCTTAACTCTGGTTCATTCCCATTACTGAATCGAATAGCAAATCTTCCCTTGTTATGCATTTTACATATTGGATTAGAAAGGAGTCTTGTACCCTTTGTAGGAACTCCATTTTCTTATCCCTTTTACCTCCCTCTTCTGCCCAATTGATATTGGGATAGTTGAAATCCCCCATGATTATTCTGTTTTATTTTACTCAATTCCTTAAGTTGCATATTTCTTTCTCCACCCTTTTCCATTATTGGATGGTCTGTAGCCTGCACTTATTAGTGTGATTGATCCTTTATTATATTATCTTTTATCTATCTCCATATGGATATGTTTTGCATTTGATGTCAATGGAAAAGAAAAAAAGTCAAGCAATTAAAATAAAATTGAGTTTGAAATGGGCTGCCAATTTGTTATTACCTGTTGTCCACTACTGTCCCAGATTAATTTATTACCCCATGTTAGTTTGCAGATTTGTATTGGTTAAAGCAATGTTGAGTAATGGCCAATATAAACTTGGTATGAACCTAGGAAAACAACTAATCACTAATTTGTATTTGTGTATACTAATTGGATGCCCAGATATATAGCTTCTGATATCAATGCTGCTGTATCTGTAACCCCTTCCTCTTTTGGTCTCATTGCATCAACTTGGCAATCTATTAATGCAGGCAACTCAATCTCCTGACCTTGTTAATGTGGTCATTTATCTGTTTCTGGTTGTGTGAATAATTCTTGTCTTGTATATTCTCTCTAACCATAATCTTAAAAACTACTACTAAAAAAGATATTGTGCTGCTGCTTCAGAGAATATTTTCAATTGGGAACTGTTTGGATATTTTTGGTAGCAAAAACTTGCTTTTATCTTCAAGCAGATATGAAAGCTTTTATATCAGTAAGTAAATGTGCTTTTAATTTTTTTTACATTCCAGTACAACATAATAAAGACATGATACAAACTTTAGAACAATAATGAAGCTGTTGAATTGGCTCAAGGTGGCAGACTGACTGACTACATCTGCAGAAGCAATAGTGGTCATCTAGTAGTTAGTGTAAAATGTAATTGCAGTGTTTGGGCAGGAGCTGGAGACTGACTTGCTACTTAGTGATACCAAATAGATTTATTTTCAGATTATGCTTGAGTTTGATGAACCACCTCTTGGGCACAAAAAACTTAAATTTTCATAGCATAAACTGCTCGCATGAAATAAACACTTTTTTTTAAAGTAAGTATTAGTGACACATTCAGCTCCACAGTAGTATTAATGTGGAGAATTTGTTTTACTCCCCTCCCCCACCCCCCACTTTTTTTTCCCTACCACTGGCTTTTTGCCCCAGTGGCTCTTGATGTAGGTTAACAAGCCAATTTGCTGACAGCACTAATGCTTTTCAATGGTTGAGCTGACAGTGTTTCTATAGTGAGAATTTGCCATGTGATATGCAATGAGAACTGGCAAAAAGTTCAATATTTGGTAGCATTCTCAAGGTTACTATTCATGGTTTAAATTACACTAACTGATCAAACAACTGGCTTGTAATGTTTAAAATTATCTAATGTGTGCTTAAGTTTCTATAGTCTAAAATGTAAAAATGACTCGGTTTATATTATGTACACTAAACCAGTTCAACATTATCAACTGTTGCCATAAGAAAACAGTGCTGTCAGTACTGTGGTGTGTGTCTCCACTTGTCTGATACCTTGGTAAATGTAGTGAGTCCACAGGTTGAACAAAGAACTGTAGTGTATTTTAGTTTAGTGTAGAACATGATGGCATATGAAATTCAACTTAAAGGCAATAGAACAATAAAATGTCCGCCTTCTGTGCTGTATCATTTAATCCATCATGACTATTAGACAGTGGTTTAGGTTATAAACTGTCAGTGATTTAATTGAAGAATAAACCTTTAAATGAACAGTATGCAAACTTTTTTTAGTAACTCCAAAATTTACTGTGTTCCTTAGCACAGGATAAACTGCTTCATATTCTATCACAGCATAAAACAACCTAGAACCACGGTCCCATAAACCTTCTGTAGTACTGATTTTTAAAAATATATTCTTTCACCGGGTGTGGGTATTGCTGACTATACCAGCATTTATTGTCCATCCCTAATTACCCTTGAGAAGGTGTTGAACTGCCTTCTTGAACCACTGCAGTCCATGTGTTGTAGGTACATCCACAGTGCTTTTAGGAAGGGAGTTTCAGGATTTCTTGTCAAAGTTCACCCCCAGGATGACGTTAGTGGGGGACTCGGTGATGGTAATGCCATTGGATGTCAAGGGGAGATGGTTGGATTCTCTCTTGTTGGAGGTGGTCATTACCCGGCACTTGTGTGGCGCAAATGTTACTTGCCACTGATCAGCCCAAGCCTGAATATTGTTCGGGTCTTGCTGCTTATGGACTTGGACTGCTTCAGTATCTGAGGAATTGCAAATGGTGCTGAACACTTCGCAATCATCAGCAAATATTCCCCACTCCTGACCTTCCCTTATAATGGAGGTAAGGTCATTGAAGCAGCTGAAGATGGTTGGGCCTAGGACACTATCCTAAGGAACTCTCTGTTGTGATGTCCTGGGACTGAGATGATTGACCTCCAACAACCGCAACTATCTTCCTTTGTGCTAGGTACAACTCCAATCAGCAGAGAGTTTTCCCCCTGATTCCCATTGATTCTAGTTTTGCTAGGCATCCTTGGTCAAATGCTGCCTTGATATCAAGGGCAGTCACTCACCTCAATTCTGGAGTTCAGTTCTTTGTCCATGTTTGGACCAAGGCTGTAATGAGGTTGGGAACTGAATACCCCTGGCAGAACCCAAACTGACAGTGAATAGGTCATTTCTGAGTAAGTGCCACTTGATAGCACTGTCAAAGACCTCTTCCATCACCTTTGCTGAAGATCGAAAAGCATAATGATAGGGCGATAATTGGCCAGATTGGATTTGTCCTGCTTTTTGTTACAGGGCATACCTGAACAATTTTCCACATTGTTGAGTAGATGCCAGTATTGCAGCTGTACTGGAACAGCTTGGTTAGAGGGGCAGCTAGTTCTGGAGCGCAAGTTTTCTGAAATATTGCTAGAATGTTGTCAGGTCCCTTAGCCTTTGCAGTATCCTGTGCCTTCAGCCGTTTCTTAATATCACACGGGGCGATACATTCTGAAGACTGGCATCTGCGATGCTGGGGACCTTGGGAGGCAAGATGGATTACTAGGCATTTTTTTGGCTGAAGATTGTAGCAAGTGCTTCAGCTTTATCTTTTGCACTGATGTGCTGGGCTCCCCCATCATTGAGGATGGGGATATTTGTGGACCCTCCTCCTTCAGTGAGTTGTTTAATTGTCCACCACCATTCATGACTGGATGTGGCAGGACTGCAGAGCTTAGATCTTGATCTGTTGGTTGTGGGATCACTAAGCTGTATCTATTGCATGCTGCTACTGTCTGGCATGTACGTAGTTCTGTGGTGTAGCTTCACCAGGTTGATGCCTCCTTTTTAGGTATGCCTGGTGGGGCCCCTGCTCCCTTCTGCACAATTCATTGAACCAGGGTTGAACCCCCAGCTTAATGGTAATGACAGTTTGGAGGATATGCCAGGTCATGAGGTTACAGCTTGTGGCTGAATACAATATTGCTGCTGATGGCCCGCTGCACCTCAATGATGCCCAGTTTTAAGTTGCTGGATCTATTTCAAATCTATCCCATTTAGCACTGGTAATGTCACACAGGATGGAAGATATCCTCAATATGAAGATGGAACATTGTCTCCAAGGACTGTGCAGTGGCCAATCCTACCAATCTTTTCAGTATAAAGGCATATCTTAATTATTACTATGCTTGGGCTTTGTAGGTGCATCTGCAACAGGTAGATTGGTGAGGATGAGGCCAAGTAGATTTTTCCCCCTCCACCTGCTGCAAACCCAGTCTAGCAGCCATGTCCTTTAGGACTCGGTCAGTAGTGGTGCTACTGAGCCACTCTTGGCATTGAAGTCCCCACCCAGAGTACATTCTGTGCCCTTGCCACCCTCTGGCTTTTTCCAAGTCATGTTCAACATAGAGGATTACTGGTTTCATCAACAAAAGGTAGAATGCGATAGGTGGTAACCAGCAGGAGGTTTCCTTGTCCATGTTTGACTGAAACCGAGACTTCAAGGGGTCCAGAGTCAATGTTGAGGACTCCCAGTACTCCCTATTATAACAGAGTATCTGACTTACTGCTTCCTACTTCAGAATCTGAGAAAGTCAGCCTTCAATCCACATTCAAATTCTTATCCACAATTCAAATTCTTCATGACAGCACTGAGATAAAGGACACTCTTTATTTGAAGTAGCTTTCACACACCCCTACATAGAATGCAAAACCATGTGTGCCCACATCAATAGAACTGACACTTTTTTTATAGCAGGATTCAAAGACAATTATCAGCTTGTCTGTAGCTGACAGGTGTCAAACAGACCAGAGCCCAGGCAAGGCAAATTGATGTCAGGAAATGCTTCTTGTAAATAATACCTTCTGAAGTGACCAATTGCAAACTAGATCATTCATATACTCTGTAGCTTTATGGGGCACCTGGTACTCAACATTAAATTAATGGCCAGATGCCGTGTTATTGTGTGTCTATATATTTAGTATGTGTGAGCAAAACACTGCCATTGGTGATATCACTGAAATATGAATGTTACTTTGTCTAATTTTGACATTTATATTTTCCATTTTGTCAAGGTTTTAAACTGGGGTGGTTGGGAGGTGGGGGGTGTAGTAAAATAATCATTAAGTGGTACTATGCAAGAGTTTCTTCAATTTAATCGTAAAGAGCATAAACAATTTTGGAAGTTCTTGAGCCTGAGCCTTGAAACCAATTTTCAATTTACAATTATTAAGTAATATAAAACAAATACAGAGAATCTCTCTGCAGGATGAAAGTTTTATTTTGACTACAGAGTAACATCCTATTTTTTTGCTAGTCTTTAAGGCTAAAAAGAGCAGAATTTCTCTTGGAGATTCTCTAACACTATCTCATTATCTCAGTATTAGGTCAAGGGGGGAGCTTTATTTTTAAATATTTAACCTTATCCCATGTTTTGTTTCCTCTGTATTTGCCAATTCTGATAATTGTATGTTTTACAATGTTAAAACCTGCGCAAATTAAATATGTGTATTGAGAATGGAGAACTGAATTTATTTTAGTTTAAGCAAAGGTTCACTTTAGGAATTTCAGTTTGCATTTACTTTTTTTTAGAAAAAGCATGCAATCTAGTTTTGTCATCTAAATCTCTGAAGCAAACAGTAAAGTACAAAAAAGAACCTCATCTCTTGTTCCTTTCCCCAGTATAAATTGTATCTGATTGCACTTTCAAAAATACTCTTTAATTGGAACAAAAACAGACAATGCTGGAAAAACTTAGCAGCTCTTACAGCATCTGTGGAGAGAGAAAAACAAAGTTAATGTTTTGAGTCGGACTTAAAACATTAACTTTTATCTCTTTAATTGGAGTTTAATCGGCGTTGGGTTGCTGATTAAATTATTTTAATTGTTTTTACTAAAATTGTTTACTTGTTGATGTGATTGACATGCATCAAATGGGCACACCAGCTGATAATTTGGAATGATGATCCCAAAACTAAACAATGATAACATATCCTATAGATACCTGATAATTACAAACTAGATTTTGTTTGGTTTTGTATTGTAACCAAATTGCACTGCTGTCTTTTCTAAGCAACAGTAAAAGTCTGACCTGAGGACAATATAGATGTGAGACCACACTATGTACTGGAAGCCCAAGTTAGAAAAAATAAAAAATTGAAGAATAGCACTATCACTACTTAATTTAAACTCCACAAAACTATAGCTTTTTATTAGAAATAATCCACCTTTTAATGCTAGAGCATTAGGTTTTCCTGCTCAATGCATAGCAGAGGATAAAACTGTTTAATAAATGACTCCTGCAAACTTGGGTTTTCTGTAGATACCATTCTAATGCAGCGACGTCAGATGTTCCATTGAACAGCCTGGTCACCTGCTTTTTATCAAAGTTGCTGCATATCTGTGCGGTATCAGTTCCTGGATGTAACAATGAAAATCATTTGTATTCTTAAGCAGGACTGTCATATATTAATTTCTCGGCTAACTAAGGTGACATTCAATATTTATTCATAAGATGTTTACTGCATAGCAGACTTTCAAGTGTCCGTCATCATGGTATAGCTTCTGTTCATATCCTATGGGCTGGATTTTGACTCCTTCCCTCCCCTCAAAACTGCTGTGTGTGTTTCTGGGGGGCATGTGAGATATGACAGGTGGCTAGCCCACCACCTTCCCACCCACCCTCAACCAGGCCCCCATAAAACAGTAGGTGGGCAGGTGCTGAAATCGGCAGCCCACCCACCATTTATAAAATAATTAATGGGCAATTGAGCTTGTTAACAAGCTAATTGACCAATCATTACACTCCCCATGCCATAATATACTTCGTATGGGCAAGCAGGGGTGGGCAGGCCATTTTTAAACCCAACTGGTTAAAAGGCAGGAAGGAAGGGGTGGGGGGGTACATCCTTTGGGGGTGCCCTGTACACATCAGGAGCACCCCTACCCCTCCTTTGTGCCTCCCCACATGGCCTCCAAAGCTAGTAGCCTCATCCCTCCCTTCGGTGCCCAACCCTACTGTAAAATTCAGTCCTATGTTATTAAGAATATTTTTTAAAGGTCTGTGTATATTGAGTCCTTTTGCATAACACAAAATCAGAAACATGCTGACCTGGACAGATACTCTGTCATCTTAAAGCCTGCTGCTGTTTTGACCAACTTTGTGTGTCTTTATCATCATTTTTATTTTTTGATCAGAGTTTGTCCATAGGGGCTAAATGGCTCTCCTAATGTTTAGACATTGCTAACAACAATCTAGGTTATTAGATCTCAACTTGAAATATAATGAACATTCAAATATCTGGATAGGTGAAGTTTTAAAACCTAAATCTTTTTTTAAATGTATTTCGGCAAAATGATTTTTCTAAAATATCCAGCTTACCAATACCTATCATAATTCAAAATTGACATGGTCGGTCAGTAGTTGATGAAAGTTCATTAGAATTCACCTTACTTATAAATTGTTGAACATTGTTAATTGGCTTGCATTTGGAATTTTTCAGGCTGATCAAGACCATCAAAAATGGTAGCTGCATTGGTAACTACTTTAAAGGTGATGGAATAATCCACAGGAGACCCATTTAGCCCTTCTGTTGAGGGTTGTTGGGTTAGAGGACGTCACAGGGATGGGGAAAGGTGAGGCTAGGAAGGGCTTTGAATAAAAGGATGAAATTTTCAAAGGCTGAAGACCCGAGCCACCTCCCCAGAATAGAATATGACCCACTGCTAATGGGAAGGATGCTACTTTAACTAGTAAAGGCAGTTTGCGTCTAGATGTTATGGATTTAATTAAAAAAGAACAAATAAACTTAAAAAAAACAAGGGAGGAGACAGGCAATGATTTGAACTTGAATATGCTGCTCCCCTACATTAGGATGTATAATTTGCAAGAAAATATTAGAAAACATGGGTTTCTGTTGTGTCTCATGATTGAGGGAAGAGTTCAATTCTGATGGAAAAACAAACTCTTGTTTCATTTAGAAAAATTATGGTTCCTTCTAAATTTTTGCACTATTGTTGTGACAGCACCAATTTACTGAGTTTTGAAGCAAAAATTGAATGCTGCCTTGATAGAATTTAAAATAAGATGAATTGATAAAAGTACCAACTTGAGGATTTTCTTTGATTCCTATAAGGGAGTAAAGAACTGCTGCAAAGTTTGGTATTTATGAACTTTGATTTTTACCTTTTTCTACTTCAATTCTTCCTGGTATATTTAGAAACAAATGTTTCCTCCACGATTTACTAGGATTAGAGCTAGGGCATGCAAAATAATGCACACCTTGTTACTGACAATTGATAGATGTATGGAACATGGCATTCAAACAGAAGATTTCTAATATGCTAATGAACATTAATATTCTGAGGAAAAGTCCCTAATTTAGACTGTTACTGGGAATGTTGGACTTCAGTTACATGAAGAAAATAGAGAAGTGGGGGTGGCTTTCAGAGCGGAGGTTAAAGGTTCAAAATCACAAAGTGTTTTGATAAAGAAGGAGAAAGTATTCCCAATGACAGAAGAGTTAATAACCAGAGGATGCAGATAAAGGGTAATCAAAAAAAGTACCACAGATGCAATGAGGAAAATTTTATTCAGTGAGGTGTTAAGATTTGGAATGTACTGCCTGAAAGGGTCATGGAAGCAGATTCAATAATAACTTACAAAAGGGAATTGGTTAATTACTTGGAGGGGAAATTTTGCAGATCTGAAGAGAATGGGACTAATTAGATGGTTCTTCCAAGAACTGGCACAGTTGCATTAGGCTGAATGGTTTCCTTCTGTGCTGTATCATTCCATAACTTAATTAAAACACAAATCTGAATAAGATTTGGATGATAAATTATTAACATATACCTAATATTTTGTCCCAAAATAGCTTTTAAATAAAGGTTTGTGGGTGGTAAAATGAACATTTACTGTACGTGAGTTTGTGCTGAGGGTTAAGGTAGTACTAAAATAGTTTCTGGAGGTGTGTAGCCAAACATGTTGGTAATTTTTAAGATGTTGAGGTGTTTGAGTGCATTGCTGTATTTTAGAAGAAATTGCTCACAATAGTGTATTTAGATTCTGACAATACTGCTACATTATCATGTTGATCTAGAATTCCATGTATAGACAAGTTAGGATTGTTGGAATCCATTTCTTAAGCATAACACTCTGATAGTAACGGTGCCTTGGATATAAAAAAGGACTAAATTGTCTGGGAATTTCTTTATTAACATTTTTAGTATCTCTAAGCACTGTCCTATGGAGAGCATTTGCATGAAATGTTGCCTTACTGACCCTCGCTGCATTATGGAATTAGTAATTTGGTGGCACCGAACTTGAGTGTTGCTTGAAAAAAGAGACATGTCTAAGCTTTTTTGTCTTGCACTCATCAGGAAACTTACAAGAATACCAATATAAGGGGGAAAACAACAATTTATACTGTGAAGAGAATGCTGGTTGGCAAGTGGCATTGCCATGGAGAATGCACCATTGATGGTGACTGACAGTTAACTGCCAAGCATTGTTTGACACTTAAACCAGGCAGCTTGACCCTGATTGGTCAAGGCATTGCCCTGAGAATGAGCCAGCAAGTGGCTGTCACTTATTTTTGTCATGAAGCTATTAATGTATAAAATGTTATTGGAAAATATTTTTCTTTTAAAATAGAGGCTTAGTCAGTAGGTGTGGCTTAATTGGATTAAAGCCAGCTAGTCTGAGTGCTTTGAGTACTAGTTTGATATGTAAGAGGGAGTGTACTTGTGTTTTTTGAACAGCATTCAAGTGGGGTGAAAACTACCACCTAGCTAGCAGATATCAAGCAATATGTTTATATTACTAATAACATTGGTATTATGAAAAGGGTTTTATTGTTAGAAGAGGCTGGTGATACAATGGGAATTTACACTCAATGAGCGGTGCTGGGTATAACTTCAGCAGTTTTCGTGTGTGCAGGGCAGAGACAATGTAAGGTCAAAGCCTATAAGCCTACCACTGTCTGCAAGGAACCAAAGTGAAAGGAACCTTTTTTTTGAATTTGTAAGGTGAAAATACTTTGCCTGGTGCCTGGTAAAGTCTGTTGCCTTAATGGAGATTAGTTCGGGAATTTGATAGAAGTTATGATCATAGCAATTTGTAGCCATGTGTATATATTTACCTTGTGTAAATTAATAAAATGTTTCATTTAGCTTAATATAAAACCTCTCGAACTAGTGGTCTGATTCCTGAATTTAGAGTTGCATCTCAAACATAACACTTAAAATGATAGGTTATGACAGTTATTTAAAGTTTCTCTCTGGGATTTTTAAATAACAGCTTTACCAACTGCATCAGTCATAACATTTATTTAGCTGCAACAGGTGCAATGTGTGTACATGTTCTCTCTGTCTGCAATGAACAAGGCCCTGTGTATTAATATATGTAGCTTCTAGTACACGCAAATGCGCCACATTGCGAGCCAGACTGATAATCTTAAAATGGTTGTCCGCGTAATTCTTAGCACATTGGACATTTTGTTAAATAATTCTCAATCCTGGAATCCCATCTAATGTTGAACACTTGTGTTTTGAGCTTTGCAAGCATGGGCTGGTTGAGCACAGTCTGTACTTTGTCCGTTGTGAACGGGCTGGGGCATGCTGTTTGATACAATCCGCCAGTCTTTAGGACGTAAGGCCTACATACCTAGCATCACACTGATACTGAAATTCTTATACCACATTACTCATTTGTGTGATAGGCAGAACATCTTTTTGGCTTAACGGCAGCACCCTGTTGGTGGCAAATACCACTTGTGTTGCTACTGATAGCAGTGTTAAACAGCTAGCTTCACCTGTTGCTCAAATCTTTGAGATACTTTGCCCTTCCAGTGTAATCTGAGGTAGACTGGGCCCTTTTCAGGGCTGAAAGTGACGGTCTTAGGCCCGATCATGAGTTGTGTAATTATACAGAGCAAAATGATCTGATCAAGTTAGCCATTATCCTGCAGGATGCCTTTGCACCCTATTTCAGCATCAAGCTTGCGTGGTGAGCAAATGGCTCGGACCCTATTTACAAGGTTGCCGATGAGACCAATCTTAGTGTTGGGATTCTTACTGTTCCACACATGTATATTCACCAGTGAAGGTAGGCTTGTGGTATCAGCTAAACAAAATAAATGACAGCCATTTGCTGACTCATTCCTCAGGGCAATGCCTTGACCAATCAGGGTCAAGCTGCTTGGCTTAAATTTCAAATAATGCTTGGTAGTTAACTGTCAGTCACCATAAGTGTTGCATTCTCCACGGCAACTCCATTTGCCAACCAATCAACACTCTCTTCATATACAGTATGTGCTGTTTTCCCCCTTGCATTAGATTATGAAATTGAGTAAATTAGTATATGACTGGGTGAATGAGTTATGATGTTGCTGTACAGGGATTTCAGCCTAGAAGAAAATAATGTGGAGAGAAAGTAGGATCAAGTCGCCTTGATCCCCTTGGCACAAGGAAAATCAAATCTGAACAGGGAGACATATGAAGTTTTGTGTTTAGCTAAATAAAGTAAATAATTCGTAGAATAAGAAGAGGCCATTATTTCATAGAACAAGCACAATTTTGCTATCTTAAGGACTCAATCGTACTATTTAGTCTCGAGGAAAAATTCTACAAAGTTGCTCCCTATTCCAGGGATAAGTTGAGGAAAACTCCAGATACTCATCTATTCTTGTGCATCACATTAGTTGCTGCTGATTTGGATGATGATCCATGGATCCAATGCTCTATGCAGTATCCAAATATTTATATCTTTTACAGTTCTCACTCATTCCCAATCACTTAGATTTTCAGCTATTTTCAAACCTTAATCAGCAACACTGAAATTATGATGTTAAATGTGCTGACAGCACAAACTGATGCCTTTCATCCTAGTTTAACATTCTTGTCACCGCAGGACTTGATGCATCTAGTTAGAGTCGGGCTCTTGAGACATATCACTTGTCTTGCCAAAGTGTTCCTTTGCATTTTGAATAATAATTTGTCCAAAAAAATCATCTATGATATGATTGGCTGAACCCCTCATTTTTTTTAAAGACTTGGTCCTATCTCTCAAATTAGCAGTTTAAAAACTAGATGAATGAAAAACTGAGGAAGAGGTTTTTGAAAAGAAAATATATAATGAAAGATGTTAAGAGATGGGTATGAGCAGAACTGAAATTTTTAAAATGTTCTATTGTATTAATATTGAATAAAACTGAGATTTTAACTGTATTACTGTAATTTATTTCCATCTTTGTAAATTTACAAAACATTGCAGCCTAGATTATTGTCCTAGATTGGATATCAGTTGGGGTGGAACTGTTCCACATAAATGTCTCATTTGCAAATCTGCAATACATTGTTTCAGATAAATCTTTGTTCACTAATGGGATTTGAGCATTATGTGAGAAGGTATTGGATGAGCCACTCCAGTCCATGTGATGCAGGCTCTTTAACTAGCGGCTGATACAACTGAAAGACTTGCTACGTCATTACAAAGGGCAGTAAAGAGTCAACCAAATTGCTGAGTCACATGTAGACCAGACTGGATCAGGACAGCAGATTTCTATCCTGAAGAGCATTGCTGAACCAGATGGGTTTTTATGATAATCTGGTAATTTCATGATCATCATCACCAAAATTAGCTTTTTAGTACAGATTTATTTATTAATTGAATTTAAATTTGTGGGTTTTCAACTCCTGTCCCCAGAGCATTAGTCCAGGTCTCGGGATCACTAACCTAGTAACATTACCACTGTTACCACCCCTCTGGGAGGACAGATTGCCCACAACAATTCATTGTTACACCTTTTAAGTTCAATGTTTCCACTATTGTTCTTGATTAGTTTCACCTTACTGAATGTCAATAGATCATATCAACTAATTCATTCTGATTTTGAAAATTAGTGAAATTATTTTAAGACTTTTTTAAAAAGACGTGACTTTTTTTTCAATGGGTACCTATTAAGTGAGTAAAAGTAGAATGTATCTTCGGTTACTGTGAAATCCTGCAAAGTAATTAAAATACTTTCATTAATATATCAGTATACTGCTAGATGGTGATAGATATGAGCTGAGACTGCAAGATGTAGGTGTTGTGAACACAGTTGGTGTAAGTTAATGAAAAGAGTGACTGGAAGAAGCTGGTTATTATTATAGACATATCACTAGCATCTGAGTCATTCCAAGGACCTGGGTTCTAAAGTATTGTAACCAAAATTTGACAATTACCCTAACACGTTATCATTTAGATTAAATAAATATTACTTAAAGAAACTTGAGTGGATTCAGAGAGGAAGGCTCTGAAGTTCATCTCTGTAGTGCTTGTTTTTTTCCGGTGCTACAAGTGCTGCCCTGTCTTATGATGCATGTGCGCTAGCCACATTGGAAGGCATTTCAATGAGCTGCGTGTGCACGTGCACGCGCAGGGTGCTTCCATGGGAAGTAGGCAGAATTGTGGTGTCATTCAGCATGCTATGCTGATTTGACACCAACGCTGCAGCTAATACAATCTCTTAAACTTACACATGCAGTAACAGGAAGAACTCCCCAGACCCTGACAAAGATGGTGCTGTTTAAGGGATCTTCAACGAATTTCAGGTTAGTTTCTGATTTGATTTTCTGCTGGCTCTTGCTGCGATGGTTTAGTACCTACAAAGCTACATGTGAACTTGAAGTCTACCGCAAATAAAGGGGATTCTGCTCCTTCAATATCCAGTTGGTTTGTGACCATGCACAGCAGTTCAACAATTGGCACTATGACAGCTTCATAATGCTTTTATTCTGTGTGCTGTAGTGAATGCATTTGAGCCACCATGACAAATCAGAGGGTGGCTACTGGGTGACAAGGGCTCTCCTTTGACAATATGGCTCATGACTCCATCGTGGAACCCATGCACACAGCAACATGCATGTAAGGAAAGCTGTGCTGCCATATGAAATGTAATGAGAATAGATCACTGGTGTGTTTAAACAATGATTCTGCTGTCTGGTCCTTTCAGAAGGAGCCCTGCGGTACTTGGCAGACCATGTGTCCATATTTGTGATGGTCTGCATGCTGCACAAGCTCGCCATCATGAGGACATAGCCCTTTCCCCCAGCTACATGGTGATACAAGGAGGAACAATCAAAACAGCCCTTTTCTCACTGGGCTGTCCAAGATCGTCATATTGTAAAAGAAAATATCATTGTGTGTGTGTCTAATTTTAATTAAACTGAAGGTAGTCTGATTGCAAGGTTTAAATCATCAAAGGGTTAGATGTAAAAGCAGGTGTTTTGAAGTGGAGATGAACAAGCTAAGATGGGGTATCAGTAGATACAGTATGAAAAGGAATTTGCATTAGGAGATAAACAATTTGAATTTTTAGCTGTAGAATTTCAGAGACAATAGGAAGTTTTACAACTGGCAAAGATCATAAATGAATAAAGCAAAGTTAAGTTTATTTTTCCCAAAAGTAGTGGCCATAAAGACAACAGGAATTGTTTTAATATTCTGGTAAAGGTAAGGGTAACTTCCAAAGAAAGTTTGTAGCAATGGGTTTGAAGATGAAAGAGAAAAAACATATTTAAGGAAAGATTGAAAGCTTTATGGATGTGTGGCCATGTGATCCTAAAGGGTGTGCTTTGCGCGGACAAACTTGTGAAGTAAGCAGCCTCTATCCACCCCAGAGAAGTGTTGGTTTGTTCCAGAAAGCACGGTTTTGTTCCAAGCCTTGGATTTTCATTGTTAAGTGAAGGGAGAGAGAAGCCTAAGGAATACCTCCCCTATAGCAACAGAGGGTGTCTTGTGGTAATATTACTGGATTTTCTATAGATTAAGAATGTATATGGATTGCTGCCTGGAAAAGGATGTTTATTTGTGAGTCTAGCCAAAAAGAAATCTTTTGGGAAATGGCGTAAGACTAAATTTAACTGTATAACTGTAATCTTGTGTGTTTTAAGTTTTCTTTTGTTAATGTTTTAATTTAATATTGAAAATCTCCAGAAGTGGTAGTGGAATCTTTACTTTTGACATCAGTGCACATACTTTTTCGTAATAAATATAAATTGCAAATCGCTGATAGCTTGACCAAATTTCCCTTTTGGGATTTGGTCATCCCGACAAATACCACCTGCAATATCATAACAATATCCAACAGTGCAACCAGTGAATACAACCCCAATTCCTCATTTACCAACAGTCCCACATCATACCTTCCCTCTGCCCAACATAGCATCCATTTGGCCACAATGCCAAAAATAAATGCCACAGCAAAAATAATTCCAAATTAATTCATGTCTTATTGCATACAAACATCAACTAATCACCCTTGTGCGCTCCCTTAGAGCCTTGCCTTCCATGTGCCTTGGTTGAAATGCTACCCCAAGTGGTTTTATTTTAGCTGGTGCTAGGCTGTTGACTGTAAGCCAGGAAGACTGTAGATGCAAGACTTGAAGGATGATCTCAACCAGCCCTGGGGCTAAAATGCTTTGACACCCTGCAAGCCAGTCAGTGTTCAACAGCAACCACTTGAGCTTTCATGGCAGCAAGTTGAGCTTGTATGACAGCAGCCTGGTCTTTCACTGCAGAACCCAGACTTTGGGTGGCTTTTGCTTGTACTGTATTGGAGGGTGCGACATTAGCCATTGGACATAGCACGTGCTGCTAATAGAGTTGGCCACCACTTTGACAGAGGCTGAGCTCAATGCCAATTTGGTGCCATTCCCACATTGGCATTGGCTGCAGGCTGTCTGGAAGGCCTGCCAATGCACTATTCATTTCATTGAGTACCCATCAATGCCCTTATCTGCAGGGGAACTTGTGCAACCTTGCTTTCTGGCAAGCTGGTACCTGTGTCTAGTGTCTCACTAGACACAGGATCTGTATGTGAACTCTCCCTCTAAAGAATGTACAATTACTTGAGCTGGAGATTGTAAGTGTGAGAGCAACTGATTGGTGTTTCTTCATCAACACTTTTTGAACTTTGCTGTTAACAATAGCCATTAAATCTTTTATAGTAAATCTGTCTGCTGAGCAATCTTGTACTATATCTTCAAATAAATCAAGCCTACATTTAGTTTACCAGTCTTGTGAGAGATTGGTAAATTCCTACTAAGCAAACATAGAAATACAACAGTATGCTTTACCTAATCCTTCATCCTGCTTTTTGCTGTCTTGGTTTTTCCACTACCTTGCCAGGGTATCTGACAGGAGAAAGGCTTAAGGGGTAGTGTTGTGGTGAATGGAAGGCGTTAAAGCAAGGGTGCAAGCTTACACCATCTGTAGCTTATAAATGAGAAGGGATTGTGGGATGAGGGGGAAGTGGGATGTGAGATGAAGGATTAGGTAAAGCATACTGTCGTATTTCTATGTTTGCTTAGTAGGAACTTACCAATCTCTCTCAGGACTGGTAAACTAAATGTAGGTTTGGTTTATTGGAAGATATAGTACAAGATTGCTCAGATAGCTTTATATATAATAAATTTATATATAAGATTGCTTTATATATAATAAATTATTATATATTTCTGGTTGAGAATACTATTTACATAAAACAGATTTAAGTTTTTAAAGGATTTTAAGAGTCTATATAATGTATAGATGGTTTAATAATCCTCCTGAATCTCGTAATGGCATGATCTTCCTGAGATATAGACTTATAATTTGGGTGTTCATAACTTGTAGGTGTGTTGGTGTCTTGTGTTGTGTTATATTGTCAGTGCTGATTGTTTTCATGGTGGTCTTTCACAATTTCACTGAGTCCGTCGGTTGGATATATTCTAGACACAGTTGGACTGCTCGGTATTATACAGTTGTACAATTCCCTTAGCTGGCTTCTATTCCCCTTTTTGATGTTGCTCCATTTGGCATTGTGACTTCATAGCATCTAGGCTCACTGCACACATTGGATACTTCTGTGGGTAACTAAGTTCCCTGGGTAGGATTTATAACTCGAACCTCTTATCCTACTTGCAGCCTTAAGTTCTGCACCTGCATATCGGTTGTATACTGTCTGTATTCTCTCTTGTTTCGAGAAATCTCTCCTGTACTTCTGAGAAATGGGACAGATGATGGCTTGGCAAGGTTGTCCTAACCTGCCTTCCAAACATGATTTTCGCTGGTGACAGTAAGCCATGTCTAAAGGTGTTGCTCTTAAATGTACCATGGAAATATGAAGATCTCGTTTTGTTTCCCTGCACTTTATGATTAATGACTTAACGGAGCGAATCATTCACTCAGCATGACTGTTCGATCTGGGATAGTGTGGCGAGGCTGTCACATGGTTTATGCCACATTTAACACACATCCTTAAAAGGTCTTCCGGTGTACTGTGGTGCATTGTCCAATATGATCTCTACAGGCATTCAGAACGAGCTGAAAATTGAACTCATTGTGTTTGCCACAGATGCAGTTGAGATATCCTTCAATTGTCTGATGATTGGAAACCTGGAGAAGTAGTCAGTGACTCGGAGAAAGTCATCACTATGGATAGTGAATAAATTTGTTGCAATTTTAGACCAAAGGTATCAGAACTTGAGGGTGTAAAGGCTATTTGTGTTGATGTGGCTGGTGTTTCTGGCATGATTCACACGTCCTCTCTGCATGCTTTGTTCATTGTTGACAGGGATTGTTGATCCCTGGTCAATATACGGTATACCTTGCCTTATTCGCTCTGCCCATATATTCCCCTGGTGTAACTTATGACAGCATGTCCTGGTGAAGAGCTTCAGGTACATGCACCTATTTTCCCAGAAAATCACGCCTCTTGAAATATCTAGTTCATCTCTGTATGGCCAAATACATCTGAGGGTGTCTGGCACTTTTTGTATTTAATCAGGCTAACCTTCTACAGTGATCCTTCATAATGCCTTCAGTCATGGATCACTTGCTGTTTTCCTCCTGAAATTGGTTACACTTGTGTTGACTAAAGTTAATCAGATCAACCTTAAGCACATCATCCAACGAGAGAATCTCACGGTTCCTCAATGTGTCAGGAATATTCTGATTTACAGTGGGTCAGCTTTAAAAGGTGGCACTGCACTTTCGAAAATATTACTTATCAATCTTATGAACACAACAATCAACCAACCATTAAAGTCTTTGGGATCAGGTAATGTTGGTGATGGAAGTTGTCAAACCATCGCGATAAGCTATAATGAATGAGTTCGGTGCTTGTTCATATTTCAAATGATGAGATGAAAGCACACCAAAGAAATGTGCTGCATTTCAAGTTCCAACTGCAGAAGTGTGGAAAGAAGTGCCCATTATTTGCTCAGAATAAAAAAATCCGCCACCACCACATTCTGCCTGAACTAATCCTCATTGATCAGTTTTAATAGCAGTCATTATGTTTAAAAGATGTGAAATATCGATACAGAAATCGAGAAAAACTGTCACCCACCCACCCACACTAATATATAATTAACTACATCCAAGTGACTTCCATTCTCATTTCCATTTTCCCCGCTCATTCAGTCCTTTAACCACAATTCGATGGTTAACCACTTAATTCCTTACTACAACTGGAAGATTCCCATTTCCGCTTCGGTGCAGCGAATCACACTTTCCATACGACTTGTTTGTTTTCTGCGTTCTGGTTACTGCACCAATACTGGTAGTCGCACCTAATGGTAGCAGGTGTTGTCCAGCTACAATGGCTTTGTATTTTCTGCCATCTTTTTAGCAGTGTGTCAATGTTGTGATCTTTAGGTTTTTTGGAAAGCTTGGAAAATATAACCAGTTCCATTATCCATTCTGAGAAATCATAGACCTTTGCCCTTATCACGGCACCTGCTGACAATCTAATCAATTTGATTGTTGTGGCTGTTGTCTGTAAGCAATCTGCTGTAAAGGGTGTATTCTAAAGCTCACCTTTACACAAAGCTAATCCTCTGTCTTGATAATAGCTGATTGTGGTTGTGGACGCCAGTATTAGATACTATATGGTATTCTGTACTATATATGGGGTCACCTGACTTGGGAGTTGAAGGTCAACAGCACATGTTGGAGCCTGTCTTGATAGAGTTCAGACACTGCTGATATGTGTTCATGTTAGGAAAATGTGTTATCAATAAAATTAGCTCAGCTACAATGTTGACAGCCTGTGTACATCATTTAAAAAAGAAACCAGACATCCTCTAACACTTCCCATAGTTTGGCAGGATCCTTCAGATCCCCTTCAGACTGGCCCAAAGTGTAGATTCTGTGCAACTCCTCATTTCTAATGGCTATCTTTATTTTCGCTACTTGTTTATCCAGTTCTGTGATGGATAAATCTAAAAAGAATAGCTCCATCCTTTAGATAGGACATCTGTGGCTTCCAATTCATGCTGAGGAATTTGGTCATCTTTCTGATGTTTCCTGTCTTTTATAAATGCTGTTGATGTATAGGGGATTTGTAGTTTCTCTAATCCAGGGGGAGATTCAGCAATGCAGCTGCTGTGATTTTTTTTCCCTCTTTTTTTGGTTGGATCTCAGGTTTTTTTCTGTTTCAAGTGTTTTCGCACTTTTGTGAGAGAATGGCACGATGGCCCTGCTGCTGTACTGCCTGACTCAATTGATTGCCAGATTCAAAATGGATTGCCCAATTCAGCTACCTCAAGTCAGGTACTCACTGCTCTGTGAAACACTATGTGGAGGGACTCTGCCTCCTGCAAATACAGCCTTTGTACTGCACAAAATCTTGTCTGTGGCTTTTCCTGTGATCTTCAAATCTGTCTAAGAGGAGCTGCTGCTGTTTACTGTGTTGTATTTCTGTTTGTTTAATACAAACTTGCCAATCTCACACAGGACTGGTAAAGTAAACATAGGTTCAGTTTATTTGAAGATGTAGTACAGGATTGCTGAGCAGACAGATGTACAATAAAGATTCAGCAGCTATTGTTAATAGGAAAGTACAGTTGCAGCTACTTCATAACCACATGCTACTAGCTAAACTGAAAGCTCCTCTAATGTCTGGTTACCTGGTTTGCATCCCAGCTACTTACTCATTGGCTTAAAGACAGAATGTGCTATATTACAATATGTACCATCATCTTTGGTTTCTGCTCTGCTGCTGGGCACTTCCACAATCATGGTCACAACAATGACAACGTGCATATGATGTGCTTGTCATGGTTGAATAGTTGGCAGCATGTGCAACCTGAAATGTAGGCGTGAGTCTTGCAGCAGTGCTAATTGTCTGAGGGTGAGATTGAAGCTATGGATGCTTGGTATGAGTCATATTGCTAAAGGTTGTAGGTGAGTGATTGGAGGGGTGGTTGTTTTGCATATAGCAGTGTGAAGCTAATGGTGCTGTTGGTCAGATATGGCATTTGAAGATACGTTCAGTGACCCTGGCCACATGTTTGAAGTCATTGAACTTCTTGTGACACTGTCTCCAATCCTCAGGACTAGAATGCTATTGCTATCTGAACCCACTGCCTTCACAATCTTAAGGGCTTTCTGGACCCTCACCTTCTGCATCAACATGCCCTGTACAGTGTCAGAATATCTTGGAGCCTGCTCTCTGCTACATTATGCCATTGTTGGCTTTCCCAGGTCAAAATAATTTTTAGAATGACACCCAGCACCTGCTCCAGCCAAAATGCAATAGCACACTTAGCACTGGCTATATGCTCCAATCATTTAAATTAACAGGCACTACAAAGTTTGCATGCTGCTTGCATCACAAATAGGCACAGGTTAATAGTGCAATGCAATCCCTATGCCTGTTTTTGAGAGGGTTATTGAATTTTACAGCCAAAATGTTAACTTGTAATGCCATCAGAATTTGTGGCTTCCAAGAGAACTCCTAGCTGAAAATGGATTCATAATTGCAAGTGTGGTGCCTATTAGTGTTTACTGCATATAATGGCTTCAAAGATGCAACAAAAACAATTTTCATGAAGGTTGCATTCTTTAAATATATATTAAAAGGCTGCAAGTGGAACAGATTTTCTGCAGTGCTAGTCCTATGCACCTCTAGACTAAATGAGCAATATTTCAAAGGATTGCCCTTTGCATCAAATTTCTCAACATTGTATTTTAAAACTGGAAAAGAGCAAGAATTATAAACAGGATTTTCTAATTTCCTTTCCTGTAATAGTACTTATTTATAATGCAGAAAAAAACCTTTTAAAATAAATGAAGTTTTTTTTTTAATATAAATTCCAGAAATATTATTTCAACTTTCTTTTTCTAGAATTATAGTGACCAAATTCATGTTGGGTAATCTTATTGAAAGCGAGTGAGTTTACATTGCGCATAAGATTATATGCCACAATGCCTTTGCTTTGTAGTGGCATGTATGCAGAAATACTAAACACTTTCAGCAGTCTTAATGTTGATCGTAATTTTGCTTGCAGAAAGCAGTTGAATAGATTTAATTCAAAATGTCACGTATTTGGATTAAGAGGTGATTTCAGAGCTGAATTTTTGGATTTAAATGAAGCAATAGGTGGAAGGTTTGTAAAATGCAGGTACAGTAAAACGTAGGTACAGTTTTAAACTGGATGTTACATTTTTACGTTTTGTACTAAATAAGCTTGCTCTGATCTTTGGCAAAAGCCTAATGGTGTGTAAATGAACTAGGCTACCCCGATTTAGTGTACTAATAGGGGAGCTTAAAAATGTGAACATATCTATTTGTTACAGTGTAAGTTTAATTGTTTCACATTTTCAAGATGCAGTAAAGTGAAGCAGTAGACCATTTTCTGAAGTTAGTTTGTTCCCGATTGATTTTCAACTAATGACCAACGTACATTGAAGGAAAAAGTGAAGTGGGTGCAGTGTTCACCACTTCAATTGACAAACCCACAAGAAATTGTGACGTTTGGTTCCTTTGTTAGAGGTCAAAAGTGGCAGTGCATTCAATAAATCATGAGCAGACTGTATGGTATTATTGAAAACTGGATCATTTCATTGTTTGGTTTATGTGTTAATGTGAAATGCATTCCTCAACTGAGATATTGTCATTGTATAAAAAGTAGCTGAAAATAAGTACTTTAACAAGTAAACTTTATTTCTGGGAAAATTTCACAATTTAACATTTAAGTGATCTTTCAAAATGAGTTAAGATAATGAAACTGAATTAAAATCCTACACCATTTAAACTAAGTAATGGCACTGCTTTCAGCAATGTCATTATGATACAAGCATGTTTGGTTAAATGAAGCTGCTTTACAGCTAAATCACAGAATCAGTGCTTCATAAAAGGAATCCCTTGCTAAATGATCAACAAATATAGCAAGCTCTTTTTAATATCAAACTTGACCAGTGTTTTTGCTTTTCAAAGCAAACTTGTTTTTGAATACTTTTTGAAATTGTTTGGGATGAATGCTTTTAAGCTCTTTCAATTCTAGAATAGTTGTGTTCTAAAAAATATTTAATTGTTAACTTTAGAATTGTGTCCAAGGCGTTGTTCTGCACAGGAACAGCCTGTGCTGCAGAAGTTGTCCTGGATCATTACTGACTGTTGTATACTCATTTTTTTTCCTGTCCAAATTAATTGT
Organism: Cetorhinus maximus; assembly: GCF_964194155.1. Taxonomy (NCBI): domain Eukaryota; kingdom Metazoa; phylum Chordata; class Chondrichthyes; order Lamniformes; family Cetorhinidae; genus Cetorhinus; species Cetorhinus maximus. The sequence continues at coordinate 561,298 of NC_135887.1, forward strand.
CTGACCAAGTTAATTTTGCCCTTTTATCTGGAAATGGTCAATTTGTGATGATCAGCTCAGAAATATCTGCATTAATAAGTGCAACTAAGGGCAAACCTAAAAATCCAAGTAATTAGCAGTATTGCTTTCAAAGTGTTAACCCTGTAATTGCTGACTTGTCTTTTTGACACTTAAGACGCGTTGTATCTTGAAGTACAGTCCAATTGTGGGGCTCTGTGCTTTGTTTTTAAAAAAAAACTTCCAATATTTTGCACCATAATGCACACTTTGGCAGTTGAAAAATATCTTTGCAATTTAATTTGCTTCCTCCTCTACGGTCCAGGGAACTTTAGAATCTTTTAGTTTTTTTTAAACAAAGATTTCTTGGACAAGTCTGATTTGACATAGTTTAGCAACTACAATATTTAAGCATATTCTGTGTGTGGACTAGTGAAGGCCAGATTAATGCAAATACAGTATAAACCTTCTGACATAGACATTGAATTATCAATTATAAGTTCAAGCTCTGATAGTAACTGATTTCTCAGTTGGGCTGTTTGGAGGAGATTGAATGATTAATGCTGCCAGCCCTAAAATATTACATCGTTTAGTACTGAACGCGATGAGTATTTGATTCATTTGCTATTCTCCCTAGCTTGAGGCAGGATTCTGAAAATTGAGCAGGTAAAAAAACTGAGGACAAAGAATATTGGTGGCCTTTCATTAGCTTTAGTACAAAAGTAGTATGTAGTAGCACGGGTTGACCAAGACTTCTCTTGGCTTTATCTTTTGCAGAAGATTGGAAGTTCATTGTTTATATAAAACAAAGTCGCTAGGAAGAGTCTTAAACCTGAAATGCCAACTGACTGGCTTCTATTTCTCCCCAGATGTTGCTGATTATTTCCATCTTTTTCTGTTTTCATTTTCAGCATCGATTTTGCTGTTTGAATATTTGGAAGTTATATTTTGCTCCATGTTTTAAACCCTGTTTTTGGCCAATTTCCAGTAATGGAATATTTACTGGTGGTGCCTAAACCTTTGTAATTGTTGGTATGATGTTCTGCACTGTGTATTGCAGTACATATGTAATGTTTGTTTCAAATATTTTAAAGCTTAATCTATAATTTGTGCATTGGAACATTGGCATGAAATGTGTAAAGGTGAACTGGAAAAATCTTAGGATATATACCTAATAGTGCTACCAGTAAGAAAAATAAAGCTAACCTTAGCATAATAACTACACTGTAATGCTTATTGCTTTGGGAAGGAAGCCATTGTGTTTAGACGTGAGGGCCTGGATTTTCACTGAGTCAGGATGACTCGGGAGCCCTTTAATTAAAAAAAATAATGGGCAGATCCCGATTCTGGGATTCCCGACCCCATTCCGGGCTTTCCAATTTTCGGGAGTGCCTTTTGAAGGGTGCAGGCTGGTTTGGATCACGAGCCTACACCCAGCACTCCCGACTTGGCCGCTCCATTGCGGGTCGTATTCTCTGAAATTTTCATGGAATTGGGCCAGTTTTTCAAAAGATTGTGGTTCATGGCAAGTCTGAGGTGTCTTGAACCATAGTCTTCATGAGGGAACATTTGAAAGCTAAGATCAAAAGGTCCATCTCATGCACCCCCAACCCCCATGCCAAGTTATGACACTTCCATGCCCCTTGACCCACCACACACTATGGAACGAATAAACTCTACAGGGACAATAGGATGTGTCTGTTTTTTTAAAAACGTCATTCATTCATTACATTCCACTTCCTTTTTAAAAGAAAAAAATGTCCTTTAACACCTCTATTGCCCGGTAGTAAATCATCTAGACCCTTTAAAGCATCAATAGTTAAAAACTGCAAGCACTTAAAACCTCTTAACCTTGTATAAGGAAGAGTGTCTGGGAAGAGCGTCCTGCAGTCAGCATCACTGTGAAGCAGTCTGGGAAGAGCGTCCTGCAGTCAGCATCGCTGTGAAGCAGTCTGGGAAGAGCGTCCTGCGGTCTCCAGCTTTTCTCGAGTTTTTATTGTCCAGTTTAAAATAGATTAAGCTAAGGAAAGGTAAGGGTTCTAGTTTTTATTTAAAGTACATAAATAATTCAACTTTTTTTCACTCTATTTAACTTAAAGTAAGGGCTTTTTCAACGAGAGGCATGGCAGGGCAGCTCAGTCCCGTGTTATGTACCGCCTGCAACATGAGGGAAGTCCTAGATGCTCCTTGCGCTCTGACCGACCGTGTGTGCAGGAAGTGCCACCAGCTGAAGCAACTTGAGCTCCGAGTTTCACTTGACCTCACTGAGGCTGAGTTTCGTGGATAGCACATTTTTAGACGTGGTCACCCCACAGCTTACGGAAGTGCAGACAGAGAGGGATTGCGTGACCATCAGTCAGAAGAAAGGTGTCAGGTAGGTAGTCAAAGTCCCCAGGGTGCACCTCACTCGAACCGTTCTTCTGTGTTGGAAAACGGTGAGAGTGATGGTTCCTCTGGGGAGTGCAACCACGCTCATGGCACTGAATGGCTTAGTTGCACAGAAGAGGGGGGGAGAAGAGGGGAAGAGCAATAGTGGTAGGAGACTCGATAGTAAGGGGAACAGACAGGTGTTTCTGCGGCCGTAGACGTGACTCCAGGTTGCCTCCCTGGTGCCAGGGCCAAGGATGTCACTGGACGGCTGCAGGACATTCTAAAGGGGGAGGGCAAACAGACAGAGATCATGGTACATATTGGTACCAACGACAAAGGTAGAAAGAGGGATGAGGTCCTACAAGCAGAATTTAGGGAGCTAGGAAACAGATTAAAAAAACAGGACCTCAAAGGTAGTAATCTCTAGATTACTTCCGGTGCGCCACACCAGTGTGTTTAGAAATAGGTTAGTCCAGATGAATGTGTGGCTGGAGAGATGGTGCAGGAGGGAGGACTTTAGATTTCTGGGACATTGGGACCATTTCTGGGGCAGTGGGACCTGATCAAGAAGGACGGGTTGCACCTGAACCGGAATGGGACCAACATCATTGCGGGGAGGTTTGCAAGTGCTGTTGGGGAGGGTTTAAGCTAATTTGGCAGGGGATGGGATCCTGAGAGAGGGTTCAGCAGGGGGAGATGCACAGTCAAAATTAGAAAAGAGAGCAAGTGAGTCTGGAAGGCATAGAAATTATAGGCCAGTTAAGGCACAAGGGAGTTTGGCAAGGTTGGATGGTATTTTAATGCAAGGAGTCTGACAAATAAGGCAGATGAATTGAATCAAAGTATGATGTAATTGCTGTCAGAGACATGATTGAGAGAGGGGCAGGTTTGGCAGCTCAATATTCCAGGAGAGTGAGTCTTAAGGCGAGACAGGGAAGGAGGTAAAAGAGGAGGGGTCATCACAATATTGGTCAAGGAATCAATTACAGCAGTAAGAAGGGATGACACCTTAGAAGGCTCCTCAAATGAAGCCATATGGGTAGAACTGAAAAACAAAAAAGGAGCAATCACATTGCTGAGAGTGTACTATAGGCCCCCAAACAGAGAAATAGAAGAGCAGATATGTACGCAAATTTCAGAAGTGTAAAAATAATAGGGTAGTAATAGTGGGTGATTTCAACTTCCCCAACATTAACTGGGTTAGTCATAGTGTGATAGGTTTATAGGGAGCAGAATTCTTAAAATGCACCCAGGAGAGCTTTTTTAAGCCAGTACATAGAAGGTCCTACAAGAGAGGGGTAAGTCCTGGACTTAATTTTAGGGAACGAAGCCAGGCAAGTGGTAGAGGTATCAGTGGGGGAGCATTTTTCAGATAGTGATCATAACTCCGTTAGATTCAAGGTTGTTATGGAAAAGGAAAAGGATGGGCCAAAGTTCTAAATTGGGGGAAGGCTGATTTTAATAAGATCAGATATGATTTGACCAGAGTGGACTGGGAGCAGCTACTTTTAGGTAAATCTGCATCAGCAGTGGCACTCATTCGGGAAGGAAAGAGGAAGGGCCAACATATTCCAGTAAAGACAAAGGGTGAGACCAACAAATCCATGGAACCCTGGATGTCGAGGGATATACAGGATTGGATAAAGAGAAAAAGGGAGGCTTATGGCAGATACTGAGGGCTCAAAACAGCGGAAGCCCTAGAGACGTATAGAATGTGTAGGGGGTAGCTTAAAGGAAATTAGGAGAGCAAAAAGGGGGCATGAAAAACATTGGCAGGTAAAATAAAGGAAAATCCAAAGTTATTTTACAAGTACATTTAAGAGTAAGAGGGTAATTAGGGAAAGAGTAGGACCCATCAAGGACCATAGTGGTAATTTGTGTGTGGAGCCAGAAGACGTAGGTAGGGTTCTAATTGAATACATTGTGCCAGTGTCCACAAGTGAGAGGTACGACATGGGTATGGACATCAGGCAGAAGGACTGTGATATAATTAAAGAAATTAGCATAGAAAGGGAGGAGGTTCTAAGTGGTCTGGCAGGCTTAAAAGTAGATAAATCTCCAGGCCCAGATGAAACATATCCAAGGCTGTCGAGTGAGGCAAAGGAGGAGATAGCAGGGGCACTGGCAATAATTTTCAATACCTCTCTGGCTGCAGGAGAGGTGCCAAAGGACTGAAAGACAGCCAATGTGGTACTGTTATTCAAGAAGGGAGGAAGGGATAAACCAGGGAACTACAGGCCAGTCAGTCTAACCTCAGTGGTAGGGAAACTATTGGAAGCAATTCTGAGGGACAGAATTAATCTACACTTGGAGAGGCAGGGATTAATCAAGGACAGTCAGCATGGTTTTGTTAAGGGGAGGTCATGTCTGACCAATTTGATTGAATTTTTTGAAGAGGTGACCAGGTGTGTAGATGAGGGCAATGCATTTGACATCGTCTGCTTGGACTTCAGCAAGGCTTTTGATAATGTCCCGCATGGGAGACTGATAATGAAGGTAAGAGCCCATGGGATCCAGGGCAATTTGGCAAATGGATCCAGAATTGGCTGAGTGGCAGGAAGCAGAGGGTGATGGTCAAGGGGTGTTTTGGTGACTAGATGCCTGTGTCCAGTGGGGTTCCACAGAGATTGGTGTTGGGTCCCTTGCTGTTTGTGGTATATACAATTTAGACTTGAATATAGGAGGGTTGATCAGTAAGTTCGCGGATGACAAGAAAATTAGTGGGGTGGTAAATAGTGAGGAGGATAGCCTTAGATTACAGGAGGATATAGATGGGCTGATCAGTGGCAAATAGAAATTAATCTGGATAAGTGTGAGCTGATGCACTCGGGCAGGACAAACAAGGCACTGGAATACACGATGAATGGTAGGACCCTGGGAAGTACCGAGGATCAGAGGGACCTTGGTGTACATGTTCATCGGTCCCTTAAGGTAGCGGGACAGGTTGACAAGGTGGTTAAGAAGGCATATGGGATACTTGCCTTTATTAGCCTAGGCATAGAATATAAGAGCAGGGAGGTTATGCTGGAACTGTATATAACGCTGGTTAGGCCACAGCTAGAGTATTACGTGCAGTTCTGGAATCCACATTATAGGAAGGATGTGATTGCACTGAAGAGAATGTAGAGGCGATTTACCAGAATGTTGCCTGGGCTGGAGAGTTTTAGTTATGAGGAGAGATTGGATAGACTGGGATTATTTCCCTGGAGAAGAGGAGATTGAGGGGGGACATGATTAGGGGGGGAAAATTGACCCATATAGATAGGGTAGACAGGAAGGAACTTTTACCCATGATGGAGGGATCAATAACCAGGGGGCATAGGTTTAAGGTAAGGGGCAGGAGGTTTAGAGGGGATGTGAGGAAGAATTTTTTCACCCAGAGGGTGTTGGGAATCTGGAACTCACTGCCTGAAAGGGTGGTAGAGGCAGAAACCCTCATAACTTTGAAGAAGTAATTGGGTGTGCACTTGCGATGCCATGGCATACAAGGCTATGGGCCTAGTGCTGGAAAATGGGATTAGAATAGTTAGGTACTTGTTTGACCGGCGCAGACTCAATGGACCGAAGCGCCTTTTTCTGTGCTATAGACCTCTATGACTCTCTGTATAAATAAATATTGTGCAATTGACAGCAAAGATCAGAGAGTCAGAGCCGTCATAATGTTTCCCCTGGGGCTCAATTGTTTCAACAGAGTAATAGATTTCTGAGCTCTCAGCCAAGCCTCAAAATGCATTCTTGGCAATAGAAGTTTTTGCTATTGATACTTTTATTGCCCTGTATTAAAAGGAAATTTTTAACACAGTGGAAAGTAATGAATGAAGTACTTTTTTTTTTAAGCTGTTTTTAAATACCCTATTTTCACTATAGGGTGCATTGACCCCGCTTCCTCCCCCCCCCCCCCTCCAAAACACTGAATAGAACCAATGGGAATGGAAGTGCCATATCTTGATGTGGGAGGCATAATGGGCCATGGGGGTAGGTGGAGGGGCATAGCCTGGCATGGGGTCATGAGGTGGCAAGGATGGAGAGAGTGTGGGGGCTATGGGCCTTACTATTTTCATAACCGGGATGAAGCCCCACAGCACCAAGGCGGGCTTTTTTAAACAGTCCACCTCTGCACCCAGCAGCCACTGTGCCTGCCTCTGACCTATTTCCTGGGTCAGCTGCCCCAACTACAGTCTGCACCTGCCTGCCCCTGCCCTGTAATAAAAAGCACGTTTTTGCAGGTACTTTCTCCTGAGACGAGCTTGCAAAGTCAGGAATTTTCCTGACTCCTGCTACCCACTCGATGACAAAAATCCAGGCCGAGGAGTAGGATACAAATACACATCAGACTGAAACTGTTTTCAGGTAGCTTTGCTACTGGATGACTTGTAATATGGTTTTTAATTCACATTTTTTACTCTGAAGATAACTTGTACTTAATTTGCATTGGTTGCTAACCCTCTAAATACTGGATGAGCTCAAGCACACTGACTGGTAAAATTTAACTGATATAAATTAAGGCTTTCCAAATACAGCTTTTGTTTTATCATGGTAATTAATTAACCAGAGGACATTTTTCTTGAGTCCTGGAAATGTTTTATTTCAGCTTTGTTCTTTTTCTTCTTCCTCTCCGTTCCTTCCCCTGCCCCTTACTTATTTTAACTTTTTGATGCTTGCAGTCATTATTTGACAATTCTGAGAACGTTTTAAGCTAAACTGTTTGGGTGTGTGGTGGGGGAGGCGCTGAGGGAGACAAGTGGAAGAGAGATCTCTTTCCTTCCCCCATGACCCCGATGAGATTAGCTATATTGTGCGCAGCACAAGTATTGGTCATGCTTCCAATTCAAAGTAATGCCTCGTAATTATTGAACTGTTATGTAGTTTTCAGAGCTTTAATTGCCAAAATAGTTGAATTATTTTGTAAAAAAACCACAATTGGTTACATATAAAAATAGCATTTTTGTTCCAACTTTTTCCCCTCCTGTCCTGAAGATGTTCAAGTTTTCATTAAAATATAATTCCAGAAGTTCCTGCAGCCCTGAAACATTTTTTCCAGCAGCTGTTTTTCATGTGTAAGCCTATATGATGGGAATACTTGATTCTTTTGGATCAAAATTCTGAAGCTGCACAGCAAAGTTATGTATTTTCACATTTGCTTACAATTCCTTTATACAATATACAATCCTTGGCAATACACATGAGCAAAAGCCATCTAATTTGGTAATTCTGAATATTTTATTTTCAATTGGTCAAGTCCAAAGAGAACTTTTGACAGCCTTATACTAATAAGTTTGAAATAATTCTCTCGCTCCCCTTTTCTGCTGTGCGGAAAGTAGGAAAACCTCTGGAAAAGTCAGACTTGGAAGAAACACATGGGGTGGGGTGAAGGTATATCAGAAGCCAGAACCCTCCGTGCAGAGTAGGTTCCAGACAAGGAGATTCAGTAGCAGTAGAGACATCTGACATGAAATGCTGACCAGAGCATGTGCAGTAAAATTCATCCTGTAACTGATTTTTTTATAACCTCAGCAGGATGTTTCCTGCTCCTCCCACAAGGTTTCCACTGCCTTACATTATTAAATTCCCAAGTGGCCAACCATGTTTGCGTGAATTTAAAAATATTCAAATTCTTTATGTTCAAATCCAGATTTGTGACAGGACGTGCCCTCCCTGCCATAAGAGCACACTGGACATTGCAACTAAACTCAATTGTCAATAGAAGGAGTTTCCCAGCAGGGGTCAATAGATCACAATCAGGATCGGGAACTCTGTACTTTTATCCACAGTATGTAGCATGGAAGCCCAATCCCTCTTCCTTTCATCCCATCATTGACAGTTCTATCATTATTGTCTAGGCCCACACTTTGGATTTCCCCCTGTCAACTCCTACACCTCTCTTTCTTCCTTCAAGATCTTCCTTAAAACCCAATTCTCTGACCAAGCCTTTGGTCACTATTCCTACTGTCTCCTTTGGCTGAGGATCTTTTTTTTTGCTCACATCTCTGAAGCATTTTGGGATTTCTTCTATGTTAAGTGTACTAAACAAAAGGTGGTATTGTGTTGATTCCAATTGCTGCCATTCTAACACTGCCCCAGCTACAATCAGCTAAATCAGAACAGGCTGGGGACTAAACCTCGGACTATCCAGGGCTACATGATTTAAATATCTCATTAGATTTTTTTGTTAACACCATTCAAGGGAGCTGCAAAAGAAACTTTCTAGTGCATTGGTTTTGTTTTTAGATGACTAAGCATAATTTACAAGGTCATAACTGGAACAGCATTACAAAAGTTGAAATTCACTAAGACAAAGCTCTCAAGTTTACACCAGGAACACCTGCGACATTGATGCTTCAATGTTGTGTATCAATTCAAAATTCTGTGCAGTAATTGGCAGCAAAGCTCTATATATGTCTTCTCCCACCCTGAGAACACTCTGTTCTGTTGTTTGTAGCGTGTATGTGACAAAGTTCCACAGAAGCTCAGACTCAGTTAATCATTCTTTGCTGGAGTGTGGATTGTACCATGCAAAAGCACTGAAGTTGATTTTTTTTTGGACCTCTGATATCGGTTGGGAAGGGGATAGGGTGACTGCTCTGTCTATCCTATGACAGCAAGAGGCCTAGTCAATTTTCATGGCCAGGGCTCGATTAAATTTAAGTTGAGAGTAGCCAGCACTATTTGTACTGCTTTATAGGCAGCTCACCATTTGGAAGGACCGGAAACCCAGCAGTCCTGTCACCTATTCAAGCCAATGTGCACCTACTGAAGGGGAGATGGAGCTTTCATTGGTGTTATGTGGAAGGTGTGTAGCTGGAGCAGCAGGCATTGTGTTGATGACCAGAGCACCTCATTTTCAGATCCAGCTGTGGAGTTACTTACTAACAAAATTGGGATCAGAAAGGATGGCCTGTTTGCACCTGATGGCAGATCAATGCCATGCATAGAGTTGACAACCATGAAAGAAGTGGCTGATCAGGTGAGTGTCAATAGCATTTGTCCCAAGACATGCTCCCAAAAAATTGTAATTAATTTAGGACGGCCAAGGTAAAAGGTCTTAACATTATCTCCTGAATACAGTCTTGGAACCATTGTACTTCTCCAGAACACCCCTCACCTTCCCCACGAGTCCTCTTCTCCAATCAGAACAGATCAGTTTGATACACCTCCTTCTTACTTTCATATACTCCACACCTATTCTTGCCCACAAATTGCAAACATCACGCTTTTAGTTCAGTGATGGGCAACTTAGGCTAGTGAGTGGGCCACATGAGTGCCCCTCCTTCATCTCAGTGGGCCGCAAGATTGAAATCGGGCATGTGCACTAACAGTGACCCCATGAATAAGCTTAAAAACATTTAATACATGCCGAATATTTCATAATGAGTTGCAGAAAATGTTTCCACGGCTTCCTTCAGATTTGGAAGTTGTCGAGCATGTTGGGCAGAACCTACTGGAAATGTTGCTAATGTGAGAGGAATGGCGCGTTTCATAATGTATCTTTTTGGAATTGATACACACTGTTGCAAAATGGCCTCACTTTCTGTTCAATAACAAAATAATCCAGCTCCCAACTTTAATTTACCATCCTGCCCTTTCCACCGATTTTCCTTTTTTGGCTACTACTACTTCGTCTGTACCTTTTTGATTTTACACTTGATTCTCCTTCTTTATCACGCCACTTAAACACAAAGCGATCTATTATATAATTAGGGGCAAAGTAAATTACTGGCAAAAGTAACATATTAAAGCGCAATCTTCCATGTCCACCAGTGTCTTAACCAAGACGGCCTCCTGGGATAGAGTAATTTTGCTAACTGAGCTTGCGTACCCAGAATTTGCAGGGCATGTTGATTGAACCGTAGCAGTGCTTTGATTAGACACCGGGGGTGCATGGGCTGTCACAGTCAGTTGTGTACAATCCGCGCACACCTCACTTCATAGGCCCTTGCTTTGCATGCATACCACTTTAGTTTTTATCCGACCGGTATTACTATGCAGACAGAAACCAGCACAATCTGACAACCCTGCGCACGGGCAATGGTCAACAAAATGTTTTGCAGGCCGCACTCAACCCTGATGGGCTGCAGGTTGCCCACCACTGTTTTAGTTTGTTTGGACTTGGCTTATTTCTCTTAATTAAATCCTTTGATGTTTCACACTATATGCATTATCTTTCATCTAAAAACCTTCTCTTTACACATTTGCTGCTGCTTCCTCTCAGCATTCACATTATGCCAAGCTGTTTCACATATATTCATAACCTTTCATAGGGCATGCAGTAATGTACTCGCCCCTTTCTTCTTTCACTTTCTCTCTTCCCCTCTTTCTCATCTTCTGCCCACGGCATCTTTCTCAATCTTTATCTCTCATGTTCTCTGCTTCCTCCCAGGGGCTTACTGCTGCTCTTCACTGCTTCCGGAATGGCTTATAAAAGGCTTTACGATGAATGAAGCTGGAAGAAAAACTAGAGTTGAATTGGGGCCTTGTGGGAGGTGGGGAGGGGATGTGTGGGGATGCAGATTTGAGGTTACTATAAGATCAGCCATGATCTTATTAAACGGCAGAGCAGGCTCGAGGGGCCAAAAGGCCTACTCCTTGTTCGTATGACCCGTATGAGCATGAAACAAAAAAAAAAGTACAATTCACCAAAGACCTGTGGAAGGGAGGAAAAAAAATCAGATTATTTTGAAAAATGGTCAGGGTTTTCAAAAAAAAGACAATGGCTTGTGGGGAAGAAGCATGCCTGTGTCAATTTAACTGGAGTGCGGCAAGTGATGCTACAGTGCTAGGATCCTCAGTTTGACAGACCACATCACATAATGCATGCCTACCAAAGATGGCTGAGTATATAAATGTTTGATGGTATAGCTCCATCTAGATGGGTGGTTTAGCTAGGAGGACTGAATCAGCACTATTGTAAATAAATAAAACCTGAAGCAACTAGCCTGACGCAGGCTGGATAAATCATACCACAAAAAACTTTTTTCTGATGCTGTATACTGCTTTGTAGAAGATTATACTGCATAAATTGTACAGAAAGGTTCGTTCATGTACTTTGTTCTAGAATTACCACCTAAAATTCATTAGCCTTACCAAGATCTTGTCAGCCTATTTTATGGATCTTCAATAATTTGTCAACTATGATTGTGGGTGTCTCTCCTGCTTTGTACACATGCCTGGAATTTCCCCACACTGAAATGCATTTACTTATTATCAGTTTGTTCAAACTGCTAAAATTCTTCAGCAATAAGGGCACATTTCATGTTGAGATACAGAAAATTCACTATTCAGAATAAAATTGGGTTTATATTAATTCTGGAGCAATAGGTAACAGCCTAAGGACTCACTAGTAGTGTTTGTTTAGATGCAGAAGTTTAGCTAACTATTATTATATGTAGTTTAACACAGATGTTAAACAAAGTGACCATTGATCAATTGATCATTACAATTAGGAATTGCACATATTCATTATTGATTCTTCTGGTCAAGCCACTTAAAGTAAAGGGCTGAGACTTTGCTGTTTAGGCCTAAAATTCAGCTGCCATTGTGGGAGTGGTTTTAGTGCTACTACATCCAGTCAAAGCTGTGATTGGATTTAGTTTTAAAACTTAATTTTTATCCAAAACTGGTTTGCATACTGTATCTCTCTTGATCTGTAGACTTGATAATTAAGAACCATAGGAAGGTAATAGAGCTAACTTTGCGAATAATTGGAAGGAAATGGGAACATTACCCTAAGTTCATGTTTATGAATATGTAAACCTATTCAATCAGGAATTGACAGCACTACAACAGCAAAATTAAATTCATGATTGGAGCTAGAGCAAGTTGCATAATCAGTATCTCAGTAAAACATCCTCCTATCTGCATCTAAAGGTTACAGGTACAGTGGTAGTTTCAATCAGGGTTTGGTACTAGAAATGTCAACAGACATTACAATGCACACTATATTGGAAACAAATTTAGGAAAGCATGAGCAGATAATTACATTTAATAAGGTTCAAGCAGATATATTCAGAAAAATTATCAACTGGAAACAGCAATGCCAGCCTTTAACAGGGTTCTCTGGGAGAGGGGGGCCAATGTAAAATGGTCATCAATCCAATCTGGACAATAACAATTTAAATCATTAAATTACAGTTTCCTGTGAAAACAGGAATCACACCAGATTGTTTGCTTTTAATAGGCTATCACAAACTTACCTGATTGTATATTCCACAATCTGAGAGCATGTGGTTGATATTCTAAAGTTGATCAGTGCTTGTGTAGATGCAGTCCTTATAATACATTTTACAAATGCTGCACATATGGCTGTAGCTAACATTGGCTTCATCTCACCATCAATCCAATTTAATCAGGATTGTCTATTAAGGGAGAATTTGGAAGTTTTTTTGCTGCTATTTCAATTGCCAGTATGCATCACAGTTAGCCTAATGACCAGCTGTAATTGCTTAATGCATGTATGGTGCATCGGTAAAGCTCTTCAGGCTTGCACTCAGATAAATTTGTAGATAGGCATAGTGAACCAGAGTAACATTGCAAAACCTACATAGTAGGTAACACTATTCTGTATAACATGTACAAAATGTTGCATCAAATATCAATATGTAAGCATAATTAGAGTATCAGATACATTTTTCCCTCATTTCCTAATTCCTAATTTGGAAGTTTGGATTGGAATTTACCATTCATTTGAGTTTTCTAGGGTGTCTAGTTGAGCTGGCCTTTGCGCAACCCAATTCAAATTGTATTGATTTTCACTGAAGTAACTATCGTAACAGAACCATTGTACAACACTCTATGAAGTACAGTTAATTTATATTTGCCAAGAGTCATCCACCATAAAGTTGGGACACAAATACATTAACACTATTTTAGTTAAGTATATCTTTGATAAAGCAATTGGCAATATCACAACATTGATTCTTAATAGTTATAGTATTAAAATTATTTGATATTGTTTGGCAGCCATAAGCACAACAATATTTCAAGTGCATTTAATTAAATCTTTGGGTAGATTTTGCTTTGTAATAGTGCAAAAATGTTACATTCAATGAGTCAAGATTGCCCAATGGCTTAGGAAGGTTATGTCTACAGCATGTATTCAATACATTGCTGATAAATTCCAGTATTTAACTTTCACTTGATGACATAAGCACAAGATATACAAGTTACTTCTTTGTAACATGGTATCTGCTATAATGTTGGCAAGTTCTGACTTTCTCTGGGATGCTCAGGCTTAACCTTTGATGTTGCTAGTGTTAGGAATTAGAGAGAGTTTTAGATAATTTATATTTGTGGGTGTTAGGAACAAGATGTAGCTTTAAGTTTAATTTATTTTTAAAAATTTGTCTTGAGAAAGGCGAATCCTGCATTTGGTTTCATTTTAGAGGCTCTGTGAAATGGAACCAAGAAGTCTTTTAAGATCTCTTTGTACACCTGCATTTTTAATAAGGTTTTATGACTCTTGAAGTGGTTTAGGGAAGTTAAAACACAATAGAAAAAATTGGGCTGTTGCCCAATAACAGGAGGCCTGCACAGAGTCAGAAAAACAGGAATGCAATTTAAGTTCAGTTGGTCTCTGGATACCACAGGGTGAGAAAGCTGGGTGGGAGAGGGAATTGCAGAGAGTTGTAACAAGATTTGTAACATGTAATCAACAATAATAGTGCAAACATCCTCCATTACACAGAATCAAATCTGCCACTGTTGCCAATCTATGTCCCAGCCTTAACCCCAGTTCATCTCCACCTGAAATCAGTACCAGTAGTCCTTCCACCAATCGTGAGTTTCAAATGTTATTGTTGCCAAATAATCAGCAAATCAATTCTGCTTCATTTTTGCTTCAACTCTAGTCACATGTCCCTTTCAATTCCCAATTTACCCAACTGTTTGGCTCCCAGGTCCCATGTTGCATCCCTCACCAGCTAGCTCAGTTCCCTTCTACTGTCCAGAGTTGCTTGTAAACAGAACCATGGGACATCTAGTTATTGAGAAACAAGTTCATTGGCTATGATTGAAGAGATTGAAGATGAAGAGACTCAAGTTTATTAAAGGATTTTCAAAACTCAGTTTAGACCACAAGACATAGGAGCAGAAATTAGGCCATTCGGCCCATCGAGTCTACTCCGCCATTCAATCATGGCTGATAAGTTTCTCAACCCCATTCTCCCGCCTTCTCCCCGTAACCTTTGATCCCCTTACCAATCAGGAACCTATCTATCTCGGTCTTAAATACACTCAATGACCAGGCCTCCACAGCCTTCTGTGGCAATGAATTCCATAGATTCACCACTCTCTGGCTAAAGAAGTTTCTCCTCATCTCTGTTCTAAAAGGCCTTCCCTTTACTCTGAGGCTGTGCCCTGGGGTCCTAGTCTCTCCTACTAATGGAAACATCTTCCCCACGTCCACTCTATCCAGGCCTTTCAGTATTCTGTAAGTTTCAATCAGATCCCCCCTCATCCTTCTAAACTCCATCGAGTATAGACCCAAAGTCCTCAAACGAATTTAGAGCTCAGTTTTAAAGCTTAGAGGGAATCAGAGAAGTGAATTTTAAAATACAGCAATATATTGTTGTGGGATCACTTTGCCTAAAATACTTCAAAGAAAGGACAGAACCCCAGTTCAAAATATGTGATAATGACATTCCACGAAGCAATACACAATAGAAACTGGGCACCTTCTGTGATTACAATATTTTAAATTCACATTTAAATGCTATTTCTGTAACTTGCCTTGAGTAGTACAACTGAAAAATAAATAATAGTTTCAGTTCTGGTTTTTTAATGTCTCAGTACAGATGTGGTCATGAACAGGCCAATCTGAACAATGGTCACCTGTCTTCTAGTCAATAGTAACTTAGTTGGTAAAATTGCTACTTTGAAAACAAAATAAAAATTATGCTTAAGAGTGGAGTGAATATTGAAGATTAATTTCGAACTGATCTGATTGAAAAGTCTGCTGTTTTGGAAAAACAAAAATGATTTCCAGAATATGGATTGAAGTTCAATCCATGTAGCTAGGTTAACCATTTCCTTTACTCTCCAAGAATTGTCAGTGAAGTTGGATCCCAAAGGGGTTTGAGGGCATAACAGAGCAGACCATATTAGGCACTAGCGTCAGTCTCTGAACCAGCAAGGATGCTTATAGTGGGAAATAAAATTTTATATGTTAAGTGATGAATTTCTTAAATGAATACAGAAGCATATCATTGTGTTAGAGCTGAGTCAAAGTTTTATTCTGTGCCTAACTCTGCTGTTCTTGGCCAAGAATTAGTCGATAGAGATACAAAAAATGTTTCAGTTACTGTTATACTTCATCCTGTTCAGTACAAAATTTGCAGCAGGAGTGAGTAACTAAAATGCATTTTCCAAGAACCCCTTTTACATATATGTAGTGTCATTTACAAAAGAAGTGACAAAAGCTTTGAGAGCTGATATCAATAGGTGAACGTAAGTGACAGCAGAAAGTGGGGTAACTTTGAGAGATTTGGAAAAGGGAGGATCACTTCCTTATTTCCAAATGTTTGAAAGAACATTCTTTGTAACTGCGAAAAGCTTTTTCTTCCACTTCTTCTTGTTTTCCATCCTGTCTCGGTTTCGGATTCATTCCAGAAATCAAATTCTTCATGCTTTCCTCTTCTGAGGAATATTAGCAGTGTTGGTTTTGTTAAAAGGACTTTGACATGAATTTATAGAAATCTGACTATGAAGAACAAATATTTTATCAGAACTATTAAGTTTAACATTCTTTAAAAAAAAAAAATCTTTTGGTTTGAACTTCTACTGGCCCTTATCATTGTAGAATGCTGCCACTGGATGGGATCACTGTCACTGGTTAAGTTTCAATTCTGGGAGTACAGCATGCTCCATTTGACATGGAAACCTATAATAATGTGAAAAGCATAATATATATCAGTCAAATGAAGAGAGGCATTGTTGATAACTAGAGAGAAGCCAGTGCCCACACCATTATGACATTCTATGTAATTAAAGAGAACTGGAATGGCTGAAAGCAAGAATTTAATGAAAGGTTGGGGAGGTGTGGGGAACAACAAATGAAAAGTCAGAGGTGGGCCTGCTTTATGCAAATTACTTCTTTAAATAAAGAGAAACCTTTCATTTTGAAAATCCAATAAAATAATGGATGACAGGGCAATAATAATCTAATCTGTGGGTTCAGGAGAGGTCAAGATTGTAAGAATAAAGTCATCTGGATCTCAGCTAAATTATAATTTGAAAGTACTTCAGTTTGCTAGCTCTTTCAATATATGGAAACATTTTTCATTGTGGAAGCTGTGTGAGCTAATTGAAGAAGTGCATGAATTTTCTTTCTGCATCATTACTAACATCTTGGGGCTTGTGCCAAAATTGGGAAAGCTGTCCCACAGACTAGTCAAGCAACAGCCGAACATAGTCATACTTATGGAATTGCACCTTACAGATAATGTCCCAGACACTGTCATCACCATCCCTGGGTAAGACCTGGACAGGACAGACCCAGCAGCATAGTATACAGTCAGGAAGGAAATGCAATGGGAGTCCTCAACATTGACTCCAGACCCCATGAAGTCTCATGACATCAAGTCAAACATGGGGAAGGAAACCTACTGCTGATTACTATGTTCCACACCCCTCCTCAACTGATGAATCAATGATTCCTCCATGTTGAACACCACTTGGAGGAATTACTGAGGGTGGCAAGGGAGCAGAATGTACTCTGGGTGGGGGACTTCAATTCCCATCACCAAGAGTAACTCAGTAGTACAACAGGGTGGTTTGTTGACCCCTTTAATCACATTTTGGTTTAATGTTTGTAAGTTTCCTTTAAACTTTGTCCTTGGTTTTACAGCTGACCTGACTTAGGGGCTGTGCCTGATTTATCCCTTGTTTTTGTTAATTTAGTTAACTGTTTTAACTCAAAAAGAGTTACTGACAGAGCTGGCTGAGTCCTAAAGGACATAGCTGCTAGATTGGATGTGAGGCAGGGGTTGAGTGAACTAATGAGGGAAAATCATACTTGACCTTGAACTCACCAATCTACCTACTGCAGATGCATCTGTCCATGACAGTCTCAGTAGGTGTGACCACCACACAGTCCTTGTGGAGACGAAGTACCGTCTTCACATTGAGATACCCTCCATGTTGTGTGGCACTACCACCATGCTAAATCTGATAGATTTAGAATAGATCTAGCAACTCAAGGCTGGGCATCCATTAGGCACTCTGGGCCATCAGTAGCAGCAGCAGAATTGTACTCAACCACAATCTGTAAACTCATGGTCTGGCATATCCCCCACTACCATTACCACCAAGCCAGGGGATCAACCTTGGCTCAATGAAGAGTGCAGGAGGACATGCCAGGAGCAGCACCAGGCATACCTAAAAATAAGGTACCAAACTCATGAAGCTACAATTCGGGACTACTTCCATGCCAAACAACATAAGTAGCGTGCGATGGACAGAGCTAAGCAATCCCACAACCAATGGATCAGGCCTAGGTTCTGCAGTTCTGCCACATGAATGGTGATGGACAATTGAATGACTCACTGGAGGAGGAGGCTCCACAAATATCCCCATCCTCAATGGTGGGGGAACCCAGCACATCAGTGCAAAAGATAAGGCCAGAAATGGTGAGTGGATAATCCATCTCGGCCTCCTTGGGAGGTCCCCTGCATCACCGATACCAGTCTTCAGCCAATTTGATTCACTCAACGTGATATCAAGAAACTGCTGAAGGCACTGGATACTGCAAAGGCTATGGGCCCTGACAATATTCTGGCAATAGTACTGAAGATTTGTACTCCAGAATTTGCTGCGCCCCTAGCTAAGCTGTTCCAGTACAGATACAACACTGGTAATGTGGAAAATTGCCCAGGTATGCCCTGTGCAGAAAAGGGACAAATCCAACCTGGCCAATTAATGCCCCAGCTGTCTACTCAACCATCAGTAAAGTGATGGAAGGAGATCATCAACAGTGCTATCAAGCGGCACTTGCTTAGAAATAACGTTGTCGCTGATGCTCAGTTTGAGTTCTGCCATGGCCACTCAGCTCCTGACCTCATTACAGCCTTGGTTTAAACATGGACAAAAGAGCTGAACTCCAGAGGTGAGAGTGACTGCCCTTGATGTCAAGACAGCATTTGACAGTGTGACATCAAGGAGCCCTAGCTAAACTGGAGTCAATGGGAATCAGGGGGAAACTCTCTGCTGGTTGGAGTCATACTGAGCACAAAGGAAGATGGTTGTGGTTGTTGGAGGTCAATCATCTCAGCTCCAGGACATCACTGCAGGAATTCCTCAGAGTAATGTCCTAGGCCCAACCATCTTCAGCTGCTTCATCAATGACATTCCTTCCATCATAAGGTCAGAAGTGGGGATGTTTGTTGATGATCGCACAATGTTCAGCACCATTCACAATGACTCCGATACTGAAGCAGTCCATGTTCAAATGCAACAATAGCTGGACAAAATCCAGGTTTGGGCTGACAAATGGCAAGCAGCATTCACACCTTACAAATGCCAGGCAATGATCATCTCCAACAAGAGAGAACCATTGCCCTCTGACATTCAATGGCATTACCATCACTGAATCCCCCACTATCAACATCAGAAACTGAACTGGACTAGCCAAATAAATACTGTGGCTACAAGACCAGGTCCGTGGCTAGGAATCCTGTGGTAAGTAACTCACCAACTGACTCCCCAAAGCCTGTCCACAGTCTACAAGGCACGAGTCAGTTTGTTGGAATATTCTCCACTTGCCTGGATGAGTGCACCTCCAACAACACTTGAGAAGTTTCACAGCATCCAGGGCAAAGCATCCACAAAGATTCACTTCCTTCACCACCAGCACATAGCAGCATTTAAAAGATGCATTGCAGGAATTCACCAAAGCTCTTTAGACAGCACCTTCCAAACCCACAGCCACTACCACCTAGAAGGACAAGGGCAGCAGATAGAATGGAACACCACCACCTGGAAGTTCCCCTCCAAGTCACTCACCATCCTGACTTGGAAATATATCGTCGTTCCTTCACTGTCACTGGGTCAAAATCCTGGAACTCCCTCACTAACAGCACTGTGGGTGTACCTACGCCACAGTGACTGCAGCAGTTCAAGAAGGCAGCACACCACTGCCTTCTCAAGGGCAATTAAGGATGGACAATAAATGACGGCCCAGCCAGCGATGCTCACATCCCACGAGTGAAGAAAAAAAATCATTGCTTTTCCCAATATATTCAAATTTTGAATTAAACTAGTACTGGCAAAAGTCGGTTTCCATTCATGTGGCCTAAACACCATTCAACTTCACAAAGTACCCTCAGACAGTAGAATCAAAGGCATGTTACCTATGTTGCTTTACTCTGGGTTTATAGACTAAATACTTGAAGCTGGTTGCATGGAAATGTTTTGTGCGCTCTGTGCACATGTTTATGCTATTCCATTTTGTTCCCTGTGTTTTCCACTTGGTAAGTTATGGAAGCTCTGCTATATGGTAAATCTGAGATATAAAAGTAGCTGCTACTTCTACAGGCTACAACCAGCTTCTGTATTGTGGTAACCTGAATTTGTAACATCCTTCAGCAATGACTCACTCAGGCTGGTAGCAGATGTTTAGGGAAAGGAAGAATACAAATTAAATCTTCACTCTCTGCTCCAGAGATATCCAGTCATTGGAAATCTAACAAGTTGATTATTTGAAAGAAAATGAACCCTTAAGCTAATAAAATAAATTCACATTTACAGCCTTTATTTGTCCAAGAGGTAAAAATTTAACATGGCTCATAGGACTTAGTAAAATCATGATGAGTCATACCTCTGATGTCGCAAAATTCTGGTTATGTTGAAATCATTGACCAATCCTGCTGGCAGACTAGCTTATTCCATAGAATGATTTTTTTTGTATTATTCATTCAAGGGATGTGGGTGACTGTCGCTGGCTAGGCCAGCATTTAATGCCCAGCCCTAATTGGCCTTGAGAAGTTAGTGGTGAGCTGCCGCCTTGAACTGCTGCAGCCCATGAGGTGTAGGTACACCCTCAGTGCTGTTGGGGAGGGAGTTCCAGGATTTTGATCCAGCGACCGTAAAGGAACAGCGATATATTTCCAAGTCGGGATGGTGAGTGGCTTGAAGGGGAACATCTAAGTGGTGGTGTTCCCATGTACCTGCTGCCCTTGTCATTCTGGTACCAATGGCATAGGTAGAAAGAGGGATGAGGTCTTGCATCAAGAATTCAGGAATTTATCCAGTAAACTAAAAAGCAAGACCTCTCGGGTTGTAATCTCTGGATTACTCCCAGTGCCACATGCTAGCGAGCTCAGAAATAGGAGAATAGCACAGATGAATACATAGCTTAAGAGTTGGTACAGGAGGGAGGGTTTTAGATTCCTGGATCGCTGGGACAGTTTCTGGGGAAGGTGGGACCTGTACAAGCGGGACAGTCTACATCTGAACCAGAGCGGAACTAACATCCTTGCGGGCAGGTTTGCTAGTGCTGTTGGGAGGAGTTTAAACTAATTCGGCAGAGGGAGGGACACAGAATGTTAGCAGAATAGGGACACATCATAATACAGTAAAACAATCATGTCAGAGGGAGTACAGCTGCATTAAGCTTCAAGGGACTAAGGCAAGGCTGGATGGCCTCTACTTTAATGGCAGGAGTATTACTGGTAAAACGAATGAGCTAAGGGTGAGGATTCACACATGGAATTGTGATTTGGTAGTCATCACTGAGATGTGGTTGAGGGAGGGGCAGGATTGGCAGCTCAACATTCCAGGATATAGAATCTTCAGGCGAGACAGGGGAGGGGGTAAAAGAGGAGGAGGCATTGCATTATTAGTTAAGGAGTCAGTTACTGCAGTAAGGAGAGATGATATCTTGGAGGGGGCATCGAATGAAGCTTTATGGGTAGAGCTTAGGAATAAAAAAGGGGCAGCCACATTGTTAGGTGTTTATTACAGACCCCCAGATAGTCAGTGGGAAATTGGAGAGCAAATATGTGCACAATTTGCGGAGGTGTGTAAAAACAATAACAATAGGGTAATTATATTAGGTGATTTCAACTTTCCCAACATAGTGTTTAGGGTTTGGATGGAGTGGATTTCTTGAAATGTGTACAGGAGAACTTTTTAGGTCAATATGTAGAGGGCCCAACAAGGGACGGTGATGTGCTGGACCTAATTCTGGGGAATGAAGCCGGACAGGTGGCTGAGGTGATGGTGGGCGAGCATTTTAGTGATAGCGACCACAACATGGTACAATTTAAGCTTGTTATGGACAAAGAAATAGAGAAGTTGCAAAAAAATTTTTTGGATTGGGGGAGAATGGATTTTAGTAAAATAAGGCACGATCCAGCCAAGGTAGACTGGGAACAGCTACTTGTGGGGAAATCTACAGAGAAGCAGTGGGGGATGTTCAAAAAGGAAATGTGGAGGGTACAGGCTCAACATGTTCCCTCTAGGGTGATAGGAAGGAGTAACAAGCCCAGAGAACCATGGATGACCAGAGATATTCAGGATACGATGAGAAGGAAAAGAGAGGCTTTTAGCAGGTTTCAAGGGGTGCAAATTAGTGGAGTACAGAAAGTGCAGGGTGGAGCTTAAGAAAGCAATTAGGAGAGCAAAGAGGGGATATGAAAAAGCTCTGGCTGGTAAAATTGGGAAAATCCCAAGATGTTCTATAAGTATATCAATGGGAAGAGGGTAACCAGGGAAAGAGTAGGGCCTATAAAGGACCAAGGGGGCAATCTATGGGTGGAGCCAGAGGACATCGATTAAGTGTTGAATGAATACTTCAAATCCGTCTTCACCCAAGAGAATGAGAATGAAGGTATCGAACTTGGGGAGAGAGACTGCAAGGTTCTTGAGCAAATTGATATAGGGAGTAACTGGTGTTGGCAGGCCTAAAAGTGGACAAATCTCCAGGTCTGGATGATTTGTGTCCCAGACTGCTGAGGCTGGCAAGGGAGGAGATCACAGGGGCTCTGACCCAAATTTTTAATTCCTCTCTGGCCACGGGGGAGGTGCCAGAGGACTGGAGAACAGATTATGTGGTTCTGCTATTTAAGAAGGGTTGTAGAGAGAAGCCAGGGAACTCCAGGCCAGTGAGTCTCACGTCAGTGGTAGGGAAACTATTGGAGAAAATTCTGAAGGAGAGAATCTATCTCCACTTGGAGAGGCAAAGTTTGATCAGGAATAGTCAGCATGGCTTTGCCAGAGGGAGGTCATGCCTAATAAATTTGATTGAATTTTTTGAGGTAGTGACCAGGTGTGTAGATGAGGGTGGTGCAGTTGATGTAGTTTATATGGATTTCAGCAAAGCCTTTGACAAGGTCCCACATTGGAGACTTATAAAGAAGGCAAATGCACATGGGATACAGGGTAATTTGATAAGGTGGATTCAAAATTGGCTTAGTTGTAGGAGACAGAGGGTGATGACAGAAGGATGCTTTAGTGACTGGAAGCCAGTGTCCAGTGGTGTACCACAGGGATCTGTGCTGGGTCCCCTATTATTTGTCATTTATATAAATGACATAGATGACAACAGGGGGGTGCGGATTAGTAAGTTTGCGGATGACACAAAGATTGGCTGTGTGGTTAACAGTGAGGTTGAGTGTCTTGGGCTACAGGAAGATATAGACAGGATGGTGAAATGGGCAGATTAGTGGCAGATGGAATTTAACCCTGAAAAATGTGAGGTGATACACTTTGGAAGGAGTAATTTGACAAGGAAGTATTCAATGAACGGCATGACACTAGGAAGTTCTGAGGAACAAAGGGACCTTGGCGTGTGTGTCCATAGATCCCTGAAGGCAGAGGGGCATGTTAGTGGGGTGGTGAAAAAGGCATATGGGACACTTGCCTTTATCAATCAAGGCATAGATTACAAAACGAGGGAGGTCATGGAGTTCTATAGAACCTTGGTGAGGCCACAGCTGCAGTACAGTGTGCAGTTCTGGTTGCCACATTATAGGAAAGATGTGATTGCATTGGAGGGGGTGCAGAGGAGATTCACCAGGATGTTGCCTGGGATGAAACATTTAAGTTATGAAGAGAGGTTGGATAGACTTGGGTTGTTTTCATTGGGGCAGAGAAGACTGAGGGGCGACCTGATCGAGGTGTTCAAGATTGAGGGGCATGGACAGGGTGGATAGGGAGCAGCTGTTCCCCTTAGTTGAAGGGTCAGTCACAAGTGGGCATAAGTTCAAGGTGAGGGGCAGGAGGTTTAGGGCGGATGTGAGGAAAAACTTTTTTACCCAGAGGGTGGTGATGGTCTGGAATGCGCTGCCTGGGAGGGTGGTGGAGGCGGGTTGCCTCACATCCTTTAAAAAGTACATGGATGAGCACTTGGCACGTCATAACATTCAAGGCTATGGGCCAAGTGCTGGTAAATGGGATTAAGTAGTTAGGTCAGGTGTTTCTCGTGTCGGTGCAGACTCGATGGGCCGAAGGGCCTCTTCTGCACTGTGATTCTGTGTGACTCTGGATGGTAGCGGCCATGGGTTTGGAAGGTGCTGTCTAAGGAGTGTTGGTGAGTTCTTGCAGTGCATCTTGTAGATGGTACACACTGCTGCTACTGTGCATTGGTGGTGGAGGGAGTGAATGTTTGTGGATTGGGTGCCAATCAAGCGGGTTGCTTTGTCCTGGAGGGTGTCAAGCTTCTTGAGTATTGTTGGAGCTGCACTCATCCAGGCAAGTAGGGAGTATTCCATCACACTCCTGACCTGAGTTTTGTAGATGGTGAACAGGCTCTGGGGAGTTGCAAGGTGAATTACTTGCCACAGGATTCCTAGCCTCTGACCTGCTCTTGTAGCCACAGTATTTATATGGCTAGTCCAGTTTCTGGCTATATCAACATCCCCAGGATGTTAATAGTGATGCCTCTGATAAACTGAAATTCTGCACTGGTAAATCTGGATTAGCCAAAATTATCTAAACTTGTCATATGACCACACCAACCAATCAGACTGGTTCGACCACATGAGCATGAAATCATGGAGTGCTGGGCAAGCCATCGTTTGGCATCGATCTCCCTATGAAATTACGTGCAAAGCCCGCAAATATGGCTGAACTAATCGGCACAAAAACATTGAAAACATGTTTGACTGCATGATTGACTGTATCGTGCATGTCCGAAGATGGAACGCTAAACAGAAAAAGAATAGAGTTTTTCTGGAACTAACTCCCAACGTTTTTCAACTCAAAGCACCAGCTTTTTACAAGGTCAGGCCATTGTAAAATCTGAACAAATTGAATGAAGACTTTTTCACACATTTACTGCTTTACTGTATTTTCATTTGGATCTGTTGTTTTTGACATAGACCACGTTTGTAGGCATATGGGGTTACAGAGAGATGTGTTGTGGGAATGGGGCTTCCTCAGCTTCATGAAGCTTTGCTTAACACAAATTTGTGGGTGGAATCCTTGGGATTTGACTCATCGTGATTTTACTGTATAGGTGATAAAATTAAGTAACTGGAGGAAAATCTGGTAAATTAGATTAAACAGCAAATATACTTCCAGCTTCAATTGTCTTGTCATCTTAGCCATTAAATTCAGTTAGTCTTCTTGCATAAAGTATAGACGTTCCTCACTTCAGACCATTTATGACAATGCAAACACTTGGGTGAGAGCAAGCTGACACTATGGGTGGAATTTTCTGTGCCCACTGGTGGTGGTGAGCGGACAATATGGTGCGATCGGCTTCACGACGGTGAGAAGGCAGGTTGTGATTGTCCGCTCAGCCCACCAACAGCAGGCCGCGTTCCCGCCATCAGTCATCGGGAACCTCGTTGTAATACATCAGCATATCATTATCAGGCCATCCCGCCAGGCTCTTACACCCCCGCTGGATCGTCCGTCCACATAGGCGGGAAAGAACACCAACATGTTTCACAACAGCACAGAGGCGACGTGCACTTGGTGGCCTGCGCTTTGGGTGAATTGGAGTTCAGTGCACAGCAGTGTTTTGTAGTGCTCGCCAGAGTCGCCTGTTGTTTTGCAGGCTTTGGGCACTGGTGGGCCAGTGTTAAATGCTGCCCTTCCTAGGAGGTGAGCCTGGAGGGGGAGCATGGGCAAGAGCAGCCTTGCCATTGAAGTGACAGGGGAGTGGGGGAGGGTGGTGCTGGTGGTTAAGGGCAGCCCTGCTGTCGAATATAGCACACAAGCATTCAAGGTAGGGGGTAGGGGGATTGGGCAGGCAAGGGAAGTGGCCACACATTCATTCAGGAAACCTGTAGAAAGTGACCATTCCTCTGTAATTGAGACAGTTCAGGCGCGGCCACATTGAGATGATTGTGGTCGGTCTCTGAGCTTATTTGCCCACTCAAGCAACGCAGAGGCATCAAAATGCCACCAAGTTCTGCAGAGCTCTCCACCCCCACCCCCCACCCATCTGGCACAGACTGCAAATTCATGAGCACGTTAATAAACTGCAGAGCACACATTGTACAATCTCCTTGCTAAACCTGGCCATGTAGCAGTCACTGCTGGAGGTGCTCACAGCTTCTTGCAATGTCAGCATCCCGGTTTGGACCAGTCTCCCCCATGGTTCAAGCTAACAGTGCAGCCTTGCAGTGCACTAATCTCTGGCCATCCAAGTGGTGGCCAGCACTCTCCGGGAAGCATTAAGGGGCCATCACACTTAACCAGGACAGGTGCTTAGCACATCCATACTGACCACATGTGTCTCTCTCTCTCTGTCATCCTGTAGGAGGAGTACATCAGCATTGTGGAGCCTGGTGAACTAGCTGTATGCTTGATGGCCTACAGAGCGTGGAGGAGAGAGTACCTGAGGCTCCTGGCTGTGCAGAGGCAGGAGCAGCAACCTCAGGAAGAACGGGCTCCCATATACACTGCCCAAGAACCACAGCGAGCTGTCGCAGGCCCTAATAATCACTCGATTGCAGGAGGATGATGACGGCATACATTGAGGACACTCCATAGATCTTCACACAGCCTCTGAGAATGCCTGACTCCTGTCTGGCCGAGGGCAGCTTGCTTGAGCTCATGATCAGGGTTGTATCATAGAAACGCAGGCATGAAACCTTAAAAGCACCTGATGTTTTGTCCACCTTCAGCATGTGAGCCCTCCATGGAGCTGGAGCACTGCATCACTGGTCACAGATGTTGGTGTGATGGGGGCCAGCCCCTCCATAAAGATGCTGAGAGCACACAGAGAGAATGAGAAAACTCTCTGATGCCTGCCCACTACATTCTGGCAGCAATGACCAGCACCGCCGAGGTGCAGGCATCAGTAATGTGTCCAGGGAGAGAAAGGCCGGACCATCACTTTGGTCTGAAGGCTGCACAGACACAAGGAACAGGCCCTGGACTGAGACACCTGCCTTTATCTTGTGCAGAAAGGTTTCACATCTGAGTGACATGAACACTGCTCTTCAGAACAAGGAGCCATAGGCAGGGAGACATTCTTGGGAGTTTACTGACAATAGTGAACAGTATGTACAAATGATTAACACCCGTGCCCAGGCTGTGCGGCCGATTCTCCTTAACTGTCCTAACCCTGCCGCTACGTCTTGGTGCTCCCCGGACAGCCACAGCGAAGGTGGAGGCAGCCTGCTGACTGTGACGCCCTGTCTGTGATGATTTTGGCGGGCATCCTATGGAGGGCCCCAGCCTGCTTTCGGGGTCCTGCTGTGTGGCAGTGGCACCCTCCTTGGCTTGTGGAGCTGGAGCTGCTGGGGTCACAGGGAGAGGGGAGTTAGATGGGCCAGGAGTGACGGCACTTGGAATCGCCTGGATGGATGGGCCAGGAGTGAGCACCTGCAGATCCTCCTCTCTATGGGTGCCCAGGGTCCCCAGGCTGACTCCTTGAGGAGCAGGGGTAGCTGGAGTGAGATCGGAGTGCCCCGCACTCCTCTCGCATATACACTGGAGGCCAACTATGGTATCAGCGATGGAGTTAAGCCCGCGCAGCAGTGCAGGAGCAAAGTCTTGGACTGAGGTCTCTATGGCAGCCACCATCCTACTAGTGTTGGCCTCAGTGCTTTGGTATACTGGCACTATCACCTCAGACTGAATGAGGACGGACTCTTCCATCGTGCCTTGCAATCTGAGGAGTGCAGCGGACACCCTTTCCCTTCCTGATGTTCCTGAGATTGTCTTTGTCTTTGTAGCCCCAGCAACTGTGACATGACCAGAGGCTCATCATCTGACCTCAACATTCTGACCTCCAGCAGTTCTCCGAGTGCCGGGGACCTGGGAAGTCCCTGTCTCTGCCTGCTGTGGATCAGACAGTGCGATGTGCTCACCAGATTGTGATCCCAGGGTTACTCTAAAGCTAGGTCCCACCGAGGTGTGTGTCTCTGCGCTGGTGGAGGCTGAGGGTGACGCTGTGACAGGACTTCAGGAAGGGTGCCTCCAGACTCCCCTTCATAGGTTTCTTCAGGGCTTGATTGGAGGCCCTGGGTCATGGACTCTATCGGCTGTTTGGCAGATGTGCCTGCGAAAGCAAGGAGAGATAATTAGTGCATGGCAGTGGCCTGTGAAAGAGGACACATCACTCACGGCATGGTTATCTGATGGATGTTGCGCTGTTGGATCCTCACTTGGTAGAGCAGCGCCGACCTTAGTCAACACAGGACCGGTCCAGATCCTCACCAGCCAGCTGGATGGCTCTGTTTTCAAAGTCTTGGAGGACCTTGATTTTGGGAATTCTGCCACCGGTCTGAGACCTCTCTCTTGTGTGCCAGCTTGTCTTGCATGGATAGAGATGGAGAAAGTATATGCAGGACACCTGCCAGGCCAGATTACATGTATGCCTGGCCTGTGTGGGTGTTGAGTGGTTCCCATGAATGGGATGAGGATAATGAAGGTGAGTGTGAGAGAGTGAATGGTGATGTCCCTTGAACTGACAGTGAGTGCGGGCCCTGTGGATGTGTGATGGGTTTGTGAGTGAGAGAGTTGTGATGAGATTAGTGACTTACCCTGATGGAACGGAGGAGTTCATTCATCCTCTTGCTGCACTGGATGGCTGTCCTCTTTTTCTGGGCATTAGCATTGACATTGACCATCACTGCCACCACCTCCCAAGCTAGGTTAGTGCTGTTGCTGCCCAGCCTGCAGCCAGAGCGGGGGTAGAGGACATCCCGGCATCCAAAAGTCACTCGAGAGATGCATCGCTGAATCTAGGGGCTGCAGGCTTCAGTTTCAGGGCCATGTCTTCTGTGCAGCAACAGTGAGCTGGAAGCACTGAGATGTGCGCTTGCGGCTAGACTTTAAACATGGCGCCCAGCGTGATGCAGCGGTGGGATGACGGTGGATAGACGTATGGGAGCTCTCTCACCATGGAAATGGCGTGTTTCCCAGGAGCGCATAAATAATTAGGCGGATTCGGGACGATACGGCGTGAAACCCACCATCGCAGCCGGCTAGTGAAATGTCATTTTACCCGCCAGCTACTGCACTTAGTGCAAATTTGGGAAAATTCCGTCCTACATCTGGGAACATTTTAAAATCCTTTCATTTGGAGGCCTCAGTCATTTCTTGAGCTAAGGTGAGCCTCGTGCTGTTTTATGAATGAATTGTAAGCCTGCTCATTTGAATTAATTAAGGAAATCAGAATTTTACTCCTAGATTGGGTGGTGGTTCTTCTGTTAGCATACGTGGCCATAGATTCAGCTAGAGAGGTTCCTCGTCCTATACGTTCACAATACTGCTTAGCAATAAGGTAGGAAAAGAAGTTTGCACTCTAACTTTTTCCTTGAATCATGGCAACTGGAAAGAAAATTACCAAAACCAAAAGAAGGAAAAACTAATACCAAATAGATAACATTTGATGGAAATGTGTTTGGGTAGCTTCTCGATGCATGGGTATAATTCTCTTTCCTTGAAACTAATTGGCTTCTGATGCATATTATTAAAAGCAGCTTAGATTTGGTTTTTACGGTTTACTTCAACCCCCTGTTAAATTGCAGCCTTGTAACTTAGTATGTGTGCTCTTCCTCTTAAAAGCTTTGTATTACAATGCCAAATGAATGTAGTTGATCTGTTTTCTATTTTCAAAATGTATTTATTATATACTGCAGCTCACAAATTCCAAGAGGGGAATGGATTGGAAATGTGTAAACATCTCACATTGACCTGCAATACAATGAAATGTCTGATAAAGCCTTTGGATTTGAAAAATGTGACCAACCTAGTATAATTAAAAGTGTATCCTTATTATTTACGTCTTTTTCCCCTGCAAAACTGTATAATTTCATTTCACCCAAATATCAGTTTAGCTCCCTCTGGTACCAGTGTAAAATAATGCTAAATGATTTTACTAAACCCTAGTTATGTTATTCTTACATTTTACTTTTTGCGTGGAGATGTTCACTAGTTGTAGTTTTAATTCACCATTTTTATGAATAAATCTGTACATGATCAGTCCTGTATCAGGTGAAGGTGGGAGGAGGACCTGCACTTGAAATTCCTCTAATGGCACATTCTTGATCCCAATCATGCAATCTAGGGGACATATGAAGGAGAGGTGAGGCATTTTTCCTTCCAGGGAGGGTGGGAATTGGAGGGTTAGGATTGGTCTTAAGTATTTTTGACAGATATCAGGAAGCAGGTTAAGTGAGAAATAGTACATGGCATTAGGAGAAGGTCCACATTTTTTTCTGATCTGACCAGTGTAGAATCCAGTTAATAAATTCATGATTATTTTATAACTGCACAACGGAGGAAGTTAACTTGCCTTTTCTTTTGCTTGGAAAAATGTGCATTTGAAACAAATAAATGCACTAATATGATGCATTTACATTGATAAAAAAATGATGGTCTGTTTTGTTAAGTAAAGCATCAATATATTGCTATGCTTGTTTTCCATTCCATCAGCTTCATTAAGCTGTCTGTGTTCACATTTCATATCGTGCATAAAAATGACCATTGGTTGGCTGGCAATGTATGATCAATCAATGCAAAAATCCTTATTACTATTACAAGTTTACATCTAATAATTAGATTGCATGCTGAACCAAAATCCAGATGTATAAGCGAGTACATGAAACATGCTTTTTCAATGTTGGTATTTCTTCTAAGTTATTTTCACCATTTTGCTCACATTGGCTTGAGTGGTAGGTAGCATGTTCATAGGCTTCTTTCAAAACTTCTCTTAACCAACTTCTAGGAGGTGCACACAGAATCACAGTGCAGAAGAGGCCCTTCGGCCCATCGCGTCTGCACCGACATGTGAGAAACACCTGTCCTAACTACCTAATCCCATTTACCAGCACTTGGCCCATAGCCTTGAATGTTATGACATGCCAAATGCTCACCCAGGTACTTTTTAAAGGATGTAAGGCAACCCGCCTCCACCACCCTCCCAGGCAGTGCATTCCAGACCATCACCACCCTCTGGGTAAAAAAGTTTTTCCTCACATCCCCCACTAAACCTCTTGCCCCTCACCTTGAACTTATGCCCCTTTGTGACTGACCCTTCAACTAATGGGAACAGCTGCTCCCTGTCCATGCCCCTCATAATCTTGTACACCTCGATCAGGTCGCCCCTCAGTCTTCTCTGCTCCAATGAAAACAACCCAAGTCTATCCAACCTCTCCTCATAACTTAAATGTTTCATCCCAGGCAACATCCTGGTGAATCACCTCTGCACCCCCTCCAGTGCAATCACATCCTTCCTATAATGTGGTGACCAGAACTGCACACAGTACTCCAGCTGTGGCCTCAGCAAGGTTCTATACAACTCCATGACCTCCCTAGTTTTGTAATCTATGCCTCGATTGATAAAGGCAAGTGTCCCATATGCCTTTTTCACCACCCCACTAACACTCCGCCTTCAGAGATCTATGGACACACACGCCAAGGTCCCTTTGTTCCTCAGAACTTCCTAGTGTCATGCCATTCATTGAGTACTTCCTTGCCAATATTGTCAATGCATTAGATTCCCCTTTGCTTTCCATCCCTCCCTATGTGGAAGAACCTGACTTCCACTTACATGTCACCACAAAAACATTCTGAGATTGACTCATGGCTATAAACCTCCTGTGGCTCTGTGCATTGCTGCTTGAACATGTCAGCAAACCTCATGCTTATCTTAAAATGTTATTTTGCTACAAACCTATTCACAAATAATCTTGTGAAATTTCTTGAACTCAAGATTTGCAGTAGAAAATATTATTTAACAATGTTCTGCCTTTCACCTGATGTTTAACACATGCTGTACATTATTTTATTACATTATTTTAAAATATTATTTAACAATGTTCTGCCTTTTACCTGATGTTTAACACATGCTGTACATTATTTTTTGTTGTGATCATTTGAATTGCAGCTTTAAAAAAAAACTTAAGTTCAGGTTACTAATCTGCTGTACACTCTGTTCTCATGACATCAGACATCCTTATGTGGTTCCTATAGTTTAAATAATTCCAATTCCAATAAACTATGGCAATTTCAACAACTAAAGATATTAGAAGTCATCACATCATGAGGAAAGATTTATGTACCCTGGAAGATTTTTTTAACTCTTCGCCGTTTTTTTTTAACAGAAAAGTTAATTTACTGGACATTTACTCTCCTATGGTTCTGAGTATCCCTACAGATTAACTGCCATCGCATGCAGATCATAATCTGATCAGAATTTCTGTCTTTCTGGACCACAGTAGCACACAACCACCTAGAGAAGGCCAAGACCAACTCTGGACCAGCCAAAGTAGCTGTCACAATATACAGAGATGGCTCTAGTCTTTTGAGCATTAACCTGTAGAAGGATGAGTTTATAGCATGATGCCAGTGGCAATCAAACCAAATCCATTTATTATTATCCTTCCTGCACTGATACTCATATTCTGAATCATAATGACATGGGAAAACTTTGCCCAGAGGTGCACGATATATGATCTTGCCTGTTTTTTTTCTGAGGCATTGTCTCAGATGCATTGCAACTCCTCCAGTTTCTTTTCCTATAAGTTTATCCCCAAACGAATGGCCTACTTGCAACACACTGACTTACATCAAGCACTCTGTCTGCTCTGAGCACTAGCGCAGATCCTAACATTCCAGCGAATGCAAATGGTGTGTTAGAGTAAGATTCATGGGTAATTCAAAAAAGAATAAGTGCAAGTTGCAGGAGGGGAACAGAAACAATGGGCCAAGTTGAGAGCCTGCGCATCATGCTGTCTGGACAGGGGTTTAGAATCTTAATGGGTGTTTCTTCCAACTAGAGTTAATGTAGGAGCAGATTGTCACTATGATATCCATTAAGGTACCTGAGGACATCCAAACTATTCAATTCAAATGTAAGCATCCTGTTGAGTTTGGTATAAATAGGTTTGACAGTAGCATACTGAGGTTTAAACATGCATTTTAATTATGATACTGGTGCAGGTTTTGTTTCGCACAGCCGCTGCAATCAAAGGCCAAATGCAGCTTGAATCCAGAGTCAGGGATCCAACCTGATGCCAAACCGGAGTGAGATTCCTGCTCCACTTCCCCTTGGAGTGGTCTGTGTCTCATACCTAATTTACACTCCACAAACTTAGCATTGGTGTGAAACTGAAGTTCTCGTGCACTAGCAATACACATATCATGTCAATGCACTGTAGGAGTTGCATATGAGTCTTATTTCCTCTTATCAAGCTGTATTGCTCTGATGGCTTCAGATGGGCTACCTAATTAGAGGGTGAGAAATTGACAGGCCAAAACGACGCTCTGAACTATCACCTGAGGTTGATATTTGAGACCCTCTTAAATGATTTACAAAAAATGATACTAACTGCTCTCTGCAGTTTAGTACCAACTCACCCAACCACTACCTTGCTTTAAGGTGTAAGTCAAAATGGGCCAGTTAAGCAGTACAGTATCCATTTTTAAAGCAAAGTGCATTGTAGTGACCCTGTCAGAAATCATAACATTCATCTTATTTTAATGATTCAATTTAATTTAAAATTCCATTTGTGCTGAATGATGCAACTTTCATTCCACAAATACCATGCCATACAAAACTCAGCTTTGCCTCAAAATTATGACTTATATAATTAAGTCTTAAATGTAGCACACATCTACAGGATCCCATCCTTGTCTGTAGGGCAAAAAAAACATAATTCGCACAGATAAACATCGTTAAATGAACCATTCAGATGAGCTCAATTGTTTGGTAACTAAATGTGCACTAGGATTACAACGAAAACAACTTTACTTCCAAAAATACATTTGAAGGGTGTTCCATCAGGCAAATAGATCAACCAAACTGCATGTAATCTTGCAAATAACACTTGTTTGTGCTTGACAGTGAAGCCAATAGTTGTTTGCGTTTTACAACAGCGATTTATGTAATAGTCACCAGGAGAGCTGTCAGCCCCATTTTCACAGTTTGCCTACATTGCCATAATGACCTCAAAATGCCACTGAGTTTGTGATCTTTTAATGGTAGCAGTCTCATACCTGGCTATAACTGAAAGATCAGATTTTCATTAAATTCGTTCCAAAGGTTATTTTGCCATAAACTCAAAGCTTTCCCAAAGGTGATGGACATTCTACACCCTGAACTCTCCAACTCCAGGAAAGCAGTCTATTTCATTTATGCCTCTAAAGTTTCCAGCTTTTAAAATTTTAACCTTGAAATATAAAATTTCCTCCATGATTCTACAAAATAATTTTGTCTTCATAAGCTACATTCAAAATCCTGCACCTATTCCATCACAAAGTGCCTGAGTGATTTAGAAAGCTGGCAATAAAATTTGGTACTCAAAGTGTTAAGTGCTAAAATAGTAACTAAACAACTTAATGTTAAAGAGAAAGTTATCAATGTTTCCTTGGACATAAAAACTTAAAAATCTCCAGGGAGTGAGTTGCCATTAAGCACCTCACTCAAGTTGCCATAGTTCACATGTGATCCATAACAGTGAGGTTTGGCAGACTATCCAACTCTGGCAACATAACAGCTGAGTCAGATCCCATTCTCATCTGGCAGTCTCGAGTGTGGTCTTTTAGCAGGGAGTCAAAGTTGATAAGAACCAGAAGCTCTAATCCAACATTATTGAGACTAATGGCAGTGTCCCTCTTGCCATTCTGAATGAGACCAGCTTATGGATAATAAACAACTATGAGCTGTGGTGGACAATTAAACAACTATTCATGAAGGAGGAAACTCCATGAATATTCCCCTCCTCAGTGATGGTGGAGCTGGCACATAAGTGCAAAAGACATGGGTTGAAGTTTTGCAATCATCTTCAGCCAGAATTGTGAAATGAATGATCCACCTCTGCCTGAGGTCACTACCATCACAAGCTAATCTTCAACTAATTCCATTAACTCCATGGGATATCAAGAAGTGGCAAATGGAGTGCATTGGATATAGAAAAAGCTATGGGCCCTGATAACTTTAGAAACATAAGAATATTTTAAGGCAAAAAGGTAAATCAGCCTATTCTCTCTGGCCAAAAAAATGCTATGCAGCCTAATCCCATTTTCCAGCTCTTGATTCATATTTCTTTAGGTTGCAGCAATTAATGGACCTATCCAATTTTTTTGGCCTCTGCCACCGTTTTGGGCAGTGAGGTTAAAAAAAAGTTCTCAACTTCCCTCTAACCTTTGTACAATTACTTTAAACCTTTGCCCCCTGGTGAATGACATCTCTGCTAAGGGAAATATGTCCTTTCTATCCACTTTTTATAGGCCCCTCAATTTTATACGCCTTTGATTAAATCTCCACTTAACCACCCCTTTTCCAAAGAAAACAACCTCAGGCTATCAAATCTTTGCTCCTAGCTAAAATTCTCCAGTACTGGCAATACCCTTGTGTTCTGGAGACATGGGTCATGGCAGCATTTGAATTCAGCCAATAAACCTGGAATATAAAGATATTTTCATGGTCACCATCACTGAGGCTATCATCGATTGTCACAAAAACCTATCTGGTTCACTAATGTCCTTTAGGGAAGAAAGTCTGCCATCCTTACCTGGCCTTGCCTACATGTGACTCCAGGCGCACAGCAGTGTGGTTGACTCTTAACTGCCCTCTGCAATGGACTAACAAGCCACTCAGTTCAAGGAGGGATGGTCAACAAATGCTGACCTTTCCAGCGACACCCACATCCCATGAAAGAATTTAAGAAAGCATAATGTCGATGCTCTTTTATATTCTGTACCTCAGCTAATAAAGGAAAGCATTTCAAATGCCGCCTTAATCAACTGATCGAACTGCCTTGCTACCTTGGATTTGTGGAAATGCTCCTTTGTCACTCTACACCTTTTCAATATTGTACAATTTGTTGTATATTCCCTTGCCTTGTTTGTCCTCCCCATGTGCATTACCTCACAGTTCTCTGAACTGAATTCTATTTGTAATTTTTCTGCCAAACCTGACCAGTCCATTGATATCTTTATGCAGTCTGCAGCTTTCTTCTTCATGTGAACTTCTTAATCATGCTTAAGCAAGCACAAAGACAGCAGCTAGTCACTGAGTGCAGCTAGTCACTGAGTGTGAGCTTGGGAATTTTAAAATCTAGTCTAGTTTGCACTTAGCATTTGACTACAATTTACCATTAAGGTTAAGTTCCTTTCAGTCTTTATCAGAGATAAACAAGCTCTGTGCAGGAGATGCAGCTGCAGTTAGTTAATTAAGTAACTATTTTGAATTAAGTTCTCTAGCCAGCATAGCTAACTCATCTCTCTAGAATTTCAGCTAGGATAAATAAAGTGGTCTTGCTCAGTGCACAAAGTAAGGAAATACTAACAACAACTAGTCACTGAGTGCAGTTAGTCACAGAGGGTGAGCTTGGGAATTCAGTGCAGTGAGGGAGGTGGTGCTGTTCACATAAGTAGCTGCTTTAACTTTGAGTAAAAGAGTGCGGAGAGTGGTGGACCAGTTTAAAAGAGCTAGGGGACTCAGCCTGTGCACTGGCCGAGTTCTGAGAAAAATCAAAGTGTGACATGATAGGGAAACAGATAAGTGATTTGTTGGTAAGTATTTTGCTTATTTATCTTTCAAAACTCGTGTAATTTATTAGTAATTGTAAGGTTTACTAGCAGTAGTAAAGCTTATTGGGCATAAGAGGGTTTATTATGATAAATTAAGAAAGTAAAGTTAACACACAAAAATGATGACAGGTCAGGTGATGTGTGGTGGCTGCAGAATTTGGGAGTTCATGGACACCAGCGTTATCCAGGGCAAACACATCTGCAATAAGTGTTTGTGACTTGAAGAGCTTTGGCTCAGGGTCAGCGAGCTGGTGGCTAAGCTACACACTGATGCAACAGGGATGTGAAAAGTTACCTGGATACTTTGTTCCAGGAGGCAGTTATACCCCTTAGGATATGATCTTCTTATTTGGTCCATGGTCAAGGACAAGAAGGTGTGATTGTGAGTGAGGCAGGTAAAGGGATCAAGTAGAAGTGGAGGAGCCTCAGCTCTTGCAATTGACCAACAGGTTCAAAGTTCTTGCAGCTTGTAGGGGTGAAAGTGGAGGCTGCAGGGTGAATGAGCGAACTGACCATGACACCATGGTACAGGAAGCTATTCAACTGAGCGGAGTTAATAGGAATGTAGTGGTAGCATGGGATAGCACAGCCAAGGGAATTACACAGTTCTCTGCAGCCGAGAGTGAGGGCCCAGAAGGCTGTGTTACCTGCCCAGTGCCAGGATTCAGGACGTCTGCTCAGGGCTGGATAGGAACTTGCAGTGGATGGGGGAGAATCCAGTTGTCGTAGATCCAGTTGTTGTAGTTCATGTAGGTGCCAATAGCATAGGTAGGACTAATAAAGTGGATCTGCTTAGGGTGTATGAGCAGCCAGGGGCTAAATTAAGAAGCAGAACCTTAAAGGTAATTACGTCTGGATTATTACCTTAGCCATGAGCAAACTAGCAGAGGGTAAATAAGATTAGAAAGTTAAATGCATGACTCAAAGATTGGTGTGGGAGAAATGGGTTTCGAATCATGGGCATTGGAACCACTCCTGCAGGAAGTTTGAGCTGTACCATTGTGACAGTTGTCATCTGAACTATGCAGAGACCAGTGTTCTGGCGAGCCGCATAACTTGGATAGTAGAGAGGGCTTTCAACTAAATAGTGGGTGCGAGGGATCAAGTAAGGGAGGATGTGATAAACTAAAAAGAGAGCACATGGCAAGGGAAATGATGATCAGAGCGTGGCAGGAAGGGATAGAGCTTAAAAACTTAAGAGTGAGCAAGCAGATAAACCAGAGGCTGCGAAAGTAGTAAAAAGGCAAAACCATAGGTCCTGTATCCGAATGCATGTAGCATTTGCAACAAAATCGATGAATTGACAGCTCAAATAGAAATGAATATGTATGATCTGATAGCCATTACAGAGAAATGGCTGCAAGATGACAAAGGCTGGGATCTGAATATTCAAGGATACATGACATTGCAGAAGGACAGTGTAATGACTTGATGTACTGGAGAGGTTTCAACAAAAAACAGTTAACGTTATGACAGAGAGCTTTTCAGATACTATATACTTGAACCAGGTCCTTGACAAGAAGCTCATCCTCCTGGATTACCCATGCTTAGGGCTCAGTGGTTGGAGCCTCCGAGAACAATCATGTGACCCCTGATAGACAGTAGGAAAGGCTATACCTTCAGTTACTACATTTCCTCCCCCTTTAGTTTTTTTTTACAGTTTCTATTTACAGAGAACATTTGAATATCCAACAACATATACATATATATAACTCAGGTGAGTAAAGATTAAGTCTCTGAGGTGCTTTCCTTATTCAGTTAGAGTGGCATAGTTCTGCCACGACATAATCAGGACCAGATACATCATTAGAAAGTGGCAATTCAGAGTTTGGCAACTCTACAGAGACTTCAGGCATGTCTATTCTAGGTCGATCTGTCACTTCAGGGATTAATGGTTCAACGTTAATCACACGCGGAATAGAGGTTGTCGAAATGTCTCTCTATTCCAAAGATGGTCCACATGTTTTTGAACAATTCTGTCTTCCACTTCCACGTGGAAGGACAAAGGACCAGTTCCTGAGACAATTACACCAGGAACCCAACAAGGTCCATTTCCAAAATTCCACATGAAAACTGTATCTCCAACAGTGAATCTGCAAGCTTTTCTATGAATACCACGATTCAATTTTTGATTACTCTGATTCTTGTCTATCTTCCCCTCATAAGTTTGGAAATACGAGACTTAACCTTGTACGTAGACAGTGTTTCATCAATAATTCAGGCACAGTTGAACCCGTGGTTGAATGAGGCATTGTACGATAGCTGAGAAAAAAGCGGGAATGTCGAGTTTCTAGGGGTACCTTCTGATAACCTCTTCATTCCAGATTTGAAAGTTTGCACAATTCTCTCAGCTAAATCATTTGGTGAGGGATGATATGGTGCTATTTTAATATGTCTGATTCC